>NC_066313.1:13908797-14508797 GCF_022539315.1 Serinus canaria
CCTCACATGTTCTCACCTCCTTCTCTTCTCTAGCTCTAATTAAAACTGTGTGCCCCACTTTGTTTTGGTTTTCTTCTTAGATATGTTATCACAGAGGCGTTACCATCATCTCTAATTGGCCCAGCCTTGGCCAGTGACATGATGGGGTTGGCTCTGCTGGACATCATGGAAGCTTCCAGCAGCTTCTCACAGAAGCCACCTCTGTGGCTCCCCTCCACCAAAAACCAGGCTGGGCAAAACCAGCACACCACGCTGCCTCCCTCACCCCAGCTGTCCCCAGGGCATGTCCATGTGGCTCTGGGGGTCAGCCCACAATGAGTCACTTGGAGACAGCTGGAACCTGGTGAGCCTGGCACAGGGCACCCCAGGCTGATCCCAGCCAGGGCTCCCCAGCAGCACTGTCACTGCCAAAACCTGGACACCTACACACAATGCAGGTAACCAGCACCTTCCCTGTCTGTAAAATGGAAGTTGGAATGTCTACCCTCACTGAATTGAAGAGGGGCAACAACAAATTGGTTTTTGATTCAGACTGGAAAAGTGCTGTGATTGGGCAATTTTTTTTCCTCAGTATCCATATCTTTGATATTAAGAGAAAGTAAGAGAAAAAATTGGTTTCTACTGGGAATTGATACAGTAAATGATTGGAGAATTCTTTTGTTCCCCATTTTGTCTTCCTTCCTTTTAAGAGAGACATTGTATCTTATGTTTATTACTGCAGTCATCAACACTTTCACCTTGGTTCCTAAATTAATATTGTGATGCTTCCATTTTCAGAGTCATTGGGGCAACCTTATCTCCTGAATGAAATGAAAATCCACCTTAAGTGATTAATTTTAAAGAGGACATAAAATACTTCCTTATACTTCTGTAGTTTAGGTGCTAATACATACAACATCTTCAGAATGAGACATATGTGAAAAAAATAGTTGTAAAAGCTTTGGGAAGACACTGGCACTAGCTGAAAAAGACCTGGGTTGCAGTGAGCACTTCTAAATTAAATTAAGCTCATCAATTCAGAAGAGTCAAAAGACCAAAAAAGAATGTTGTTATTAAAACAGGATACAATAATGTACTTTATCTTCCAGCTTAGGCTCTACAAGTTACTCAGACTACTAGAACAGGTCCAGATTTGCTATTTGAAGGTGTAAGGTTCCAGACATACTCTCTATTTTAAAATATTTTTGAAGTTTTGTTTTAAAATTTACATTAAACAAATGTAATTTTTTATTTAAGAGGTTTAAGAGCGGGGAACCATTAATTCTCTTGTAGTCGGTTTTTTGGCACTGCAACTGGATTTTTTCCTTGGTGTGGAAAAGTTTTATGACCTCACTGCAATAATTTCTCTCTAGATGACTGTAACTGATACTCCTTTTATTTTCTCAGTGTAATAAACTAAAAGTAACATGATGTTGACCTTTCCTCCTTTCCACAAACCAAGAAAAATTCTAATTTATTTTGCAATTTGCACATCAAAGAAAATACAAAATATGTTGGCCTGTTTAAAGTGGTTTAGTATGTTTTCTAGCCATTTCCAGTCTTATAAATCTAGAGTCCAGTTCACCTCATGTGATTTTTTTTCTCTTGAGTAATTAGTTTTCCAAATAAATAAGTCTGATTTTTCTTTTCCAAATCCACCCATGTTAGATATCTCTCTCCCAATTTTTTTAAAGTTTTAGTGGAAAATTTCTATAACTTTCTTGGAGCTTATTATTCTTCTACCATATTTTTATTGTAAGATTATAGTCATGTTCCATTTAAAAGTAATGGAAAAATAAATCTTTCCACAAAGTAAAAAGCTCAGAAATTATGATAAAATTGAAATTCATTCAGTGACTTAAAAGCAACATCCCTGCAGCTTTGTAGGCAGGAATAGCTAGCACATCATTAAAATTATTTTTCATCTTCTGTTTTTACTCAGGAGGCTCCACCTATAAAACCATAAAGCTCTTATCCCTCAGTTATTTAAGTTTCTACAGTACTCAATGTAATCTGATTCAAATGATATTATATTGTCTCATGGAAATTACAGATCCAATGGAATAGAAAAATAGAGGAGTAGAAATTTACTATTGTTTCATTGAGCACATTGTCTGATCATAAATGTCAGAATCAGTCTTCTAACTCTTCAATTTCTTGTCCTAGACATGCTTCTTAAAAAAAAATCTTTTGTCTTCCAGTTTCAGTGGGGCTCCCACTGAAAAATTGGTCCATTTCTTCCTAGGCCAATAATGTAATTCTGTTCTTATCTGCCTGATGAGCTGCAACCCCACATGTAAACTGCAATCACATCCTCCTCAGGTGAAATTATTTTGTGTGAGAGAAAGACATAAAGATGCCAAAACTGGCTCTGAGTGATCTGGAACATTTATACAATATTATATGGAAAGATTGAACCGATGTTCTGTGCTGGCACCCTTTAACCATCAGACTAACCAGTCTTGCTTGTCATCAGAAAATAGAAATGTTAATAGATGTTAAATGTTAAATGGAAAGGGGACAATGAATCCCACAGTCTGTGACATGTAACTACATCTCTTTCCTCCTGTCACTTTCGGAAAAAAACACAGAGCTGGACATGAAAAATTTGCGGTTTTGGGGTCTATGATTTCTAATTTATCAATTTTATTCTCTTCTTGCTGAATTTCTTTAACATATTTTTGTCATCTGCTAAATTTTTTTTCAGCTTGTGCACCAAATTTTTTAATTAAAATATTAAATACAGTTGAGGAGCAGTCTGTGGTACTCCACTTATAAAGCTCTCTATTTTGTTCGTCTTTCAGTACAAATATTATTTTCTGTCTTGCAGTGAAACCAGTTTAGTATGTTTATAAATCTGTCTCATTCACCCCACCCTTCTAAAACTGTATCACATTGTCCTCCATTTTGATTTAATAATTTCACATGAGGTCTCAAGGAAAATATAGTTTGGGTAAATTTGAGCTACTCTATGTCCTTTTCTACAGAAACTTTGTTGTACTTTTTAGGTAATATGTTTCTTTGGAATGATAAACTCTTTTTAAAATCAAGTTGCATTTTTTCCCTGCTTTAAGTACGTAAAATGAAAGATAAATGTAAAGCAGTGTCATAAAAATTGAGTGAGACACTGTTAAAACAGAAGCTTCGCTTTTTTAGGAATATTTGTGGAAACATGTAGGATGTTTTAAACCTTTAGCATTGTAGTGACAAAACTAACAGTATTTTTTGATATATTATCAAAACTAGGAAGAATAATGGGAATAAGAATTTATCTCAAATGTTTCACAAGATTTTCTCATCATTTCATTATGCAAAAGGGCTGTTCTGACCCAGGATAAAAACCTCTCTTTCAAACTATATCTTGAGTTTTCCTGTTCAGGTTTTCTAAGACTTTGATTTCTGGTTCAAGAATTTGGATTAGGCATGTTTTACCAATTTAGGAAATAGCATATCCTCTTCTTGTTTCTTAAAGTCTAGAATAGATTTTGCCTTCAAATAAATATAAATAATCAAAAACATTAAAATAATTTTTTAACTCTTTAATTTATTAATTGAGAAAATGGAAACAGATTTCAGAATTCTTGAAGCCACTTTTTCAACTTCTTGTGTTTTGCATTAATTCAAATCTATGTGGACTAAAAAGTGTTAAGAGTACAAGATTAATTTTCAGAATCAAATATTTTGTTCCAGAGAACCAAAAGTAGGAAATAGATAACCAATCCCTCCAGTATGCTGTTGTGAGTTTTTAAAAACTTTGAATGTATTCTATCCACAATTATTTTTATTAGTTCCTATAAGTTGGCATACTAAAAATATTGACACAGGGCAAATATAAATGAAATTCAGCAGTTTTTTCAGGGACTAGAAGATAGACAGCACATGCTCTAAAAGAAGCAACTACCTGATGTTCAAAAGCTTCATGTAAGACCTATGTTTTGACACCTGGTATCTAGTTCTACTATGTCAGAAGTTAAATTCCCTGCAGAGTTAAGTAGGGACTAAAGTCCAGTGTATGCTGTCAGTCCTTCCTGGCACCAAGGGCTACTCTGGCTTCTGGTGCTGCAGCCATACTAGAAGGAAGGGTGATTAAGTGTTTGAAACATCTCAGTTAGTTGCTGTTCTTGGCACAAACCCAGACTCATAAATCAAGAAGACCTGAAAAAGTCTTTTTTTTTGGAGTTTCTTTATCATCGGTGAATTTCGAAACTTTACACATTTTTCTACTACTCCACATGAATAGCACACAGGGCGAAATAAAAATTCATCAAGATTCTGCTTTTATGGCCTTTGTGCTCCTACCAAAGCTATTTCAAATAGTTCAGCATATTTTGAACAAATACATAATAAAGAAAAGCATCTGGGCATACACACTGAAGGATCTTGAAAAGATGGAAGGAAAAGTAATTTCTTTTTCGAGTGATTGACAGTGAAATGTATTGCTTGCTTGTTTTTCTAGCAATCCAAAGAACTCAGCAGGGAAAAGAGGAATGAGAATTATACCCTACCCTTGTCCCTCTTGGATTTGCTGCTTGATCAGAATGTTATTTCCATTTTGAAAGCTTGTAGAAATATGTCCAAGAAATCAATACCTTGTATTTTAGGAGTGGAGAAATAGTTACAATACCAAGGAAAAGTCCAGGACTTCTGTTTTTCAGAACTGAATGCTACTTATTGTACTGCTGAAACTTTATGTCCAGCCACAAAATGTCATGGGTCTTTACCTGGATATAGGACTCCTCTAAGTCTTAGTTATCTTTGTTCTAGATTTATCTATCCAATAAGCCCAAAGGTAAAAATTTCATCATAAAGACCAATTTGATACCTCACAAGGTTTAAAGCCCTTCTCTGCATTAAATAGGGAAAAAATAGTAAAGGACATCTAGGTCTTAAATTATATTTTTCAGGTCTTGAGTTATATTTTTATACTATATTTATATTGTAATATATTATAAAAATATATTTTAAATTATAATATATAATATATTTATATTATATATATGACATAACTTTATAATATATTTATAATATAAAAATATAATATAATTAGTTCTTAAATTACAGTTTTATAATATATTTAAATTATAATTAAATTATATATTTAAAGAAGATTTGCCCATATGTCTCCTATAGCATATAAAAATTCCTTTTTACAAAATTTTCAGCACTGTTATTTCTAGTATACTACAACATTATACTCTCTGCTGTAAGCAGGTAAGAGCTGAAGAAGTAACAGTAGCTTCATAAGGCACAGGAAAAACAGGTTTAAGGAATTGCCATTGAAAAACATATTGGGAAAATGATCAAAATTACGATATCAGTAAGTGCTGGCTGTCACTGTTGAAAATCTAGTTAATGAAGGACTCTGATATATGAAATTTCAGGAAGTCCTAGTTGCTGAAAGTTAATATATCATTTAATTATTGCATTTTTCTCCCCTATTCGTACAATGACAAAATTTCAGCTCAGATGAAGCCAACCAACAAAGTTCAACAAACTTTCAGAGAAAATTGATATTTTCTTTCCATTTTGTCTGACATAGAAAAGAGAAGTCAACCAGAATGGCCCCTGAGGTTTGTACATGTGTCTGTGTGAAGGTAACTGGAAATTAAAAATTAGCTCAGTAGGAAAGGCGAGTGCAGCTCTTTTATCCAAAAGTTGTAAAGTAAAAATTTGAAGTGAATACTTCCACCTTGGGAGTTATTAATTTCCTGGGAGATGTGAACTCTGCAAGGAATAATGGCCTAATGGACATGATTAAGGGTACATTTAAGTGCAGCACTACCTTTTGATGCCCTACAAAATTATATAAATTATTAATCAAACCCCAAAGTAGTGGATGGATATCAGCACCCCACATCAAAAGGTTTTCCTGGTTTTGTCACTGCAAGAATATAGAAATCCATGAAGAATAAAAAAGTTTGATTCATATGATTTCAAAAGGAAAGAAAAAGGGGGTTGAATTAGGACTTCAAAATTTTGTGTGTGACCAGAAAAAAAAAAGGGTAGAAAAATTCCCAATGTTACTTCAGAAAAAAAATTAGGTCATAAAGAATTTATTTTCAGGTCAAATTATTAAACTAATTTGCTTCACATTGACAAGCAACCTCAGAGCTATCACATTTTTGGGGAGTACCTGACTGTCAGAGACTGAAATATATTTTATGACAAATATTTTTATGAAAGACTTTTAAAAAGGACTTTTAAAACTATGTTACAAAAGCAGCAAAGACCACCATACCCTGAATAGGCCTCCTGACTGAGACCTTACACAGCTCCATGATGAAGATAAGATAAAACACAACTCCAAGCTGGGGGAGAAGAGTAGCACAAGCTTAACACCTTCAGGGTAGAGACCACAGCCCCAGGGCTATCAGCTGCCAGGCTCAGCTCACACAGACTGTGAAAAACACATTCACCCTCCCAAGAAAATTTAAAAATTTAGTAAAGGACAATAGGAGACAAAGAGAGTAAAGCAAAGATGGCAGTAGGGTGCATCTTGGCACTCAGCCAAGAGCACACCATCACCTTCGGGGATATCCCTTAAAAACCTTTTCCAATACATCAGTCTGTTGCATATTCACAGACCCTTATGCCTATCCCTATTTTTCCATAAACTAGTTTATGTATTCCAGGAACTATTTTTCACGGCCCCTCCTTGGGTCTGCCTTTTTAGAGCATGTGTGTTTCTTGGCTGTGGTTTTGGATCCTTCTGTTTATCGCTTCCACAACTGGGCATTATTCAGACAGCAGGTGCTGATGGTTGGCATATCAACACAGGGTCCTCATTTCATGTTCACTGGATGCTATCCCGACCAAACAGACAGCTCACTCATAACTATATCAGCTAGCACTACTACTGTGTCTAAGGTTTTGTTAGCAGCAGAAATAAAAGCTAAGTTATTTTAACATTATACATATGGCATTCATTCTAGGATTTGCAAAAAGCCAACAATATAATATGTATTTATAACACAGACCATCACACCAAAGGGTGGGGAAGAAAAAGTTTTGAGGTGTGTGTTGGAAGGCCTCTGATCAGAGGTGCAGTGACTGCCCATCCTCCACTGGGCAGAGGAGCCCAGTGAGAGCCCCTTCCCCTGAGGAAAAGCTTATCCAGAGCAGAGGGCTGTCATGGCCCATCCAAAGGCACCCCCAAAGGGGTCCCCAGACCCTGCACCAGAGCACTGCAGATGATGCAGAAGACCCTCAGTATTGTAAGGAATGGTATCAAACTGGTCCCCTGCAAGGGAGGCACGTGGGCATTCCCACCTGGCCCATGGTATATTAATCCATGGGATTCCATACTCTTTGGTGTGGGGGCATGGTGTGGCATGTGGTGGTGGTGGCAGTGACAGGAGACCCTCACCACCAAGACCAGATGGAAGGGAGCAACGAGACATTGTTGGAACACTTGGATGAGCGATATGCTTCCACCTAACCCCTGTCACTGTCCCCTTGTCCCCCCACCCCCACATATACTTATTTTTCTATTTCTTTCTTACTTAATTTTCTCTCTCTTTGCCTCTCTTACTACTAAATAAAATGTAAAAATTTTTGGCACCAACATCTAACCTCATTTGCTTTCCATCATTTTTGGGTATGTTTTGAACCTTCAAAGTTCTTTCCATTTTATACGCAGAGACTCAGTTTTCTTTGCTCCTCTGGGTTTAAACCAGATTGTAACACCTGACCCATCTAAGAAATTTCTAATAAGTACAAGTACAGGTTCTTACTGTAATCTTACTGCTGTGTTGTAGGTTTCATTATGTAAGGGCTTTGGTTTCAGCACAGAGTCAAATCAGACTACTGTCCCAGTTTGAGACTAATTTAGGAGGAAATGCAGAAATGGGGTATCTCTTCTTGAAAAACGCAGATTCTGGCAACCCCTCCCCACCGGTTCAGAAAATGTTCCCATGGAGAAAGTGAAAAAAATAACTGTTTATTCAATAGGCAAGATATCCACAGTCATGAAGAGAATGAACAATGCTAAATAATTAAACCTTTCACTGCTCTGCTCTGGAGAGATGGAAAATTCAGAGTCCTTCCATAGGTGTGGCTCAGTTTCTCCAAGTCCTGAGCTGGCCTCTAGGCCATGGGGGTGCCCCCTGGTGATATTCTGGTGTCTTGGATCAGAGAAAATCTGAACAGCTCCAGCAGAAGAAGAAGCCACAGCAGTCCCAGGAAAAACTTCTTGGCCTAGCTTACAAAAAGAAGCTTCCAAAAAGCAAGGAAAAACCCTCTGCCTCTCTCCCAAGAAGCAGAGAAAAAAAACCAACTGAGAATTGCAAAGAAACCTTATCTCTGTGTTTTTGAACACAGGCTGTGAAAAATTCCTCCACTTCACCCCTTTACATGGCTGAATTTAAAGCCATGGGACCCATTTATGGACACAGAACATGATTTTTTTTTTTTTTTTTTTTTTTTTTTTTAATATTATTTTTGTTTTTCTGGATGAATCTTGCCTGTGTTGGATGCAAAAGTAGATGGAGCTTTTTACCCTCTAAAGCATTCTTATTATAATCATCAGCACACCTGCTGACCCTGGACACCACAGTATTCTAGTTACCTCAGCAGTTTCCTGGTTTTTTGGTAGTCACTGACAAATCTTCCCCATTTCTTTGTCTGTCCCTTCACTTCCTCTCACCACAGCACTCAGGAACTGTAAGGGCAGAGAATTGCAGTCATGGGATACAGGCACACATTACTGCTGTGTTTTGCACAGGTAGCAGTAAGGAGTGACCTTCCTGTTCTTTTTGAACCGTGCTATTTTTTCTGAGATGTCTCAAGTACGTACTTTTTTGGAAGATGACTCAATTTCTTCCAGTGCCTAGTCAAGAGTTTGGGTTTAGTTTTGCATTCTTCAGCCTTTAAAGATTAAAATTTTTCATTTTGCATGAGAGAAATCTACATTTCTGCCTAAATTTTAACAGGGTTTTTTTCTCACAATGGAAAAAAATAGTGTTCAACTTGCCTAATGTCATGTTGTATGTCCCTCTAGGCTTTGTAAAAGGAAGAGACCACGAAAATGTATTTCAAAGTGGTGTATGTTCTGAGAGGTACAAATGTAGACTGAGATAGCCTACAAACTTTCTTATCTGGCATTATAAAAACATACTCTTGGAGATCAGCAATCTTTATGCTTTGCATTCATAACCTTTCAGAAACTTCCAGAGAAGATTTTAGATGCAGGGAATACTGATACAAGCATTTCTCACTTGGTCTACCTAGGCTGCATTTCCTCTAAGAATTCTTTGGAGTTTCAACTCTTGTGATGAGAAGTATCAAACTGAAAAAAACCCCAACCTCTTTTGTTAAAATGCTTCACTCAAGTAAAAGAGCAATTATTTGTAAAGGTGACCTAAAAGTGAAAACACTTCAAAGTGTTAAATGTCAGTGACAACTTTATTTCTACAATGAATTATGAAACATGAATTATGAATCATGATAAATTCTTGAGTTTTATGAGCTAAATCAATCTATTGCACATGAAAATTTAAGAGATGTAGGAGGTTGTTCAGGTGAAGAAGAAAGAATGCACTGTGCAATGCACCTTAGAAGTTCATCTACTTATCCAGGGCCCAAGCCTATTGTTGAATCTACCAGGCAGGGCCCATCCCTGTGGACATACACTGTAAGAGTCTCTCCACATCCTTAGTTTTAATCAGGGTGGAGTCCTGCTTATGGGAATATTCATGGATAATTACTGGGGTTGTCCTTCTAAACCTTAAAAAGCACCATGTGTTTCTATGCTTATAAATGCTGCCAAAACCTACCAATGTATCCCTACTAATTAATAGTATTCCCTGATTTACTTTAGCCCATTAGATGGGCCAAAAGTGGCTAATCATGATCTAAATAGTGTGGTTCAAATTTCCTAGAGAACTGTTGTGAATTTATCCTTTCCATACGTTCCGTGAAAGTAACTTCTCATCAGATTTTCATGTCCCCTGTTTCACAGATCAAGAACTTCAGCACGAGGTAAAGTTTCTGATTGCACCAATCTCCCTTATGAAAATCACTTGAAGCAAGCCCTCAAAAACCCTTTATCTCCGGTGAAAACATCTATCAACATCAAAGACAAATTTCTGAAACAAGTCAGCATGTATTACCCACCTAAAATTGTTTTTAAGTTGCAAAGCAAGAAAGTTAAATTATCACTTCCTAAAGCCAGAAGACCATAACCTTCCCTTCTAGTAATTGCAATTGTTCCATGTTTGTCACTTTCTTAATTACCACATTTCTGACTGTTAATGGGTTTCTTCATTTCATGGTGAGACAATTTTAATCGTATGCATATATTCCTTTAAGCCACAAATAAGCAAATTATTCTAGTTTTTGGCACAACAGTTAAAGTTTTTTAAATCCAAGCAAACAAACAAAAGTTGCATTGGTAAACCAAGCCAAGCATGTTTTAGTGAAAATAGAGAATTTCTAATGTCATGTATCTAAAGGAAATGTTCTCTCCTCAATGAAATAGTGTTTCAAGCTCATTAAAATCATTAGAAATATTTCAAAAATACCAAAAAGCTATGATGGCTTCTTAATGAACTGTTCAAAACATTTAATTTTTTTATAACTGACATTATGGCTTCCTGTCCTTGCTGAAAGCAAAACAAGTTTTAAAGTATAAGAATTTTTTGCAGAGTGGCTATTCATTTAATCAGTTAAGAATTTTTGTCTTTCTTAATATTATTGTCAGATCAAAGGTAGCTAAGATAATCTTTTTAATGCTCCTAGAAAAGAAAGTCATATCTTTAACAGAAGCTTTCTAAATAGCATATCAGGAATCAGACTATGTCTGTAACTACTGCCAAGTTAACTCCCTTTGTTTTATTTAAACAAAATCATTCACTTCTTTTTTTTTGTTTGTTTTTTCAGATATTAGTGTATATTGTATTCTAAAGAGCAATAAGTACAGTACTTCCCAATTGTTACTCACATGGAAGGTTTTGTAAAAGAGATCATGAAAATCAAAGTCAGAAACTTGGTAATTTTCAAGACACTGTTGGCAAGTATTGCAGATGAATAATGATGAAATGGATTTCTGGCAGGTGTATCCCCTAATATGAATTTCTGCAGTAACTATTTTGCCTATAGTGCTCTTCTCAGTATTTTTTGGCTGCTGTTAGGAATTTCATACACCAGGCTCTGTGCCCTTTAACATTATGAATCATGCTTCAAAGATACCCATTGAAATATTTTACTAAAATGTTTCTCAAAATAATAGATTCATTATGGCAAAATCATTTTAGAGCAATAAACCATTTTATATGACATTTTAAACAATGAAGGTTTTACAGCTTAAGGGCATAGATTTGGGTTAAAATCACAAACATTGTGCTATTAGAGAATAGGCAATGGGAAATAAGAGAATTTGAACTATTTTCTGAATGATGTCAAACTTTAAGTTTTCTGCCTCGGTGAGAACTGTAAAAAGTAGAGTGATATTTTGTGCAATGCTGTAACCTAATAGTACAGAGATCTGGAGAAGTGGGAACACAGGGTACATGCAGAAGAATACAGGCATGACATCAGAAGAGGTGAGTGCCCGCTCCTCCCTCTTCCCCTGCTATATAAAATTCAGCCATGCTCAGTTAAAAAATGCAGATGTGAAGCTGGAGAAACCTGCTTGTAGACAAAAGAAGGAGGGAAAAGAATGTAGAATCTAACATGCAAAACTTGGAATTACAAGGGGGTTGCAGACCACTGGATTAAAAACAAAGTGTGGAAGCAAGTGAGAAAACATACAAAAATAAAATAATGTATGAAGGAAAGAGAAAAGGGAGGAAGAAGGGGCACAGAAGTAAAAACAACCAACATTTATATCATATTTCTCATGGTGGAAGTCTTGGGAGAGGACTCCAAATGCTGACAACTCAGCATAGACCCCATCTGTCTCTGTCATCTGTAAAAGACTTGAAAATCATAATTGCCTTAAACACTGTTAAGATCACCAAAGGTGCACAAAGAACCTGTGACCACCAAAGCCCACCCCATCCTCAAATATTCCCTGTGGATTTTGGGAATTTAGACTGTGAGTTAAGCCACCTGATGAGAAATTGAGATAAGGCAAAGGTGGTACTGTTGTCAAATTATCTCAGATCTCAGGAGAGGCAGCCAAGGCTGGGGGGGGGGGGCATACCCCACAGACTCACTTGCTGAGGCCAAGTTTGCACACTGTCCCCACAGCCAAGGGGGAGGAAGAATTTTTGAGTGTGTGTTGTCAAAGCTTCCGTCCACATCAGACAGAGGGGTAGAGCACCCACCACCAGAGGCTGCAAGTCAACTTTTGGGACAGATAAGAAGCAGAGCCTGCCAAGGGCAGATGGGGTTTTTTATCATGTTAGTTCTCCTCTGTCACCGACATGTTTCAAGAAAAATCCTTTCCTTAGGATTTTTCCCTCCTGAGAAGCTGAGAGGCCTCAGGAACAAACTGTAAACAATTCTTATCTGCTGCTGTGGAATGCAACAGGGGGAATCTGTGATTGGTCTCATCTGGCTGTTTCCAATTAAGGGCCAATCACAGATCACCTGCCCAGACGGTCTCGGTCAGAGAAAAGACTTTGTTATTCATTCTTTTTCTATTCTTAGCTTAGCCTTCTGATGAAATCCTTTCCTCTATTCTTTTAGTATAGTTTTAATATATTATCTATCATAAAATAATAAATCAAGCTTTCTGATACATGGAGTCAACTTTCTCGTCTCTTCCCTCATCCTGGGACCCCTGTGGACAATACCACACTCCTCCCTTACACAAACTGGCTAAATTGTGAAACTCCCCCCATTCCCTCTTGGAAAGGTCACATTCCCACTGGACATTCTCATTCCCATGGGACATTACAATTCCCACAAAGGCCAGAGGGTTTTCCTCCCTTCGGATGGGCCATAACTGGCTCAGCTCCACTGACACGAGATGCAGCTGTCATATCTTAGGAGTCACAAACCATCAAAGACCCACAAAGTGCCCCCAGACTAATTTCTGGGGCCTTGCACATGATCCACAGTGTTGCAAAACACAGCATAAAACATCCCTGCCCCTCCCAGAGGAGTTACCTGGGCATTCCCACATAAACCTGGATATGCATTAACCCACTGAACTCTGTGTTTCATGGGACAATCACCACAAATTCTCTGTCACTCCCCCTCCTTCCTCCACACCTTCTCTTCTTCCCCTTTCTTTCTCTTTCTCTCTCTCCCTCTCTCTTCCTCAAATTTACCATTAAATAAAATCCATACAACTGACTTCAGCATTTGGTCTTCTTTGCACCTTAATTGAGGCATAAGCATGTCTATAATAAATGGATTGTAATTTCATCCCCTGAAGTTACAGAGATGAGAGCTCAGAGCACTGGAAGGGTGAGATAAATATGGACTGCTCACAATTCTCTGACTAAACTGTTAAGATATCAGCTATGCTAAAAATAAATGCTTGGTTTTACATATTGTGTCTCCTTTTCCTAAATAATAATATTTTAGAGTTTAGAAAAGAGAAAGGAGCTGATTTTGTCAGCACTCAGGGTTTTGTAAAAGAGAAAAAAATTCAATCATTTTCCTGTATGGTAGAATTTCAGGTTGTTCTGGGCCATCAGACAGTAAAGTTCCATTAATTACAACAGTAAAATATCTTATAATCTCTTCTGATTGCCACTGCTATATCAGTTAGTGTATTTACAGTTGTGATATGCATAAAATGGAGAAGAATGAAGAAATTAGATATATTTTTTTCTCCTGTTACTAGTCAGAATTTGCAAAACAGGTTTAATCATTGTTTGAAGCTGTGGGATAGGCATTCAATTATTTGTTTAATTTTAAAATATCAAAAGATACTGTTAATTTCCATTTTTTTGATGAAACAAAGTCCTTAATTATTCTTTCTCTGTGTTTAATGTTGGTATATCCAAATATATGTTAATGAAAAACAATAAAAACCAGTTTCAAGACTGTTTCAACAATTAGAGCTGAAAACAAGCATAATTTTAAAAAGCTGTAGGAAAGTACAGATACATATTTTGGCAAATACAATAGCTATGCACTTTTAATCACTCACAAAATATTGTTGTTAAACTTATGCATTAATTATCCATAATAGTAGCCTATTATGATTATGTACTATGTACAATGTGATTATGTGTTATGACACATTAGTCTCTTGCAATTATAATAGTAATAGCAGAAATCAAGAAGAAAAGTAAGACAGAGCAGTACAGAGATGTGAACTAAGAGAAAATACTTTTTATTAAATAGATGTAATTATTCACCACTGAAAAAAAGTGTTAAGAAAATAATTTACACCCCTTGTGACAGGGGAGAGTGAAACCGAATTGATTAATAAAAAAAGACTGATAAAAAGTGCTTCAGCATTAGAATCTGTTTAACCAAGAGGAAGTGTGAAATGGTGATGGTTGTATGTGCTGTGCATATGTTGAATCACACAGTAACTTCCTGCACAAGCCACCAGATCTGGTTTCAGCTTGTTTCACAGAGCTTTTCCACAGGTGCTGGGCCTGACTCTATTCTCATTTTCAGAAGTGGACATGTGCATTTACAATCCTTGTGTGGGAAAACACCCCGAAACAAATGCTGCACATACTGAACGTGCCCCATTTGTGAGTTTGGAAATGGGTTCTTTCTACTGCCCTGTACCCAAGACTACATTTTGCATTAAAAACATTTAATAATAGTCCTAGTATTGTCTTCATGAGAACATGGCAATGCTCTACCCTGGAAAGATAATTCATTGCTCACCAGAATGTTGGTGTGATTTTGTATAGCACATATATACTGTCTCACTGTCATCACAGGTGGCTACCACGAGTCAGTTGATGCCAGTAGGTGTGTCTTTTTGGTCTTTTAGGATTTGCAGGAAGTCATCCTTTAGGTGATGAGAGAGCAGTGGGAATGCACCCTGGAAGTGATGAGATAGTTGAGAGGGAGGGGTCAGGATTAGAGAACAAGACTGTTGTACTACTGACAGATTAAACAGGGAGAAGATGCAGGTAAGACCTTTTACAGATAGCTGGAGGGAGCCTTGCATTTGCAGCTCTTGTCCTTATGGAGGATTTGAACCATCTTGATATCTCTGGTGGGGGAACTCAGCAGGGCATAAGAAAACAATGAGGTTTCAGGAGTATACTGATGAGAGTTTCTGGACTGGCACGGGTCATTGAGCAGCACTTGAGGAGAGATGAGCTGCCAGAGTTTTTAATTAGAAACAAGAAAGAAGTGGCTGCAGATTGAGGGTTAGGGTTGGCAGCCATGACTTCAGTGACCATGGGATTGTAGTATTCAGAAGGGGAAAAAACCAAAAAGCATGATGTACCTGGATTTGAGGAGATGTTTTTTGGCTTGTTCAGAGACACATTTGTAAAGACCCCAGAATATGGTTCTGTAGAGAAGAGGGATCCAGGATAACCTCCTCCACACCCAAGGAGGGTCCAACACCGTGTAGAGCCAGCCTAAGGTAGTAGAAAGCCCCTTTGAATAAACAAGTATACTGTCTGGGAACTTGAAGTTGAATGTAATAAGGGAAATATGCAGGTCAGCAAGGTTCTCTACAGGTTTTTCAGTAGCAAAACAAAGGTTTGGAAAACTATGGCCCCAGTGCTGAATGGGGCAGGAGAACTGGAGACCAAAGACACAGAAAATGTATTGAATACCTTATTTGTCTCAGTCTTTACTAGTAAGTAAAGAAATTCAGAAATCTTAGGCACAAGAAATCTTGGGTACCTTACACCCACAGGAACACCTTGAGGTGTTCCTTAACTCAATCTTCCACCTCTCAGTAGAAGATCAAGTTAAGGAACACCTTATCAGTCTGAATACTGATAAGAAATACTTATCAGTAATTCCTGGGATCTAACAGGGTACTCCAGAAGTGCTGTAGGAGATGGACCCTAGCACTGTAAGGCCACTATCACAGTCAAATTTGAAAGACTATGGCAACTGGAAAAAAGAAAGGGTCAGCTCTTCCTTCAAAAATGTCAGTATGGAAGATCCAGAGCACTACAGGCCAGTCAGGCTCACATTGATCCCATGAGGAAATAATCCTGCAAACCATTCCCAACTGCAGGAAGGACAAGAAGTTGCCTGAGTATAGTCAGTATAGATTGCTGAAGAGCAAATCATCCTAACCACACTGATAATCTTCTATAATGAAAAAAAGTAGCTCCCTGATAAGGAAGTGAATGTTGTTTGTCTTGACTTTCATAAGGCTTTTGACAATGTGTCCCAAAATATCCTCATAGACAAACTGACAAAAATTGTAGCAAATATTGTTCAACATATTTTTTGTGTTAAAATTGTATAGGGTTTGATGTAATTTAATTTGCAAGGAAAAATGGTTTCAAAATATTAGGGAGTTTATTACTTTTAACTTTAATGCTTTATAGATCAATGGGCTGTTATTAATTCTTTTTACAAAATGATCAAATAAAAAGAAACCAGGTAGAATATAATAGAATGCAAAATTTCAGTTATGTCAAAATTTCAGTTATGTCAAACAGTTTTATCTAGAATTTTATAATAAGAATATTTAATTCATCATAGAAATTAATAATAGAAAATAATCTGTTTAAATCAAAAAATTCATAGCCCAGAAATACCTTATCTAATTAGTTCTGCTGTTGTTGCTATTATGTATCTGTAAGGAACTAAAACACAGGAAGACTGATTGCAAATTAATTAAGTAACAGAGAATGGGTTTCTAATTCACAGAAGGATCCTGTCATTTGGATCATGCTATTGATGATTCCTCAATTATTTCTTCACCACATTTTCTTGTTATATCCCTTAAAGACCATATAAAGAGGTTCTTTCTATAGTTTTAGAAAAATTAATTGGTCCCTCTACTTGCCTCCTGAAAAAATTCTCAACAGCACATGTTCTGCTGACATTCTGGGACATTTTGTTCAGTATCTAACTCTCATTAGGCATAAAAATGTGGTATTTAAATCTTTGCACCCTCAGAGTATATCAAAGTGCTGCATCAGTGTAATTCCTTCTCAGTACCAGTTGACAACTTAGTTAACAATTCTAGTCCCAACTTAATGAACTAGCAGGGCCATGGTATTTAAGAGGAATCTTTAACTTTTGCTGTCCTTCAGAACTCATCTTAGGCTTGACATTTCTATTTTAATGAGATATTCTACATTTCTGATTCCTGCTCTGAAGCCGAAGAAAGGTCTGACAAGTAATTCGAGGTTTATTTTATTCTTACTCCTAATCTAGACAAACTTCAAAGAAAGAAAAAGGCATTTGTTTTTCCTTATGATTGTTGGCCATGGAAAATATTTGCTGGGTTGGGCTTTTTTTGTTGTTGTTTTTTGGTTTGGTTTTTTTTTAATGAGTTATTGCTATAAGAAAATCTTAAGGAATGTCATAGATGCAAGGGAAAAACTTATGGTAATTAATCTAGTCAATTTCTCTGCTTCTTGGATCCCTCCACTTTTTGTCACCATACAGGGATCACATCTTCCTGTCTCTGAATACAGTAGTCATCACTTATTCCCTTGAAATTATTCCCTCCCCAAAAAATATAACAGAGTATAGGAAGACAAAGAGACAAAGGCCTGTTGAAATCTTTTTAAACTCATGTCTTAGTTGTGCTTCCCCTTGAAGGCCATCCCTGGCCTTAACCTCTGCAGCAACACCCATATATTCTTAAATCCAAGCTTAAGAAATATTTGAAAACTCTTTGTAAATCCATTGTAGAAAAAGGAAATAGTAAACACTTCCCTGTAGTTCCTATGAAAATGCAATGGCTGTTGATCACGTGCAATACTTCGTATCCAAGCTCCATAAAAGACCAATATCCTTTAGAACCTGGAATTTCACAGCTGCTGAAGCAATTTAGAGCTGTATGTTTCATTCTCATTTGGTAAAATATGCTCTCAACCACAATTCCCAGTTCATGTCAAGAAAATGTTGGACACATAATTTTATTAAATGTTTGAAAATTACCCATTTTGACCTTTAGTACTATCTTTCAATAACTGAAGGTCTTCAAGCCCAGAGGGTTTGGATTCATAGGTTCACACTGTTTATTATAAACTATGAGACAGAAGTTTTGGAAGGCAGAAAAACCTTCATAACCATCATGAAAAAAGAATATCTCACAAGAAGTTGGCAATTTTTTCTCCCAGCTCTGTGTGACCCTTCTGAATTGTGCTCTCATCTACTTTAATAATTTAAAATTACTTACTGCACAAAAGCCTATCTTAAATCATCTCCCACATTATGTGCTAATTGAGATACAGAGAATCAAAGCAAAGGTATTGAGTGGCAATGAATATTTTATCAGTATAAGATGCTTTTTTATTTCTTCTAAATGTTCCTGTGAAACTAGAGAACATCTTTTCACAACATAACTACAGGAGCACTAGCTGAGAAATGCAGAACAGATTTAAATTTCTAGATAACAGTGCATATGTGTCATTAGGAAACACATTAAGACTGCAAAAAAATTTTAAAAAATCAGTCTTCATGGCATAAGACCTGAAAAGGCAGGTGCTCAGTAATCAGCAATGTCATCTTTTTGTGTGACATTTTGGAGAATGTTAAAACACTCATTGCATGATATGATGGGTTGGTCCCAGCTGGCAGCCATGGCCCCACACAGTCACTCACTGCCCATCCCCTCCTCCTTAGGATGAGGAGGGACATGAGGAAAGATGAGAGTGAGAAAGCTGTTGTGTTGAGATACAGACAGGAAGATCTCTCAATGGCTACTGTTGCAGACAAAGCAGACCTGACTTGGGAATATTAGCTTGCAATATAAAACAAATAGAAAATTATTCTTTTGGGTATGGGAAAACAAAAGCAACAACAAAAGAAGCAAATATTTACACATTTAGGGAAAACACATCTCTTCTCCTTCCCAAGGCTCAGCTCCCCTCCTGGACTCCACATAAGAGTACACATAAGATTATTGATCATATACTAAATGCTTTTCTAACACAGTATTATGGTACAGGAAACCTTTTATTGTGCCTCAGCAACTCCTATGTTAGCCAGTTATTAATTTACACTTTTCCACTTACCCTGTCATGGAGGGGTGAGGGGGTAAATGACATCAAACAAACCATTTCACAGACAAAACTGATCTATTTCAGTGGGTCTATACGGATTTGAGCAGTGTGATGGTTTTTTATTCTACTGACATACATGGTCTAACAGCAATATCAAACAAAAGCCACCCTCCAAAAAGTCTACACTGAGGCTACTCATGCTGAGGAGTGGTGGATTGAGCAGTGACTACTGCTTAGCTCTTAGTGACTACTACTTACAGTGACTACTACTTAGCTCTTAGCATTCATATGGAATGTGGGGAAAAAAGGTTATAGATGCTATCCTTATGATGAGGCTGTCTTCTCTAGTTGGGCTCAGGTCTATCATCCTGCTCTCTCCACCATCCACAGGGTGATTCTTCATGACTTGTATGCCACCAAGGGCATCTTTCTCCTTCCATCTCCTCAGCAATGCACCTTTCTCTGCTTCCTGGAACCAAAAATATCTTTCCCATCCTGAAGTTTGATATCCTGCAAAAATGGGGGCCATTTTTGTGGGGGGGAGGGGACCCCATTTATGAGACAGTATTCCCAATAGGTCCAACTATCAATGCCTTTTCTGGGTTATGACAGAGAAAAAAAAATGTACTTGCTATTATTGTGGTGATCTGTGATCTACTGTATCCAAGGAAATTTTGGGTAGATGATGCTGTTCCTAAGTCTGTGATTTATACAAAGGACTTGATGATGATTGATGTTTAACTGTTTTAACTTTTATTAGAAAAAGTAGACAGCAGAACAGCCCACAGAGCAAATTAACAAAATTAATTAATCACTGCTTTTGGCTAAATAATCAAAAGCCAAACAAAAACTTACAGCGATATGTGCTTAGAGGTAAAATTATAAAATCCAAGGCTCCCAATTGTAAACAGCAACAAGGGATCAAGAACAACTAAACACTATCAAAGCACTGAAAGTACAAGAAATACCAAGGAAAAGATTCAGACATCAATCACTCCAATGGGAAATAAAAGATAACCCCCAAAAAGCTAAAGTACTGGTTCCTTATAAATCAGTCTTCACTAAAAAGGTCATCTACTGACATACAGCTAACACAGTTACCATCACTGACAGCATCAAGTGAAAAAAGGAAAGGTTACATAGTGTGCAGACAAGAGAAATATGTCACACATACAGCTGGACCTTGTCACAAAAGTGGCTAATGAAATCTTAGATTAAGACTAAATCTTAGACTGCTTTTCAACACAGAAAGATGTGAAAATGATCAGGAGCCCATAATATTGCTTTTATTTAGCTGAAAGAGAGGACTCACATTCTGGGGAATTTTTTAAATTCACAGAAATATCTTTGTAAAAGTAATAGATTTTTGGCTTTAAGCATAGAATAGCATAGATTAATTGGAAATGTGTCTGATTAGACCACTGTAGGTGACTCACTAACAAGTAGAATCTAAATTCATTGGCAAAGTACATTCAGAGAACAGTTATGGTTAGTTCATGATAAAAAAGGAGGATGTTACCAAGTACAGTTCTGATTTGTCTGCATTACCACTTCACTTTTCCCTTCTCAATTATCTGGAAGATTGTGTAGCCATGTTTTATATTTTTAAAACATAACAAGGTGGGAATTATTTTATGCTAGAAGGCAGGATTGGAATTCAAAATTAGCTCAGTAAATTGGAAAATAAATTATCTGAATACATGACAAGAACAATTAATTAAATAAAATTCATACAGTAAAGGTTTGAAGACTCCAATTTGATTACAAAATGAGTAAACAATAGAAAATTTTTCTGAGCTACATACCCACCCTGATATGTAAATCCATCATGAGCCATAGTCATATCCAAAACAGGTAAGGCCTTTTCTGGACTTTCATGTCAAGGAAGACCCATTTGCAGAGAATCTATAGAACAATTAAGAGAATCTACAAACCTCTATAGATATTGATATCAGAGAGCCTCAGTCTGAATAACTTTAAACTGAGCATACATTGCAGTGTTGAGCATTTATAGCTGCATCTGGCCAAAATCATGACATTGTGGTGTAGAAAGAGTGGAAGATACTGAAAATTCTTCTGAATAGAAAATTAGGTCAATAGGAAATTACATCAATACAAAGTAAACTTTCTTAGTAACTTTGCCAGTAACATTTGCATTCTCACAGGTCTAATCAGGGGTTTTATAATAATCAGATGTTTGGAGACCTTTTTAAAGCTTTGAAACTTAATGTGTCAGGACAACAAAAAGGATAAAAAAAGAAAATACAACATGAAAGTCTTCAGCCATGACTGTTTCAGCAGAAGGTGTTATAAAAGATCAAAGTCAACATAAAATAATATTTTATATACTTATCCCTGCAAGAGATGGTGAGGTTCCAATTTCTATTTCAATTGCTCAGCCTGACTGTCTCTCTCAAATAAAGCTCTGCAAAAATATACTAAAGATCCCTGCTCAATTCCTAAACTGTTGTGTCCTCTTCTTCATCATGTTGTAGCTCATGAAGAAACTAAAAAACCTATTGGAGTTAATTATTCTGACATTTTTATATCTTGTGGTTGATTCTTTTGATAACTAAGAGGCTCTCAGAGCTTTCTAGAGCTTCACTTTTGTCTGAGATTTTCTTCCATTTGGATCATTTCATGTCTAATATGGTGAAAGCTCACACTGGGCCCTTGCTGAGTCTTTCTCCCTTACACATCCATTTATTTCATCAGCTTTACAGGAATGTAATTACATTTGGGACTTCTTTTATTAAATCCAGTTCAGATTGGTCTGATGGGGATCAGCTGTTATGCACACAGAATGCAAGACTATGTAAAGTCTAGTTCTATAGAAAAATACACATAAGACTTTGTGTATATATGTATATGCATGTAACTGTGCATGTAAATGTTTATTTGAGCAATAAATAATTTTTAGCCCAACTCTGGTCTCATCATTTCAATTAAAGTGGCAATTATAATACCTGGATACTTTGATTTGTCTCCCACTTGCTCTGTTCAAAGGAAGAGAATTTTGAGAACAGGCTTGGTAGCCTTAATCGCAGCTTTGCCTTTGGCAGGTTTACCCACATCATGCTAATAAGCCATTCCTGGAGACAATCAAGAGGTTAGCATGCAATGGTGAACATGGATTTATATTCCCAAAATTTGACATATTAGGACATCAGCTGTCAATACCAATCTCTATTTTGTCCCTTCACATCTAAAAATTTGTGGCTTGTGCAGCATCACAAAGACAGCACTGGACTATCAGTCCACATTTCTTTATCAGTCCTAAACCTTCCAGCTGAGCTAGAGACATGTAATTGCAATGACAGAGCTCAAAAAAGGTGTGAAAGAACAAACAGCCTAAGAAAGACAGAGTGTCCATCCACACGTGCTAACTGCTGCAGCTGCAATGTTACGCCCTCCACTCTCCCTTACAGTGAATTTGTCCACACCAATGACCAATTCAGAAGCAGTTCAGGCTGCAGGCATCATGATATCACTTGGAAATGAGAGGGAACAAGACAAGGGGGAAGAGATATAAGGGGAAAGAGGAGCAAGAGCTGAAACCAGGCCTGTGAGTCCTTGTGGCAGTGCTAAAGTCATTGGCCTGAGGTAGGTGGTAAATAGACATCAGGCATTTCTGGAGGTGGCATTCACAGCACCCACCATCAGGAAAACAGAAGCCTGTGGGAAATCTTTCCTTCAGACACTTTGAACTTTGAGTATCAAAGAATATTCCATATTTGGGAACAGTCCAAATGGAGTCAGTCAAAAATCCCTGATAATTCTCGTGGGTTACATTTAGGCAACACAGCATCAGCTGCTTCAGTTTGCTTCACTTCTACTCCACCACACTGGGAAAATAACGTGGGTACATCCCCAGTATCCTTCAGCCTGTCCAACTGCACTCTGACAGTTACCACTAGCACAGGTCTGGGAGAGAGCTCAATTCTAAAGCAGCCATTTACAGCCCTCTGTCAATCATCCATTAAGCAGAATTTAGATCCTTGCTATTAAAAGCTTGTATTGGCTTTGAATTTTCCTTTTTAAACCCAGTTGTACTTTTGCACTGCACAATATCTGGCAACAATATAATCTGGCTTTATCAAATCACTTCTTCTAATCATTTTGAATAAAATATTAATCATTCCAATAATAGTTCAACAATAAAGTGACCTACAATAACAATTATTAAAGTAACCTACATTTTTAAATGGGAGGGGTGGGGGGGTGTGGCCTTTTTTGTAGGTTCAAAAGTGCTGACTTGTTAAAAAGCTGTGGGCTACCTCACTATAACAATCTTAATTTTCATTGATGTACAGCCAGCAAAAGGAACAGCAGTTACCATTTGCATGTGTTAGTACAGTGACAATCATAACTTTGTAAAGTAGTGAGTGGCAATTTTAACTGAGCACTTACCAAAAAACAACCAACCAATTAACTAAACAAACAAACAAACAGACAAAACCTCAAAAAATCCCAACCCAAAAAAAAAAACCCAAAGAGGAAGAAAGAAGACTGTTTTGCAGCAATACTGAAGACTAAATACGTAATTTCCTTTCTTCTCATTTTGGATTAATGCTGCAAAAATATCAGAACTACTAGTAAAATAAATGCCTAGCAAATTTTTACATATTGACATTGACATTGTGAGTTCCAGAAGATTTGTTTGGCTCAGTTTTCCACAAATTTTCTCATTTAGTTTATTATTAATCATTGCTAGGAGTCATAAGAAATAAAAAATATAAGCAATCTGACTTCAGGGAAAAGGATTAAAAAATATTAAATTAAAATATCTCATGAATTCATTTGAAACTATCAGCATTAAATATTCAACCTCAGCCAACAGAGAGTGTCCCAGCCTAAGAAAAGTGCATGGTTTATCCAGCCTTATGTCTTTGCTCCAGAAAAACAGCATTATATCCTACCAGAAATCCCCAAAGGTTTTATTTTTAATGGATTCTAATGAATTCAACCTTCTTCATTAACAAAAATTTGCAAGCTTGATTTATTCAAAATTAATTAGACAGAATTAAAAACAGTTAGAGACCAGAATACAGAGGGAGGAAGAAGCAGCTGGGAGGTGTTGGAATGGAATGATGTGCTGATAACAGAAGGAAAAGAAAAAGCCATTGGTGGAGCTCTTGAAGCCAACAAACTATTCACCCATTCCTGCTGATCATTCTAACTGAGCAAGGCAAGGGTAATTAGCAAAATATACGGTGCAAAACACATGTCTGAAGTGTTCTCCTGTTTATTAATTTTTCTGAGAAAAATGCCTTATGCTTCACAGCAAAAGAAATTATTCTCTTTCCCCTCTGTTTCTGGTGAAACCTGGCAGTTGCACAAGTGGCTCAAAGGGAAGTTATTCTTATCTGGTCTGCCTTTTTATGGATTCATTACATCCTACTCACTCCTTCATATTACACAAATAACAGCACAGATTTTTAACAATTCTGTTAGCTGATATTGCTAGTTAAAAATGGGTAATCAGACTGATGGATTGTAAAATTTGCAGATGTTGGATAATATTGAGGGCATCTCAGCCAATTTTATCTACCCAGTTTGATTCCATAGAAATAGGGCTTCATCTTTTAAATTTGGGCTACAATAGCATACACAAAGATGCTCTTAAACAGCAAGTCATTTACACAAATAGTATGAACAGTCCTTGCTATAAAGTGTACTAGAGCACAACAGATTGTGTGGTTGGCAGGGTTAAATAAACCTCCATTATCACCTCACTGTAAGGACAAAGGAAACTCCATTGATTGATATCTAGCTGGTAGTGCCCACTCCCTTTTCACAAATACCATACCCAAATGATCTCTGCTGTAGTGATAAAACATCAGAAAAATTTTCTCCAAATTAATTGACTAAGTTTTGATCTGAAAAAGCTGTTTCAGTAATTCTGTGTTAGCTTTCTCCAAACGCCATATGAGATTTTCTATATTTTTCTTATTTTATCAAAATAATATTGAGGGCAGGTATTTCAGTACTTTGCTTCTACAGTAGTATGCAGTAGAACACTTTGCCCAAACACCAAGTTCACAATTATTTTTTGACCAAGATTTATGATCACAGACATTTACTCTCCTTTCCTCTTTTCATTTTTTAGTGTCTCAATTGTATTGCAAGAGGGAAGGAAAGCGGAAACAGAATGTTATTAACAACTTAGACCTGGGCAGGAATGAGTAATAAAAATTTTATTAAGACCCAGTTAAAAACACAAAGCAAAAGGGAGGCCAAGCTGGGAGTTTGGTGGGACTCCTGCCCACCAGAGGCTTGGCTCACAAATTGGCATCTCCACCTTTTATATGCCTGAGATGGCATCATGTCACAGACATAGTTTATGGAAAATCCTTTCATTAGGATTTTTCTCCTGAGAAGCTGAGAGGCCTCAGAGGAAAAGAAAAACAATCATTATCTGCTGCTGTGCAATGCAACAGGTGCATCTGTGATTGGTCTCATGGTTGTTTTTAATTAATAGCCAATCACAGTCCAGCTGTCTCAAACTCTCTGGTCAGTCACAAGATTTTGTTATCATTCCATTTCTTTCTCTTCCTTGCTAGCCTTCTGATGAAATGCTTTCTTCTATTCTTTTAGTATAGTTTTCACTATAATATATATCATAAAATAATAAATCAGCCTTCTGAAAATGGAGTCAAGATTCCCATCTCTTCCCTCATCCTGGGGTCCCTGTGAGCCCCACTACAACTGGTGACCCTGAGTGGTGAAAAATTCCACAGCATCAGCCTCATCAACATTTATGAGCAGTCCTTATATGAAGAGTTGGAACCCCCCAGGTCTGTCCATCAGCTCCTCCAGGTCCTTCCTTGGGGGAACCCTTTTCCTATCTCGACTGGTGGTGTGATGTTACTGTGCCAAGCCTCCCAGCAACAAGTGCTCCCCACCCCTGCTGCCTCCCTTCTTCCCCCACGTTTTCACAGCTCTGTGGGCCCGAGCTGCCAGGCAGCAACCACCCAGGGGAGGGGAGGATTGAAGGGAGAACAGAAAAGTGTTCAAAACCAAAATGAAATCAAAAAAAGGACGTGTTAAAAGAACCCCAAACTTTAAACAGAACTTTTCAACATCATTGATAACTTCCTCTCATTTGCATGAGCCAATTTCTACACCCCATGTATAACATGAATGTGACATTTTCCTAATGTGATGAAAGCAAAACTTTCATCACATTGCCTTCTAAAACACTGGTTTTCACTTAGTGATGTTTCCTTAGAACACTTCTCAAAGAACTTTGGAAGAGTTATCTGAAACTTGAAAAGACTTCTTTGCCCATTTAAGCCACTGGTTTAACAAGCTCTAGAAATAATGTTAGTTTCTGAGACAGAGCTTTTGATCTTAGTGTAGGTACAAAGTGCAATATGTAAAGTGCTTGTGTTTTACATTGGAACACAACAGACTCTTTCAGCACTCTCTGGCTATTTTGTGCTACAACGTGCAGTGGTTTTTTATTCACTTATGTATTTTAAATTCAGACCTAAAGAGCCTGGTGGCACAGCAGCAATATCAGTGCTTCACAGTTTTAAAGGTTTTCAATATGATTAAGAGGTATTGGCAAGGGTGCTTATGACCAGTATTCCATGGAAAATACCCACAGACTTGGACCTCAAAATTTTAGTGTCAATTCACATTGAATAATTGCCAGAAGAAGAGGATGGATCTTTCCTAATGCTTTCAATGTTGGTGCTGTTATTAGTTGCCAAAATAACTGTCAAGTACTGAATTAAGATTATTTAAAAGCTTTTTTAAGTCATTCTCCACATTTAACATTAGTCTATACCCAAGTTAACATGAGTATGTCTTCTTAATTTTCAAGACTTGACCCAGTGGGTGCACACAATTTTTTTTTTTTTTTTTTTTTTGTCAAAACTATAAAATCATGGAATAATAGAAGGGTTTGGGTTGGAAGGAACCTTAAAGATCTTCTAATTCCAACCTCCCTGCCATGGACAGGGACACTTTGCACCATATTGGTCAGAACCCCATCTAACCTGGCCTTGAACACTTCCAGGGATGGGGCATCCACAACTTCTCTTGGTCACCTATGCCAGTGCCTCACCAGCCCCACAGTTAAGAAGTGTCATGTCATATCTGCAGTGTGAGATACGTGATGAAGATAAGAGTACAACTCAAAAGACCATATCATAATAAAAATATTCCTTAGCTTCAGGCTACCTGATCAATTTACACCAAACAAGTATTATTTCCTAGTAGTAACTGAGCAGGAAGTGTTAAAGCAGCCAAGGCAGTCAGTCAAAAACTCTTGGCACATAGTCCCTTCTAAAGTACAATACAGACACAACACTGAGGTCAAAGACCTAATAGATTTTGCTTTTCATAAGGAAGATCCTTCTGATTTAATATTTTGAACCCTTCAAGTTGTACTTTTTCTGTGCTTATTTATCTATCCACCTAGTAAATCCCAAGTGACAAATCTCTTGTGTGACTTCTACACTACAGAGTAAGGGGAAAAAGTGAGATCCTGATTCGTGTTAGTGTTCAGGTATTGGAGCCCACAGCAGGAGATAATGATGGCAAGCACAGTACAGTTATCTGCTCTTTACAGCACTGAAAAGGGCCCAAAAAGGAATTAAGGAGACTCCTTCAAGCTAGTGACTCCAGACACAACATATTTGTGGCAGATTTATTACGTGAGTAATGTTTTAGGATATGAGCATATCAGATCTGAAGAACTGCAGGCCAGCTGGAGCTGAGTTGTTTGTTGCTTTTTTTTTAATAAATACGTAAATCAGCATAAGATATACTTTGAAATTATGCTATTTAAGTAATACAAATATAAAATTTAAATTTTCACCAAGGGAGTTATAGCCAGGGAGGCCTGCACATAAGAGTTTTTAAAATTTGGTTTAAAAATAATGCAGATTTTCCCAATCAGATCTTCTATTCCTATTTGCTTTTTACTAGGTTTTTGTTCTCCTTTTTATCTTTTAATGAGAAATATCAAACCTCTTCTTCCGACACCAGCAATTTTGTCCAACATTCCAGAACTAAATTTCACTGGACAGATCTTTCACACTCTGAGGATGAAAAGAAATGCATCAGGGCTTCAGAGTGCAAACATGACACTCTAGGTAGCAGGACTCTTTGAAAAAAATCTTTCATTACAAGACACCATTTTGATAATATGCGTAATAAACCAAATGTGCATTTCAGTGGGAAATATGGAGAAATAATAAGGTCTCAGTACTCAAAAAGTGTATTTTTGATCTGGTAAAAACCAGGCTTTGTATACAAATCAGGACAATGCTAGAGATTGAAAATACCTGTAGGAAGTCAGTTCATTTATATGGCCCATAAAATAAACAAATAAAAAATAATCCCTAAATACTTTCTGCCTCCAAAAACCCCAAACAAATATCTACACCTTTGTCCCGTTCCCTTGTAAAAGCAGGAGTCAGAGAGGATTCTTTTAATAGATTTTTTTGGACAAAAATAAAGTGCCAATGAGGCAATATTATAGCTGAGAACCATTTATTGATTAAAAAAAAAGGGGGATAAATGTTCCTACTGGTATAGATGAGTAATGTAATGGTTGTCTCTCACAATTAAGGGACAGATATTATGTAGATGTTAAAATGTAGAGTATTGTTATTGTAATATGTCCCCCCCAAAGTCCTCTTTCCCCTCCCCCTTGCAGTAGCCTCAGTAGTCAGGGCATTTAGTGAAGGCTGGCTTATTACCAAGCCAATAACTCTCCCTAAAAAAAATAATAAAATACTATTCTAAAGCAGTAAATTAACTGAAAATACCAGATTTGCCTCTTTACATTGTCAGGGATAAAATGAAAGAAAAGGTTAAAAAAAAGAGAAGTGTTCTAAAGGTTTATTCTAATTTCTCTTTTTTTTCTTTTAGTACTGTTAATAAAGTTTTCTTTATACCTTTTAAAGTTTAAACCTACTTTGCTCTCTAGATCCTATCTCACAGCAAGAAATAAGTAAATATTCTAATAATTATTCTAATAATGCACTAACCTTTAGCCAACAGGTTAGTTTAAACCTTTTACAATAGATTTAAAGACCTTTTAATGTCCTTAAAAATTTCTAATCTGCTTATTATTACAGAAGATAATTTGAAGACAATGGAATACAGTGGTGACAGTGCTGGGCAGTGTTTCTAGGATATTGTGAAAATAAATATATACGGAATTATTGTTGGATTCTATTGTACTAAGTGGTTTTTTTGTGTCTGTCAAGAGCAGCACTCTCTTGGGAAAGTAATGTCTGTGTCTCTGCTGGACCATACAGAAATACAAAATGTGAATTGCTAGATTGAATTGCAAAAACCCTTCCCATTTTCCTCAGGTTTTAAATGGCTTTTAAAATGGATTATCTGTTCAGAGCAATGCTAGTGACAGAACTATATAAAAATCTAACATTTAGGTGTCTTAGATGAAGTTTCAATGCTTGGATATAACAGTATGAATGCAAACTGATATTTCATGAGATCATCAATAAAATTCTTCTCTGAATGTCAAAAAAAAAAGAGCAAGCCTTATGACATGAGTGTGGAGTGCTTTGTCATTTTACAACAGTATTGTATGCGACAGCAGACAGAAAAGACAGAGATTTCTTTGTTTCCACAGTGTGTCCAAGAATCCTACAGCCCAGGAAAAGATTTCTGGCTTGAATGAAAGCAGTTCCAAAGAAAAGCTACACCTTTGAGTGTGATTTCTGAGGGGTGAATGGATTCACAGAACTCCAGCCTTTTAAATTACCCGTCCATGGGCTGAGTTTGCATATGCAGAGTTAAACATTACAGTGTGATTTCTCCTTTCTATCATGTTTCATGCTCTGATTTTTCTATAGTGAAACATTTTTAATAACATTGAATAGTTACAAAATGAACCTTTGGTATGTTACAACTTTCAACGCTATCAAAATGTTTTAGTAAAAGTTTACACAGAAAGAATATGAATGATTGAAAATCTTGAACACTATGATCAGTAGGATGATTCTGGTTTCATTTCCCTCATTTGCATTTTAATATTAAAAATTTTAGACGGGGTATGCAAGTTTGTTTATACAGTATTTTTAAATGCTTCTAATTTTAAATAAATGTGTGTATTTTCACCTGTAGTGATAATTACTTCTAAAAGCTAATCACCAACAAGGGTAATCACCAACTTGCAATTAAAGTGGCCAGTCACAATAATGACTTCCAAAAGATTAGTATGAAAAAATTGCTCTTGGAGGTTTATAAATAATCTTTTTCTGTTGGGAAAACCAAGCCAAAACATTTTTGATTGGTGACGCATTCATTATGCCCATGCTTGCAGAGCACAGCAACACACTTTACAAAGGGATATCTTTGCTTGTGTGTGATACAGACAATCTACAAGTGAATTGGGAGAAGCTAATTCTGGTTCTGATAACAGCCTGGCCCTGGCAACAGGAAAGAGGACAATTTTCTTGCCTTACCTGACTTTTCAAATCCTTATTTTTCACAAGTAATGGGATGACTCACTTTAGGGCCACTGTGGATTTAAAATTTTTTTATGATATTATCCCAAATAAGTTCTCAAAGTGTACTGGTGTTCAATTATGAAACAATATTTGATTTCATAAGGATTTACAAATCCTCATTGGATTTACATCTATTTACTAGCTGCAGGTCCATGCAACCAGTCTTAGACATGATTCTTGCTTTTTCCATGAGTACATCCAGAAATAACTTGAAAGTCTAACCCCAGAAAGTAACCTCATTTTATGACTTTCTGTTTTGAAAAATGGCTACCATAAATTGTTGTTTGCCTATTCTGAAACTACATTGTACTACAGAAAATAGAATAATATGGCTTTTCCTTAGCCTAAAACTTCAGTGCTACTTCCAGAAAGTGGTGGTTTTAAGAGGACATTCATTAAACCTTATCCCAGCACAATTAAACATCAGGAAAATTGAAATGAATATCATTATATTTTTCACCCTGGTTCTCAAGTTCAAAAAATTTTGAGGATACTGCATAGCATAATTTAGCTTTAGATTATTCTTCCATTCATGTTTCTTATATTCTTCTGTTGTTGAAGGCAACCAGCTAGAGTGACTCAGTGAAATGAAGATAGTGCCAAAAACACTCTGGTAACCATGAAAAGCACTATGTATTTCAAAACAGAACTGTATTTCCCCATTTTCTTCAAATCCATAGTAGATATCAGAGTCTTACCTCACAGAGGATGAAAGTGCAGTAAATTGTCAGCCCATGCAGATTGAGATATGATGGTTTCTTGATTTTATAGAGAAAACTACTTAAAAAGAGATGCAACATGTTTCTGTAACAGTAACATTAAAACCAAAAATAATAACGCTTTTTTTTGACAAGTGAAACATTCCTGCATTCCTGCAATGCCTGAAGTGCTGAAAGTTCTTCCAAGCTTGAGAACCTATACATTTTTATAGTATCTATATCTGCATTGTTTTCTCTACACCATAAAAGTAAAGCCAAAAAGACCTTTAAAATGTTTCTGCATTAAAAAACATAATAATTATTGTCCCACAAGAAAAAAAATTATTTATTTCCCTGAAGTTATAGGCAGAAGAATAAATTCTGATAATTCAAGAAAATGGTCTTTCTTAGGATGTATAATTGAAAACAAACAACAAAAATCCTCATAAGCTTATGAAAATAAAACCATCACCATAAGTCCAGGTATACAAAAAAAATTGAAAATTACAAACAAAAAGACAAACAGTTTCTGTTTTTCCCTTCTACTACAACAAGATTCTCTTAAGCACTCATTTAATTTCTGTGTTATGCTGGTCTCACAGAAGAAATTGCAAATGCACACAATTCTGTATGGATACAAGGTAACACTGGAATACGTAAGAGTCACTTATAAGATATAGGTAATATTTGTGTTTCAACACTTTCCCAAATTGAGGTCATCTTCTACAGAAGAATTCTCTATTTCACTAGTCTAGACAACATTCACTAGTCTAGATAGCATTTTTTAAAAATAATAATATCTGATATACAAGCGTCTTTATAGATAAATATTCCTATGTGTGCATGTATATAAATTGCACAAGAACAAAGAAAGAAGATCTGTAAAAACCCCTGGAAACACAGATCTGGGAGGCCTCCAGGTCTGTGTGGTTGGTGTGTTGTGTCATAAGACTACATTTATAAGTGTTATAATTTCCATTTTGAAAATAATTTTGAATTTTTCTGTTATTCTCCATGACCTTTTAGTTTGACTGAATCTTCAGAAACATGGTACTCTACTTTCTAGGTGTTTCCTTCTAGTGCCCAAACAGAATTTAGTTGGAATCAGTTTCTATCCATCTTTTCTTCTGCCAGCATGACTTTGATCTTCCTCTCTGGAGTGTGCAACACATTCCCACCGTGCCCCATTGGACATATACAAAATGAGAATGCCAGCCTATTCTTCTTTTATTGCATACACTCTTCTTTCTCTTGGTGATCCTTGAAGTAATTTCTTGTTTCAGTAAGAGTTAATTATACTTGAAAACAGTCAATCAAAACTCTGCAGGTTCAAAATCAGGTCAATCAGTGCTTAATATAATAGAATTTAAAATTTCCGCTGTCTGCTGAATACAACTCAAATGATACAACTCATGCTTGCTTCTATCATGTAATTATTATTTTTCAGCAAGGACTCTGGCTTTCATTGCTGTTATTTAATAGAGAAGCTACACTTTGTACAGTGTCCAATGCTATATAGTTCATTAAAATAAATAAACCTCTTCTTTGGAAGGGAATCTTTTATCTAAACTTCAGAGCTCTAGCATTAAAAAGAAGACTTCAGAATCCAAAATACTGAGTATCTGAAGAGGCTTTATTGTAAACTATAAGATTTAAAGAAGTTTAAATTACGTTTCAGATTCCTTATTCCCAATTTTACTTCCAGTTTATGTGTCAGTGGGACAGATCTGGGCTTTTGATTATCTCTGACTAAGGATTAAAAAAATAATGGGCTCAGGGCTAACCTGTGATATTTGATCCCACCAATATTTCCTACATTTCCCATGACATTGTAGAAATAGCTTTCCTTTTAAAGTTGGCCTACAAAGATCCTGTGTTGAATACCCTAAGCCATATAGTTGTGGATGACAAATAAAATAAGTCTTTAAAAAATATCACAGATTGTTTTCTCAATATTCCAACAGGGTAACTGCTGGCCAAAAAAACCTATAAATTCATTGCTTGCTGAGATTTGCAAATTCTATTGGAGCACTGTGATATCAAAGAAGTAGTGAAAAATAGTTTTTCATTACTCATTTTCTTTTAAATAGACCATTTTTGTTTAACCCATGAAGACATGTCAGCCCTGTGCTTGTTCACCCACCACTGCTGCAGAAGTGGGATCAAGGAGAGAATCAGAAGGGCAGTTTGAAAAGTAATGGATTAAGAAAAAGGCAATTTAATAGGGAAATCAAAAGCTGTGCACACAAGCACAGTGAAACAAGGAATTAATTCATTATTTCCCATGAGCAGGCAGGTGTTCAGCATCTGGGAGGTGTTCACTGTGGGAGAGCAGGGCCCCATCACATAAAACTGTGACTTGGGAAGACAAATGCCATGATTCCAACCAACCTCCCTTCCTCCTTCCACCTGCTTTATATACTGAGCATCATGTCCTATGCTGTGGAATATCCCTTTGGTCACTTGGGGCAGCTGTCCTGGCAGTGTCCCCTCCCAAATTCCTGCATACCCTCAGCCTACTCTCTGTCAGGGTGGTGTGAAAAGCAGAAAAGCCCTTGATCCCATATTAGCTCTGCTCAGCAACATCTAAAACCCCTTGTATTTTCAACACTGTTTTAGTCACAGATCCAAAACACAGTACCATGTAAGAAGAAAAGAAAATTAACTCTACTGCAGTTAAAACCAGTACAGAGATTTAAAACTGTCAGTACTGGAGATATTTACATCCAGAAATCCCTCCCAAAGTACTCGATCTGACCATGTACTTTGAGATTATTTCTTTTAATGAAGAATCTTTTAAAAGTCGTGTGCAAGAGACCTTTTGCCACACAGTGGCTTCAAGGTAGATTTGTGGTACAGATTTCCTTGGGGAAGTATAATTTCACCTAATTAGCAAATTGTATTTTCCAAGTCAGGTTATTTGTGGCCAGAAGATGAGAATATTTTACTATAGCATCTGAGTGCACTAAACATTTATTCCTTTTCTGTGACATAAAAGCTTGGTGAGATTTCAAATACTATTACTCTCATTTTAAAGTAGGGAACAAATCACTACTGCCCTTGAACAAAAAAATACATACTCCACTTCCAAAAGCACGTAAGTCCACTTGGTGTTACCCACCTGTTGAAGGCTACATACACTAGGGAGTTTTGTTTGACTGTTGCTACTCTGAAAGGATTTGCTCACACAGACAAAGTTCAGCCTGGAGCACATTCCATCCTTCTGAGTCCAATGAGCATTTCTGTAGTTCAAGAGGGAAAAATATGGTAACACATGCTCAAAGAAATACAGTTCTAGTCAAATTCTTTTACACACAAACTGGAAGTCTAGGAAATAAAGGGGAGGAACACTCCCCCACTAAGATTTCAGAGTGACTGTGACACAGATACAGCAGAGTACAAACTTACCCTGAACATTAAAATATATCTTGCTATTAGAGATAATACGTATTCAATCATACATTTATGAATTTATAGCCTGTGTATACTTCATGTTTTAATTTTTATTGCAGTATACCCTTATATGTTGCAATAACACAGCCATCATGTCAACACATAACTCAGAGCCCTCTGTACTAAAAGGGCAGATTTAAAGAGGAAAACACCATTAATATTTTCACATAATGACATCATTATTTAAAATGAGCCCAAGGATACATTGAGGGAATTGTGAACAGCTCACCAATGTCAGTAAATTGGTGGCAGATGTTATAAAGTATGGAAATCACTTGGCTAAATAGGACTTGGGGAAAGTAAAAACAGGCTTAACAAAGGGTAGGGGGGCCACAAAATTCAGGGAGACATTGTCTTTGGAGGCTTCCACCAGCAAAGGTGCAAATGAGAGGGGGGTCTGCTGTGGCAGGTCCCTATAAGCTCTCTGCAGCATCCCTCACCAAAAGAAAGCTGACGGAAGAAAATGAGCAGGGTCTTAATGTGGAAAAAGAGTAGGTAAAAAAGGAAAACTCATGTTTTCCCAGAAGCAAGCAAACATTAGCATATCATAGTTTTGCTCTCCTAAATCTTTGAGAGTGTGAAGAATGTTTTTTTTCCCTTATACAGAATCTCAAATGAAACAAATGAAACTAGCAGGCAGGAATTTCCCAACAAAAATAGCAATATTTCTAGAGAGCTTTCAACTCCTACCCTCAAGGGGATATAAAATCAAAATAATTTATTTGGCTCAGAAATCAGAAAATTTTATTTGGCTGGAAAAACTTATACAGATAAATCCATTTGGAATTAAAGACAGACACCTCTGTGAAAGTATTGGTAAACACTCCTATTCCTTTATTTTTCAATGTTGCCTAGCAGATACTACATTAGACTACTGTTTTCATTTAAAAATTTTCACCATGAGGGAAATATGTGCAGATTTAGAAATATAAGACCATTTAATTTAATTTGAAACACCTTTTACTTGTTATGTGATATTTTTATCCTGTTTTTCATTTTTTAATATTATGCAGTAACATTAAAAACAAGTTAACTGATATTTTTTCAACAAAACCACTAATGTTATACATTTACATTTCCTTTTTCCATAAACACTATTTACACAGTACAACTGTATTGTATTAAAATTATGTACTCTGTTATGGATATGCTGATGGAAAGGGAGTTGCAGTTTAGCAAAGTAATTCAGTCTTTAGGTTTGATTTTGTGCATTTGATTTTTTCTATTTGTAGGATTTAGATTTAGATCAACATGAATAAGCTATTTTACAAATTACATTAATAAAACTAAGTCACCACATTTTGCACAAATTCAAAAAATAGGAAAAAATTGTTTTCTTTGTGAATTGCACTTTTGTATAGTGAGAGGATAAGCAGAGCAATTCATCATATGAAGGTAAAAGAAAAAAGGTTTTGTCTGAGTAGATCATCAGACAGATTTGCACAGTTGGATATTTTTACAAATAGAATAATTTTTCAAACAAATGTATATTTCTTGGATTGGATGTAGTATTTTGATCTACACTTTCACATAATCTTTGTTTCTCCTAGCAAAGCCTTTTTTATCATTTCAGCCTAAAGAACATATAAATTAAAAAACTAACTGGCAAATTGCAATGTAATACTTTCAGTCCTTTCTCAGTTATTTCAATATCACTCAAGATTTTCACATTTTCACCTCTAAAATTGGTTGAATATAAAATTATGCCATACAGAAAACAGTAGAATGGCAAAACCTGTGGGTAAATTCATAGTAAGAACCAAGATTTAACATTAATATCTCATACTAATGTCACATTTATTCTTTTATTTTTCTCTCTAAATTCTACCATAGCTCTGCCTGCTGCCTTCCATTTTCTCTTATGCCTTTAATTATTGCAGATTGCAATGGTTTGTCTTGTCTCTTAATTTTAGTGTCAAAAAAACTCTTTCAGAAAGAGTGTCAATGTTCACATTTGACACTTGATTTAATTTAAGCTCAAACTTGCTTGTTCCTGCAGCAGTCTCTTTGCAATGTCAGTTCAAATTCACCTGCCTCCTTGTACAGTTCACATAAAAAGTGAAAATTGATATTTTGATAATTTTATATCATAACCCAAATCACCTGTAAAGAGATTGGAAAATTACTCTCAGCATAGTTTAACAACTGCAGAAATTAAGGGAAAAAATGACGTTTGCTAAAGCAACAAGTTTTACAGCATGGGAGAATATTTTCTTTCTGCAACAGGTGGCACATCTGAAAGAGACTTCACATCTTTGAACAGCCAAGACCTCTCCCTCCCCCACAGAAAAACCAGAAAATCTCCACCCAACAATACTGAGAATGTTTCCTCAAAATAAATAAACCATAAACACACCATCATCCATGTGGTAGTTTGGGGTCTGTTGTCGTCCCTGTATCCCTTCTGAAACTCTTTCACACCACCATCCTACTTGGTTGTTCAACAATCAGCACCAGTGTGTTTTCAACCACTGGTGTTTTAGTCACAAACCAAAATCACAGCCCCAGTGAAGAAAATTACCTGTGTCATGGACAAACCTGGTAGTACCCCAGCCTTATTCTGTGCCATTCAGGCTGTGCTCACTAGTGGGTCTGACACTACCCAAGACACCCTCATTAAACTCCCCCCTCCTCCTCTTTTGATATACACACAGCTATCAGTCCCTCAGTCTATGGGTCACCCCTGAAAAATGTCTATACAATGTCCAGAGCCCATTCAGCCCATGGTTTGGGTTCCATCTCACACAGCAGGTGCTCGGGACAAGGAGGGATGGTGTGCAGTTTTGAGTTATTGGATGCCAAAATCAGCTCAGGTTTGGTCACTGATGGACTTGCCTGTCTTCTTGCAAGGCTCATCCTCCTGCTTTCCTGCAGTTCAGATCATGGGATAAGCAACTCAAAGGCATAGTCTTAGCAAATGAGTCCATATTTTCACCCAGCTTCTTTATTTATTCTTTCTTTTGCTGGTATTCATAGGCTCTTTAGCCCCTTGTTCACTCTTACTAAAAACAAGTATGATTTCTCTAAAAAATGTTTTAAATTTTTTGTTTCTTTTCCTAGTTAGACAAGAGACTTATTAGTATAGTCTAACATAAATCCAGCATGATTTTGCTGTAAAGCTAATTTCTGACAGAAACTTGTTTTTACTAAAAGAATTACACATACTCAAAACAAGCAAATATATTCCTTTCTGCAGGAAAAGCTGTTCAGCATGCTTTGAAATCATATGCAAGCAATCAGGATAAGCTGTTCACATTTCTGTTGTTCTATATGAAATCTGTGTCGCTTGTGTCAGCTTCCAGCTCAGTTGTTGATGCTGTCATTTGACACTTGACACCCAAAACTCCTCAGATGTACTTCCTTCAACTTGTTTATATTTCTTGCCCTGTGATAGCAAAGGATATTCTTGTATTTGATTCCCCTGCCCTCCAGTAAACTTGAGTTAGTAGGTGTCAAACACTGGAATAAATTTACATTGTATTTATAGAGTGTCCTGTCTTATTCAAGGTCAATGAGGTATGAAATGAATCATATTAGAGTGTTTCCTTACTTCAGGCAGTTATCACTGAAATTTAAGAGCATCTTTCTGTCTGCATCCAGAGGGCACGATAGACATAAATGTGGTTCAAAAGGAAATTCATTTAGAGTTCACAAGGTTTAAAGTTAGGGCTTGAGTTCTTATTTGTTGCTCTGGTTTCCTCCAGGGAAAAAAAAAATTGGGTTACCTTTTATTCAGGTTTCCAGCTCTTGATTTCTTTTGAAAAGTAACATTTTCTTTTTGAAATTTCTCCTTGTCACATTGCTGCTGGTCACAGTAACCCTTTATGAAGAAGAAAACCAGGTATGATTAAAATGTCCCTTAGTGGGCTTGATGAAGACATGATAATGGCAGCAATTTCCATGCAATTTCTGTAAAATACATGAGCATTTACTGAACACCTGAGTGGTTCTTAACTACTAGAACTTTTAATCCACCCTATCTAATTGTACACATTCCTATTAGGAAATGTTCTTAACAGCTGTTACAAAATCAATGTATTATAGAAATGAATGCTGGAGCCTGTGCAATACCATTAGAAAAGTGCTAAATTATGGAGAGGTGGGGGAGAGGGGGGAGTGTGCTCTTGTAGAGACCATACCTGCAAAAAGAAATTTTTAAGCTTACATAGAAAATGAAGTAAAAACTCATTCAGAGCTTGTGTTAAAATAAATCTTATTAACTTTCAAAAATTGGACAGACACCAAATGTAGCAGCTTTTAGTTGGTCAAATCATTTCATGTAGGCATTTTCCATCAGTTATTACTCTATATGTCTGAGGCATACCTAAGAGAAAAGAGAAAAACTTGGAATTTACGTATTTTTAAAAAGAATTCCTCAGTAGGTATCACATCTGAATTACAAACTGTAATTACAAACCGTAATTCCTGTTATTTTTATTAATCTCCTGCAACAAGAACAGATCTGTCATGGTGTTGAAACAAAAGGCAGTGAAGAGAAGGAAGAGCAATAGTTCAGCAGTTAAACTCTCACATTAAACGTGCTTTTTCATACCTTGGCTCAATTTTTATTTAAATGCATACAAGCACAAATTTTCCATTGACTTTTGTAGGAGCTAGATAATAATTTCCAAGGGCAAAAGCTATTAAGTGCAACGTGTATTATTAATGTGTTTATGTCTCTCTTACCATATTTATTATAAGCACATTAATGAAAATGCCATGAATATTAGGGCTGATTTATAACAATGTGGTTCTGTTTACAGCCAAATTACTGCACACCGGAAATATTTTATTTAACTTAACTGCATGCATTTGCAATTTATTAAGACACTTTTATCCCTCCAAAGAAAAGTCTGTATAATAAGATTGATGACTTACAGGTTTACAGTGTTTTCTTCAGAATCTGGGTGTTGAGGGGAAAAAATTCTTCAAATATTTTTGAGGATCTATTTTTATGCAAGGAATTTCACCAAACAATACAAATATACTCATAAGGAATATCTTTAACCAATTTTGAGATAATGAAATAGAATTTAATAACATGACCATTATGCACATAAGACATGTAGAGGCCAAATCAATATGTTTGTGGGTACCACCTGATTTCTACATTCTGGAAGCCATGTATAGGAAACCACAACCTTGCATGGGTGTTAGGGATCTCTCAGGGCTTCATACATTTCTGAGAGAGTCTGGATATGGGTTTTCTCACTTGAATAACATTTTTGAGCTGTCTGTTTGTTCATATCCACCACCCATGCACAATATGACCATATGGTCATATGTAGTTCATTCATCCATCCATGAAAAATAAGTATTTTACTTCCTTTTTACATTTTCATCTCGTACTCTTAATGCAAAATCAACCAAGCCTAGATAAAACAAGTACACCGTTCCACAATATATACATATACATATAATAAATAATTTTGGATAGATAGATAGATAGATAGATAGATAGATAGATAAATAAATAGATAGATAGATAGATAGATAGATAGATAGATAGATAGATAGATAGATATAGATAGACAGATAGATAGATAGATAGATAGATATATAGATAGATAGATAGATAGATAGATATAGACAGATAGATAGATAGATAGATAGATAGATAGATAGATAGATAGATATAGATAGACAGATAGATAGACAGATAGATGATAGATTGATAGACAGATAGATAGATTGATAGACAGATAGATAGATTGATAGATAGATAGATAGATAGATAGATAGATAGATAGATAGATAGACAGATAGACAGATAGATGCATTAAAAAAAACCTCCAACTTGCTACCAAATAAGATTAAGATGGAATGAAAGCTAAATTGGCAGCTAGAATAGATGACCATTTCCCCTGCAAGATGATCAAGGTCCCTTCCAACTGAAAATATTCCATTCAATTCTAGTCTAGTCTAGTTTCTCTAAGTACTGCCATTAGACATATCACTTTCAGGAAACTTTAGTTTGCATCATAAAAGATACAGCCAAAACAGACATGGTCTCACAGAGGTATATTCAGATACAAGAGAATGAAATAGAATGAAATTACATTTCTGAGAATCCAGGACATGCCTGTCATGTACTTTTAAAATAGGAACTGCAGTTGATACTGCAGTTGAAATCAATATAATTCTCCTTTTTTTTCCCTCAGCACACATGACTGTAGAGACTTTTTACAGAAACATTCTTTGTTGTGGCCAAAACTGTTAAACCACATTTCATAGGATATATGTTTTATCTACTGTCCTGTATCCCTGATTTCTCCATAAAATATAATGCTTACTGTATTCAGTTAAGTGGACACAGCTCTGTTAAAACCCCTACCCTCCAAGAACAAATGCTGGTGGATAATTAATAATTAAAGGTAAGGAAAACAGGACTGGATGATGAAAAACTCCTGTGGGAGAGGGATTTTGTTTTATGAATTCCAGTAAATTGTGCACAAAGAGCTATATTAATGAAAATGAAGAAGCTTTGAATGCTTGATGGAGCATGGTCACTGCATGAGTGTACAGAGCAAAGGAGGAAATAATGAGCTCCAGATTGCTCAGTTGTCACACAAAATGCTGAGACAACATTTCTTGCAAACGGAGGATTTCCACAGATGATGTGTCTTTGTTAAAGGAGAGTCATGGAGAGTCTGGGAGGGTTTGAAGTGAGGAAAATGCCAAATTTTCTTTTCAAAAAATTCTGTGAGAAAATTATCAGATTCACTCCAGACAAATGGACACCTTAAAGTGACATGAAGACCAAGGACAAGAGACACTGTCGAGGTATTGACTCAGTTTGTTAGATGTACAGTTTCCTAATTTAAACTGCAGAAGTGGGATAACACAGTACTTATGTGCAGATTAGTGTAATGCAACCACTAAATGCAGCTGGAGAGAGCAGCAAATCAAAAATGAAGCTGCATCAACCTTCAGCAACAGATGATTATGAAAAGTAGAAGGAGGAGAAAAACCATAGGACACCTACAACTGATTTTCAAAAATAATCTGTTACACCAACTTACTCAATTTAAACATGATTAACTGAAGTTATCAGGAATTCAAATTTATAAAAGTTCTGTGTTGTTCTAAAAGTACATGCTATTATTAAAATAACTTAGATTGTTGCTTTGTGTTTCTCAAGAGCAGCACTAAGTATTAGGAGCATATCCTTGAAGATGGCAAAGATTTATATTTTAACTACTGACTTAACATTTTTTGTGTATTTAAAGCATCTCAATATGTTCTGTTAAAATACACTTTGAATAAGTCTTTTAAAAACCTGTATTATGTCTTTAATAAAGAAAGTAAAACTAAACAAAAGAAACCCTTACCATAACACAAATTAGCTAGAAATACAGTGGAAAGAGCATGGCAAGAATTAAGGAAATTTCCACTACCCTTTTGGTTCCTCTGAAGAAGTACAACTCCACAAGCCATAAAAAGCCTTGCAAGTTGATTTTCAAGGTCAAAAATTGTCTATCTGCTCTATACTGCAGGGTCTCCTTTCTATAACTAATTCCAAGGGCTGATCAAACTCATGCATGTGGCCAAAGGACAGACAGTCATACTGGAGCTTCAGTAGCCCCAGAATAAATCTCTTACTTCTGTGGACCACGAGGAAAGGTTCATAGTTATTCTCTTGATTGACAATGCCTGAGCTGTAAAAATCTGAAGATAGCAGGTGTGGAGAGAGACATAAATGGGAAAACTTAGGAGAGGAAAGTCTTGCTGGTTTTTCCTAGAGCAGGTTGTTGCATCAATAAAAGTCAATTGACCAATTCAGAAAATAGAAGCTGAATGACTTTTTAAAAGTAACGAAAAAGCACAGGTGTAAAACACTCTACACCTGATACTTTACCACAGGGTTCATTGTGGCTCATACACACATCAATATACAAAAAAAATACCTGTTATAAAATCTGCACAAATAATATCTGCAGAATTTGAGCAAAGATTTATCAGAAACTAAAATCTTTCTGAGATTTATGGAGACTTCAAGTCACTGCCATCACTTTTGAAAGGAGGAAAATATTAATTACCCCAAAAAATTAGTTATCAATTCATTTAAAGCAAAACAAGAATAACTGAAATCTAGATTTATTTTTTTACAGACATATAGACAAACAGAAAATTTAAGTTTTAATATTAAGATATTTTGATAAGTATATTTTGTTTCTGCTCAGATTACAGGAAAATAAAAAGAGGGAAGAGTGTCCCTTGTACTCTCAAGACAGTAAATTACTGCTGGGATTCAGGTTATTGACCATAAACCACTATTCTAAAACAGTCTTTGCAGTCTTGGCTTATTCCTTTACCTTACTTGTCCAAATATTTAAAATTCTTCTTCACTACTGAAAGTTTGAGTTACAAAGATCCCAGCTGTGAACACTTAGTTGAGACCAGTTACATATCCTGTCTCATAATTTAAAGAAAATTCTATTTTTAACTTTTTTAAAAATTTTCTTTCACTTTATTGGTTTTTGCTCAATGGGTCAAAAAGAAAACAAGCAAGCTTGAATCAAAAAGAAAAAATATAATACTGGTCCTGAAAAATAATCCTAAATTTTATGTAATATGCTCATTTTTATTCTTTAAATGAGTATCAAAGGTATCTGCAAGTTTCATTGCAACTCATTGCAGTTTGTCACTGTGATTCAGATTAACTTTCTTCATGACAGTGAAAGATCATTAGGAAATAACTTTTTCAAAATCTCCCAGTGCAAAAAGTTTAGATGAAAATAATCTCAACATTATTACATATCAAGAAATGAAATAAGTTTGAAAAATGCATACCTTTCCATTCTAAAATTAACTGCCATTTATATTTATAGATAATATAGTACCTAGTTTTGGTTTTTTTAAACCCCTTGAAAGTAGAAGTGTCATACATTGATAAAAGATGCAGCAGATTTGAAATGCAAATTAACAAACAGTCCTAAACATATTTTGAAAGTGACCTCTATGACTTTAAAAGTACATGTTCTGTAAGACTAGAAAAGTGTTCTTTAAAAGAACCCATACATTAGAAGATGGTACCTTGTATAAAAGCCATCTAAGATTCTATCCAGTTTTTCTCCATCATTTCAGTCTTAAATCCTTTCTCTTTCCACTGAACTGGGGACTTAGATAATGCATTTGTAGGGGATCTTTGAAAAAAAAAGGTCAGCTGCTACATGACTAATAACCTCCACATGAGGCAAAATGTTTTGGGTCACTGAATTGAGCACTCTTGTTGGCTCACATAGCCACCTACAGAAAGTATGGAGCTCTCTCTTAAAACAGGTTGGTTTCTGGCTGCTGACCCTTGTTTGATTTTCTAGGCTGTTCCAGATCCTCACTTCACTGATTGCTAGAAATTTTCTTTACTTTCCAAACTAAATTTATTCACTGAAAAGCTTCTCTCATTTGAAGCTGTGCCTCCAAGCTTTCTTTTCTTCAAACATTTGCCATGAAGATACATCCACATAGATCAGGAAAGATGGAGGGAGAGACTGCTTTTAAGGGTCTGGAGTGACAGAACAAGGGGGATGGGCTTCAAACTAAAAGAGTAGGTTTTGTTTGGATATTAGGAAGAAATTCTTCCCAGTGAGAGTGGTGAGGAACTGGCACAGGTTGCCCAGGGAAGTTGTGGATGCCCCATTCCTGGAAATGTTCAAGGCCAGGTTGGATGGAGCTCCAAGAAACCTGAAAGGTGTCCATGTACATGACAAGGGGGTTGGATTTAGATGATCTTTAAGCTCATCTCAAGCCCAAATCATTCTATGATTCTGTGACTTTATATTTTGAAAGGAAATAAATCTCTACTTTACTATTTTTTTTTTGTTAGTAATACAGTCCTATCTGAAGTAGAAATATCAGTACTGCAAAGGGTAATAATTTAAAGGGTAAATATTTATATTTTCAAAAATACTTTAAAGGATTTTAATATCCTTTAAATGGGAATGACAAAAGCAGAAGTATCCACTTACATAAATACAGGTTTTTTTCCTATATCTAAAATGTATTTATTTTGCATGCAAGAAAGAAAAACAGAAAAAAATCAACAAAAACTGAAATGACATTGTGATGCAGTTCTTTCAGGGTGACTATTGATTATTTTCTTACAATCTTTTGAAGCTCTTTCTGCACTAGGTAAAATGGCGCCAGTTTTAGCAATCGTTTAGACTGTTTCTTATTTTAAGGCAATTGCTCGTTTGCTGTGGCATCAGGAAAGAAAAGTTTCTTCTTTACTATAATATAGGTAGAAAACACACCAAAGCTAACTATTTTCTTGTTAAATGGAGAGAGATTCCTGAATGGCAGTAATTTACACAGCACAGGTTTTATGTAGGTTTGTGTTGCTGACTGTATGCAATGATTCATGCATGGAAGATGGGAGGTTTATAGTCACAGAGAAGAGCAACTTGCCTTATACTTACTGGCTAAAAAGCAACAACCAAAAATATCCTCAGAAATATAAAATCCAGCTGCCCTGAACTTAACCAAAACCAAAATGGAACAACATCTTCAGACCATGCAATATTTGAAACAGGACTGCCTAGTAAATATAATTTTTTGAAAAACTGCTTTTCCACAGAAATATATATATTTTTAATGACATTGCATTTATGCCACAATCTGTGAAAAATAAATCAGGCTCTCTGCATTTCTCTCTCACTTTTCAAGTGTGCAAAGATTTCAGCAAATTTCCACATGAAACCTTTCCATTGATTTGTGTTTATGAAGTTTAGAGAAAAATAATTCTGAAAGGAAGAAAAGGAGGATGTGAAACGGTTTGCCTCTGGTCATTACATTCCCTCAATACCTGCTGGAATGGAAGAAATAGGAGACACTGAGTCAGTGTCCATTATATCTTTCAGCAGAATATAATTAAAATTAAAAAAACCAACCAGTAATGTTCCCAAGGGAGCACCTGCAACACACTCTTACATTTTCATAAGGTAGTTTACATATTGCATCTGCTAGGTCTTGTTGGTGTAAACCACAGATGATTCACTTTATGTGGTGGTTTTTGTTTCTCAAAGCTTTTCAGACCTACAGTTTAAAAACTGTAATTCTAGCTTTGAGGTCTCTGAAATGTGTCTCATGGCATTCATCATCATTCACAAAACATGGGATTGAAAATAAGACAAAGAAATAATTGTATAGAAATATGTCCATATTTTACAAATAATTATATTATAAATTCCTAAAGGTTCTACATGTAGGAGAGGATTTTATATACTCTGTGGCTAAAGAAAATAAAGACAGATTTCCAGCAAGGTTGGCTAGTTACCCTAGTTCATTTGGGAACAATGCATGATAGAATCTATGTCTCATTAGCTGCTTTGTTCCAACATAAAATTATTTCCAGATTCATCAATCCATTTTTTTTTTTCATAAAAATATTTGAAGAAAAAGAAAACACCTGCTGAAAAAGGGTATTTCAAACTGGCTTTGAAAATCACCTAGAGACAAAATGAATTTTATATGACCAATGCCAAGTCTGGATACCTCTAGGGAAGATCTACAAACAGTTGCAGTGAGTGAAAACACGGACCATGTTATAGTGCAACAGAATCACTTTATTAAGGGCAAGAAATTTTTTATGTTTTGCTGTTTACAATTTAGGATCAAAACTGTGCAGACAGGCAGGTCACTAACCAACCTGCACACAAATGGCAGAGCAGGATGTTTCTGCTCTTATTGCAAACACTCTCACACATCCCTCGCACATCCATTCTCACATAAGTATTTATGGCTTGTTGCAGCCTGAATTGCTGCTAGTAAAGTCCAGGGTGAGGAGGTAAAAAAGGCCTTTGCATGATATCCACAATGTTTAATTCAGCCACCTGGGAAGATGTTCAGAGTCCCAGGCACACACACATGGAGGGTCCAGGTTTCTCTCTCCCGGGGGACCCCAGGGGTGACTGGTCTTGGGGCAGTACGAAGGTAAAGGCCAGTCAGAAAATAGAGAGGGAGTGGTTCAGGGATATAGGAACAGGGGAAGAAGTCAAGGGGTCTTAACAGCTTTTTGAGGGAAGCTTTTTGTGTCTCCCCAAACCAGGGAATGCTCCCCAGGGTTCCCACAATGGCTTGGTCATGATCCTTTAGTGTGTGCTTTCTCATGCAGATGTTAACATGGAACAGCAGTCACTTCTACAACAGTCATAAAAGATGAACTGAGGTGATAAAGATCACAGACAAGAACAGAAACAAATGTTGCCCTTGGAAAAGCACAATGGTACAAAGGCTGAACAATGTGATTATATCAAGGAGCATTTGGAAGGAGTGGTCACTTTCAGCATTTCCTTTAGCAGTTCTCCTCAAGATGGCTACAGCTCAAAGGAACTCAAAGACATCATTTATCCTGCCCTGAAAAAGTGATCTTTTCGTTCTCTGTCTGTGCTCTGTCTCCCTCACATGTTCATGACATACAGGCAGAATTCAAGCACTCTGCATTTTAAAGAATCTACGGGATACAAGTGTACTCTCCAGACATTACAGATTCACAATTTGTGGGCTGATGAGTGGCCTTCAATTGGCCTAAACCCTCTCTTCTCTCAAGGCACAGAAGACAAAGAGCTGAAATCGTTGAGTGTGAGAGCATAACTGAATATTTTTGCCATCTGCAGCTCCATGGAAGAAGAAGCTTTGACATGCTAGCCAGCATCAGTTAACCCCCTTCAGAGAGGAAAGTTAGCTCAACAAGAGCTCCTGGTTAATGAACACCAAAAAAGCTGTTGACAGACATAGGAGAATCAGCATGGTCATCTGGCATCTTACTATAGAACTTCAAACTTCAATAAGCATGAGCTAATTAAATTTCATTTCATACTTACATCTAAAGCAAAAGGAAAGGACTCTACAGTTGCTTATCTGTAAATCTTACAGAAGCTTTGCTCCAGAAAGAAAGACCAGAGTGGTAGAAGCAAACATTTATTTAAAAAGCAACACTGTGTTACTTGTTTGTTTTTAACTAGACTCAAACCCACATGTTTATACACTGCTGGCATTGTATCGGTCAAAAAATTAGTTAAGAAAATTTTTAATATAACGGGCAAAATGTGCATTTCTAGCATAGTTATTCATACCTTTTTTCTGTTTCTGACACCAAAACAGAGTATAGTTTCACTGACTGGTGATTAGGTTTTGATGTTTCTCACTCTTAAATGTCTTCTGAATAATCTATTCTCAAAAAGGTTTGTTTGAGGCTTGGTTTTTTTTTGGTTTGTTTTTTTTTTTTTTTGTGAAGTGTGAACAGAGTTGTACTTTTTACCTTATTCGAAGAATGTCTTCTCTTTTCTTAGTCAAAGGCAACATGCACAGCAACTAACAAACATTTCATTTATTGCATAAAAAACTGATTATGAGATGGTCATATGGAATCACAGTAAGTAAATAAGCCATTTATTGTTATCTTCTACACCTACACCAAATTGTATCAAAAAGCTGAACTGTCTATCCTATAGTCTTCTGTCCAGAAAACCAAAACATTGTACTTCCCAAGAATGCCTTGAATAACTCTTTAATGATCTTAAGCCATTAAACCAAACAATAGACTTGTCTAGATAATATAAAAGTGCACATTTTTATTTTGAAGATTATGTAGCATCCTTATTTGTTACTCTATTTCAAAAAAAGCAGTGACCCCTTCAGCTGTTCTACTTCACAAAATAAACTACCAGGATGAGATTTATACAGGCTAGACAAAAAAAAAAAAAAAAACAAAAAAAACCAAAAAAACCCAAAAGAAATGCACAGTGATTACTCCCTTATCTGTACAGAAGTTAGAGGGCTCCTTTTTTAGAAGGAACAGAGCAGACAGATGGGATATGAGGGCACCCATGGCAGAATGTCTCAAAGCTGAGGGTCTTTGCCATTAACTGCTGAATTCCCACTATAGTCTTTGCCCCTTGGTGTCTTTAAGAGACCGACCAGTACAAATTTATATGATGAAATATAGATGTGTTTAGCTGAGAAAGTCCCTGTTATTTGCTGCTGAATCTTTTCTAAAGTATCAGGCTCTTATTTCTTTTAAAGCTGCATCTTTATTTGATGTTAAGAATTCATTTAAAAAAAAAAAAAAAAAAAACAAGAAAAACCTGCAAAAACAAAAACCCAAAACAACAAAATAAACAAAAACCAAAACAAACAAACAAACAAAAACACAAACAAAACCAAAATCTGAAGGAGAAAGAACTATTCTGACTACTTTGTCTTTTAAAACTGTTACTATCCCTACAGAGATTATTGAGCAGCTTACCAGGCTTTTTGTTGCTTAGTGTGATCAAAGCACTGTAAAAGCAAATATGTATGAATTTTATTTTTCTTCAGAAAAAATCATTTATTCCAAGTAACATGATTTTGAGTGGTTAAATTATAAGTCAGTCAGCACATGCCTTCAGCACTTGGAATTAGACCTCTGTGTACATTTGAAGAAATTTTAAAGGCGCAATGTGAAAAGAAGTGGTGCATGAAAGTTAAATGTTCAAGAAAGGACAAGACATATCAACTTCTCCTTACTTGATTGGAATACAAAGTAGAATATGTAACTCTGCAGAGATATTAGCATTGGAAGACAACCCTAGAAATGTCTTCCACATTTAAAATTAAATGCTACAGAACAGCATATTGCAGTAGTGAAGTCATTTTTCATCCCTTCATGGCAAGTTCTCTCTGCTCTCTGGCAAAACCATGTATTATTAAACAAACTGCCCTCCAAGTGAGCATTACTATGAGATCAAAATTTGGAAATCACTATAAGCACCCACAATTATCCTAAAAATAAGGATATGTCTTCTTTTTTCTAAATGTGGCCTCTTAATGCCAGCAACCACAGCAGCAGCAATGCTTTTCAAGAGGAAAGATCTTACCTGGGTGTTTGCTGGAGGTGCCATCCTGTCCAAGCCTCCCACCACTGCTGTGCCTCTTCAGCATTGCCCTTCCTTTCCTCTATGGTTTGGTCTGCTCTTGGCATCCCAGCTCTCCCTTTTTTCACCTGCTTCTAGTTGTCTGACTTCTTGAGATATTTTTCTTTGAACTCAATATTTTCTGTTTATTTAATTACATGGATCTCTAACTAGCTTATCGCTTAATGAATAGATTCATTTATTGATCATTCACTTGGTGTGTCTACTAGCACACTAATTAGCTAATATATTCTGTGATTTATGCACTCTGAATTGCCTGGTTTTTTACCTTGTCTTGGATTACATGATATTTAATTGATCCATTGTTTTATTGATTCTTTTTTTAATCACCATTTTAAAGTTAATTACACTGCTATTTTGCATAAATAAGTACCTAATTCAGTATCAATTTCTTCAATCCTTTCTCATTTCTCAACTTTTTGCCCATGATGTATAGCATCTGTCATACTTTCTCTGCAGTGCATTCTGTCCCTTAACATCCATTCTCTGAATGGTTGCTTTCCCCTTGGAGCTTTCTATCAGCTTTCCTCAAATTTAGTTTGTCTGCATTTATCAATTAGGTGCCACCAAACTTTCAAGAGCCCTCCGAGGGAAAGAGGACCCAAACAGTCAAAAATCACTGCAAAACCTCTCAGAAAATCTGAAGAAAAGACAGGACTGAAACTCTGTGGTACTTTTTCACTGATGGATCTATACATATTAAAATCTGTGTCTTTTTAGCTTCTAATCTGTATTGTCTAACTTTACTTCTTTATTTTACTTATCTCCTTTCCACATCTCTGTTCTCTATCTTCCTGGAATTAAAAAAAACCCCACAAAATTAAACAGAATTTGGCAATCACATATGCTAGATTAGATCCTTGTAACTTGGCAAAGCTTTGACAATATTTGCAAATCTTCTACTGAGTTAAGCTTAACTCAGTAGAAGATTAACATTATTTTGTAAGACTTCTAGTCTTTAGGCCCCAAAGGTGAACTTTATATTGTACTCCTCTAAAGAAGCAGGGGACCCTGTCATCTTATCATCTGTTACCATTAGATTTCTGGAAATGGAGTTACCAAATCCAGAATTTTTAGATTGGATTCCCAAGTATCTCTTTTGTTCTGTGGACTGATGGAGAAAATATTTCCAGCTCTAGAAATGGAAGTCAGACACATGTAACTGTATTTATTCCTTCAAATGAAAATTATAAAAACATTTACCGAGGTCACAGACCAGTCTTGCTGTGACTGTGGGAACCTCACTTCACTTTGCACACCTTCTAAATATCAGTCCACACATTTCAAAACATTTCCAGAATGCAGTCTGTTGCATGGAGTTGGTGGTTGGAGAGAGAGACGACACATCCCCCAGAATTCCCATGTGACAGCCGCCTGTTTTATTGTCCATATCTTCCCTAAATAGGAGGATTTTGAATTTCCTGGCCCAGACAGCTCATTGGTCTGGCTTAAACACTGCCCAGCTCTTGTGCCAGTGTGATGTCTGCAGCTTAGGGTGGAACATGATTGGGTGAAGTCCCTGTAAGTATTCAAATTCATCCTATCATCACTCAGCCAGGGACTTGTTTGTGGAACCTAGATGGATTTCTTATTTATAGATGAATTAATTGCCCAGTACAAACCAGCTTGTGCTATGGCATTGTCAAACTCAAAACACAGGCAAAAGGGAAAAGTCAAATTCAGCCCTCAACATTTTTAAGGGCTGAATAGTGGTGGCTTTTAGGGAACAAGATTATGAGACACAGAGGTTCTCTTGAATAAACTTTGGACACAGTCTGTCATAAAAAGAAAAGGAATTCCATGTCTCAGGTGTCTTCAGGAAAACACCAAGATTCATACAAAAATTAGTATATAACCTTTGTGTGTAAATGGAGTTTTCTGGTCCACAGGTAAGTGCAATAAGCCTTGGATTCTCTAAGTGTCCTTTTTAAAAAAAGTAATTAAGTTATCTCTGTCTCAGTGACACACAGTCTTATCATTCATGTTTAATTGCTGATGTCTCAGAGTACATGCCTTGTCCTTAGGGAGTAAATTTTAGAATGCATACCTCCCCACAGAAGAGTTGAGTAATAAGGGACAATGGAGAAGAATTTAATAATGCCAGCAGCCAGGGACATGATTAATGCATTAGCAAAGGGATATCTAATGCACCCCATGGGAAATGATAAATCTGCAGGGTTCTGTTTTAATGGTCTAAATCTTACTCTTTCAATAACTGGGAAGCACTGACTTTTTGTTTACTACAAAGCTACAAAATCACTTTGGCAGGCTTGTTATAAGATGGAAAACCACGATCCAAGTTTTGTTTGGTTTTGCACTCATTAGTCTTGCAACTTGAAGAAGAAAATCAGGAGAAAAGGAGAGAAAGCAAAAAAAGCAACCAAAAGCATTCAGTGTTCTTCCTTAACTAAAATGCTTCTCTTAGAGTAATTCCCAATGTTCCCTAGTAAGCAAATTGCACAAAACCAGTATGGAAGTGGTAATGCATTCTCAGAAACAATGCATTAGTTACCACTGGCAAAAGTGTGAGCATTTCTGATCCTGTGAGTTTAGATACAGATCACAGACCTATTCCTGTAACTTAAACATTTCGTGTGTGCATCTCATTCCTTTTAATTCATGCTTTATGAGCTAATCCATTTTTAAAAACCACATAGTTCAGAATCTGATCCTAATTTTTGCAATTTTTTATGTTATTAGCAAGCACTGAGAGAGGCAGCAATTTTTCAACTGTCACCAGCTTGGAGAGACAAAACATTAAATCCTTGATTTAATTGACTGTATTGATGTTAATCATATAACCATTTCTAGTAATTTAGTCTGTTTACATTTCTTATAATATGGGTAATTCAAAGTGCAAGCTTATCCTATAAAGCAAAGGTAGAAAAGTCAAGTGAACATGTTTTGGATTTTGGTAAAGTCACTTTTTCTAGTTCAAATCTCTTTGTTTAGTAGATTTTATTTATTAGAAAGGGAATAAACTGAGCAGGTACATTTAGTGCTCTGCACTCTAAATAGCACCATCAATGTGGGGGGTTTTGATAATTTCATCTTTTAAAGCACTATCCATTTCTATTTTAACATAGGCCAAAGTTCCTACTTATGTCTTTTTGTTCCATTCAATACACTCTATCAATTATTACTGTCTGTCTTTTACCAGAAGAAGTATATATTCAATAGCAGGAGAGGTTGCATTTTAATTTGGTAGAAATTAGAACAAATTAGAAATTAAGTAGCATTAGATCATTAGACATCTCAGTACCCTCCTGGAGGAATCTAAATGCTTTTTTTGATGATTACTTCTTGCCCTTCAGGCATATTTGTTTCAGAAAAATAGTTTCTGCATGGGATATGTACTATCTCCTAAGTCAAATTCAAAATATTCACATCTCCAAATGAGGAGGCAGGATATGTGATCTTGCATCATAGGATCAGAAGTGTACTTTAAGTTACGCTCAGTAACTTAAAAACCAAAAAAGCTCTGAAAGGTCAAAAATATAAAGTAGTAACTTGGTTTAGTAATTAGTAATATGTTGTTTTGTACCAAAGATCTTGCTTGTTTTCTGTCTGAGGAGCTAGGAGTGTTATTTCAGATTTTGTAAAATCTTCTGTAATATTCTTAGTAGCTAACAGGTTTAGGAAAGCAGAATACCTGCTCCAAAGCTTCAACGTTGGTTTATTCAATTTCTTTGAGGCAGTGTGCAAAGACTTGCAAACTGAAGGAGATAGATGAAATGCAACAAAAGTTCCTCGATATGAACATGTAGACATAACTCCCACGCCTCAAAATCCAAAAAAGCCCAGCAGCACTAAATTGGGCTTTGCAAGTTCCTCCATTACAATCACATAATTCCAGAGGTAATATGTTCCCCATCCCCCCCAACACCCCTTGTTTCTCAGGTTATCAGGTCTTTGGATTCTGATGACTCTCACCCTAGAGGAAAGCAGCCTTAAAGTGATAAAAGTGATAAAAGCAATAGAAGTGAAGGAATGAAAAAGACCACTACCATCTGGGTTCCCACTTATTTATATATACTCTGTCATTGGAAAGATTTATCAGCTGGTGCCTCCAGGTACACAATAAAGTGTGTTAATGCTATCTTGGCCAGTGGATTACTCCCCTGAACATCTTAGCTCTATTCATATCTGTGCTTTCAATTGCATGTGTAATTTAGAGCAAATTACTGACAATCTCCCTGTTCTTCTCCACTGTAAAGCTAAAAGTGTGAGGTTTCTTATTGTGCAGCACTTTAAAGCTTTATGGGTTAAAAATACTATGTAATCAATTATTGCTAGAAAGTTGAAATTATATGCACATTTATTGCATTTGTTTACTTCTCTGTTAATTTCATAAAATAATATTAAAATCCATGCATTAATTCCATCAATTTTAATAATTTTCCATTATTTTATATATAACAGATTAGGCAATTTTATGATATATAGAAGCAATTGGTGAAATGGTATATATAAGCAATTTATTGCAACTTATAAAATAATGGAAAATTATTAAATTTACATATTCACTTGTCTTTCACCTGAAAATATTTAAACAATAGTTGTTCATGCCATAGGAATGACAGTGAGACTAATTCTTAAATTTTCCTTATGCCTTATAGTTTAAGTTCCATGCATACGTAAAATAATTAGATCTTTAGAATATTTGGCACCATATTTCGCTGACCACATATGATCAAATTATATGGAAAAAAATACATATTTCACAAATCTTTATAAATCTTTCTGATTATAGAAAATTTTACTGCATTCTTCCTGAAATCACTCTTCATGGGACTGCTTGTGCTTTATGGACAAAACTGTGTGCAGGAACAGAAATTGGAAGAAACATTTATTAGTAATTATGGTGACCAAAGTTTCCTTCATATTGTAGTCTCTCTAATAAAACTTCCAGACTCCCCCAGTCAGAGAACAGAAGCAACAACATAGGATGGAACCTACAAATTTCAGCTTTGAGAGATATGAACTATTAATGAATGGTTACAGAAGATTATATGAGGTCACTCCCTTGCAATTAAATAGCATTTATGATATAAAATGATACTCTTCCATGTATGCTACAATAACATCTGCCACAGATGTTCTCAAAGATGGAAAAATGTAATATATTTGTATATTTGGTTCCATTTTTTTTTTAATAATATATCCTCACAAGGAAAAATTTTGTTCTCTAAGCAGGAAATGTCTCTAAACACAAAATCTTTCTTGGTCATCCATTTTCCTTAAGAACAAAATCATGTTTTCTGCCTCTTGCATTAGAAAGAAATAGAACATAACTAACCTCAAATTACACTCCTATTCTCAAATGCATAATTCCACTCTTAAAACTATTCATTTTTCATAATAAATGTGACCTACAAGTGAAGTAAAAAGTATTTTTATATGAAATGAAGATGGATTTGCCTTAATTCTGATGGCTGACTTCAGTGAAAATAAACTTTCTTGTATTTATTTGTTGCCTGAACATATTATTCAACTTACCTGTAAAAAAAGCAGAATACAAAGAGCATAGAGGATCTTCAGGTTCTACAAGGCCTTTGATTAGCTCCACATCCCTAAAATATTGTCTGTAAAATATAGAAGCAAACATGGTTTTTTTCAGTGCTAATAGGCTTATATGGGCAATTTGTGAGATTAGGCACAACAGTTCAACAAAATCTGTTTTACATGTTTTCTGTGAGTGGAAAAGTTAGAAATCTTTATTCCTCTCAGTTCACAGTAAGGAAACAAAGCATAAGCAAAGCTATGAACCTTTCCAATTGTTTTTTGTGCAGTAGTCATGGTCAAAGCTCGACGCTTCTTTATGCAAAGTTGGTAACTCATTAACCAGGCAAGGCAAAAACACAGGCAACAACTCTTTTTACTTTTTCTATATTCTACTCTTTCTGGCACTGTCATTGCCATCAGTAATTCCACAAAAGCCATAGTTCTGATTTGGCTTTGAAAGGGTTCACATTCTATGAATTTTCCGCCTAGCACTATCCAATTGAAAACTTATTAATGTAATAAAAGTATAAACATATCCTGAAAGCTGAAGGTATAATTGAATATTGTTTTAGGGTCTTTTTTCTCCTCATTTATAGGGCAAGCACATAAAAAATTTGCCTTCCATTTCATTATACATTTCAGCAGTTTAAATGTGTTTAAGATAAAATTACTATTATGTTATGCAGTATTTTTATCCTTCTACAAGTAAGTGACAATATAGGGAATAAGAGCTAATGAAAAGAAAATTATTACAATGTAAAGGATGTCACACCACTTCTTTGCTAAGCACATACATTTGTCAAACTTTTAGGAGGTCTGAAATAAAAAGTTGATTTGACTGCCTTTGTTATCCAAAATGGAAGCAAAATGAAAATCTATGTATCCATTAAAAAAAGAAAGTTATTGATAATCCTATTTTTATCTGAAATCAACTGATCATTTGAAAGATAAGTGATCCATCCAACTTTGCCTTAGGGACATGAAACAACAAGTGAAGCAATGCCTTTATAATGGTATTTTATTTTTTTACTATTAAAAAAAGTTCCTGACAAGATTCAGTCTATAATTTGGAGATTTTTTCAAGAATTTACTAAAACTATTTTTTATTATTGAACACAGATTTTAATGAAGGTAGGAACCTAGGAGGTAAGGAGCTATGATACATCATTGCAAACAATACCTGAAACTGTACATTTCTGGAAAGTTTGGGATTTATTTGTGTATCCTTGCTGGCAAAAGTAAAATACACAAAGAACAAAATACAGCTTACATATTCAGAACATGACAATTATAAGGGTTTTTTATCCAGGAAAAAAATTAGACCATATTCCCTTTTACTTTCTTGGAAATTGAGTTTGATAGGCCAGGTAGTTGGGAAGAAAATTGATATAACATACAAAAATAAATGGACTTTCTTTCTGATGCAGTTCCTGGCATGTTTACAAATTTTATTATATTCATCATTCATTTCTGAATAATTGTTGCATATTTCATTTATATGCCCCTTTGTTCTCTTCCCTGTGTAATAATATAAAATTCTAGCTTAGCTTTAAAATTTTCGAACAAAAGCTTTTTCCAAGATTAATTTTGTTTTCTTCCATGTTGGAGGGGGATAGGGGGGAAATCAGCACATGATGTGAAATTCTTTTCCAGTAGTCCTATTGATATTGCTATACATTTCACCATCTCCAGATAACTTTGGGGTATTTCGTCACAGGTTTGTGTGGTTTTCAAAATAAGACAGAAAAATGCCAAGACTTTATCAGAAAGATTTAAAATGGGTAAGATGGAACTCAATCTTCATTTGGCCAGTACTGTAAATTTAAGGCTTATTTTTCTTCTAAAGAGAATATTTAAGGACATCTTAATGAAGGATTACAAAGCCACACAAAAATTGTTTAATCTCGTTGTGAAAGACAGGAACACCTTAAACAACTAAAGAAGCAATCTCACCTGAAGCATTCAAGATTTAAGGGACAGAACTCCTGGAAATACCAAAGGGCAATTCTCAATCCATATTGCACATCCACAGTTTACCAGGAAGTTATGCATATTTTTTATAGTGATTGACTTGTGTTCTTTCAGGCTTCCACATGAAGAAGAGTTTATCCTAATGTCATCCCCTGTCAAATTAACTTGAAAAGGACATAAAAGCCCTTACTTTCTCAAACATAGAAATTTATAAAAATGCTAGAAATTTTTGTATATTATAAAAATATTTTATATTATTTTATAGCTTCAAAAACAAAATATGATTGAGATTAATGAGAGCTTTAGTTTTTGAATTCTTTACTCACTTCCTTCTTTTCCAACAGCAAATGTCCAGGGAGAGAAAAGACAAGTACCTCTTTTTGGACTGCTCTGCCATAACAGATTTTGGTTTACAGTGCATCCCCACACACTCTTCTCTCCCTCAATCTAATTTCTTTATGTGCCTAAGGACAAAACTGATATCCCAATCTTAATTCAGGAAGAAATTTTCCTCCTCTAAAACAGACCAAGTGATTTTTTTTTTAAAGGATTTTAATTCTGTCATGCATGGAATTTTAATCTAGGTCTAGAAAATCCTTTTTTAAGGATTTTCATTCTCTCATGCATAGAATTTTAATCTAGGTCTGGAAGCTCCTTTGTAGCTTCTGCTACATTTAGGAGGATGCATGAAGGATATGAATTTATATTTAAAATTTGATGGTTGAATTTGTAATTTCGTGAACTGATTAGAAATTGAGACAAACATCACTCTGATTCTTAAAGTGATATTGAAAAATTACTTGAATTTCAGGTATGTAAAGTAAAATTGTGAAACACACATATATTTGTCAGCATTCCACATTTAGAAGTAATCTTTCATAGCAGATTCCTGAGAGTAAGTGAAAAATAATGTCTTTGACCTCAAGTAAAAACAGATAAATTCTTTAGCACCATGTACCAGAAAATCTGTATGCCTGTGAATGTGTGATACTTAAACAATTTCATGAAGGTCCTTGAAAGAAAATGGATTTTTTTTCTCTGATCTTCCACTTCTTTAAGATCTTTAAGATAAAAATACACTGTAAACAACTAACATATCAATCTAAATTTAACTTTTGCTTTTTCATTCAAGAGCCTCTTTGTTCTGTGTTTTATTTTGGTGAGATAGCAGAGCTGCAATTTATTTTCAACCACTTGGTATTTACAGGCATCATAATAGCCTTTCAAAAGGGGCCAGTAGAACTGATTAGAATGCATTGATCTGTGTTTGATGCTTGAGCTTACCACATGCAACTTTCCATTGAAAGTTTTATCTATGAAAAGATGTTTGAGTACCTCACGTGCTGGTTCTGAGCTCCGAGCACTCAGGCGGCAGGGAAAACACAGCCAACAGCTCCTTCCCCCCCTGAAGCCGGAAACAAGACTGACCAAAAACCCAGCCAAGCCTCCAGGGTAGCCCCATCACCCTTTTTTTCTCACATTATCACCTGCATTATCACCCACCCCTAGAAGGGCCATTTCAATGGAATGTTGTGACACCTAGCTACATCTTTGGTTTTTTAAGTATTGATAGTTATTGCTTGCTAGCAACAAATGGAACAAAATTCCATGAGAGAAAGAAACAAGAAGGAAAAAAAACAATCTTAACTCCCAACAGTGTTAAATATCACTTGATAGCATGAACCAAACACTTTAGTTTGGTCTAAACACCAAATCGGTGATTTGAATGAATGAAATCCCTCCCACTGTGAAAACCTTGCCCTTTTCACCACACTATTATGTCAGTAATGAAATGATGCATTAGACATGTATAACTTTACATGTTAGACATGATGGACAGGACTTTAAATGCAAGTGCTACAACTGATCACATTTTGGTTGGAAGCAGTAGCTCTAATATGCAGTCATTTCAGACTGCAATAAAGCATGATGGGAATGCAACAGGGTCATCAGATACCACTGTCAAATGCTTTTAGTGCTTTGGAAGCCAGACTAATGAATGTATTACATTCTGATTAATTAATTGATAAACTGATTCATTAACTGATTCAAATTAAAAGTGTGATGATCAAACTAAAAAAAAAAAAAAAAAACAAAAAAAAAACAAAAACCAAAAAAAAAACCTCCAAGTTTTGAAGAGGCATGAAATGAGAGGTAAATGTGATGGGTACACTTGATCCCAGGTTGTGGTTTTGTTGAGTCTGACTGAGGAGCAGCAGGTCTCATGTCCCACAGTGACCCTCTGAGCAGAAAAGCTCCTGACTCATGGACATGGTACTGAAAGTGCCTCAGAAAAATATTTAGAAAAGTTAGATCAAAGTGGAACAAAGTACAGAACAAGACACAAGAGCTAAAACAAAGAAATCTATCTTGTCTATGCTATTGACTGGCAACCAACTGCTTCACTCTGTAAATGCTCTGATCAGGATGGCCCCAGCTTAAAATCTCCCTGAACTGAAGCTGGACTGCTTGCCAAACAACTCCTGTCAAGGTCTGAGAGCACTTATCTGAGACAATGAAATCCTTCCTTGCCCAGGGTGGAGAGATCCTTTATTCATGAAAAATCTTCAGTAAGTAATGGATAATTAACACTAATGAAACATCACTAATTCATGTAGCTGCTCAATATTAATAGTTATAAACTTTGTATAGATAATTCCTTTAGACACAAACTTTTGTCTGAGACTAAGAGAGAACTGGGCTGCACCTCAGATCCACAAGAAATTTAGAAAACAAGGGGAGTCCATTCTGTACCTCATCACTCAATGAGAGGATTTTCCTTACCTTTTGCATTTCCAGTCTTTGCATCCATCACCCTAAACTCAGTTTTTCCTAGTATGTTTCTGCCATGCATTAATTAATAAGGTAAGCCTTGACATCAAACTTATTGAACCATTGTAAATCACTGTTAAGCTTAGTTAAATTCCATAAAAATTACTGAACCCTGCCAAATTATTATTGCACTTCAAGAAAACATTTTACTGGTTATGTTTTTTGAGTGAGACTACACTACTACACTCATCAGCAACATTAAACAAATGACATAAAATGAGAGTCAATTTAAATGTGATGCCTGTGAATAATAATAATAATAATAATAATAATAAGAAGAAGAAGAAGAAGAAGAAGAAGAAGAATTTTCTTCCTCTCTGTGTAAACTCCAAGGATGTAGGACCATAATAAGAAAGCGAACCCCATTGTTGTGCTCCACTGAGGGGAACAGTGAGTAGTTCTTTTAAAAATAGATGGTCTAGGATGAAATTAAGTCAGATGAGGCAATGTTGTATCTGAGAACTATTTATTGGGAATGAAAAAAAAAAAAAAAAAAAAGAAAAAAGGTGTTGCCCTACTAAAGAGGACTAGACAAGACAGAAAAAGAAAAGAAAAAGGAAAAGGATGGGGAGGGGGTGGGGAGACAGAGAGAAAAAGCTGACATTAGTACCAGAGGGTTGGGGAGTGCTGTCAGTATCCATGCAGTGGGGGAATGTGCACACTGCCTGCCGAGGAGCCTGTGCAGCTCTCGGAGAGCTCCCCAAGCACAGCTCCCCTGCCATGGGTGGCCAGACATGAGCTGGGTGAGTGGGAGCTCGGGCAGGAGGTCCAGGACCTTGGACAGCGAATGGCAGCGATGGGCTGGATCAGCGAAGCGGGGTTAGCGCCGAGTGGCTCAGGCAGGAATGCAGGGACAAGGCAGGCAGGACATGGGGCAGGAACACAGGGAATCAACATAGGCGGCAGCTGGAATGGACAAGAGGGTCTGCACACAAGGCTTAGAGGTCAGCCAGTGTGCCACCAAGCACCCAGGCAAGAGGGTGAGTCAGGAGTGTGAGAGGGCAACCAAGGGCCAGTGAGGGCAGGAGAGCCAAGAGGCAGGAGCCAGGACAAAAAGGACAAAAAACAGGTGTAGCAGTTTGACTGCTGGCCAAATGCTGGTGCGCTCACCAAAATCATCTATTCATCTTCCTCTGATATAATGGAGAAGAGGAAGTGAAAGGAACAGTTAAACTAAAGCTCTTATGATCCTGTTGAGTGAGGGGCAGAAAGAAAGACTCCAGTCTTCAGGTGGATCAGAAGGCTCAAGAAGAATCTTTATTAGCATGAAGCAGTGAGCTTTATAGAGCTTTGAGACCAATCTGGTCCCACTCGCTAAGTGGGACCAGATTGGTCTCAAAGTAGAAAACATCTCACATTATTGGTGCGCTGTGAATAGCATGTTGTGAAGAACCATAACTATAAACAATGGCTAGAGAAGGAGAGATAATAATTGTTTGGATTCTTTTGTCTAAGATTCCCAGGCTCAGCCTGGGAGAAATTGTCTCTGTTCTTTCTTAGACTGAACTGAGAATGTCCACACTCAGGATTGAGATAAGGATTAGGAGAAAACGCCTTAGGGGTAAAACAGGCTCAAAGCTTAATAATGTGTAAAGAAACCTTCAATAACAGAACTAAAAGGAGAATGATATGACCCAAAATAAACCTCTGGAACACCTTTCCTCCCCCTAGCCTCTCTTTCCTTCCTACCAACAATGTAAAGAGACAAAACCTTGGAATTTTGAATCAGTTTACCACTTCCAAAGAATAAATTCTTCTTCAGTTCGCTTAGGTATAGGACCCTCTCCTGATATGCCACAGGAGAGAGTTTCTCATGGTTTTAATTTTCACAAATAGCAGCCCGCCTGAAAATCTGCAATTGTGACATCCCTCCCATGTTTTGGCAGTCTTCCCACAACTGCCTCTGTGGATCACTCTCTTTTGGGGTGCAATTTTTTAAGGATGAGTTGTTCTAGTATAGAAACAAAAGTTTTCTTCTATCTCTGAAAGCAAATGTTCTCTTCCTCGATTTCTGGAAGCAAGAGTTCTCTTCTTCTATTTCTGCAAGCAAAGGTTCTCTCTCTTTGTTCAAGTCAGATCACTTCTTTCAACATCTATATTCTCCAGTTCTCTTCTGAGCTGCAGATGAACACTGTATCCCCCCATGCACTGCATGAATTACAGGGAAATAGTCTGGTGTATTATATTCTCACCTTAGCCTGCAAAAGGTTTTCAGTTCTGAAACCACAGCATCTTCCCTCCTTCTTTCCTCTGGGCTTCAGTCCCTCCTTCTTCACTGACCTTGGTCTTGCCCTTTTGTTTTCTCCATGTGCCTTCACTTTTTCTTTTCTCTGACTTGGCAATGGATATGGTTTAACATTTGTGAGTTTTGAAGAGGCAAGATTTGGAGCCACCTGTAACACTCAGATTTGGTGGTTAGTGGATCCAAAGGACCACTGTAGCCCCAAGTTGTCGAACCACATTCTCCCTTTCAAAACATCCAGTCCCAGAAAGCTCAGTGAAAACTTCCCTACTGCCATGACAACTGTGACTCTTGTTTCCTCACCTGGGAGTATCAGACTGACTGCAGCAGTGTCTGCTGACTGTGATACCCCCAATGAATTTACTCCAAGCAAGGACTGTTTAGATGGGACAGGTCCATGAGTGGCAGCATCCTGCTTAGTCAGGGCTGATATCTGAGCCCCAGTGTCAACTAAATTTTAGTAATTTTTTCTTAAGTCTGGCAGCTGTTGTTAGTAAAATGTCTCCGAGGCCTTTTCCAAAAGGACTGTGGAGAGACTGTCCATCACCCTTTTCAGGATTCCCTTCCACCCACTCTGCTTCCAGTTTAGCCTGTCTTGTGGGAAGGTGATCCCACCCACCCTGATTGGTTTGGCAGGCAGGAGGGAATTCTGGATGATAGACTTGGGCTGAGATGGGTATGCATCACCCCACGAGTCTCAGATCTGCTCACAGCTACTTTTAAGGGTCCATATTTTTGCCCAAAATTAATTAATTCTTGGGTGACATCTCTCCAGGTCCAGACCTTGTCTCCCTTGGTCGGGGCATTCCCTGCAAAGGAAGAGGTAGTACCTTCCTGAGCAGCAGTGACCTTTTCTAAGGCTGCTAAAGTCTGTGTCCTTCCCTGCAATTGAATACTGACACACATTTTAGAGAGTTGGGAAGCCCATGAATTAGAGGAGTCATTCTCTCAGCATCTACTGAGATGGGAGATTCTTGGAAGGGGACTAGCTTACAGTTTGCCCTCTGTGTCAAAGACCACAGTGCCCAGCAGTCTCCACTGGTGAGGAAAACACCAGGACCCCAGTAACTCTCTGCTTCCTTCTCACTAAGCAAGATTTGGTCTCCTCTGCTTAAGGAGACACACCAAACATATTCAGTTTTAGTTTTGCGGGGGTGGTGACTGAGTTGACTTTTCAGTTTCACAAGCTCCATTACTGCAAAAGACACCCCTTTAGTTGTTATAAGGGGGGCCTGATCCTGATCATTTTCATATGCATGTTCACTTTTTATTAAGGGGCTGGATCAGAGAGGCAGGTGAGTGAGCAGCTGCTCAAGCAGGAGGTCCAGGACCTTGGACAGAGTCACGGCGGAGATTACGACCATGGGCTGGATGGGAGAGGCAGGAGGGTCTAGAAGGAATGTGGGATGGAGCATGCAGGCCTCAGGCAGGAACACAGGGGGCAGGACAGGCGGTGGCCGGGATGGGCAAGGGGGTAGGGTAGGACACAGGATACACATGAGGCTTGGAGATCAGACAGTGCCCTGCCCCAGCGAGAGGGCGAGTGTGCAGGGAGCGAAGACAAGCAAGAGCCAGAGAGGGCAGAAGAGCCAAAAAGCAGGCTACAGCCAGGGCAAAAAGGACAAGAAAAAAGCTAGGGCCAGGGCAAGAAGCCAACTTCAGCAGGCAGGATCCAAAGCAAAACACTAGACGCAAAAATATCCCCAGACCCAAAAAGCCCTGACTCAAAAAGCCAAAGCCAAAAACCCCAGAGTTTGTGAGACAGAAATCAAGATTAAATTGGCTCCTCACATCCATGCAGTACCAGCACAGGAATATTTTTTGAAAACAACAATAGGCACGAGCATACAGAGATAAGAGACAGAAAATACAACTGAAGTTTTCTCAATAGTCAAGTATCATTAGGGGAAAAAAAATCTAGTTTTCAATATACTACATCATTCAAAAACAAAGAAATTTAACATTTTCTTTTCTTATAGTATTGCCTTCTTATCTCCTAGTAGGCATTAAGAACTCAGAGGAAACCAGTGTATGTGCATCAGCTGATAATCTCTTCCATAAGCCTTAACATAAAATTATCATATTTATTTGAGATAGTAAGTCTATCCAGATGCATAAGGTTCCTTACAAGAATTGCCTGAATGTGAAAATCAAAAACCTATGTGCTGAAGCACCCAGTACTGAACTTCTGACTTTCTGTTATTAACAATCTCAGCAAGAGAGAGGAAATATTTGAAATATTTGAATATGTTTTATAAAGGGGGTTTTCCCTGGCTTACAGAAGACTACTTAATCATCTATTTTATGTCAAAGAATCATAGAATCATGGAATGTTTTGGACTGAAAGGGACTTTAAAGGTCCAACTCCCACACCCCCTGCCCATGGCCGTCCACTAGACCATGTTGCTCAGAGCCCCATCCAGCCTTGCTTTGAACACTTCCAAGGATGGAGCATCCATAACTTCTCTAGGAAACCTGTTCCAGTGCCTTATCATTTATTTTAAGTAATGGCTTTGTTCAAGTACCCTTTGTCTATTTTTGTAATTTTGACCCAGAAATATAGCACAGTTACATGATTGTTGAATTTCTTACAAATACTTTCCCTTTGTGGAACTCATTAACACACCTGGTTCTAGGATGTGATCCACGTTTTCAAACTATTTGCTTACCCAAATAACTGCCCTCTTGAGAACAGTGTGGGTTTTGGCTTTTGTCAGACTGGATAGCAACAGAATTTTTCATCAGATTAAACCTAAAGCTGCACTGCAAAGAAAAAAGATTTATGGCTGTCTCTGAAAACATGAAGACTTAAGGGACTAAGCAAGGTCTTAGTCATCCTGGTAAATTTGAAATCATTTTTAATGGAGAGAGAAGGTCCTTAATAACCCTCATGGTCCTGCTTATGCTGTAGCTACATAAATACTTTCTTCAAAAATATTACCTGTATTTGGCATTGAACATGAAGGACAAAAATATTTTTGACACCATATTTGTCATGTTAAATCATAAGCTAAAGACTTGTTATTTATGCTACAGAATATAGAAATATTAAAATGTTCTACAAAATTAGAACTCTATGTTTGAGTATTATTGCTAATATTTATTCATAAAGGTACCACAAGCCCTATGTACAGTAGGGGAATCCCAAAATGGGATTGTGAACTGAAACACTTAACTGACACACCTAACATTTTGGCTCTGCACCACTTGTACAGGTTATTTCAGAAATGCATTTATCAGTTCATTTATGTTGCAGGAAAAGGTGTTTCAATTAAATTGAGTAAAACCATTTTAATGGATAAATTGGAGTGTCTTGCAAGAAAGCTGCACTTCCATCACTTTGTAAACATAACTGGTAAAATTTCTTCATGTATATAAGCTCAAAGAAAATAGAGGTGCAATAAGCTGCCTCAGGATGAGTTCCACAGATGTAGGTGTCATTACACTGGACCATAAGGGATTAATTGGCAAGAAATGCTGAGCCCAAATGATTCCAAGAGATCAGCCCAGCTGCAAAGAAGAAATGGAGTTTCAAAGATGAGCCAGAGCTAAATGCACACTAAGGAAGTTCTCACCCTTTCCAGGTAGACAAAAAGTTAAATATGTAAGTGAAAGGACATCCATCATCGACAATACAACCTCCTATGTTTTGGTAACTATATCTAGTATGTCATATAAATAAGTTGGTTTTTCTTTATATGGAGAGTGATCGACTGATCTGTTAGGAAATAAAATAAGATTAGCAGGTTTACCAGCATAGTCTTGCAGGCAACAGATTTAGAGAAAATTCAAGAGCAAATAAGAATGGTGAACAATGTTGTTTCTCTCTTTAATCAGGTATTAGAGAGCAGGCAGTTGCAATGAAGCCACGGAGAAGTATGGATTTCTTGTCATTCACTCTATTTAGATAGTCAAGGGACTAGTCTTACACAGCTTCCAGGCACCTGGAAGCTTCTGCTTCTTTTCTGTTTGCTTTGAGATTACTGAATTTTTCCCTCTCTCTTTTGAGCATTGATAATACCCGTGAGTGCCCAAAAAGCTGCCATCTCAAAAATCTAGTTTCTATTTATTTTTACTATTAAAAACTGCATTGAATTAATGGAGGCAGTCTGAGGAAAAGCACTTTTTGTTTGCAACAATCAGCTGCCTATAGGAATCGTTGGAGAACATTGAAATTGTAAGTATCTGAAGTATTAGTACAGTTGGTGGATGGAATTTATTTAAAGGCTCATATCTGAATAATTGTTACTAACTTACATGTACTCAAATGACAGTCAGTTGTAGAAAAGCAAATCAGAGAATTCCACCTATCAAACATTATCTATAGATTTTTATGTGGCTATTCTTAGACTTAAAAATCAGGCCCAAATTTTGTTTATCACCATTTTTCAAAATACAGCTATGGACACGCAAATTTCTGCAGGTATTAAATTATTGTTCATGCTTAGAAAGGTATATGTAATAATGAAGAAACTCAGACACAGGTTGTTGATGACACAGGTATATGTCAAGCCAAGGAGTTCAAAGCATCTCCTAATTTTTGCATTGAAGGATAGCAGAGGCCAAAGAAAGTCATGTATAGAAAATAAATTAGGAGTTAGGCATGTAAGTCAGCTCTCATGACTCCAAATTGTATGTTTAACAGCTATTCTCTCCCTTTCCCTAGGCCCCTGAATTTGTTTAAATTCTTTGCACCCAACCACCTGAAAGAAATTCTGTCTGCATTGAAATGCAGCTGAACTCAGGCAGAATAGGAAAACATCCACTACAACATGTTTCAGAGACTTAGCTCTCTGGCACATGAACTCAAATTAACTCTTACCAGCACTTTTATTCCTGTAATTCCTTCTCCAGGCACTATGAGGGGATACAAATTCGGCTCAATTGACTTGTGGGGTTCATTTTTCACTCAATGTCTTGACTTCAATGTACAAAAATGAGCTCCTGAACTTTGCCTTGTAGGCCAATTGTCATGTTAATCAGCTCCTGTGAGGAGCAGTTGGGCATCTGTATTTAGAAAATGAGAACTGCATGTCTGCATTTGGAAGAGAATTTGAGGAAATATTGGGGAAAGTGAAACTGTGGTATTTACAGACCTCCAGATATAAATGGATTCTCTGGAACACTGAGGAGCAGCTGCATTTGTACTGAAGGTGGTAAAAGCTAGCTATTAATTTATTTTCTGTTGGATAGTAGGATATAGTCTGGGAAATTTTACCTTTTTTTAGTTACCAAAGTGGGTCAGGACCTTCAAGCACTTTGACCTCCCTATCATACACTGTTCTCTATTTTTTTTACATTACTGGCACATTTTTTTTGTTTTACTCATTAGAAACATTTGATCTCTTCCTGTTTTGCAGAACTATGCAGCTTCTAAAATGTTTCTATTTTTCAGACTTATATATTTCACCCAGATCTTCTCATTTTCTAGTCTATACTTACCATTTGCTTCATATCTATCACAGATGAAGTGAATAAATGAAGTAATATTTTACCAGCAAATATATATCAAAAATATAAGAGGGAAAAAAAGGACTGCATTTTAAAAAGTTGATTCTGATCTTCTGTAATTGATTTTATTGCATTAAATATAACATACTGATGTTTTGCCAGTTAGCCTTCATTCTATATAATTCTTGCTAATTGCAAAAGAAAAACTGTTATTTTTTTATCTCTGTTACATGGGTTTGTTTTTTTTTGTAGCCTCCCCTTCTTTTCTTTCCCTAAGTTCTTTTCTTATTTTATTTGTTTATTTTTACACAGAGCAAATACCAAGAATATTTTCTCGAAAGCATCTCCCCATTTGTGTCTCATGAGCTGTGAAATATGGCTTAGATAAAAGGAAGGAAATAAATAGTTTTCATTTATAACCCACAGAAAATGGTTTGTTCTGCTCAGGTAACTGGAAAATTTAAAAAATACTCTAGTATAAATTCTGTGATCTTTTTAATAACAATAGTCGTAGAAGAGGATGGCTGAACTTGTATAACCTTCCTGTTATGCATCAAGTCAAATCTCATTAATGCTTTAATGTTATAGGCACCTAACACTTGAAAGTTGTCTTACCTGTGGGATAAAATTGTCTGATATGCCCTCACCAGGAAACAAAATTATCACAACTCTATATGAACAGTTGCCTGCTCTGTTTATCTTTCTGACTGGAAAGAATGTTCTGGTCATTCTGTAGAAAGATGCTATTATACACCAAGTACTAATTTCATCACTTCTGAAGCTTTTCCTGTCATCCACATGCGTCACACTCTCCATTTGTAAATTCTTCATCCTCTTGTTCACGAACATTCCTTAGTGCCCATGAATTTATGTTCACAATACTCTTCTAAAGACAAGGTAGTAAGAGTCACTTTACAGATCAGGAGACAAAGCAGACAAGAAAGAAATAACTTGTTAGGAATAGAGATAAATCCATCTACCTTGTTGTAGTGTAGTGTCAAATTGTCACTTGAGACTATATGGGTAACATATTGAAAACAGAGATAGAAATGAGACATTATCCTTCATAGAGGGTTAAAAAAAAACAAAACAAAACCAACAAACACATGGAAAAAATCTTTCTTCTTGTAAAATACATATTTTCTGAAATGGTTAGATTCCAAACTGGTCTTCTGACTGTTGGAATCTTGAAGATGTTATTAAAATCCTAGTTTATGATTTACTAAAGGTTACTCTAATTAAGAGTCAGGCACATTATAAAACAGAATTATTAGCAATGTAAGTGGAATTGAGCTTGGATCAGTTAAACAAATTCCAGTTAGCTTTGCCAAGAAAATCTGTGGATGAAGCCCTCTTGGGAAAACTGGCAGTTTCAGTTGGTTGGGGTGGGTGTGGGGAATGTTGAGAACTTTCATTATTATGACATTAATATGGAATTTTTGAGCAATATGTTGTTAAAGAACATTGGAGAGCCAAAATTCCTCATCTAAGAAGGAAGTAAAATTAAAAAGTCCTAACAGAAATTGTGTAAACCCACAGCAGAGTAAGGAAAAGAATCAGAAATTCATGCACAGGAAAATCATTCACTTAGTCTTTTCAGTGCAGGACACAGTGTTTTCTTCAGAAAGAGAAGACACAACAATTAATCTTGATTCTGTTCTGAAAAACTAAAGCAAATGATGTGTGAGAAAATGTCTTCCCACAACCAAAGAACAAATCAAACCTGTGTTTTCTAACTCCCTTTGAAGTACTCCCATGTTTCAAAATAAAGCAGACTGAACAGGACAAGGCAGAGAGAAGGCCATGCTTAACAAGAAGCAGCATTTACCTCCATTCTAGAAATTAGGACACAGTTAAATCAGAGCTTCCTGATTATTTACAATTCTTATATAAAGAACAGCATTTTAAAATAAATTTCCTGTCTATTGTTGTAGAAAAAAAATATAATCTGAAAAACTGCATCAAAGTGTGGCGTCAGCTTAGAGTAACTGTGAGAAAGCATCAGAAATTATAATAAAAGAATTTAAGAATACAAATACTTTTCTATTTGAAGAGTCTTGACTATCTGCAGATATAAGCCAGAGTTTCCAGTGACAAAAAGTTGCAATAGGAAGGAATTAGTCATTAAGTAATGTGCATGTGTGTATTCCAATCTCAGTAACATTTTTAAGAGGTTGAAGCTAGTTATGAAAAAAAAAAGGAAAATTGACTGAGTATTGCTCAAAAGAACAACACCAACAACAGATTGACCACATGCTTCTTAACAGTACAGCATAGCAGAAAGCACTGGTAATTTACTTATTTTCAGAAAAATTTTCAACAAAAGCTGCTTCAAGGTTCAAGGCCCAAAAAATGTAGACAAGTGTATAATTTTTATTTAGCAAATAAGTACATTCTGGCCTGAGGATGGGTGGCCCATGGTTTTAAATATTCAAACCTGGGAACAGCTTCATAAATATAATAATATATAATTAATATATTATTTAATATATTAGATATTAATTATAAGGTTAATAAATTGCTAGTAAATGTTTCTATTACATCAGTAATGTCTGAACCCAAAATAAGTACCCCCATTTCCATGTTCTTGTCACTGTACAAACACACAGGAATTAAATACAATGAAAGGTGTTTCCAAGAACCAGCTCATACCACAGCCAATAAAGCAGTCATCCCCAAGAGACATTTATGAAGACATGAAGGCTACAAAGCTTTCTTTACAATCAGAGAAAATGCACAGTTGAGTAAAAGCTGCATTTTTTGGTCACTGTTGCTTCCTCCTTCCATTCTGTCCTATGAATGACATCTGATGGCATCAACATATACATAACCCTGGAACAAAAAGTAATAAAGACTGCCCAAATCAGTAAACACCTTAGAGGCGCAGAAGTAGTTTCACTTTGACAAAACAATTACATAATAAAACTGTGCAGGACAGTGAGGAGAGCAGTAGGTGGCAAAAAGCAGCTGACTGCACAACTGCTCATGGTAATCAAGGTGCCAAATTTAGATTCAGTCAAATTCTCCCCACTTAGTCCTACAACAATAAGTCACCTGTATTTAAGAACAGAAGGTCATCTCAATAGGTTGAATGTTTTGATTATGTTTTATTTTTATAGTACCATTATTAATGTATTGCAAATTTAGGAAGTCACAGTAATATCTGTATTGACTAAGGTTATAAGACAGCTGGTTAAATACATTCTAGTGTTTGAATTTTAATGTCCAATACCCACTTCTCAAAGACAGCTGATTACTGTCACATTCACTGGTTGAGAAGCCAATATGTGAGCATGATAAGCACTCTTAAGATAAACTAATTAAGCAGTTAAAGCAAAGGGCATCAAAATTACAGTAGTTAAACCTTTAAAAAAATTGGTTTCATATGGTAAATTTATTTCTGAAGGGGCTAATGCAGAATCAAGTAGACTAAGTGCCACAGTGTTTAAGAAAGAAATCTGGTTTCTAACTGGATTATGTGCAGTTTTACGTGCAAATGAGAAATCCTGTCTTAGTAACTGGACACTATCTAAAATTATTTGAATAACTGCTTGTCCGACCGGCTGTGTGTCTCTGTTGGACATGCGTGGGGTGGTTCGCGTGGGACGGTTCGCAGGCAGCCCGCGATGAACAGACGAGTCTGGACTCCTCTATAGTTCAGTCTTCAGGTTGTTTATTAAAGCTTATCTCTAAGGTTTTTGTTCTGCCCAGCCGAGATCTGACTAGCAAGGCAGCCACAAGCACTCTCTGCCCCTTTAGGGCGGTCGCACATTCTTATACTGATAATTGCGTATGTGATATTTACAATTTTTCTCCAATACCCATCACCTTTATTAAATAGTGCACCTTTAGTATGAACCAATCTAAAATGCACACATCACAGAGAAGATGGATGACAAGAAGAAGGAGAAAAGCCACGAGGTCGGGCCTGAATCCTCTATCTTGCCTCCATTAGACCCCCCTGTACCAAAATCTTAAAACCTATATTCTATTCTATAAAAACACCTGCCCTACACCATTCAAACCTCTGAAACTTCCATATCCTCATGCTTTGATAGCATGACCCTTGAAGGGTCAAAATCAAGCCACCAGGTGCCTTTGGCTACATTCCAGGACTTCTGAGCCCCCCAAGGGGTCTCCCTGGGACTCAGAGCATCCGAGGTGATGCGCTGAGTTCCCACAACTGCTGAAGGAGATATGACACATTTTCCAGTTTCATGTGATTCTGAAGTATTTTTCCACTACGACACAAAAAAATAGAATTTTTCTTGTAATGCCAGAATAGACTTGTACAAACAATTACTATGGTTAAAAAGTATTGCAAAACATAAAATTTTTACTAGCAATTTCAAATAGTAGTTTTGATATTTTGTTTTGATATTTTTATGTCTATCAAATAAACAAACAGCAGATGCCTCGGTTGGATTTGAAAACCTTTTTGTTATAAGGTTATTAATAAGAGTGAGGAAAACCAGTGCCACAAAACTCAGTTTAAGATGAAAGATTAACACACATCACCTTCTGTAGATAATTCTGTTTCCAGACTGGCTTATTCATGCTTCCATTTTTCAACAAATGCATAGGAAAAAATATATTTACAGTTATAAAATACATGTTATCCAGTTTGTTACTTGATGTGGAAGCTCCATGGATACTGACGGTGTTTGCAGAAGTTTTCCAATGACCTACAAAACATTACATCTGGGAATATGGGAGATAAAGCTCTCTGTTTGCACAAATATGAATATGCACAAATACAGATATTATGACTTCAGAAATAGTTCAAACAATCAGCAAATCTAACTTAAACATTACTCCAAAAGAGTAGTTTTAAATAAATTGAATCTGCTGATGGGAATACCAAAACTGTACAAGGTTTGTTGATATAATTTCTTGAAAGTCATATTTAATGTCAATTTAAGATTTGTGAACCATATAGGCAAAACTCAGTTTTGGTGGTGGAACAGACCAAGACAATAAGACTAGGCTGAGGTTTCCTCTGGAGCAAGGTATAGGCTATTACAGCTGGAAAAGCAGAGAGAAAATTTTGGGAGAAGAGCAAATTTTTGAGAGAGACAAGAGTCTCCTAAAAGCCTAGGATAAAAATTTACTTTTCTTCCCTCCTACAGACCACCAGCCCTTCTTTAAATCTCCTTTTCTTTCTTCCCCCACAATTCCCATCTGTTAGCTGATATTTTTTTCCTGGAAATCCCAGTCTCTGAAATCTTTTGTCATCACTGCCCATCCACAATTCCCTCTGTGCCTGCTCACACCTCTCCAGTGCTGGCACCATGTAGGCAGCAGGCATAAGCCTGTTTGTACCACTCATTCTTGTCTGGCACAAGAGGAAAGGATTTCTGCCTATTCTCTTTCTCAGAAATGCCTTGAGTGGGCTCAAGCTGAGGAGTTCAGATGCCTTGGCAGCTCATTCTGGTGACAAAGGTGGTTAAGGATATACCTTCCAGAGCATGAAGAGGACTAATGGGCTTCCCTGTAGACCTCCAAAAGAATCTCTACTCTAAAAAAAAGAATCTCTACCTCCAAAATCTCTGTTACTGCCCTTAGACACTGAGAATAACATTCTTTCGAATATAGGGAAGATGTTGCTCATTTAAGGTGCTCAGGAGCCATAGCTAGAAAAAGCTAGCAAATTTCCAGTTTCAAGGAAATAATCCAAGCATTCTACCAGGCAACTGTTTTCAAAAAGAGTGCAAATATTTTCAGAGAACAGCTGTATGCAATATACTAGTTCAGATCTGCAGGCCCTTTCAGCAACATTAATTACACAGTTTTCTTTACATTTTAAGTAGGATAAGTGAAAAAGCAAATAATTAATTGGTGAGCCACACTGCAGCAAGTAATGTCTCATCCCAATCACTGAGGAGCAAAAATGAAATTATCTTGTTTCTGGAAGCAGTTTGAAACTGGGCTTAATTTCTTAAGTCCAATGCCATAACCATTATTCAAATAAAAGAAGGTTAAATCAAAAAATTAAATTTGGTAAGTTGGGTTATATTTTTTCCTTAAAAAGAAGTAATTTACAAGATCACATTAACACAATTACACAATAAAAATAGGAACAAACTGAACAGGAGCTGCTTAAGGAAAACAGAAGTATTCTATGTCTGAGAAACAAGGCAGACAATATCCCTCCCTTCTCTTCTCACAGCTATCCCTTCTAGATAGAAATTTTTAAAAAGCAGGTAAACTGAGACCCCAGTGAATTCCTTCTCCTTCCTTGAGAAGAAAAATAATCCCCAAGGTATATTTTTTTATCTGGAAAAAGCATAAAGAAATATTACATTACATCTAAGACAGAAAAGCACTACTACCATTGTTGAACCATCCATCAGTGAGGAACAGCCTCCAGCCAACTTCCCAATCTGAGCTGCAGGGCCAGAAAATGTGGTCACTAGAGAAATCCCTGCACAGCAGAGAAAACTTATAGCCTGCTTTGGGGCCACTCAACTGAGGCATCTGAATTACAGATGAATCAAATTTTGATTGCCAGCTCTGGTCCAAGATAAAAAAAATATAGTCTGGGTTACAAATTAAGTAGATTTTTTGTTTGTCACTGTTACAAGACAAAGAAATGATCTTTGTCTTGACTCTTTTTTTTTTTCATTTAAACTTCAGACAGCTTGAATTAGACATGTGTCACTGAAGGGATTGCTATTATTCCTGTAATTAGACCACAGCTAATTTCCAGACTTGAAAATTTCTTGTTTTGGAATCTACAGTTGTGAAAGTGACAAATATTTCAAAGGTCATTTCAGATGCATGTTACAGTGGTGAAATGCAGTCACATTCCCTCACATCTTTAACATGTATTCAGAACCTCTGGAAGCCATAAGGCTACTGGAAAAAATTCAGCATCCTTGTGGGGGATGAGTGTTCAGTATGCACCTGGCAGTGGCATCAGCCCAAAGGTGGTGTCTGGACATTGAGTCACCAAAGCTCATGGAACAGCTGCATCCTATTTTCAGGTCTAGGCAAAACAGTTAATGGTCTTTAATTCCTTGCTTCTTTCTTTGTATACCTTTTCCCCAGCTTCCACCAGTCAGCAGAAGTATCAGCAACATGTCAGCAAGAACTCTGGGAGTGTTGCACATCCTCTGCCTAGCTTCCCAATTGAAATCATCAGAACCCCAGGACACAGCACAGCTTATGTTCTGTCCATATGCAACCTCACACCAAAACCAACCATCTAAAATAATCAGAAAAAAAAATCCCATAAATATACACACAGTATTATGATATATAGATACACACAGTGTTATGTTCTTCCTAAAAACATTTCTCAGCACAGAATCACAAAATCCCAGCATGGGTCAGTTTGGGAGGGACCACAGTGGGTCATCTGGGCAACCTCTCCCTGCTGAGCAGGGTCATCCCAGAGCATGTGGCAAAGGATTGCTTCCAGATGGTTCTGGAACATCTCCAGTGACGGAGACTCCGCACCCTCTCTGTGGAATCTGTTCCACTGTGTGATCACTGCACAGGAAGGAAGTTATTCCTCATGATCAGGTGGAACTTCCCATTCATCTGTTTCTGCCCTTGTCCCATTGCTGGGCACCACTGAGCAGAGCCTGGTCCCTGCTGTGACCTTTTCCTGCAGACACTCACAGACACTGATGAGGTCCCATCTCAGTCATCTCTTCTTGAGCCTGAACAGCCCCAGCTCCCTCAGGCTTTCCTCATCTCAAGAGAGATGCTCCATCCCTTCATCATCTATGAAACCTCCACTGGAGCTGTCCCACAAGCTCCACATCCTCTCTTGTCCTGAGGAGCTCAGAACTGGGCACAGCACTCCAGATGCGCCTCACCAGGCAGAGTAGAGGGGCTGGATCACCTCCCTCAACCTGCTGGCCAAGCTCTTCCTAGTGCACCCCAGGATCCTCTTTGCCTCCTTGACCAGGAATAGTATGTTGTCCACCAGGACCCCAGGTCCTTCTCTGCAGAGCTGCTCTCCAGCAGGTCAGCCCCCAGCCCATGCTGGTGCATCAGGAAACTTCTGCCATATGTTAAATGAGGTATTGAAGCTCAAGCAGCTGAGTCAATCACTAAAACTGCTGGTGCAGTTTGCTTGACAGAAAATAACAGTTTTGCACTCACTGCATGGTCACATCAGTAGCACCAATGTGTATTAGCAGTTTACTTGTTTATGCTAGTGATGTGGCAAAAAGGAAATAAAAATTGTGTGACTATGGTCAAATCAGTATAAAAGTGTGCGAATTCTGAATTTGTGAATAATGCATTGTACCTAAGTTGCTGCAAGACATATTTATGAAATTCCTGTTCCTGAAAGGGATAAATCTCTCCTGTTCTGATTGCTAATTTCTCAATAATACAAGTCTTCTCCTCATTCAAGGGGGAAAAATGTGCTTTACTAACCACAAATAAAACTAGGTCCTGAAAATCATACGATAACTAGATTTGATCCTGGAGAAAAACAAATAAAAGAATAATCCCCAGAAAAAGCACAGGAAGAAAAGAGCATGAAATCTTTTGGCTCAGTGCAGTAACAACCACTTCTTATCCTTGTACATGATTATTAGTAAATGCCATGGTTGCAACACCAAAACCTATAGACAGAGCAGTTTAACAAAGCAGAGTGAGGTACATTCTCTGTTCCAAAGGATACACAAGCTCAGCAGTGCAGTCTCCAGCGGGATCAAAGGAATGTTTGACAGAGAAACCCCTCTTCTGACAATGTTGTTTGATCTATGTCTCAAGGACAGAACAGAAATGCTATTTCCATTTCCAAGCTGACATACAGGAGATTGCTAGAAGGGCATTCTCATAAACAAAGTGCAGCAGACCATGCTGTCATCTAGCTCATATATTTTCCCAGATTTCATGGTAGGTACAATTTATAATACAGAATATTTTTTGGTGAGACTAGGGTGTAGAGAAGTCCAGTAGTTATAAACACACACAACTTTGTGTGTGTTAGTCATGGTATACTCATCAGCTTTAGCAGCTCATTAGTTCTGAAAAGGCAGAACATTACATATTTTAAAATGCCTGAAAAATATACAAATGTATCTATGTCTTATTAGTTATGAGTGGACTAATCGAGTCTCTAATTTGTGATAATGAACTTTTTGTTTTTTATTTTGATTAGCAGTGTGGCATTGGTAACTTGGATTTAGCAACATGTTCAGGGATAGTTTAAGTGTTTTGGTTGTTATAAATACTACCAATACCTTCCTGTTAAAAAAAACTTGGGTAAAATAAAAAAACTCCTTAAGACCAATGTAGCATTAAGAAGCAAGCCTTCTTTATTCTGCCAGATGCATGGGGGGAATAGCTCATCCCAAAAGCTGTGCATACTGAGTAAGGAAATTTTCTGTTTATATAGTGGGTTTTGCATGCATATTCATTGATTGTCCCTGACTAAACATATATACGATAAAAATTTCCCCCAAAATCATTAACATATTTCCCCTCCCCTTTATGCATGTGTTCTTCTGTCCTGGGGGGTCTCACTGGTGGTCCCTGGTGAGAATAGACCCCAGTGTTCCAGATGACCTGGTTGAGTTGTCAGGACATTAGGGCTGGTGAATTTCCACTTCTCCTTCTTACTCAATGGGCACTGGGCAATTTCATGGGCCAGTGGTTTTGGTAGCCCAAGCATTGTGTGAACTCACCAGATATAGACAATTTGTAGTCTGGTTAGATTCTTACCACCAAACTGGCCCAAAGCATTTGGACCATGCTTTCAGGCACATGGGGGCATTCTTGGGAATGGTCCTGTACAGAGCCAGGAGTTGGCCTCAAGAATCCTTGTGGGTCCCTTTTGAGTCAGCATATTTTGTGATTCCGTGATCCTGTGATATTTATATTTCATCATTATAAAGTCAGGCAGAATATCATTAAATTTCAATGACGGCAGAAACATAGTCAATCAAAATAGTAATTTCTGTTTAAAATTCAGTAGTGACCTCAGAGTAGTAAATCAACTGGTGGCTTTGACATGTGGAAGTTTCTTGGGCAAAGTCCCTAATCTACAATGTTCAGGCCCCATTTTCCCTTCTCCCTCTTTTCCCCTCTCTCTTTCTGATCACTTTTGTTGAATAAAAATTTTGTCCTGAACCTGAGAAGACCTTCGTATGAATTCTTTATCAACATGACATTTTTCTGCAAAACACTGGTGTTTTATTTCAGCAGCTGGTATTTTCCATGACAAAAGTGTTTCTCTGAAAAATCCCAAGCAGCTATGTAACTGGATTTTAGTTAACCAAACTTTCTGATTTAGAATTATGCTTATGAAATTAATCAGAGCTTAATAACAGCTGCAGATGAACTGACAGAGCTGCTGGGTGAACCATTCAGGGCACACAGAGAGAGTGGATTAATTTAGCTCTTAATTGTGAGTAAATTATTGTCTAAATAGTGATGGGTTTAGACTTGATTTTTTTTATTATTGAAAACTATGCAATGGTTCAGTCATTAGAAATAGAAGTTTGCTATACAGTTTTCTTGCAAGATATTGATATTGTCTGTCATTGCCAGAAATAATGCTATGCCTTACCCACTTCCTATTCTCTCTTTGTTTTCTTACAAAATAAAAATATGCAAAATGACATAAAAATAGAGAAAGATGATTTGGGGGGAGCAGGGAGATTCTGCATTTCATGGACCACAGCTGAACATAAAAATTTCTTATGGTCTGGGGATCACTTTTCCTCTGCTGTCTCTTGTCTGTTTGTGCTTCTCCTTGTTTCCTTTCTTTTTCTTTATACTGGGGCTTTGATTAGGTATGGTTTTGTGGGTTTCATCTTTTTTTATCGGTTTTGCAGTGCTATCCAGAAGACTTATTTACAGGAAGAACAATTTATGAAACCAAAGTCTGTATAGTGAATGTTAAAGGTGTATTTCAATGGAAATAAATTGTTCCCACTTTGTGTCACAGCATCCAACTGTAGAATGAAGGCATGCAGAAGATTTTTGTTTAAAATTCAGCATGAAAAACTGCAGTGTATAGAAACACATTCCTAATAAAATATCAACAGGGTGACAAACAGCATTTTCTGTATGACACCAGTGAATATCACCATCTAGAGACATACATGCTAATTACTGATTTTTCTTGGGCTTCAAACCAAGTATTCACTCCTCAGTTGTATTTCTGGAATAAGTTATTTCTCCCATGTCCAGTTTAATGAAATCTTATGTACTTGCAAACCATCATGTATAAGCACCTAAATGCTAGTGGCAGCTGCCTTGTATCTATAAAACAGAAATCATGGCAAATTAATGGAAAAAAAATATTGGGTTTCACAGAAAGAAATCAGCAAAATAACATATTCTGCAGAAAACATTAAGAAAAATATTTAGAAAACAGATAAAAAGATAAAAAGATTGCTGTACAGCAAACATCAAACGCTCTGTTTGGAAACCAAAAAATAATCCAGTTTATCAGACATTTGCTTCTGTTCATTTTATGAATGACCTATTAAAGTTTTGTCTCCAAAAAGCAATATACTAATTGTTATAACAAAACACAGGAAACCACAAATTTTGCCTGACAAGTGAGGTTGATTTTCAGTGCAACAGGAACACTAAATCAAATTCTGAAAGGCAGTGAAGAACTTTTTATTCTTTCCCCTTCTCTTAAGCTGCTTTCATCAGGTCTGGCTAGCAAGGTCAGCTACTATTAATTGTTTGTATAATTGTTTTTTTCTTCTTATAGTCCTCCTAGAATATCTGTATTTTCCAACAGTAACTTAAATAGTATTATTCTACATCAATTCTGTCACCAGAATTCCGTGGTTTTTCACTGTGACAAAAGTGCTCTGGCATTCCATTGCAGGACAAATGCAGAAAGCACAAGGAATTTGTACCAGCAGCTCCACAGCTCTACTCAGAGAAGTCAGAAAAACAAGCAGATAGAAGTTGGAGATCAAACTCACAGTTGTTTCTGCTAGCAGTGATTTACTTGATTTATTAACTAATTAGCCCCCTTAGCAATCCTGTGAAGCATTTATAATCATATTATTCCTAGTAAAAGTGCAGGGGAAGGAAGAAATTTGCTTCAGGAATTTATTTCTCAGAATATGAACAGGAAAAGAAAATTACTGTTCAGCAATGGGTGCCTTGAGGACCCATCCTTTAGCTGAGAGAAAATAGAGAAAGTTGTCACAGCACATAGCAAAATTCATTTTGGTCAGTCTATGTAATCTTTTTGGCTTGAGGCAAGGCAGGCAGGCCTACCCTCCTGTGTGACCTCCTCAAAAGAAATATACTGCCCAGGCAAAAGACAAGGAAGACAAGGTGCAGGGCTTCTCTCTCCTTCTGTGAGCCTGCAGGAAAAATCTACCCAGGGAGGTTTGCAGTGCTTATACTTTTTGGGGGGGTTTGCTCACCAGGCTGTGCCCACAGTGCCAAATATTCTACACTCACCGTGCCACAGCCCTGTGGTGAGTGTCCTCCTGAATAACTGCAAGGAAAACATTGACTTCCTGATGCCATCAGTCCTTGCCTTGATATCCATTTATAGTGATAGCAGGGTGGATGTAACCCAAGCCAGGCTTGTAGAAGGAAAAGATCCTCAAGATGAACTTTTCTGACATGTTTGTAAATTGACCTACAAAGTGCTGAAAGATAGTTGTGACTTATTGGGTGAGAGACAAGAGATGCTGATGTTTCTGCAGTACTTGGAACATCATGGGCTGAGGCTGCCATCTGTTGTCGCTGCTGCTGCAAATTGTGCAGTTTTCCTGGGTTATTGTGAACAAGTTCACATGCTCTACAGCACATATCTAAGGAACAGAGCTCTTGGCATGCATGTTTTTTATTCAGCTTTCAGGATTTTCTGTAAAAAATAAAAGATTAATGTACTGAGGCAGAGCACACTCTTGGTATCTGCAATATTTGTTAATTTTTAAACTCACACATTCTTTGTAGAACAAAATCTTTCTTTGGATGGAAGGTTTATTCCTGAACTATATAAATGTACCAGCAAAGCATTGAAGTTAATTTATGTTTCAGTCATCTGTAAAGCAGACATGAGGAAAAACCATAAGCGAGAATTATATTTTCCCAGGGCATTAATAAGGGATTACATGTATCATCTGGATATCTTGAAATGAAACGTGAAAGCAACCAACTCAAATTCCAAATAGCAATTAAACACAGCTTCAGGGGGGAGAAACATTGCTGATAATTGAGCTTTGCAATATTCATTTCATGGACCACGATTTTGTCCTAAGGAATATTCAATGCAAGGGAAAAGATCACTAATCCCCCCTAGATCTGATTTGTGGGGGAGCATCTAGCCAAGCAGTGGGAGAGATCTGGCACAGGGAGCTTGACCTCTGCTACTCCCCCTACAACTACTTTATGGGTGGCTGAATTGCACCTACCACCTCGATGAGCATCTTTTGGCAGGGAGTTTTCCCCAGAAAGAGAGCTCACACTGTGAGAGTGCCAGCCAGGACAGGAAGACCTGTCTGCTCTTGTACAAACTATTAATCTGAGTTGTTTTGTCTACCATATAGCTTAATGCAGGAATTTCACAGAAGTGCCGTGAGCTTGATGGCACTTTTGGCATGAACTTGATGGCACAAGTGGCATGAGCTTGGTCCTTCCTTCAGAATTAGGTAGTAGCAAGAAACACTGCTTTACTGTGAAACAGGCATTTTTATGTGACACAAGAATGTAGCATTTAGTGTAAACTATTTATCAGGTTCTTTGTCAACATTCTTCTGCTAAAAACACCGGGCTTACCTACAACACCTGAAGAATTGTCCCAGTATTTTTGTGATCAAAAATAATGCCACTGTGCTACAAATTGAAGTAAATGTTGCTGTATAGACTGTATATAAAGCTAAGCATGTGTACAGCCACTACATTGTGTGCAAGGCACAAAAGTAGATTTGTAGGACAAGGACAGATAACAAGTTTAATGTTGTCAATTCACTTTTACCTGTAAAATAAGCACATACCAAGGGTTAGTTCCTGTATCTCCCTCATATGTCAATAATAGCATCTGAAAGAAGAGTAAATTATATGTTTTGCTTGAAAAAGTTTTCCTCCATAACCTCCCAAGTTTTTGGCTAAGCAGTGTCTAGCATTCAGTTTTATTTCACACATGATTTGCGCTCTGTAAAACAAAGCACAACAATCCCCAAGTAGAGGTCAGGCTCCCAGTGTTGATTACAGAAAGGACAATTCTCATACACAAATGTCTACAACCTTGTAGGAGATGAAAGATGTCATGGAGATGCAAGAAAAAAGTTAAAGTCAGTGCAAGAGCCTTTATAACAGTACCATTGGTACAACTCTGGTCTTGGGGGGCTTTGGAAAAAAAAAAGCAGCACAGTCTCACTTTCTACATGAAGACTCTTCTCTTGCAGTTTTAAGATTTTCAAATACTTAAAAAAGAGAATAACTTAGACCTCATGGATTATCCCACTGTAATGAACATGACTACATCAGTTGCTAGACTAATTTTTGGTCTTTATAATACCACAGCAAGAAGAAATGCAACACAACAAAAAGACTGCAGCAAGTGCAGGTGATTAGAAGAACAGAAGGGACCATTTTCTGAAATGTAATGCTAGATGCTGGTAAAATATATTGCATATGCAAGAGCAACACAAACCTTATTTTGGAAAAAATTAGGGATAAAAAACTTTTCTACTGGTATTGTCAAGAGAATTTTAAGGTAATTAATCAGTTTCTATTTGTTACATGAAATTAACATTAAACTTGGTGAAAACAGTGACATTATAATAAATACTTGTCAGTTTATAACTTTGTTATGGATGCATTTCTATTGCTGAAATTAATCTATGTCTACAGTTTACTTTTTTGTCTATATTTTGGCTGTTAGAGCAAGGCAATTCCGCCATCATCAGAAAATGTCTCTGTGTTTACAAAAATTTAGGTTGGCTATGGCAGTGATGGCTTGATAAGAATTTTGTAGTGGACTCAGTTGTGTAACTGGCTCTGATCTGGTGCTTGCCATTACAGTCCCTACAAACAGTCCATGTAGTTTCCATTAGGGAACTGCAGAAAGAGAACAGGACTTTTCTTGCAACTTGATCCTACTGTTTATTAAGGTAAATATCAGACCAAGCACATCCCAGCTTTCCTGGGCTCCTATTATGCCTCCTCTCTGCATTCAGTCCGCATAAACAAAATCCTACAATGAAAAACATAGCCTGAAATCAGGCTGTGGGTCAGACTTATTCAGCTCAGATAAATTAGAAACATTTATTATTTGGGGGTTATTTTTGCTTAGTTTTGGTTTTACTCTGATTAGTCACTGTACAGTCTTTTTATAGATACTCACAGTTAATCCAGAAAAATATAATGAGATATAAATCATAATTATTTATTTGTTTGTTTTGTTAAACTCAAAAGTGCTTTTATTAATGTAGAAAAGGGATGAGTCACACTTGCTTTACTTTGCACTTTTTGTGGTTTTACCTTAATATTTTAGTCTTTACAATAAACAAGAGCCTGAGGAAATGTCAAACACATGCACACAAAAATCCTTAAATGGCCTTTTATTCATTATTTTATCTACCTTATCCATATAGTCACTGTCGAAACATTTGTGCCAATACAATGAGCATCTAAGGATGTTCCATGAATGTAAAAATACCTAAATTACACTTCCATCAAATCTATTTCAACAGTTTTAACCCCTGTGACTGTAGCTAAATTAGTATTACAGCTTGACCTTCCAAGTGGATTATAAAAATTCCTGGTTAGACAACAATGTTGATATCTTATCAATAGTGTTGATATCATTTAAGCCAAACGTGCCCTTTTATTTTCATACTCTATTCCCCAAATAGCAATATTCCCTTCAGAGTAAAAAAAAGAATGGCTATATCTGAATTCATTACTTCCAGCAAACAGAGGAGTTTCTAATTAACTACTCCTCTTAAGTGTCTGGTTTGTCCCTCTCTATTTTCTTCAAAACAAATATCATTAATATACCCAAGAAAAGGAGAAGAGAATTGGCCTGGGACAGAGCAGAGGAAGATGAAGCAATGCAGCTGTGCAGCTCTTTCCTGGAGTGACAAGGTGAGGGCTGGGTGTGAATCCATCTCAGTTCTCCTGGGCGGTCTATAATCAGATTCAATAAAACATGAACATTTGAATGAGCTGACCTGCAGTCATTCAAGATTAAATGAAATGCAAATGGAAACAGAAGGTAGAAATAGTTTGCTTTCTGTGCAAAATTCCTTTGGTCTATGTCTGGAAGACGCCTGACATGCACATAATATAAATCAGTATAACTAAATGGAATATTCTAATTTTCTATATTTTTAATACTTTTTTTGAATGAACCATCATACTTAATAAGTACTTCTAGAATCAATACATTGCCTTGAAAAACTACTTTTTGAGTCTGTAAAGCTATAGCATTATCATTTTCTTAACATCCATGTCACAAAATCCCTCAAGAACAACTTTCATCCAAGATCCATTATGGTCAGATGTAGGTAAACCTACCATAAATTTTGTCTGCTCAGAAGAGAATATAAAACATTTGCAATTTAAATGAGGCCCTTCATATTTATTCTTTCTTGGTAGCATATTTTAGATTTCTTCTTGCCTTGGAAGAATATTTTAATCTATTACCAGAAAATATTTTAAGAATTTATTTGATTTTAATCACTTTTTAAGTGATCAGGACATTGGCTGCTTCTATATTTTCTAATTACATATTTTAATGGAAAATGAATCATTTTAGCTCTGTTGGCTGAAATACTTGTTACCAGTCTGATTTTTAAAGTTATTAGAAATGCCTCTGACCAAAGGAGGGTGCAAACAAGACCATGTGCCAAAGTCAAGAGTGTGGGTTTGATTTGACAGTAAATGTGAGAGTGAGAGAAAGAAAAAGAGAAACAAAGGAAGAGAAAGAAAGAAGTAGGAGGACAGAAAGAGAGTGACAGAGACAGAATGAAGAAAATATCATCACTGTGTGGATCCACATGATGTTCCGTTTATCCTCTCCAAGTGGTCTTCTTGGTGGGGAGGGTCCCCCTCAAAAAGCATAGAATCCAATGGATCAATATATGCTCAGGTGCTCAGGCGAGCTGGAAATGCCCAGGTACCACCCCAGGGTGGGGGCTGGGGCTGGGGCAGTTTGACACAGTCTCTTGCAGCAGACTCTGGATCTGTTACATCATTTTGCATCCATGCAGTGCTGTGGTGCAAGGGCTCTGGGGAACACTTTTAGGGTCATTGATGGATTATGACACCCCCTCAGCTGCCTCCCATGTGAATGTCCCGTGGATGTGGCCTGTGGGATTGGGGGTTCCACGGCTGGGCTGGTTTGTGGGAGGGAGGATGGGTGTTCACATCCGAAACCTCCTCCTCACCCCTTGGTTGGGGGAGTCTCTGCAAACCTGGCCTCTGTGGGCTGTGGTCTCCCCCAGCCCAAAGCCAGCCAGAGATGGTTCTCTGCTGTGTTTGGCTTTCTTGTGGATGAATCCTTTTCTTTCAGCCTTGTTTACTTTTCCCTAGACCTGAGATGACTGAACAATATTGTCCCCTTTATCTTATCCAGCTTAACTCACAGTGCAAAGTTCCAGTCAGGCATCTTCACGGAGGGATGGGCCTCTGAGGTTGTAACTTCTTTATACAGATTTTGCTATAAAGGGCAATACTCCTTCATAACAATGTTTAAGGCATGAACCACTTCAGTCCCTGACAATATTCTGGACAGTACATTAATTCTCAATAACATACTTACCAATAGCTAACTAGTGCACAGAGAGATACAAGCTTTGACAGAGAGAGTGATGCAAATAAGGTTTTAACTTATATGAGAAGCAACATGAAAATTTTGATGCAATTATTTTTAGAATAATTTTACATATTTTTTGTATTTTTGTCATTAAAATAAAGAATAAAAAAATATAATTTCTACTTATGTTGCCATACTTACCATTGAAATAAATATTAGTATATATATGCCAATAAATCTCCAGCTTTGCAAAAATATGAATCAAATCTGCCCACATCCATGTTTATCACAACAATGTGGAGAAACAGGAGTTGATATTATACACATTTTTTCTTTATCTATAAATTTCTCAGCAATGAACCTGTAAAATATTTGTTCTCAATTGTTTGTCATAGAATCATATAATGGTCTGAATTAGAAGGGACCTTAAAGATCCCCCTGTTCCAGCCCCTGCCATGGGAAGGGACATCTTCTAACTGACCAGGTTGCTCAGAGCCCCATCCAACACTTGAACACTTCCAGGGATACGGCAATAACAGCTTCTCTGGGCAATCTTTGCCAGGGCCTCACCACCCTCATAGTAAGGAATTTCTATGTAACACCTAATCTAAAATTTATTATTTTAGGTTATTACTTAATTTATGATTAACAGAAAAACAAATCCATTATTTCACTTTGAAAGCTGATCTCATTGCAGAGGTAGATGTTTCCCCTAGAGAGTGATTGTTTTTTCCTTACTTAAGTTCTTGCAATTTCATTGGGTTTTGACTGGTTTTTAATTTTTATTTGTGCATGTGAATATCTGCAGAAATGCAAACACAGATTTTGTTCTCTATCAATGCAATGAAAGCAACTACACCATCATTCATCCTACGTGGAAGCAACCAAGAATGACAGAAAAACAACAACCAAGACCTCACTGGGAAGCAGGCATCAGAGGCCAGAGCCATGGAGCATTGCCTCCAAAGCCTGATAAGGACCTTCCATATGCAGGAATGCTTGGAGGGGACCTGTCTGCTGGAGCTTTTCATATGCCAGGGAGACTGTTGGAAATTCCATCCTTTGTAGACAAGGGAATGGATGGACAAAGGTTCATTCACCTTGTTGTGACCCCTCCTGTGGTTGCTGGGACATCTCAGCTGACACCAAACCCAGGGCAGGCAGGGCTGGCACAGCTCCCTTTCCATGAGCCCATGGAGAGGAGAATGGCCAAGGAAACAGATGGCAAATCTGACTCTTAAATGGAGATCTTGGTGGACAAGAGGTCTTTGAACCGTGTGTGGCCTTTTCCTCAGTGATGGTTTCAAAGAGAAAGCCAGGAACCAGAGACCCTTGTTCTGTGCCTTTCTCTTTCACTGGATAATTTTCAGCACAGTTTGTTTAGGCTTTCACCATGACTAGATTTACTCATTCTGAAAATCTGTAAATAAGCATTGTGGAAAATGACAGCTGTGGGAGAATGTTTCATGTGTTTACAGCCAGATATATTTTATATATTTTATATATTTTATATAAAATATATTGTTATTGAGCCCTCGGAGATTAATGGGTGGCTAAAAATGTGGTGGTGTGTTCTGCAAAAAATTAGTTTTCACAAAACTCTTTTTTTTTCCAGGAAGTAAAAATTTTATTTTCCAAAAAGAAATAATTTAAAAAAACAATTAGGGTTTTACTTCTGATTTTTGTTTGGATTTTAATTTTCTAAATTTTTGAACCTGTGATTCATTTTGTCTTTAATATTTTGCTTTAGTTTTTTTAATACCAAATGACTGGTCTAATTTTGCTACCAAACACTTAGGAGCACTTTGTTTGTCTGGATGAGAAAAAATTACTAAAAACTAAGGAAAAGAAAATAGAATTCGTACATCCTTGCTTCCTTTATATGTGAGGAAGTAGGTGGGATTCACATTAAAACTGAGGAAGAATCTTTGGGTGTAAGACACATTTAAAAATATATTAAATATAAGATAAAAAACATAGCACAGCTTTCTGGCATTCTTGTCATGTTGCTTTTAAAGCATACATGGAAAACTGAATTCAAATAACATCATTGTCCTATGCAGGGCAAGGTTTATATTGATTTCCCTATTTGAAAAAAGGGTTTTTTCTAGGAATTATTGTGACCTGGATGGAAACATTGACTTCCTGTTTCAGTAATGAATTTTTCAAAATTTCTGTGTTTAGAAATATCTGTGATTGTGGCATATAATGCATCATATCAAAATAAATTGTGATCAGCCTATTGATAACATCTTTATTAAGAGTTAATGTTCTCTGCCAAAAATAAAATCACCTTCCAGAGATGCAGAACATAATATAAATAAAATGTTTCACTGTGGGGTAATATTAATTTATCAGTTTAATTCGTTACTACTTCAGTTTCATATCTTTTTTTTATGAATTTTTCCCATCATAACACTTTTTAATTGCCATTTAATGTCTAATTTAAGATTCTTCAGTATTCTTTACTCTGATTATTTTAATTAATTAATGATAAATTATGAAAATCTGGTTAATTAAGAATTGTAATGAATAAGCACAGTGGTGTGATTTATCATGCTCATGAGAGTATCCCACTGGGATTAGTGTAATACACGTGTCCATACTACAAATAGGACAATTTTGTGACTATGAGTCAAGTAATTTGGAAGAAAAAAGCAGTAAAGTTCTAATGGTTAAGGCATGGTATTGTTTTTCACTAGAGGTAGGCATGTTTGCATAACAAATTGTGATTTTAGTGGATGACTTTTTTTTTAAATTTATGCAAATCTGTGTTGTGTTTTACTCTCATCTCCCTGACACATCGAGCATCACTGCATCCATTGTCAAGGATGTATTTGGCATCACACTGCTGTGAGTGGTTGTGTTCCCTAATTGTCCCTAATGATTTCAAGCCACACTCAAAGAAGAGATGTATTGTGAAGTACTATTGGAGAGCATCGTCCATGTGTATTGGAGTGGCTCTCAAAATACACTTCAATAAATACACAGCTTTAAGCTGTACCTTGCAGAAAACAAAATATCACAAAATTCAGCCAAATTTCAGCTCTGAGATATTTAATAATCACAAACCCAGAAAATAATATGTAGGTGGACACAAGATTAAAATAAAAGCATTTCCTCTAGATGTTCATGGCAGCCAAATCTATATTGTGTGTGAGAGTGTGTGTGTGTGTGTGTGTATGTATGTGCCATAAAATATGATAACTAGAATCAGCTGAATATAAACTTAATAATCTCATTTAACTATTTTTCTGAATGATTTCATAACTAAGCCAAAAATTATGATTGAATTGAATTGATTTTTGGAATCAAGCTCTAATATTTACAACTAATTAATTTGCTATTAGTCTTTCAAATGTTGTTTATTCATTGCACAGTGAAAGGTGTGAGGGAATGAGAAAAAGAAGTGAATGTGGAGCTACAACAGCTGCAGTGCATCCCAGAGATTTGGAAAAGAGGCGATGCTAATAGGAAAGAGGTGCTGTGCCAAGACTGATATTCCTGCTGGGAAACACAGGGCCTCCCAGTGTCTGTTGCCCTTGTGCCTGTCAGAGGCTGTCTGTATTTGCCAAAGGCACCCTGCTCTTCCCTGCTTGGAGGATCCCAGCAGGAACTGCTGCCTGGCCACACCTCGCCCTGGCACCAGGCTGCATCCCTTGCCGAGATCCTGCCAGCCTCCGGTGAGCAGCTCCTTCCTCTACAGCAGGACACCATGGAACACCACGGACTGGCAAACACTGACCCTCCTCAAGGACTGCACAGACAGGAACTTGCCTTGGGGGATCCAGGAAAAACTGAGATTTGCTGTTTGTTGGGATTGTCTTCAACAAGCTCTACAATAAGAGGATTTGGGGAGAGGTGCAGGAAGGAGGGAAACTATATTTCAATTTAATAGTAGCCTAGGGCATAATATAATTCCAACCTAGATCAAATGAAAAATAAATTATCATATTCAGAGTTTGCTGTAGTTTAAAATAGAACAATTCTTGTGATTAAAATTTTGCAAAAATGTAGTCATATGGTCAGAAGCTCCAATATTTTTGCCACGCTGAGAAGCATTTTAACACCGAACAACTCAAGGGAGGTAAGCATGGAATAACCAGTTTTCCAGGGATTTAGGTCCCTGTTAGTTTTGGGTCTTTTAAATGTCCTATGAATTATTTCTCTTTGACAATGAAAACATTCTGACTACTGTGCACACATGCACAGCATTTTGTGTGACAATTTATACAAAAGATTTCAGATTAAGATTATATCATATGGTTTTATCAAAATGTATTTGGGCTTGTGCATCCCATTAGAAGTCAAAAAAAAAAAGGAAAGAAAAAAAAGAAAAAGAAAACATAGCATCTTTTAATAATACAAATTTGAATGGAGTAGAAGAAAGAAAGATACCATAAGGTGAACATATTAATATTTTGGCTATTTTTGGGATACACTTGCATAGCCTTGCCAAATTTCAAGGAAATTCTAATAATACACTAGAAAAAAAATCCATAGTAAAGAAGACACTTTCAAGAGGCTTAGGGATCAAAGGGATCATTAATGCTCTGAATACGTTTTTTTCATTCAGAAAAAAAAGACAGAATGTGCTTTTTTGCCGCATTTTTCAGATTTTACTACCACCAGAACTGTCACCGACATGTTTTATGAAAAATCCTTTACTTAGGAATTTTCCTCTCCTGGGAGCTGAGAGGCCTCAGGAACAAACTGTAAACAATTCTTATCTGCTGCTGTGGAATGCGACGGGAAGGTCTGTGATTGGCCCGGTCGGACTGTTTCCAGTTAGGGGCCTATCACAAAACACCTGTCCAGTGTCTCGGGCTGAGAAGACTTTTCGTTTACACATTCTTTTCTATTCTTAGCATAGCTTGGTAGTGAAATTCTTCTCTTTATTCTTTTAGTATAGTTTTTATATATTATATATCATATAATAATAAATCAAGCCTTCTGATACATGGAGTCAACTTTCACGTCTCTTCCCTCATCTTGGGACCTCAGAAAACGAGGTAACACAGAACTATAAACCTTTCTTTCCTGTTTTACACCAGAAAGAAAAGATTTCATATTTTCTTCCTTTCTCTTGCATGCACACACCCCCTGCCAGCAATCTTTTTCATGTTATACATATGAGGTGGTTTTAACCCAGGCAGCCGCTGTGCACACAGCTGTTCTTTTACTCCCATCCCCAGCAAGGTGGGTGGAGAAAACAGGAAGTGTAAATGCAAGAAAACTTATGGGTCAAGACAAAGGCAGTTTAAAATGTTAAAAGAAGAGGGGTGGAATAAAAAAACAAAACCAACCAGCAAAAGGCACAAAAAAAAGCATAGCAAATCAAATTGCTCACCACTCCCCACAGGCAAATCTCTGCTTGGCTAGTGTTTGATCAGCCAAACACCTTCAAACCCAATCCTCCCACACTTTGTTCTCTACCACGGCTTTTATTGTAAATCACAAAGTCTTATGGTACCAAATGCCTTACAGTTACTGCAGATTTAACTCCATCCCAGCACAGGGCAGCCACCACTGGCCAGTCTGCGAGACAACAGGCATTACAGCTGCCCTGTGTCGTGTAGATGTCATAGCACATTATATGAACCATTTAATGATTTTCAAGATCCTTCTAGAATGACAAGAAAGAAGAGTATGTTCAAGGATGAGTTCTAGCAGATTTATTTATATAGGCAGTAATAACGTACTTGACATTATGGTTTCTAGGCAACAAAGATGAAAATAAAAAAGTGCATTGAAACCATCTACAAAACATCTACAAAAGTTAACTGTTTTCATTTTGTTAGCCAATATTGGTTAATTATTTTACTCCTACTCTTAAAATTTCATTGGTCAAGTAGAAAATACACCATGTGTAATGAAATAAAATGATGCAAATTAGTTTCCATAACGTTGTTAAAAGCTAAATGCTGTCTTCAGCAACCACACCATCTTGTGGATTACAGGGATCCAGATGCCAAAATAAAATTACCAAATCTTCAGAGTGCATCAAGAGCAGCTCCTCCTGAATGTGAAGCACCTCTCAGCAGTGTGCAGCACATTGGCGGAGAGAGAGCTTCCAAACTTCTTCCTCAAAGTAGGAATTCAATACATGGATTCTTTATACATATATCTACTAATGTGAATGAGCCTTTAATGAGGATCTAAGCTATTCCCCCTAATAAATTCTGGACTTAATAAATAACTCCATGAAATTCTAGAGCTTTTCCCATGCAGGTGCTCAGATTAGACGCTCCAGTAATTCTTTGTACTTTAAAGAGGATTCCAGGTATAAGCTATGCCGTTCCAATTGTTTCCTGAACTCAGCCCCCCCCCCACACTGCTTCAGCAAAACACGAACCATAAAACCAGCTTCAACTCTTTCTGCTGGCCAGCCCATCATCTCATTTGCTTTTGAACACATACAGAGGAAAAGCTCTGTAGAGATACTACTTAGACCGCTTGCAACTAAAATGTATTGAGCATTGTCAGTGAAGATCACAAGCAGAAGAAAATCCAATTAATTCTCTGTTATGGTAGAGGCTTATTAAGTTTCAGAAAAGAACTTTCTATTTCTGATTGACCTCGAAATGCTTTTGAACTAACTAACTGGAACATATTGCAACAACATAAGCAAATTTTCTCAAAAAATATTTTCCCAGTTAGAGTCATACCAAAATCTGTCATTAATTGCACTGATTAGAAGGCTAAATTGTTGCCTATGAAGTTAAAATATTTTCTGTACTGATTGCAGTGAGATATGTCTGCATGACTTAAAATAAGTAGAAAAGTAAAAATCATGAGAAAATCTGTTTTGGCCCAAATACTGCATTGTATTACTTATAATTGGCTTTATAATGTATTTCTGATTGTGCTTTAGCTGTTAATAAATATTTTTAATTAACCCATATGTCTTAGTGGATTGTTTATTCACATGAAAACTCATTTTTTGCACACAGTTGAGAAGTGGGTTTGTATGACTATTAGCACCTGCTTCAATTTGAAGGGATCTTATGGGGTTCGGCTGTCGGTCTCTGCTCCCACACACGCTTAGGATGGTTCTGGCACTCTGGGCCTCAAAAGATGAGTCTGGACTCTAGGTTTTTTCGGTCTTCAGAATTGTTTATTATATCTTATCTACAAAGTCCCTTCTCTGCCCGACCTGGATCTGACCAGCACGGCAGCCAAAGGAACTCTGACCTTCCCCCAAGGCGGGCACATCTTTTATAACAAAAACTACGTATATCATATTTACTCTTTATCCCCAATACCTATCACCCTCGTCACCAGGTACACCCTCACCCCAGACCAATCCCCAAGTGCCAACACCACAGCAGAAGATGGACAACAAGAAGAAGAAGGAAGAGCCCTGTGACATGCCCTGATTCCTCCATCTTGTCTCCACAATCCCCCTGTACCAAAACCCCAAAATCTGAAATTTACCCTATAACTATGTTTTCCCTTCACCATTCACACCCGAGTGATTCCCACAGGTTCCATCTCCTCATACATCGGTGGCACATCCCTAGATGGATCAAAATCAAGCCACCAAGTGCTTTTGGCAACATTCCAAGGCTCCTGAGCCCCCCAAGGGTTCTCTCGGTAACTCTGGACATCAGGAGTGATGTGCTGAGTTCCCACAGGATCTGAAGCTTTTATTTTCCTTATACTGTATGACTTCTTTGAAGACTCACAATATTAGTTCTGTTCACTGTTTTGATGATCTAAGCTTCACTTCTCTGTAAATTATCCATAAACACAGAAGCTGTTCAATGATTCTGTCCTCCAAAATGCAAAAACAAGATTTTTAATGGCTGACTACAGTCCTTCTGTCAATACACCTGTCTTCCATCAGCCTTTTTGTCTTGCCACTAGGCCCAGATTCCCCGTCAGAACAATAAAACATGTTTGCTGAATGAATTAGCAGAATTTAGTTCCATGGCTGTCATACCTGTATTTCCTCAGCATTACATTGATATCAGTAAGAATATAGAACACATTTGACTTGATTTGTTGTTTGTTCATCGACATGGCAGCTGTTTTGCCTTGTTTTGCAAAATTTCAGGCTCCCTTTTCTAAGTCTGGTTTTCTTTCAAAGCTAGAATTGCAAAGAACAATTGTCCTCTCTGTGTTCTATTAGGCTTTTGGGTGACACAACATCTGTTATGACTCCTTGTGAGGAGTGACCTGGAGCAGGAAAATATTAGCTCTCTCTCTTGCTGAAGGATATGCCTGTGCCAGATGTTCCAAAATAATGTACTCTTGCTGTTTCCCCTGCTGTGAGAGCACTTCAGGCACAAACACCTTACTCACATTCTAAATGATCATGGTGTGTAGCCACTCAACCACATGTTGATTAGAACACCTTTAATCAAGAATACAGAGTTTTAACTTGAAGATATGTACGTATTATGACGGCTGTCTCAGGACCTCAACCAGTGAACATTTTATGTTCCCTTAATCAACTTATCTTGGCCAAAAAATGAAGTTGGGATTGGGGAATTTTGACAGGGTGGTGTCAAGGGTGCTTCACCTTTTAGATTGTAGATTTATTTGTCAAAAAATAATTTTTCAGTAACTTCTAAGTGTAGGTGGAGGTCATTCCAGTCATAAAAAGGTGTGTTCCTGCTATGTAATGTCTTGGACTCTTATTAATCTAGATGAGACACCCCTATAAACATGAAAGGAATAAATCTTTTAGCCTGGCCCATGCTCCCTGACTGCCATTGTCCTGAAGGACAGTGTGTACACACATGGAGTCTGATCCTGACATGCAAGCCAGAAACAGCAAGTGTGCAGATCCATTCTGAGAACAGCAAAGTGCTCCTGGGTTCTTCAGTTTGTGCACATGGTGTGCCAAATAGAGTCTGTTTACATGAGGGCACATTGTCAGTGGGGGTAAAGCTGGATTTCACTCTACTGTCTTTAAAAGCATTGCTTGCTTTCACCCTAAAAAAAAATAATAATAAAAAAAGGAAAAAAGCCTATCTAGCTTTAGTTCATATCTGTGTGTGGTGTTCTGCTCTTTGGATAAACACTTTTCATCACACAGTGACACTCCTCAGTTTTCCTTTACCAAAGATTTTGTATCCCAACCACACTTTCCTGTTTCTAGAAAGGTCTTTTCAGACACAGCAGAGTCCTGGTTTATTTTTAACAATTGAGGGATACTGGAAATCTTTTTGGGGCTGAATATGAAATGCATGTTCTTGCTCAAGGTCACACTGGTAGTCACAGGTAAATAAGTATGATTCTATTTTGAAACAACAGTTTTCTATCTTTTTAGTGTCCAGTGGAATAACTCATAAGGGAAGATCAGTGCCACAGACACATTGCTCCTTCTCCATTGTGCCAAGAAGGGTAAAGCAAGATCTTTCTTTGCATACTGGATTCTAATTCACAGTGGAATCCTGTTCTTATTCTACACATCTTTACATCTTTATCACGGTGACGTCAGCCTAATTACCCAGATTGGATTCTAAGTACAGGAAGGAATCTCAGTTAGGTAGGTGAAGAGTCATAGGTGAAGAGTCATAGGTGAAGTGTGATATCTCTTCTTCATATCCCTCTTCATCTCTTCTTCATATCTTTCTTGCAAGGCAAAGGCAGATCTAACATCTGAGCCCAATTCCACACCAAAAACAGAAATTCGTTTTCTTAAACCATTTGTTTTCTTTAATCTTTCCCCTTCCACAAACTCTAAACTGTGAATCAGCTGTCCTTCTCTTTCAAAGATCATACTGAGGAGTTCTGACATATTCATTTCCCTTGTGTTATGGGATTCTCCAGTATATATCTAGTTACATTGCCTTTCAGTAGGTCCAAGAAGCTGAAACTCCAGAAAAATGTAAAATGTCATATAAATGAATTGCGACTACTCAAGCTAATTTTATCTGTGAACTCACTGAATTGTTCCTTGTTTCCTCTGCATTTCAGTGCTTCTGAGATCCTAAATATCGAGGAAGCTAAGGCTGAAATTACCCAGGCAGAGGGCAGAGGCATCTGCAATGCCCAGGCACTGTGCAGAGGGATGGCTGTTAGAAGCATTCAAAGCATGCCTGAATGCAAATTGCCATCTAAGCCACATGAAGAAGGAATCAGTTGCAGTAAAATACATATTTATTTCAGCTCTGTGAGCTTGTGAACTTCTGGGTATCAGAAGGAGATCAACAGAAGTCACTTATGATCCTTTAGTGTTTGGAGACTTGCTATTTTTCTGCCTATGTGAAGCAATTTCTGCCTCATGAACAGTCCTTTCATTCTCAAGCACAGTTCCAGTTTGTCATCATCCTTCACTGTTCTATGCGTGGAAGGGTCTAGAGAGAGTACAGATTTCCTCCTAAAATTGTAAAGTATGAAAGTGCATGCTGGGCATATCAGTATTTCTTCAATATTTTTTTTTCATCCAGATTCCTGCAATGTCTGCATCCCAGCCACAAAAGAGCAAAAAATGCAGAAGAAAATAGTTACGCTCTTCTTGTGCAGAGGTACTTAGCTGGTCTCTCTGAGCAAAACTACAGAGTCTTGCCCCAAATTTATATATTAATTATTTTCCATTAGCACCATAGATACAAATAATTTTAAGCTTAAGTAAAATGTTTTCAATGTGTGAACAGCATTTTCATTTCTTACACACAGCTGTGTTAGCCCAATCTCGCTACAAATGAAGCCTATATTGTCTTTATGTGCAGAAAGGCTTAGAAGGGTGGCACAAATATGCAAGGTGTGAGAGATTGGAGAAAATATTTGGTGGCTCAAAACAACTAAAGTAGGGGAAAGAAAGGAGGTAACTTCTGAGAAAAGGGATGGTCACTGCTCTAGCCTCCAATCCTTGAAGCCCTTAGTCCAGCCCAGAATGGGTCAAGCCCCTGTCACACCCAAAGCCATGCCTGGGTGGAAGAGCCCCAGGAGACCAGAACAGATTAAAGCAATCACACAAGCACACACAGGGTCACAGCCTAATGTTTTTGATTGTATAGTAGTTGGGATTGCACTAAAATTCAAGGGGTGAATATTAATCATTCTCTGTAGTTTTCTTTCCCTCTCTCTTTTCCTCTCTTTCTCCTCTTTAATTCTTCTTCTTGAAATCTGGATGACTTAGAGTTTCCTCAGTCAATGCTTTGTGAAATGCCTTATTTTAACTAACTGCTGCTTTAAAATTTTGTCAAGTATCTTTGTATACCTTAACGCTCTAAAGTTTGCAAGTAAAGGTTTGTTGTTCAACCTCCTGAGAAGGGTTCTCCTTTGTGCATCCCCAGGGAATCTAAGTGCTTTAAGACCCTTTTGAAAAGCTCACCAAGACAGCTCAGGGATTTGCCTGAGGCAGCCTGCATGGCAGCAGCTTTGGTGGAAATGCAAAATGAGCTGGATGGGTGTGAGCATCTCTGGAGGAGAGGCTGTGAAGGCTGTGAAGAACTAGGGCAGCACTACTGAACTCCTGTTTTTCAGGGTTTTTTTGCTAACACGGCTATAGTACTTCAGGACCTGCTGCCTACTTCCAACACTAAGAACACTCCTTGTGACACTCAGACATTTCAACAGCACATGGCAAGAAATAGAGAAGCCCAAAGGTTCTCCTAGGAGCGTGTCTGGTTCTGTGCAGCCTTTCAGTCAGCTGCTCCTCTGCTTCATGAAAGAAAATATGACTGCAACATGGTAACTAGGCACCCAATTTATTTCAGGAAATTCTCTGACACTGGTACCTTGTGAAATCCCAACTCATCACAGTACAGAGGATTTTTGCTTTGAGTGATTAGGCCTGTCTATCATGCTGTTTTCTTTTATTTTCTCATTGAAGCATTTACTTAGAAAGGATGGTCTTGTACTTACCTGTGCATGTACTTGCTGTGTGTCTGCAAATGGAAAAGATTACCCTTTCACAAATATTGCAACATCACAGGGATTGAACTCAGCTTCACATACACCAGACAACTTTTTTATTGTAATGGCTCACATAAAAAAATCAGAAGCAGAAAAAGCTAACTTCTGTTAACTGATCAAACAGTGTTCACTTCATGTATACATAAGTCACCTAATCTCTTTGCAAGTCTTCGGTCAGCAAGAGGTATCATGTCATGGAAAATATTTATCTATTCAGGAAACCCACCTACTGCTGATCATGAGCTTTTCATGCTCTGCAGTACATTTCTTTCAGAAGGATTTTAGTGCTGTGAAATCTCTTTCAAAATTAAACTTGGGAAGACTGCTATTAGCCCTTAATCCCTCCAGAAGAGGGAAATCCACACTATCTGTATTTCAAAGCTTCAAAGCAACAATTTTTTCTTCATTTTTGTGTTTTATAATCACCTTTAAAAATGTTTGGGGATTTTCATTTTTCAGTTTAAAATATTTTTTTTCTTAAAAAGTAGGAAAGTTTTTTTTTTTTCAGTTAATAGAGAAAACTATTTTCCAACTAGAGAAAATATTTATTTCAATTCTATAATCATTTAAGTTGGAAAAGACCCTTAAGATCATCTCGTCCAACCATAAACACAAGATTGTCACACCCACCAAATGTTTCTTGAGATCACAAGAACAGAGAGCCTAATTAAAATTGTAAAGCCCTTTCAGATAATTAGCTGAAAACATTCCAACCCAGAAAAATGTTGTTTATTAAAATTTAATTTGATAATGGAATAGGTTAAAACATTTAAACTAAAAACCTTTGCAAGCTTTTTCCCTGAAGCTGAAATCAGAGCTTCTTTAAGAGGTTTTGCCCTCATGGGGTCACACAGCAGCATAAATGTCTTTCTGTGAGACTTAAAGTCCAAGCTACTGGACAGGTGCAAAGTAAAAATATTTTCCCTAGTATTGTTTACACAAAATTAATTAACTTTCAGTGGGCAAGCCACCAAAGGTAGAGACAAACCTAGAAACTGGTGTGGAAACAGAAACAGCTTCAGGAAAATATTTTTAAATTCTCCCTTGAGTTTGAATAGGTGAACTAAATGATATCTAAATTGCTTTACCTGTGCTAGAAGCCATTTATGCATAAAATATAGACATATCTTATGAGTTTCTTTTAGAGTATGTTAATGTAATCATTTCTGAAATTACATTGACATTAATAACATTGACATTGACATTGATTATTGACATTAATCATGAAGTAAAAGTGCTACAAAACACTTCAATGGAAATACTTTCTTAAAGCATTTTTCCCCCATTTGTTTTCTATTTCTTAAATGGGTCACTTGCCCTCAGTCAACCAGCATAAGTACAGAAATATAAAAGTCACAGCATCTGTGGTTTACAGAATACTTCATGACCTGTCATAAATAAAACCATACAGAGGTTTAGAGATATACAAAAGAGAAATCAGATATGTGTTTTTAAAAGAAAATCAGTTGCATTATTTTCTATATCATCTTGTTTGATGACATTTATCATTTCCCACAAAGGCATCAGGGTAAGCATTTTATAAGGCTTTTAGGTAAAAAAGTTGAATCTCTCTGCATTGTACTATCACATAACCACATTGTCCAACACAAAAATTATTAATAAATATTGATAAGTATTGACATAATGGATAGGTCACATAATAAGAGACCAGGTCATCTATTTGCATAACATTCTTTGATTTTTCACTTCAATAAAGGAAATGCTTATAATGGACCTCTGGAAAAAAATCTGGAAACAGCTGCTGTTGAAACTGGCAGATGAAAAAAACATTCATTCTGCTAAGGAGTGAGTGAGACTCAGGAGTGACAAAGAAATTTGTGAGACCTTCATTCGCAGGTTTGACTCAAGAGAGAAGAAAAGGGGAAAAGAGTGGGGAAAAAATGAGAGAGTAGCTTGAATACTGAGGGTATGGATTACTGAGCCTAAAAGGATTCTGCATTTCAAAGGAAGTCAAAGTAATTGAAAAAAGCCCTTGTGTAAGTGTCTTGATGACTATGAATTCTTCTACAGGTTAGGAGGTAACAAAAAATGGGTTTGTGCAATACAAAGATTTAGATATTGAGAATTTTGCATGATTAAAAAATAAAATTAAAAAAAAATAGAAAAACAAAACCAACCAAACAACAAAAAAACCCCCCAAACAATCCCCACCAACAGAAAATACAACCCACAAAACCAAACAAACAGAAAAAAAATACACCCCCCCAATAAATCCCAAAAAACCCCCACAACTAAAAGCCAATGCTCTTTCCAAAGGCTGCAAGCCCTGCTTACTAAAATTTGGAGCAAAAATTTAACTGGAAAGACAATTTGTCAAGTAGATACTTTCAGTGTAAACATGTAAATGCTACTATTTTTTATCAGATAGGGAGAGAAGTACTGGCTGAAGACTGAAGACCAGCCTGGTATCCCATTTTCTCAGGCTGATTTGAGGACAGGGTTCTAAGTCACAAGCATAATGTACCAAAGAGGAGTCCTTGTAAAAGGATCAAAGCAACCTGAATTTGAAAAGGAAGTGCAGTGTTGTTGCACCATAATTAGGAGAGTACAAGATCACCTTAAAAGCAGTGAGGCTGTGTTTCCATTGAAGAAGGTATGGTAGTATCATATGAAAAAAGAATATCCAAACATGAAATAAAGGCTCAGCAGGAAACAAAAATGGGTTCAGAGATTCTGGTAGAAGTTCTCAATAAAATGTAGCAAAGAAATGGTTTTGACAGGACAAAAATATGAGAGAATCCTTTCATTGGACCTTGTGATTGTGAGGACTTAAAGAATGCACTTACATGTCTCAAAACACTGTCCCCATAAAATACTCTAGTTAAAATTTTCAAAGAATTTATTTCATGCCAACTTAAAGTATGCATTTCTAGACCCATAAAAAATGATGGAAATTTGTTCCTTCAAAGGCAGGAATCCATAGGAAGTGTGCAGACATGTATGCCCTAGTGGATCAGGTCAATAGTTCATCTGATCTAGTTTCCTGTCTCCAGTGTTGGATTTACTAGATTACTCGATGGAATCGCCAGAAAATGAATCCAGAGAAAGACAAACCTTCTACCTACACTAAAAGCATTACTGTAACCTTGCCAAGTAGCAAGGTTGACATAATGAGAGAAATACTTGCAGATCCTCCAAAAATCTTCTCTTGGGTGTCTTTTTTTTTTCTTGCATTGCTAATTCTGAATATCCTTGCATTACTAATACTGAATATCCTTGCATTGCTAATTCTGAATATCCTCACTAAAAATACATTGTACTGAAAAATACAGTGTACCTTCTCTTTAAACTGCAAGTCACTGGTATAAAGTGTGAGAAACAAGCAGTAGTTTCAGCTCTTTCTCCCATACTGTAGCAGAATGCTGAAATAGTGGTCTACAAGGGTGTTACTCTTTTTTCTCAGAAAGGTATTTATCTATTTCCCTAGTTACTCTGCAGCCAGCATCAGACTAAAGAGTTAAACACATTAACAGCACTCATCTTAGACAAAGGAAAATGAATCTTCTAAATCAGAACAGAAACAAATTTTGCACAGGTCAGTGTGGATAGCACGTACAAGCAAATACATCCATCTTCTACTCGAGGTGTCAGCACCACAACATTTGACCTGATGACACAATTATTACTTCAAGCTTTGCATCTGATGTTCCGGTTAAAGAAATCTTTACTTTGTTTGGTTGTGTTATTTAAAGTTAACCTAAAATATTCCAATGACTTTATAAAAGAAAATAGATGCCATCAATATCATTGTGCATGTAAGTATTCCAACTGTCCTAAGGAAAGAGCCTTATACACATGAATCATTATTTCAGCCAAAGATTACTCCTTTGGAAAGAGTGTTAGAACAAGGGACTATTCTTGAAAATAAGCATTTTATTTGTTATTTGTAAGTGTCAGGGAGTTGTAATGCTTGTTTCTGCAAAATCATGTTAAAGTGTTTCTTACTTCCAGCTAATCCCCTTAAAAGAATCCACCAAATTTATGGAAAGGCAGCAAACTGCTCTGCTCATTGTCTGTTTCAGCCCAGATCAGTACTTGGTGCAACAAACATATTGTGCTCCCACTTAAAGAAAGTTCTATACAGCCTCACTTCAAAGTGCCTAAACTCAGCAAGGAGATCACATGGTGCCCTACTCCTGTTACATTTTATGATTCTTTTTTGTGGTTTACCAGTAAAGAAAGAAAGTGTTAGCTAGAGACAGTTGCTTGTATAATATTAGCAGGAAGAAAAGCTAGCTCAAGAGTTCCAAAATCATTTTAATGCATAAAAATCTTTGATGCAATGGGTGAGGAAGGAAGAACAGTTTTTACTATGACAAGAGAAAGAATAATGTATCACTCTCAAACTGAGATATCATCTTATATTGTCTTTATGTGCAGAAATAATTCTCCAGTGCTGTCACCTGGACATCAATCAATAAAATATTTCCTTTAACTTTGCTTCACAGGACTGTTTACAACTAATGAACTCTAAAGTATTCAAGAGGTAATGATTAGCTGAATGCCTATTCTCTCATTTTTAAGCACTGCACAATTATTTATTATGAATAGCAGTATATGGTCCTCTGTGAGAAAAGAATTTAAGAAAAAGAAAAGTATAATACATTAAAAACACAATACTATAAAAATAATGTATGCCCATAAAACCCTGGGATATACAGATATTCTGTTATGTTGCAGCTCTTGTGTTGTAAAATGAAAATCCATGACAGGTACTTCATTAAAACCGCTGTAAACCAAGTTTTAAGCACTAAAAGGAATCATCTACTGGCTTTTCAGTATAACTCTTCCTTTAAAAATTCTATAGCCACGACTAGGAGCAAGATCCTTAGGGCTTGACTTAAACTATGGCTTCTTAATATAAAGAACTTGAGACATTCTAGACCTTTAAATTCTTCATTAATCTCCAGTACATGCCTGCTTTGGAATACTCTTGGTGATTTAGAAAATCAGTGTTTAAAGGCAATACTGTCTTCCAGGGACACTGGGGAGTAAAGAAATACAGAAGTCTTTTAATTCCTTGCTGGTTTGGTTGTCTGCAAGGCATAATATAGGATATAAGATATGTAGAGAAATCTCTTTGTAGTTACTCCTCTTTTTCCCTTTGCACTGGAGGTGAAATAAAGAAATGACACTGAGAAATATGCAAAATATTACTTTCCTTGTAATGTGCCAGATACCAGAAATGAGTAAACATGAAGGGACAAATCATTTGCTACTAGAAGTAATGCTCTTCCTGGAATAAATAGACACAAAGTAAATGTACTGTGACTTCCATAGCTGTGTTTTTCACTGATTTTCTTCCAAGGCAGTACAGAATATGCTACCCCTGGCTAATGAGGTATTTTGAAATATCTCTCTCACTATGTCTAAATGCGCATGTCTTAACAGCCAAAGGAAATTTCCTGAGTTTGGGTGGGGTAACCTGAAGGGGGAAAAACAACCAAACAAGTACATAAATGTTGTTATAAACATTAGAAGGTAGAATTTTCACTCAACTCACCTAAACTCCATAGAAGAACACAGATCCTGTAGTAAAAAATGAATTTATTTACTGTGTTTTTTCTCTCTTGAATACTACAACCATGGTATAAGCCTTATCAAATGCACTCCTCATCTCTGCATGAGCAAATTCTCACTTTTTTCCTTAAATTAGGAAATAATATGATGGTATACTATTTTAATTTTAAGTAGCTCCAAAAATTTTGCCTCCTAATACTAGGTTCAAGATGCTGCAATGAACTTTGTGTTAAATATCTATTTATTTGAAAGGTAGATTTAACCACCCTGAACACATATTTCTCTCTCAAGTATCTGCAAATAGCAGAGCTTTGATCTGTTATATTGGTGAAAGGAACATTGATTTTTCTTTAACTTTGAGGTTTTGTTGGACATTGTTGAGCTTCACTATGCTCCTGTCTAAGCAGTTTAGGCAAAGTGTGAATACCTGTGAGAGTACTGCTTTCAGCTGCATGGATTTGGCCCAAAGCCAATAATTTCCTCCCTGTCCTCCCTCAAGAAACATAATGACCAAAAAATATATTGGACATGAAGTGAACTGTAATTTTTCAAAATGCTTGAATGGGAGTCAACAGCTAAAGAGAGCCTTTGAGTTTCTACTTACCAGATGTAATCAAATCCAATTTATTCCACTTTATATTCTATGTGGACCTACCCCTGAATGACTAACCAGTCTGAATTACCAAGAGATTTCCCACTTGTATTCCCAGCACAAGACAAAATCCTTATCACATTGAAGAGAACAGGGGCAGTTTCAAAGGACTGTGATTTCATTTCACAATATCTATTGGCACTATGCCCACAGCAAAATCTTTGTTGAAAGTACACAACCATCGTTGGTCTCGATCCATAATCACTAGTAAAAAGACAAAGGATAAATTCAGGATAAATTTGTTACAATTTGAATAAAAATTTAGCAGTGCCATTATTTTAAAAGTCTTGCAGAATTTTTTAATGCAGATCAATACCATAATGCATCATAATGGCTTTGCATAAAATTGTTACAGTGCTACTGAAACTTCACTCCTGTTCATCACTTACAGACTGCCCATGCTAATGTCTGTCTGGATTACTTGTCATCTTCTGTGCTAGTGCTAGAAACCATTTCTGGAGAGAGTATGGCCATTTTCTGTTATGCCAGCTACTACCAGGCTATAGTGCAAAATGACAAACTTCATCTTGCAAGGGACACACACTACTGTGTGTGCTAGAGTGGTGCCCAGGTGTCCTAATGGGATTAGATGTGAATTCTGTTCAGCATCACAGAGTCACAGTGATGCTGTGAAAAGCCACAAGCAGCTTACTCTACAAAGAAGGAAAGAGGACAAAATTAGGGTCAATTTTTTCTATTAGGAAACAGATGTACAGGAAGATGAAGAGACTGCACCATGGCCACACAGTATCTAAACAGCATTTAAAAGGCTGTAAATCAATCTTATTTGCATTCTGTTTGCTACCAGACCTGTATTTCTCATTCACTGCTTCGTGAACTGCTCTTAACCTACAAGACATTGGTAGGAAATCTACAAAACCAAGGTAAAAAGAGTACTAGTGTGATTGCTTATGCACTCCTAATTAGCAATCAAGGACAAAATAGAGCTTAAAAAAAAAGGGGCATTCAAATTCTAGCTTACTTTTGTCATTGATGAGACCCATCTCTTCCCAGGGGTCGGGTAGTCTCCTTCTCCTCCTAAAGAGTTTTGCAGCATGCCAAGACAATTAAAAAGAAGGAAAAAAAAAAGAGCCCTCCTCATTTCTCCTAAATACATCCCTTTTACTAGCATTTTGTTGCACTACAACCCACAAAAATATAAAAATGTTATTGAAGGTGCAAGAAAACCCACCATCTATGGCAAAGCAATGTACCTGGCCCTTGGACTTGTTTACTAAAATGCTGATGTGTGCCTGAGTCTCGTCAAGGGGCAAGCAATATTACCCCAGATTCTTCTTAAAATCATGCTTAATGAAATGTAAATAACCTGTGTTTTACATTGTAGAAAATTAAATGGCATATTCTAATGATTGTGAGTAATTCCAAATAATCTTGCTTTGTTTTACACCGTTTGAGACAATGCCCATGCCAGGCCCCTGACTGGAACACCTGTGAGAACTGCAGGGGTTACTCCTGTCTTAGCTTTACACTGATGCTCCTTAGAGGACCTCCCATTGTGGCCCTGAGATGATCTGAACTTGCAAGGCACAAACAGAGGAGCACAAGCCCTGTTTCCTCTGGGGCTGGAGTCACACCCTGGGTGCACTCCCTGTTTTCTGCTGGTTGCAGTCTGCAGCTAATTGCCCAGGCTGGGCTCCCATCCAGATCTGGACACAAAATGCCCAATTCAGACATGAACACATGGCAAATATTCAGCTACACTCCCATAGCTGATTTTTAAGGTTCTGTTCTTTCACATAGCTGATCCTGGCTTTCCTGAAGTGAAGTAAAACATTAGTCACACGATATCTGTGTGGACCTTGGGAAGAGTTGGAGCTCTGCCTGGGAGTAGCTGAGATCTGGCTGCAAAGTTACAGACAGATCACACTATGGTAAAATAAATACAGTGTCATTTAGGAATCTTATTATATTGCTTACTATTTTTTGTATTAGGTTATTATATGACATGATAGTACATCATGATATTATTAAGGAATTGTTTTAGAATAGACTTCTTTAAGTGTCTGTCTCTCACATGATGCCTTGTATTTTTTTCTTCTACCTGAGCAGCCCTGAGGGAAAGAATTGGAGTGAAAGAAAAACTCAATATAACCCAGAAATATGTGCTTACAGCCCTGAAAATCAAGCATAATCCTGGGCTGCATCAAATGCAGTGTGGTGAGCAGGTTGAGGAATGTGATTCTGCCCCTCTGGTCTGCTGTCACGATACCCATCTGGAGTACTGAGTCCAGATCTGAGGAACCCAACATAAGTACATGGATCTGCTGGAGGAAGACCAGAGGGAGGTCAGAAAGACAACCAGAGGTCTGGACACCTATCCTAGAAAGCCTGAGACTTGAGGCTGTTCAGCCTGGAGAAGAGAAAACTCTGGAGAGACCTTCTAGAAACTTTACAGTACCTGAAGGGGCTACAAGAGCTGGAGAAGAACTTTTTCCAACAGCATGCAGAGAAAGAACAGGAGGTAATAATATAAAACTGAGAGAGAGTGGGTTAAGAATGGATATTAGGAGGAATTCTTTACTCTGAGGGTGGGGAGATATCGAACTGAATGGGGTATTGAGCAATCTGATCCAGGGGAAGGTGTGCCTGCCCATGGCAGGGGAGTTGGAACTGGATGATATTTAAGCTCCCTCCTATGACTACATAATAAAATCTACTGTATCTATAATCACTTGTGTGTTGTGGGTGTATTGTCCCTACCTCATGATAAAGAAATTCAGCTTCAAAAGGAGAGCACAGCCCTGTGGCAAGTGTTTTGAATGTCTGTAATGCACCACAGCACTTCAGACAAGCACATTTCAATGCCATACCAAGCAGAAGTCAAACAAAACTGAATACATTTTCTGAATGTTTCTTTTCATTAAGATTGTTGCCTTCCTCCTGTATTTTTAATTTCTCTAGATAAAGAATGAGACTGCTATTTCTGTGCCAGATTATTTTTGTGAACCAGAGATATGAAATGGTCTTTCAACTCACTTAAATATATCTTTTTAAAATATATAGGCATACTGTTCCTAAAGATTTTCTTCTCACAAAGCAAAATCCATAAATGACAAATCTGTTCTCCTTGGACTTTCAAATTGTACTGTTGGTGACTAGCCCTAGATATTTTGCACTGGTTGTAAATTTGCCTTTTAAGTCACTTCCAAAATATCAAATTTGACTCCTGACACATTTTGGATGATTGAGGTTCAAATTTTAACAGCTGCTGAAGGACCATGGAAATAATTGTGTTGAATGTGAGCAAAACATGACATCTCTCAAGAGAGTGGTGCATTTCTGGTAGGATGAATCAGTCAAAGTCCTCCTCACTGCAGAAACTTTAGAGAATAGCTTATTTTAGCTTATTTTTAGCTTGTTTGTCTATCTATAGGAGACTGGGAGTGGCACAAATGCTCTCATCTGATTCATGAATCAGTCTTTTCTACTATATTTCCTATTCATAGTTAGACTGCAACCAGCAGACAAACCAGCCAGTTGAAAGTTTGCTTAACTATCTCAGTCCCATATTTCAGTCACTTTTGTGGGGAAACAAATAATCAAACTAACAAAAAACCCAACCAAACAGCAACAACAATAACAGCAACACAAAAAAGCCCACCCCAGACTGAAACACCAGCAAAAAAACAACTTTTTTTTGGTGGCAATGCTATCTATTTTTTGCTACTACTTTTCTACACTTGACTAATGACACATCCAGTAATTGTTTTCTGTTGCCAAAAATTAAATATCATGTTGACATTTTTATATACTCTAGTGTTGAAAGTTAGAGTATGAAAAAAGGCAGAAATTAAGATGGTGAATGACACCCTTAGGATGCAGTACAAACAGGAAACAAGAACATGACTGAATCTAGAGAAAAGCAAAATTTGACCATTTTGGATGGATTATATACAATGATTTGTTATACTTTAATTTATATGCAGATATGCTGTAATTTCAGCATTAAAAGGAGTAAAGTAGGTTTAGAGCTATTGTTATAAAATATTCAGGGAACATCTACTTCACTAAACAGCAAAGAGAGATTGGAGAAGAAAAACTCAGCAAAAAACTTAACTCTTAAATTCCTTATAAAACTATTAGTTATTCTTATTATTCTTCTTTATAGCCAGGGCCATTTGGGAAGCAGTGGAGGAAATACTCGATGGATTAAATAAAGGGTTCAGGTAAGGGAATGTTGGGTAGGGTGATTAACAATATTGATAATTAACAGAATCGACGCATTCTGGTGATTAACATTTAATAATCAACCAACATGGTAACTACTGATTAACTGAGCTAACCTATAAGCTTGTTCACAACACACGCATGGCAGAAGAAGGCAGCAGGAGATGGAACCCTGCAGTGGTGGTGAATTCTGCCCACAGCAACTGCAGCCTCTTCTCCCCTGTGAATGCCGAGAGCACAAGAGGGCTGGGAGCTGCACCCAACCCCTTTTCCCCAGCCCAAGTCTCCTGGTACCTCTGCCCTCCCCAGGAGAATGTCCCTCAGCTATGATGGTAAAGCCAGCTGCATTCCTCCCCCTCCTCCGTGGTTACTTCTTTTGTCTCTCTCAAGTACCGGTCATTATTGTTTCTTATCAACAGAATGGGAGGAAATTCTATAAGAGAAAGATACAAAACGAAAAATCATAAACCCCAACAATTACATTTTAGAACATTTTCAGTTTTTTTGCTTGCGTGAGGATAATAGGTATTGCTAAATTCACTACAGATACCTAACAAACATTTTACAGAGAAATGGAGTCTATGAACCAGTGTGTCGTTTACTGAGGCAAAAAGGCACAAAGAACATCTCAAATTAACAATTTCAAAACTTGTACTGAGTTTCTTAGGAGTGAACAGGGAATTCTTAGCAGTAGGTTAACACTGCTGTTAACACTGTTCTGGGTTCCTATTTCAAATACCACAGGTTCAACAGACTGAGTAGTTCATCATAGTAGTTCAAATACTGAACAGAAGCTGTTTCCAGAAATTACCTTCCTCTCACTGTAATACAAAACAATTATTGTAGATACACTATTCCATAGCTTATGAAAACACATTTGAAATAATTTCATTCTTTGAGTCAGCTGTGTGGCAGTCCAAGTAGATCCTAGTCAGGAAGCAAAGCAAAACAAGAGGAAGCTACAAAAGAAAGGAACTTTTAATATTTTTCATTATTGGAAGCACATTGCTTTTTCCATCCAACTTCAGTGGGAAAAAGAGAAAGCTACGAAAGAAAGGGACTTTTAATCTTTTCCATTATTGGAAGCACATTGCTTTTTCCAGCCAAATTCAGTCGGAAAGTACATCTGTTTTAGCAAATTACTGCTGATACTTATTTGGTTGGCTGGTTGTTTCCTTTTTCTTCTTGATGAAGCCTCTTCTAAGTGTTCTCTTCTCAAGCCTGAACAATCTCAGCTCCCTCAGCCTTAACTCACAAGAGAGATGCCCCAGACCCTTCATCATGTCTGCAAAACTCCACTGGAGCTGCTCCAGGAATCCCATGTCTCTCTTGTCCTGAGGAGCCCAAAACTGGACACAGCACTCCAGATGTTCTTCAGCAGGGCTGAGCAGAAGGGCAGGTTCATCTCCCTTGACCTGCTGGCAATACTCTTCAGACTCTTTTCAGAAAAGCCAGAAAAGTTTCCCTCATTTCTGGACTAAAAGAAGACCTCAATTATTATATTTCCCTAAGACCACCATGTAGGAAATCTAGAGAACAGGTCATAAATGTAGATGTTGCTTTACTCTCCATCGTTGCTTGCTGTTTAGTAAGTTCCAAAATTGCACAGAGACACTTTTGGAAGTCCTCACTGTAGAAGCAGTGTAAATATAGCACAATGCATTCAGAAGATTTACATCTGCAGTGCAAATACTTCACAGACAGACTGAGTAGAGAAAAATGTGGAAGCTTGAGATTATATCAACATCCCCCAGTTAAAAGTTTTCTAACATGGAGATCTAACTTTTAATAGAAAAAAATTCTCATTGAATGCATGAATACATGCATTTATTTCTGTTGATCCAAATGCCCAAGGATAATTCATGAGGCCCTTTAAATACAGTAAGAATCTTTGATTTGCAGACTCTTATAAGAGATAAGGGACCAAATGCTTCATCCATTCTTCCTGCCCACAGCCTCAAATATAATAGCTACTAGCTATCTCAGCAAGAAGCAATTGCAGGAGTGTTTATTTTCATCAAATGACCTAGCAGAGCAATAAACAAGTTTATCAAAGGGTTTTAAGGCACAAGAATGTGCTGCTTACTCCAGGTAAATAGATATGCACAAATGTGCAGAGTTTCATTCTGATTTCCCTGCGGTATTTTATATGTAAAGACTGAATCCATCTCAAGTATCAAATTCTAAAATAGTTCTAAACAGTTATATACATAATTCTTCATCAAATTTAGTAACAAAACTAGAAGCAGAGTGCTGGGTTCAAGCTACTATAAATTTCAAATATGTAGCATGTAATAGTTGCACAATACAGGATTACTTGTATAAATATAAGTACACATAAATATGACTACTTGAATTTTAAAGGTCTTGTGATGAGCCATCTGGCCATAGGTGCACTAGCAAACAGTTTCAGCTGAATCTGCTCCTTCTGCTTCTATGTTTTCTGTTGCCAAAATAACAGAGAATAAAAGCAAGATTCTCACATAAGGGCCATCGTGTTGGATCAAAAATAGAGTGGAAAATATAAACTTATGTTCAAAGTCAGTGTTGTTCTGTCAAGAGCTCAATGGAGAGAAACAATCTAAGTCTGTTTCATTTCAATGACCTAAAATCTCAGCTCTTCCTAAATATGTTTAGACTCTACCACAGTTTTGATTAACAAAAAAAAAAAAAAAAAAAGGAATGAATCCTTATAAATTTTAAAATGTTTATGAGATTGCAGTAGGTTACCTCTGAGACTGACCAGGATTAAAAGCAGATATCATTTAGATATGGGAAAAGTGTGACCCTTTAAAAAGTCTATGTCTAACCAACACTAAAAAGCTGTGGTGTTCTGATCAATCCTCTTGTTAAGAGATTTAATTTGAACTTGACTCTGGCTAAAACTGAGTGTTCAGTACCTCTGAATCAAGGAGCTTTACCTGAGTTGGCCAGAAGTTTTAGGCCAAACATATTCTCTTTAAGAAATGATGTTATTAAAACACACATTTTTATAGAAAATTATGAGAGATTTTTATTGAGTTCAGATTTATTCAAAGAAAAATTTCAGCTGAAAATCAACATGTAAATCAAATTCTTATGGACAACCACTTTTTATTTTAAAGCTGTGTTTAGTAAAAATTATTAAAGAAAGACAATGTTGATATAAAAAATGTAGGTTTGTGCTTATCTAAGTGAAATAATTTTATCTGCTCACCACCAAAAATTTGGTCTATAATTTTTTTCTATCATTTTTTTACTTTTGACTCTATTTTTATGAGGGTATATGATGTATTTTTTACTAAATGTGCAGGAGATAAAACTTTATTTTCCTACCTTGTATATTATTGAATCTTATGCCCTCTCCCTACTTGATTGATTAGTACTTAGACAGTAAACCAATACTCATTTGAAGTTTGGTTGAGTACCAAACACATGGGACCAACAACTGCTGCAATTCATTTTTACACTGTTTACATGGCAGGTCAATTTAATATTATTTCTATCTATACTTCATATTTTTGATTCTTTTGAGTTGGAGATCTTTATGTGCTCTTCATGTCTATTATTTTCTCTCTGGGTTCTTCTAATTTAATTTTGCCTGCTTTCAATTTATTAACTGCCAGCCTGGATTACATGTATTTGCCGAGCCATGATTTTTCTTTTATTTTCTTTCTTTTATTTCAACCTCAAAGCTATATCTGTAGTCCTTGTTAGAATGGCTGAGGGACAGTATTCTGGAGCCATAAGGCTTCATAAGGCATGGCACAGCTCACATCCTTAAGATTGAAGTCTCTTTTCTTCCTACCAAAGGTAGATTGTTAGAACTGGCTGTTGCAATGGTCATTAACATATGCATTCTGTGAGAATAGAATAGAATAGAATAGAATAGAATAGAATAGAATAGAATAGAATAGAATAGAATAGTTTCACTTGCAAGAGACCTACATCAGTCATCCAGCCTAATTGCCTGACCACCTTAGGGCTGACCTAAAGTAAAAAACCATATTTTTAAAGACTTTGTATAACTGCCTCTTTTAAACACTGACAGGCTTGGGGCATCGACTACCTCTGCAGGAAAGCTGCTTCAGTATTTCACCACTTTCTCAGTAAAGAAATGCTTCCTAATATCCAGTCTGAACCTTCTCCGGAGCATCTTTGAACCATTATCATGTCCCATCACTGGACCTCAGGGCAAAGAGCTCAGCACTTTCCTTCTTCCCTTCCCTCCTCAGGAAGCTCTAGAGAGCAATGAGATCACCACTCAGCCTCTTTGTCTCCAAACTCGACATGCCCAGGGTCCTCAGATATTCATCATTGGATGCAATTCCTTCCAGCCCTTTGACCAGCTTTGTTGCCCTCCTCAAGGAACTCCACATCCCTCTTGAATTGCAGGGCCCAGAACTGCACAGGTACTCAAGGTAAAGCCACACCAAGGCCAAATACAGGAGGACAGTCACCTCCTTTGACAGCTGATGATGCCGTGTTTGATGCCCCCAGGATGAGGTTTGTCTTCTGGGCTGCCTGGGCACACAGGGCTGGCTCACACTGAGCCTGCTGCCAACCAGCATTCCCAGATCCCTTTCTGCAGGGCTGCCCTCCAGCCACTCCTCCCATAGTTTGTAATTGCACCTGGCAGTACTCTAGGTGCAGAATTTTGTCTTGTTAAATTTAATTCCATGAATGTTTGCTCAATGCTCAAATCTATCTAGACCCCTCTGCAAGGCCTCTGGTCTCCCAGGAGACCCAATAGCACCACCCAAACTCTGGCCAACTCAGGTATCAAACAGCAAACCTGCTAATGGTGAACTCAACTCTGGCATTGAGATAATTGATAAATACATTGAGTAGAACTGCACCTAGAATTTGAGTCTGCCTATTGTCACCCATCAAATGTGCCAAGGGGAGCACTATTAATTTTTTTAGAAGGGATAGTCAGGAGTCAGCACTCAGGTCCAAGACCTCAGCCCCAAATTCCAAGGTTATTTCCACGGAGATACATGGAGTTGTTCAGTAAAGCAAAACTATGATTGAGGTAGTTTCTTTGTTATACAAGCATTCCAGAAAAAGTGGGTAGGCAGGAGTCAGTTCCCAAAACCTTGTAAACCACCAGCAATTTGGCATGTCAGTTTGTAGGATGGACACGTCCTGTCACTCTCTGACCCTGAGAGTGTCCCCTGAACTGGGAAAGCACCAATGACCACAACTCCAGTGCAGCACCTGCTCATCCCCAGGTATTAATGAGCAGGTGGATATACCTGGCACTTTCAATCTATGAAGAAAATGAATACACTATAAATATATATGTTTGATAACATTTTAAATTAAAAACCTTGCAATTTAAAGGCAATAAGCAGAACTAAATGAGCAATTGTAGCCTAACAGGGATATCAATAAGCCTCTAAAATTTTTCAAGCCAAAAACAAGATCCAATTTTCCACCATCACTACCACCACTGTGCAAAGTTCCAGAGCTCCAACACAGTTATTCAAACAATTAACCCCAGAGTCTTCTGCTCTGATGCAGATTACCCTACCCATAGAAGACCCTCACTTTCACTGCTAAATTCACACCTAAGATGCTCACAATAACTGTAAAAATGCTTAACGTGAGTAACTGATATTGATTTTAGCAGCAAATATTCTCATCAATGTGCAAGATGCAAGCAGCAGCAAGATGAATTTCCTTTTTTTCCTTAATGACTCTTCTTCTTATTTGTGAAACCTTCAGTTAATAGGGCAGCCATTCCAAGAATTTTATTCTATCTCCGTTGTGAGAGAAATTGCTTTCTAGAAGCATTCACATTGAAAAGGTGGTGATTTTAACATTTTGGAAGTACCTGGCCATTATATAGAAGATTCCTATCTGTATTTGTCTTCTTGAACTTCCTTGAGTGCCCTAGATGTCCTACTCTGCATTATATGCACGACAAATGCTTGGGGATACACTGGGAATAGCACATAACTCAGTACTAGGTTGGATCTTTGCCAGAAGCTGTAGGCTGGCTGTTTCCTCAGCTGGGGAAATACAGAGTGGGAATGGGATACTACAATGCTTGCATAAATGCTCATCCTTATTCCATGAAGGACTTAAACAAAGATCAACCAGTCTGATCTGACTGTAGATTCTTAGGGGAATGTTTGAAAAATGCATTTTGTCAGTGAGAGGGGAGCTTGAACAAGTCCTGCCTTTGAATCAGATTTTGGCAGTAGCTCTGATTGAGGTGGCCTGAGCCCCAGGTTGCTCTCATTCAGAGGTTCTTAATAATGGCTGATTAGGTCTATTACAAAATGAATTATTTACTGAATTGGCACAAAATTAACAGACATAAGATTTCAAACAGACTACTTACTACACAGGAATAAAACAAAAATAATTATTAGTAGATAAAATACAGTGCACAATAAAGGCACCTATATTACAGCTGGCAAAGAAATAGTTTAGATTAGGATTCAATGTAACTTACCACCAAATTGATGGTCCTACATATTTCCAGGGTGTGTGGAGGAGGCCTCTGCCTCTGTGAGAGTTTGTGTAGCTCTTACAGTTTGTAAAGTAGTGTTTGTCAGGGATTCCAGTTTATCTCCCCACATCTGTTCTCACGCCCAGTTGTTTATTGGGAATTCTACCCCTGGCACCAGAGAGAGAAATTACTAACTAGCCAGTGAGGACCTACTAGTCAAATCACCTGCCCTGGGTTATCTCATCAATTCATGGTGGGGGAAGAATGTCCAGAGCTATCACACCAGCTGATGGACAGTGCAGCAAGGTCTTCTGTGGTAGAGGGGATGTCCTGCCACAGTCGGAATAGCTAAAATTTTTTAGAGTATTTATTTTATTCACTGACATTTCTTACTGGAATAAGATATACAAAATTTGGAGGACATTTTCAGATCTAATGAAAGAAAGCACCCCATACTCCTGAGACTACAAATCTGAAATCTGCAGGCCAAGCATACATGGGGATTTGTCATTAATCATTCCAATTTGGAGCTCCTCCTCTGACATGTACATACACTTGGAGGTTATTTGCCCTGGAAGAATAACCACTGACAGTCAAATTCAACTTTTGTATGGTATAAGTATAATAAGTCAAGGGGTGATTACCTTGCTTATAAGAAAAAAAAAACCAATCAAGACTAGAGATATGTATATTGATATGTATAACTGATGCTTTAAAAGAACTGTTATCTCACCTGGAAGCATTTTTTAAATTATTTGATTGGGTGTGGGGATTAAATATTTAACCAGCACAAAAAATGTAGGTAATTCTGAAAATATTTCAACTGCTATTAAGAAGAAAGGAAGAGCCTTATTAAATCTTTGAACTCTATTTTATAGAAAGGATACAACTGTAGACTGAACAGAACAAGAAACAGTGTTCTTTAAAAATTACTTCTGCATATAAGGAACACAGCATACCAGCATCCTATGGAGCCATGAATAGATGTCCTTTCTTCCTTTCTCTTCTTCCATCTCTTCCCTTTTGTCATGATTTCTCAATCCACATAAATATCATTGTATGTCCTCTAAATACCAGTTTGAGGAAAGGAAGCACTGTTTCCATTTTTCAGAGATACTGAAGAGTAAATATGAAGTCCTGGGTCGCAGAGCAAGCCTGTGACTGAGCTGGGTAATGCAATATATTTTTCAGAGTTTCAGATCAGTCCTTTATTCACAAAATATTTCAGCCTTTTAATTAAGACTTGTCACCAACAAATTAAATGCTTTTGGCAGTTGAATAAATATGTTTTCTTTCTTCACCTTATGGATGGCAGAAGGAGTCATAAAAAGTTTCAGGGACATGCATATGGAAGCTTGGTAATTACAATTTATGGAATAATATAAACCTATAAGCCACAAAGCAAGACAGTGGATAAAAAAAAACAAGAGAGAAGTAATGGGTTTCATTAAAACATTACACTGAGCATAAAATATCTGCCCAACTTCTTGACAAGATCTCAACTCATTTACAGCCATTTATGCTGGACAGCAGGTATGCTTTATATTCTGTGGTGGCAGAAAAGAGCTTAGTCCAAGGCAGCTTAGGCTACTCTGATGTGTGTCCAGGCTTATCAGACACCAGCTGGAAAACACTGCTATACACTGCAGCTCTGGCTTATTCCAGCCACAGCACACGAAGGACCTTGGCACTGAGTAGGCTAGAGAGGAACAAAAAGGAGTCACAAATGCCTAACAGTTATTAATCATGTGAAAGCAGGAACTGGGGAAAAGTTGGTCTATGCTAAGGCAGATTCCTGTTTGGAAAGCTGTGGGCTTTGCCCAGAGGGCTGGCTAGCAATTTGGCTCCAGGGAGCAGCAAAACTTGCCAAGGAGAAACACGCCAAGGAAAACTAATATGCATTTTGCACAGGAAAAAGAACAGTTAATGTACTTTAAAGTCTTTTCATATACAAACTCAAATCCTCCTTCCACGTACAGGACACCAGAAGTATTGTCAGCAACAACGGATGTGAGAAGTACAGGAAACCACAATATGTCCTGCTTTCATTCTGTATTGATACTGCTCAATTTGGGTTTACTTTGTATTGAAGCACCAAGATTTGAGAAACTGTAAGCATCTGCTTTCTTAACTGCCTTCAAATGTAGCTGTAGGTGGTGCCAAAATCTCTTGGAACTTACTACTGTAGCTGAATAAAGAAAATTTATCCAGCTCTGTATTCATTTGCTCTGTACAGGGAGCAGAGAATTTAGAAGCATGTAAGGGACAGAGTGAAAACCACAGTGGTATTATTTTAGAGCAAATCAATTAAGTTTTCAAAGTTTCTTCCAGGACCCAAGACAGGTCCTCCTCCATCTTTTCAGTCAGAGTAGTAGTACTCTTTTCTTTCTGCTTTTAAAAATAAACTAGTTGAGGCAAAACTGACCTAAATGAAATGCCTTTAAGTGCCGGTAGAGATTAGGAGGACTGCACCATAAGCTTTTGAGATGTAATTTCCAGCACTAAAATTGCTACTTTAAAGCTCCTGGATTATATGTAACATAGTACTAAATTTTAATCTGTAAGATTTTTGCAGTTCTGGCATCAGATCCCTTTATCTAGGGGCTCCAAAGGATGTTCAACCTTACAAGCAGGGTTTTTTTTCCCTCTCCTGCTCCTGGGCTGGCAGAAGAAAAGATAAATTAGGTTGCTAATATTTATGTAATAATTATAAATAAAATTTTAAATGCTTTTTAATTTAGGTGACTGTCCTAGTTTTGTATACATTTACAGAAGTGATGCAAAGCATCACTTATTTTGCATTTACAGAAGTGATGCAAAGCTTCTAGCCACTGGAAAACTGGAAATTGCTGGAAAACGCATTTAAAAGATGAAAGAAATGCAGGAACTCCTTCTTTTCCTTCCCTCCTGGGAACAGATAGCAAGGGCTGGCCCAGCCTCTGTCTCAGCTGGGCCAGGCCGGGCAGGCTCTGCCCTTCCTGGGGCACCCGCTGCCATCCTGGCCAGGAAGGGGAGGCAAGGGCTCGGAACCATGCTGGGCTGGGTTGTAGCTGTGATTCTAACACCTTGCTAAGCCCTGTGAAAAACACCAGTCACTTCTTGTTAAAATTTTAAAAGTTTAATAGTAATAAAATGGTTATAAAAATAGCAATATAATTGGAGTAATAAAAATTTTGGACAATTTGGACAATATGAGACAATAGAAACAAAGAGTTACGGATGGTCTGGGTACCTTTTTCTGGGCAAAATAAGTCTGAAAAGGGACCCCCATTAACAGAGGAGTAACACTTAAAAACAATAATCTTGTGTGTATTCATACATCTCATACATGATGCATAAATTCCATTCAAACACAGGATTCTGTCTGGTCAGTGTCAACTTCTTCCTCTTAATCCTGATGGCACCTTCCCTAAAGGTGGGAAGAAGTTCATTTCTTCTGATAATGGGGCAATAAATTCTCTTTCTCTGAAAGATTTAGGTGTCCTGTGGCTGCTATCTCACTGTGAGTCCTTTCTTTAAAAAAGTGTCTTACATAGCACAGTTTCTATTTTGTTATGACCTAAAACTATATTTAACACACTACTTAAGAAAATTAATACAGCATGATTTTCTAACACCACACAAATAATATTTATTTTAATATTTGTGAAAAGCCAATCATACAATACACATTTTTCACAGCCCTGTTCCCTCCCCAGCCTGAGGACCATCCTGTGGGATGCAAGAGCAGCCCCAGGCTGTGCCAGAGATCCGCTCGGAACCTCTGGGCAGGGGAGAGGAAAAACCATCAACAAGCACCCCTGGCCACAAACACCAAGCCCAGCCAGGGCCGGGTGACCATATGCAAGCCCCAGGCAGAGATATTAACTCTTTCAGTACTCCAATCAGTATTTCTCAGTACTGATTTCAGTACTCTTTTCAGTACTTCTCTCTTGACTGAGAGAAAGGAACAAGAAACAAGATACAAACATGTAAAAGGGCAACATAACGACATCAAAGTCAGTAAAGAAGAAGTAAGGTCCCAGATGGGAGGGATGAAGAAACCTTGATCTAAAATCCCCTTGTAAAGCTATAAAGAAAAAACTGTTTCCCTATAACACATAAAAGCATGGGGAGATGAAAAGTTCAAATTTATATCAAGCAAAGGCCTCCATACCAAAGTAAACAGATGTTAAAGTAGCTATGATCCTAAGAGAAATTTTAAAAGAAAAAAAGAGTAGTCCTGTACCCCTGAGAAGGAAAAGATCGCTGTTCCTAGAAATTAAGATGATTTTAGAGGTAGATAATAAGAACTTTTACCTTTAAACAACTAATCTTTAAAACAATACCTCCCTAAGTTAACATGACCAATAAACACAGCCATGAGAAAAGCTTATAGAAAATAAGAGGGACTTCACAATTACAGATTTCCCCAGGCAGCTGCTATTCATGGAAAAAGTTGAGAACCATGAGAAAACTATTTTCCTTATAGAAAAATGCTGCAGTGGTGGCAGGGGAGAGGGTGCCACGACTCTCCTGAGAAGTGTCCCAAGAAGGACGGCTCAGAAGCACAGGCATGTCCTTCCCCCAGCCCAGGGAGCCGTATTCAGCTTCTGCTTCTTCCTCAGGGCAACACAGAGAAAGAGACAGGAGCCTTGTATGGCATTCCACAGGGTGACAGCCTTTATTGAGAGCAGAGCACTCTCGTGAAGGGTGCAAGGGACAAAAGTGCCAAGGACCCAGGGAAAAACAGGGGTTTACATAGGGAAAGTGAGGGGCAAGACAAATCTTGGGGACCAATGGGGTAAGGGTGCCGGGGTGGAGTAAAGGGGAAGGGCCAATGGGTTATAAAGAATCAACACAGGGTCACAAAGTCTTCTGGGAGCTAACCCTAACCAAAAGTTTGTGGTCCAGGGGTTGGCCCTCCAGGGGTGTGCAGCAAGCCTTTTTCCCTGGGCAGATCTCCAGACCACACAGAAAAATGTCCATAACATTAACAAGAACGACTTCTCTCCCTAAGTAAACTGGAGAGAGACTGTTCTAGAAGTGGTAAACTAACCGAAATTTTAGGGTTTTTTTTCTTTACATTGTTAGTAAGGAAAAAAAGGTTGTGGGGGGAAAAGTATTCTGAAAGTTTGTTCTCATTCTTATTACTCTTCCTTTTAATTACTGTTAATAAATTTTTCTTTATACCCTTTTAAAGTTTTGAGCTTACTTTACCTTTCTCCTAATCCTACTGCACAGCAGGAAGGGAGTGCACTGGTGATTCACCAGCACTAAATCCACCACAGTGATGTAAGAATTTCCTTAGTTCCAGCACAAACCAATTAATCAAATTTGTCTTTAATCTGAGAAGTAGAGCAGGGTACACAGTTTATAAGTTATACATAAAATTTCAACAGAAAGACCAGTTTCTTTGTTCTATTTAAAAATTCTCAACTTGTATCTTGTAAGTCATATAATTCCTTTCTCCCTCAGCCAAACTATTGATGTGTCTATGCCATCTCAGTAACAAGAAAGTCTTCAGCACAAATAAAGCCAGGAGAAATCTATTAGTTGAGAAACTGAGATCATCCATTCAAGTTGTTTCAGCTTGATGGCTTCATTTTGAACAAAAGCTGTATTCTCTCCTCTCCTCACCTCACAGTTACACCTGAAGAACACATGTGAAGGAAATTCTCCAGTCTAGTTTTCAAGGGGAAAAAAAAGGCTGTGATGGCACCCAGAGAAATGAGCAAAACCAAAGAAAAAATGTTTGTGGTGGTCGCAAGGGCATGGTTGAAGAGTAGAGTTTTGGATTCATGAGTAGTCCCAGAGGACAAAAGTACTACGTTAGCCTCATCTTTCAATAAACACAGGCCTCCAGGGAAACATTTCTGTTACACGAGGAAGTAAGAAGCAAGCTGTGCTACCCCTTCTGGGACAGGAAAAATGCTTTCTATTCTGACTTGTTTTGTCTTTATGTTACTAGGATAACACCTTTGTTTCAGCCAGTGGTACTATATGCTAGAGAATGAAACTATATTCAGTCCAGACAGTGCAACATACCATGCTACTGAGTATCATGCTACTGAATATTTTCTTCAGTTTATTTTTTCAGTCCCAATAGCCTCGCTGGCATATCTAGCATGCAAATTTTTCAGAGCATAAACCCATAAGGAAATGCAATATTGACACAACTACAGTTACATGGCTCATTAAAACATTCATACTGAATGTACAAAAGTAGAGCATAAATCTGTATCTACAGCTAAAGCAAAAACAGAAGATGGAGATAACAGAGTCCTAATTATGTATGGCTTGCTTTACACACAGTATAGTTGGAGATGAACATATAAATAAAAAAGTATAGGTTCATGCTATACAAATCAGAAAAGCACCAAAAACTAATCAAAATATTTGGGGTTCCCAAGGACACTTAAAACTGCTTGCTAACAATATTTTATCCAAACATAAGGAAAAAACCAAAATAGGGCAAATCTTAGGGAAGTGTTTTGTTTTCCTTTTTTTTTTTAATTTTAAAGAAAATATAAGAAAATGCGGAATGGTAAGTTAATTAAGCTTTAAATGGTGTTTGTCAGCAGAAATTACAGTATTGTGCAAAAGCATACCCGGGAATTCTACTGTGTTCATCATGCACAGAAACTGGTTAAAGATGCATTTCAGGAAACAGAGGCTATATCTTTGTTTCACCTATGAGCTAAAACAAATCTCTTGGGTCCTTCAGCTTTCTCACCTGCAGAGCCAAGTTTATATTGTTTTATGTGGTGGCTGAGGCAGTAATGAAAGTAATACATGGAGGCCAAGTGTTATTTTAAATGTACAAAAGGTATGTGTAAAATATGAAATGCATTTGTCACTAGGGAACTTGTTGGGCTTTATGATTCACACCCAGTAAGCTTATTTACAGAATCTTAGAATGGTTTGGGTTGGAAGGGACCTTAAAGATGATCTGGTTCCAACCACCTTCCTATGGTCAGGGACATTTCCTGAGCTTCATGGCAACAAAAATCTGACTCAATATCAAAATATTTGTAGGCAGCTACATAATACAGAAGAAGCAAATTTTCTATCAATTACTACTTTGATCAACTAACTGTAAACTGCTTGTTGGAACTATTTTAAAATATGCTTATTTCATTTAAAACTTGCTAGAACATATAGGGTTAAGGAGAAGAATAGGATTTCACAATGATCTATTCAGTTCCTGCTAAGATTCAGATTTTCATTTCTGAAAGAAAAGTAGAGAACAAGCTTACTAAATTTACAAACTACTCCAAGATACAGTAATGCATGTACATAGGAGCTCAGGATAATAATTCAAATTGTTTCAGTTGGAGCACTAGCCTGAAAAGTGTGGAATGCACTTCAGAATAATTTGACGGATAGATAGAATCATAGAACTATGGAATCACACATTCATTTTGGGCTAAAAAATACTTTTATCCCTTCTGAAAGGTTTATAACCATCCAGTGCAGAACTCCAGTTGTGCAAGTCATCCCACCACATTTCTGTGACTGTCCAGGACTTCTCAGACACTGTCACATGACCTTCAGGGTCCTGGCATCTCCCTCAGCTCCTCCTGAGCTTTTCCTGGTTTGGCAAACTTCTTTTTATCTGCTGTTTCTTGAAGAAGTCTGGGTTTGGATGTTGCTTTTCAGGAAGATATGGATCAACTGTGGAAAGCCCAAAGATGAGTTTAGAGAAACAGCAGAGGTCTGGAAAATCTGACTGATGAAGACACATGAAAAATATTGAATCAGGAGACACTGATATGCAAATGTTGATTGTTTAGTTATAAAAAAGAGAATAAACCCTTTTTCTTGTCATTTGTGGGAAGAACAGACAACAGGCAGCTAAAATGGAGGAAGGGAAATTGAAATTAAGCTCAACAAGGCACAGAAGTATTGGAAATTAAAGTCAATGAAATATATTCCATTTCAAGCCTTGCAAGCTTAAAAACAAAACAAACAAACCAAAAAAGTTCCCCTGATTTGATGCAACAAATCCTACTTTTGTGTGGGTAATGGTCATCATGACATGTTGAGGTATTTACTACACCTATCATCTGTGATTTCTTTTCACTGCCCTGGTCCTGCTGGCCACACTACTGATGATACCATTCCAGGATACCCCCAGTTTTTTGCCTAGAGTAGTGGTGCTCTAGATATTAGGCTTGTTTTCATTGTAATTTTTGAATAATTTTAGTCATTTTAGACAATGAGGCCAAGGAAAATATATCGTAATTTACTTATCGAGAAGTATGTGCTCACTCCACAACCACAACCAGAATTGTCTTTTTTTTTCTTATTTTATTATCCAAAAGTTTCATCCTCTCATGAAGGACCGGAGACAATTACAACCAACTTTATCAGCTACTGTGTTATCTCAGGTGACAGAAATTTATATGGGGAATCAAAAGATTCAACAGTGTTGATGATTCATATGAATGTTAACATAATTAGGTAAATAAAATAAAATAAAATAAAATAAAATAAAATAAAATTTAAAAAAAGCAGAAAGTAAAACTGAAGAAATTTCACGCATGCATGCATATACTCAGAAGACTTGAATTTAAAGAATATACTAAAACAGGTAAAATAAAATTATTTCACATGTTGAAAAAGCCAGAATGGTGACAATGTTTGTAAATTTAATTCAGCCTCTCTTGTACATTAAAACTATGTACTGGGGAAATTTTTAGACTGAGTGCTATGAAAATAACCTCATCATACAGAAGAGATCATGTCTAAGGATGAACTATGGAATGAAACAAGATCTCAAACTACATTCATGGTAGGAAGCAGCAAACATCTAGTGAGCACTGCTAGTAAAGCTCAATCTAATTATATGTTCCTTATTTGCTAATTATATGTTTCTTATTTGACTTAAAACATCTGCAGCCTAAGTTGCAGAGTTGTTGTAAACTGATGGCTGCACATCAAGTCGATGTGAACCATGTGGAAATATGTGAATCCTATCCAGTGTTAGAGACAGACAGGATAAATCCCAAATGCACCAAATTACACAATGTAAAAGCAATAGTTCTTTAGACAATAACCTCTCTGACTATCAGTCCCCATCTGTTTAGAACAGATTTTAAAAAGCCATTTATCATGGTGGTGTCAGAACACTGACATTACTGTTTATGAACCGTTCATCTGTGAATATGATAAGTCCCAAAGAAAAGTCCATGAGGAAAATCAATTTGGCCTCTGTGGAAGTAGAGGTTGTTGAGCCAAATGCTACAAAACCATGCTCACTAGAGCAGCATTGTGAATTCTGCAAAAAGCCTGTGCAGCAGACAACAGGGAAAGCAACAAGATTAGAATGGGATTAGAATGCATAAGTAAAATGGAAAAAAATGAAGACAACATCTATTCTCGATGCCTCAGGTTTTAGCTTTTATATTTTTCAGATTCTGTGCTGCTTTAATGTGTAGTTCTGAGCTTCATATTAGGGGACAGTAAGCTCTCTTCACAGAGCAGGGAGACAAAACAATTCCTTTTCTAGCTTGGGACCAAGGACAAATGATCCAAATTTCAGGCCCAAGAGCATAAACAATGTGGACTGAAAAGAGAAAAACAAGAAGGATGGGACTGAATAATCCTAAGCTATAATGGACAATTTACTACAATATGATAATGGACCAGGATTTATAAAAGTGTGGGACCTCATGATCAGTCACTCATTTCGTGACCATTTTGGGTTCATGTTGGGTGCAGCCCTGGCGGGGCTCTTGCACTGCCCAAGGTGAATCCATTCAGGCCTTCTAATAAATACCTACTTTATTCTTTAACTTCCACCTAGTCTCTGTTCCAGATCAGCCTTCACAAGGCATCACTCTGATTCCAGCATTTCCTAAGTAATAGGTTACTTAATTTACAATGTATTGGTGTTATTCTAATGTGGATTTATTTTTATGTACCACCTATAATGGTGGTACAATGAGAAATGTTCCCTATTTTTGAAATAATGTTTAAGGGCAGACTACTGTTGAAAGACATGTATATTCCATTATCTTATGGCTCTGAAATACATGAATCCTTCATGTATTTATAATGAGTGTCTCAGAGTAAGAGAACCAGAAAGATTCCTAATTGTTAAATAATCTAAATTATTCTGCTCTTAGATGCTGATTCTTGTAATTTCACCAAACTTAATAATTTCAATGGGTGTTTCTTAGTCCACATACTTGCATTTTTTCATCAAGTCCATGTAATTTAACTTATTTCGCTGAAGAAAATAAACTTGAAGCATCTGTTCTTAGTGTCTAAAAAAAGAGAAATTATTTACAAGAAGGATAAAGGCCCAGTATAGCCCAAACTGAATAGCTGCATGCTTGTCTCACAGAACATTTACTCTGATTTTAGGCTTTGGCACTTTCCTTCATATTTATGTGAGTTTCACGAATAAGACCTGTGTAAAGAATTAACTTAGTACAGATTGTGTCTAACAAGACACTATTTGCTACAGAATCTTTAGTTCAACAGAGAATGCCCAAAATAAGTTTGGTAAAACAGTTTGTTTGGTTCCTTCTTCCCTGTTTTTGTTCTCTTTTTTGTTCTCTGCTACTTCATCAAGTATGATTTACCAAAAGCAAGTTAACAATATTCAGCAGTCCCAAGGACAAGGATCAGGCACATGTAAAGAAACACAGATTTTCATGTTATCACACATATTTTTATGTCTCCTCTAAAGTGTGTACTACAAAAAAAAAAAAAAAAAAAAATAGAATCTCAGAAGCATTTTCAACTACTGAATACTCAGAAAGAGTATGAAGATGGAGAGACACAATCTGTGCTTATCAAAACGCATCTATAAATCATGCAAATAATCCAACAACATGAGCTCTGCTATCCAGTGCCCTTATCAAAGGAACACTCCTTGTGAGTCTGAGTTACATAACTCCAACAAAGCTTTTCTATTTAAATAAACCACTTAACACATTTAACAGAGTACTTACATTGTGCTCTAAATCTTAGGATGGTAAGAGTTATCCAGTGCTTTTCATGATTCCTGTGCGAGACAGTTATCTGGTAAGTTTTCGTTTTAATGCAGTTTTTACAAATTATATTCACTAAATCACTTTCGTTCAATATTTTGATACAATGACTTTTTTTGTGTGTGTTTTAACATATCCAGAAGCAGCCAGTGGTTGTGGAAATTCCTAACTAGTTTGAAGTGTTTCAGGATGCAGTACTCACCCCTTCTTACGGCTCATTCAAAATTCCTTTTCGGTATCCTAAGGTGTGGGGCAAGGAGGCTGAAATGGACTAACAAATTACCATCCCTCTCACCCTCACTTCTGCCTCTTCTTCTATTTTTAGATACTACAACTATTGCATTATCTCAAAATTCAGATGGATGTTATTGCAGGAATAGGTCATGACTTCCTGCAAAATGCAATTGCCTACTTCCCCTAAAAACAGTAATAGAAAATGTACTGAGAAAAGGGAAAATAATGTCTTTGCCATACATTGCTTCCACATATCTTCAGTAACTCAAATTTCAAAGAAATTACTTTTAATTGGTTATTCTTCCACTAGACCAGGTTACTCAGGGCCCCATCCAACCTGGCTTTGAGCACTTCCAGGGATGGGGCATTGTGTTGATTTTTTGGCAGCAGGAGAGGGCCACAGAAGTGGCTTCTGTGAGAAGCTGCTAGATGCTTCCACCATGTCTGACAAAGCCAATCTCTGATGGCTCTGAAGGTGGTCATGCTACTGGGCCAATTAGAGAGGTTGGTAACTCCTCTGTGATGACATATTTAAGAAGAAAATCAAAGTAGTGCAAGCACAAGGTTTTATTTCCAGGGGTGGCGAGGCAGCAATGTGCCATGGCTGATGCCATCTCAGCCTGACCTACAATAAGCCCTGCCAGCCTGGCCACCCCTGGCCAGCCTTGCTGGGGGCAGTAGGGCAGGAAGAGTGGTGGTGGCTTCTCTTTCCCAGCATCCCACATGAGGAGAGGCGCTGAACAGTGGCAGCACTTCGGCGGCTGGCACTACCCACTCGGTGGTGGCAGGGCTGCACGGCTGGTGGTGAAAATATGGTGAGCAATTCCCTGACATGGAACCTAGACAAGAGCAGCCTCTCAGTGCTGCGGGATCCTGTAGAATCTTTTAATTGGGGGAACTTGTTAGCAATGATGCTTATAAGCAGCAGGAGTACTTCTAGTCAGAGAAGAAGAGGAATTGAGGACATGTGAGAGAAAACAACATGGCAGCACCAAGGTCAGTGGGGGGAAAAAAAAAGAAGGGGAGGAGGTGCTTCAAGCATTGGAGCTGAGATTCCTCTGCAAGCTGTGGTGAGGACCATGGCAAAACAAACTGTTCCCTGGTACTGCATGAAGTCCATGGGGGATGCAGAGATCCACTTGCAGCCTGTGGGAAAAGTGCTCATACCAGAGCGGGGGCATGCCAAAGAAAGTGGTAACCCAGTGTGAGACCCTAATAGAGAGAGAGGGCCCCTGCTCCCAGAGATAGAGAGAGAGAACCCTTGCTTCCAAACTAGAGCAAACTATCCTTAAAAGACTGCACCCCATGGACGAGCAACCCAAGCCACAGAAGTTTTGGGAAGACTGTTTGCCTGTGGAAGGGACCCCATAGCATAGCTAAGAATAAACTCCTTTTCCTGAGTGAACAGAAGTTCTTGAGTGACAAACTGATCAAAACCCACACACCCTGTTTCCCTGTACTGTCAATGAGAAAGAAGAAGGGGCTGGGGGGGAAAAGCTGTTTTAAAGGCTTATTTTATTTCTCATTATCGTCCTCTGACTCTGTTAATAAAAAATTTCCCTTATACCTTTAAATTTGAACCTGATTTTCCCTTAGAGCAGTCTTCTCCCAGTCCTTAACTCATGAATCCTTCATTATTTTTTGTTTTCCTCTCCTCTGCCCAGCTACAGCAGAAGAGAGTGAGTGAAAGACCTTTGTAGATGCCTGGTGTTCGGCCAGTATCAAACAACAACAAGCACCCACAACTTCCCTGTTCAACGTGTGCCAACACCTCACCACTCTCACAATAAAGAATTTCTTCATAATAGTTAATCTAGATTTCCTCTTTCAATTCATATCCATCACTCCCTGTCCTGTCACTGGAGTTCCTGACAAAAGCCATTTTCCAGCTTCCCTGTAAGACCCCTTCAGATACGAGAATGTTGCAAGGAGTTTTCCATACAATCTTCTCTTCTCCAGGCTGAATGGACCCAACTCTCTCAGTCTGTTTTCCTAGGGTAGGTGCTCCAGTCCTCTTACCATCTGCATGGTCTCCTTTGGACTTGCTCCAACAGTCCTTCCTGTGCTGGGACCTCAGAGCTGGACACAGCCCTGCAGGTGGGTCCTCCCCAGAGCAGACTAGAGGGGCTGACTCCCCTCCCTCCTCTGCTGCCCCTGGGGCTTTGGATGCAGCCCAGGATTTGTTTGGCTTTCTGGGCCATGAGCGCTCACTGCTGGCTCATGCTGGGTTTTCATCAACCAACACCCCCGAGTCCTTCTCCTCAGTGCTGTTCCCAATCAGTTCTCCACCCAGCCTGTTGGTGTGTCTGGGAGTGCCTCATCCCAGGTGTAGGGTTTTGCACTTGGTCTTGTTGAACTTCTTGCAGTTCTCACCTCTCCAGCCTGTCCCAGTCCCTCTGGATCCACCCCTTATCTCCAGCATGTGACTGCACCACAGAGCTTGTTATCATCAGTGACCCCACTGTCCACTGGCACCAACAAAGCTGAACAGAATCAGCCCCAGCACTGACCTGGGGGTCAGTGGCTCTACATGGACAATGAGCCATTGGCCACAACTCTTTGTGTGAGGCCATCCAGCCAGTTTCTTGTGCACTGAGTGGTCCATCCATCAAATCCATGTCTCTCCAAGTTAAATCCTGGTTCTTGATTTCAAATTCTTTTTGGTTTAAAATGCTTTTTGTTTTGGACTAGAAAAAAAAAAAGCAAACAAAACCCAAACAATCCCAAATGTGGAAGTGTGGCATAGTGTCACTGGCAGGCAGGAAAAGGAAGAAAAGGAAGGACCATGCATGGACTTGCATGCCAAGCCATTTATGCAGCAACTTTTATCTCCTATGTTCCATAACAAGTACACACACCAAGACTTTAAGAAACTGATTTCAAGACTGACTCAGTTTCAAAACAGCTCTTGCAAACAGGTCTTCCCAAGCACCTCTCTCCTTTAAAGTACTGATGAGGAAGAAAGAAGGTTTTACAAAGCATTTGCAGTGTCCTAGAGATCAAGATAGACACATATAGAAAATAAAGGATTTTAAAAAGCCTTGAAAAGCATATGTTAAAAAAGAGAAAAAAAGATTAAAAGTGTCCAGTGTAGGAGAAAGAATGTTAACAGGTGACAAGTATGATACATAAGGGAAAGAAAAAAGAAAAATAATCTTTTTACCAGTCTAAATAGCTGCCTTTACACTTTATTTTAATCCTTACCTGTAGATAGTGCAGTAAGGTTATGAACCCATAAAATTAATTGTTCCTCATATTATCTCACCAGGTAATACCTCAGCTATTGAAAGAAAGCCACCTGAACACTTCAATGGTTCCATCCAGTCAACACCTAGCTATAAATTTAGTTAACTGCACAATAAGCTGAAAATTACCTTTCTGTAGAAAAGAATCTGTTCTTCCCAAAGCTTCCACATTGCTATTGAAGTATTGGTGTTCAGGGAAAAACAATCTAGGCTGTTTTTAAAGGATCTTGGACAACACATTTGGATGATATAGAGGCTCAGTTCTAACTTTTTTTTTTCAAATTTAATGTGTTTTCCCCACATTTCTGTCTGCAGGAGGCACAATACCACCTAAAAAAACTAAAAATATTGGTTCAAACAGAATTTGCAGAGATAGTGTGGCAGTCACCAAAGATAAACATTTTGTTGCAGGTTTCTTTTTAATACTAAATTTTATTTCTGGACAAATCAAACATTTTAGCTTCAAAATTCAATATTTGTCTTTTTGTTTTATAATATAATCCTTTTCTCAAAAAAAAAAAAAAAAGGAAACAAACACCAAAAAACCAAAACCAAATACTACCACCCAGCTTATAGACTAATTTCAAGTTATAACATCGCTTGGAAACAAAATGTCTTGAGTTTCCGGAAATCGCAATTTGGAAAATGGCAAATGAAAATAGGAAGTTCTTCCCAGTGATCAGGATATTTTTTCAGATACAACTCCGAATTGTAAATAACCTTAATTTTTTTTTTAATTTTTTGCCTGTGGGGAATCAGGGTTTTTTTTCCCTTGCTCCACTCCCCCAAACAACCAAACTAACACACTAACACTGTGGGTTATGATCATGACTAATATTTTTGAGGAAATGGTGGGCTATTGTCAGATCTTTAACATGGTCAACAAAGCTCTGAAATTCTAAAGGTGAATAATTTATTATTCTGAGATTCATCTCTGCATCGGAAACATCATAGTGTTCAAGAAACTACTCAATAATACCTGTGCTTCATAAGCACATTGCTGTTTTCTAGTTATTGTGAAAAAAAACCACTACTGGTTCTTTATTTTGAGTTCATTACAATCATATGTTAATTTATATATGAGGCTATTCATATTTTGAAATGGATTTTTTTTCTTACTAAAAATCTATTTCATAATTTATACAAAGTATTTTGTATTAACTTTGTTGTTTGGATTACCACCATGTGTGGACACACATATACACAGGCACACAAACACAAAAATGTAACTGAGACAAAAAGTGGTTTAACCTCTGAGAGGTCACAGCTTGATAGTCTTTCAAGCCTTTTTTTTTCCTTCTTCATACTTTTGCAATATGCAAAGGGTGTATTTTTCAGAACCATATAAGGACCCTTTTTTCAATTGTGGTTGTATCTTAAAGAAACAACAAAAAACTTTCCAGTGACTTTTCAACATTAAATAAAAAGCAAAATCAAGGCAAAGTTGCATCCATGGAAGCCTATGGCATTAGGATTGAAATCCTCATGAAACCTAATTTTCAAAAAGTGAAGTATTCTCTCTGGAAATCTTTTCATTTTAGGAAAAATGCTGAGATTAGGCTGAGATTAGATGCTCACAATCACTAGTCAGTACAGACTTCCCAGTTTCCATCCTGAACCAGGGGATATAATTTTTTTAATGAATTTATTATTTGAACTCATGTTGAGGCCTGAGATTTCTTTTTTTATCTACAATTACTGATCTTCCCAATGCCCTCATAACCAAAAATTTGTCCTACCATCCACAGTAAGACTTCACATAAACTGCTGAAGCAAACTGCGCATACATTATGAATTATTCATAGTAACCACCTATTTTGTCTGGTCCTGTTTGAGTTGCTTGAAACCATTACACAGATACAGCTCAGTGATTTCACACTACCACGTAAAATAAACACAAAAATTTAGATTAAAGAATGATTTCCTGAAATGGATGGAAATCAACCCCTTCCATGAGCAACAAACCTGTCATAAAAGCAGCACGGCTAATGGGTTTGTAATGTAGGTAGAAGGTTTTAGTCAAAGTGAGACAAAGTTGTGATTGACAAGAACAATTGTACCTTTTAGTGGTATTTTCAGAGCTGAAGGGATATAATGGAAACAGTTATTTGGCTAGTCCTGCCTCCCATTGTCTGCCTCCTTTCACCATTCTGCAGCAAAAGCTGTATTTATCTAGATGGGTAATTTATATTTACTACTATTTCAGTACTTTGCACATGTTTTGATAGCTATGGAATATTCCAGAATCACGTTTTGCTGCAAGAATGCTGAAGCTGGAGGATGAGGTATAAAAGTAGCCAGACAATTTTTCCACTGCCATTCAAGTCCAGCAAGGGTAAAACTCAGCAATGTCAGTCATGGAGGCCAGGGACAGGCAGCTCATCACGAGGGCTGCTTGGCAGAAACTTATCCTCAGAAGCTTTGTGGGCCAGGACTCCTCCCTTCTCACTGCATTTCCATCACCAACACACTGAATGCAAATACTGTCTTCAGGGGTTTGGAAAGTGGTGGTTCCTACTGAGTCTAGTATAATCTGTGGAGTACAGAAGATTTTTCCCCTTTGTTGGAGATTATTCATATCAAATACATCCAGAGAAGCTGCTTAGCAAAATAAATATATGGCTCCCCATGTAATTTCAGTTGATTTTTAAAGTGTACTGCTTCTATGTTTCTGAATAAACCAGACCTTCAAGAACTTTAGGAAAATATTTCTACTAGAAGCTCAGTAATTATGTCAACCTTTAAAAACAACAACAAAAAAAGAGTATAGCATAGGTTAACAAGAATCAAATCAGGTTTTATACTTAACATCAACACACACTCACTGTTAAATTTTGTTTACAGGAAGGAAGCTAGATTAACTTTACTGACTTTAAAGTAATCCTAATCTTAATGAGAATTTTCATGTTTGTTTCAAAAAAAAAAAGCCTATTGAAAGCAATGAAAAAACTGCCTAAAGTTCAACAGGTTAAATACTTTCCTGGACAGTGCTGAAGCTGGTAAGACTTCTCCTTTAGACTTTGAAGGATCTAAGTCCATGCAGGCATTTCATCAGCCTGGGATGTGCTCAGGATCTCTGATAAAAACACATTACCATACTGTGAAGATGCAACTTTGTAATCAGTTCATGTCACCTTAGAATATACTCATACAGGTTCTTTGTGTCTCAGTAGGGAAAAAAAAAGTTGATTTTACCCAGGATTTTGTTATTAGTACAATTTAGTCTCAGTCATAGCCTGTGGTCTATTTAACTCCTATTATTTAAGCTTTTCCCAAGTACCCTGCAAATGTTTAAAAGTTGTAAGTGAACCTCTAAATGCAAGTGTGTATGAAATTCTAATTTTGCACTGGAAGACAGTGAAATCTCATCCATGAGAGGAAGCACTCCTTTCTCACAGGAATTCCTAGAGGCAGTGTCATCGGACAAGATTCAGTTTGCACAAGATGAAACAACATTGTGCAGCTAAGCAGGGGCAGGTTTATTATGTATTAGAGTTCAAGACAACATAAAGTGTAACTCCTTTATCCTTATGGGAAGGACAGAGACTGCCTGCCTTTACCATCTCCCCACAGCTAGACTTGGCCTTTCTTTTTAAGCTTTTAAGGTTACAAGGATTCCAACTCTGTTTCTCTCTGTAGTTGTTACATGAAAGAAGGGTAAACAAGACCTGTTCTTGCTGTTTCTCCCAAGGCAGACTCCTGGAATGCAAGAAATGACTGCTCACTTTAAAATTTCAAAGGTGTACTAAACCTCAACAAACACAACAAAGAACTAAATAAGGAAATGGCCAAGGGGATTGCCAGAGGGTCATCCATAAAATGGCTGCTCCACCTTTTATATCCCTGGAGTTGCATCAGCCAACCCTGGCCCTCCCAAAGTCCACCAGTCAACTCTTCTTTGCTGTCCCTTGGTGGAGACCTTCTTGCAACTTCATTGGAGGTGAGGTGTTTTCATGCCAAGTCCCCCCACTGACAAGCTTCCCACATTCCCAGCTGCCTCATGCAAGGGGCACACTTACACACCCTTCCCCCGGATGTCTCTGACAGCCCTGATGACCAAGGTTGTCTGGTGGCAGCAATACAGAGGGGAGAGGATTAAAGGGAGGACCAAAAGGGGTCAAAAAACAACCTACAACAAAGTCACACACCAAAGAAGTTTAAACCTTAACAAAACTTCTTTTAACATAAATATTATCCATTTCTAATTTGTGACAGCCAGTCACCACTCCACCCATCTATAATAATCCCCCCTTTTCCTTTTTATAAGTCATTTGGCTCAAGAAATAATTCTTATTTTCGATTTTGGTGATCCACTCATGCTTCTTGTAAGTCAAATTTGATTTTTGGATGAGTCATAATAGCATCTGTTAATGCAGGTGAGGACAGTGGAAAAAAAAAGACCTTGGGGTTTCCCTAAGCAAAATGATTGGTGGTGTTTGTGACATGAATTTGTTTGACTTCCCAAAATGAAGGGACAAATAGCAGACAAAAGGGAGTAACAGAGTCTCATGTGGCAAAAGGGATTAGCATAGGACCTACCATGCCCGTGGGGTTGCTACCCATAGCAGGTGTAGTAGGTGTACTCCTGGCGGCATGATTTTTTTGGAGGCTAGTACAGAGGCCAGCCTGGTCTTGCCCTCTGCGACTTTGTCACTTTCCCTTTGCAAATTCCCAATTTAATTGTTTTTGGCACTTCTTCTGTTATGTCATTTTCACTGTCCCCCAGGCCCTTCCCATTCAACAGACACTAGTAGTTCCCATCCACAAAGAAAGATAATTATAATAGTACAAATCACATGCCAATGCCAGTACATTAGGACTCCCTGACCAACACAGTCCTGGTCCTCCTGCTTGGAGTGGAAGTATCCCTCCACACACAAATCTAGAGGTAGTGCTTTAATTTCAAGGTGACAAGGCTAGCTACATGCATGATATTCCCTCTGACCCAAATACATCCTGTTTGCTGGAGCTGGCTCACACAGCTCTTCTCTGAGTCAGAGACAAGACATCACAACAGAGACTGTCCAGGAAAATCCCATTAGACTTTTTTATTTTCACTTCTTACCTCACATGCTGTGAGTGAAAGTGAATCTCATGACTTCATACAGTATTAAAACAAGCATGTTTTTTTTCCCAGTAGAAAATTTTGGATTTGGAGCAGAAGAGGGAATTGCCTTCTGGTAGATTATTTCCATAAGGACCCAGGGCTATAAAATTGCCAAGATATCGCCGCATGTGCAGTCGGAGAGTGTGGTACAACATTTGCACTTCCTGCACATTTCCTGGAGCAGCACATTCAAGTGTACACTGGAGACACATGGTTTGGATGGATGGATCACTCAGTGGATAAGGAACTGGATGGATCATAGAATCATGCTTTATGTTGAGTTTGAAGGGGCCCATCAAGATCATCAAGTTGATGGCCACACCCAGAAAGTTGTGGTCAACCTCTCTTCGTGTCCCAGTGCAAACCAGTGGTGAGCGATGTCCGTCACAGGGTGGTGTTGGGACTGGCACTGTTTAACATCTCTGCTGGAGACAGGGACAGTGGGAGAGAGTCACCCTCAGGATTGCTGATGACACTGAGTTGTGGGGGCAGTCACATGCTGAAGGGAAGGGGTGGATCCAAAGGGACCTGAACAGGTTGGAGAGGTGGGTCTGTATGATCCTCATGAAGTTCAAAAGGCCAAGTGGAAGGTTCTGCACCTGGATGAGGGAAATCGCAAGCACAAGTACATGCTGGACAGAAAATGGATTGGAAGCCACCCTGAGGAGGAGGATTTGGGGGTGCTGGTTGATGAGATGCTCAATATGACCTGTCATGTTCACTCACAGCTGAGAAAGCTAACCACATCCTGGGCTATATCACAAGAAGCATAGCCAGAAGATCAAGGGAAGGGATTCTGCCCTTTTGCTCCAACATTGGAAGACTCATCTGCAGTAATTCATTGGGCTCTGGGATCTTCAGCCTGGGACATTGACCTGTTGAAGCGAGTCCAGAGGAATCCACAGAGATGATCAGAGTGCTGGAGCACCTCTTCCTAAGGAGACACACTGAGAAGAGAAGAAGGTGAGGTTGTTAAACCGGGAGAAGAAAAGGGTTTGGGGACACCTTACTGTGGCCTTCCAGCATGGAAATGGGGCCTACAGAGAAAGCTGAATGGGGACATTTTCCAAGGGAAATTAGTGACAGGAAAAGGGGCAATGGTTCCATGTGGAAGAATAGGTTAAGGTGAGATATCAGAAAGAAATTCTTCCCTGTGAAGGTAGTGAGGTCTCACAGGCTGCCCAGAGAAGCTTTGGCCCTGGATGCATCCAAGGCCAGGTTGGATGGGGCTCTGAGCAACCTAGCCTAGCAGAAGGTTTCCTGCCTGTGGTAAGGGGTTGGAACAAGATGATCTTAAAGTTCCTTTCCCACCAAGACCATTCTGTGATACAATGACATAACCCTATGATTAATAAATTACTGTAGAGGGCCACAGGAGAGAGTTGCACAGTTATAGAACACAAATTAAAAAGTCTTAGAAAAACTTGTTGACACAGTGTGTGTACTTGAACAACTAGGAAAAAAAAATCAAAATAATCCTAAAATCCCAAGAAATTAAAATGAACATTTTGAAATATAGTGAGTGAAATATTCAGCCTGGAGCAGAGGAGACTGAGGGGAGACCTTATTGCTGTTACAACTTCCTCATGAGGGGAATAGGAGGGGCAGACACTGATCTCTGTGGTGACAATGACAAGAGACAAGGGAATGGCCTGAACCTGTGTCAGCGAGGATTAGGCAGGGTATCAGGAAAAAGTTTTTCACCCAGAGAGTGGTTGGGCACTTGGAAGAGGCTCCCCAGGGAAGTGGCCACAGCTCCAAACCTGACAGAGTTCAAGAAGCATTTGGACAATGCTCTCAGGCACAGGGTGGGATTCTGGGGAGCTGTTCTGTGCTAGGGACAGGAGTTGAACTTGATGATTCTTGTGGGTCCCTTCCACTTCAAAATATTTTGTGGTTCTGTGAATCCAAGGAGTTCATGTTGTTAAGGGTATAACTCTACCGAGTGGAAAACATCTCTCACAATGCTGCCAACTACAGTAAGACGGCATGGAGTTTTAGTTCATGTATAATGGGTTGTTTCATAAGTAATCTGTTGAGAAAAAAGAAAAGACCATTAAGACACATCATAAAAGAGCACTACTTCCCTTAAAAATTCTGACATTTTGAAATTTGGTATGAGACCAAGCTGAGGGAAAGTTCAGAATTTCTGAACAGAAATGAAAAAGAACATTTAGGAATATAAATACAATTTTAATTAAATAGATCTTGTTCTATAAAACAAAAAATATTTAAAATATTGTCTCCATTCAAAATAAAAGCACTAGGGTTGAACTTTACAGTGCAGGTCTAAGTGCTTTGAGTTTTTGCTGCTAAAAATTTGTCAGAATCAGCACTTTATCAGTGTTTAGATTTGAGAAAAATGCTCAATTTCACAGGGAAATCACTTTCATGTAGACTTTCACAGACTTCCCTATAAGCTATACCACCTGAAGCAGTGTTAAAGAAATCATTACATTCGGGAAATCAGATCTCTCCAGCTCAGAATCCATTCTAAGAATAAACAAAATAAAACAAAAAGGCTTTCAAAATAATCTTATTCAGTGTCAGCTATTGTTGCTGGAGGTAAAGGGTCAAGATGATCCTTTGCATTGCCTTTCTTAACCTCCAAGTTTGACTGAGTACAAAACATGAGATACTGCTCATGAAAGCTGTTTGAAATCCAGCTTTTTCAAAGCCCATCTGCTCTATATTAAATTATCAAAGAGCCTATTATTTTATCTGAGTCTTAACTTATCACAAAGAAAAATTTTAAAAGTCTTCTGGCAGCTTTTAATTTAAATAATGAGACCACAGTGTTGTTACAACCTAGTATTTTAAAAAATGGCAATAATTTACCAGGAAAAGCCTTAAGGACATTAATTCTTGGTGTGACTTGGGAACATAACAATAGCTATCATACATGCCACCAAAAGTCCACCCTCAGCCCTGTGTCCAGTTTGCAAAACAGATCAGTTTTGTGAAACATCACCAATGTCTGGAGAAGGGCCAGGACAAGAAGAGCTGCAGATGAAAACTCTCTTTTGTGCTCTTCCTGTCTCAAAGCTTTCTTACTTCTGGGACTGCCTTAGTGGGATGTGATTCCTGAGAAGTATAAATTTCCCTTCTATAAGTCTTCCCACTGTGAACTTTAATTAGATAAAAAAAAATCTTTCATGTATTTGGGGGGTTTTCTTCAAACTTCTAGTTCCTGTAGATCTGTACTAATCAAGTTTAGCAATGATAACAGTTTAACTGGACCTATGCCATGAGCTGAGGGATTGTGGAACAGTGTGTAAACCCCATAATATATCTGACAAAAACCACCCTAAAACTCCTGGTAGGAATGTTATTACAGTATGTTGTTCCAGCCAAGTTCTTTTGAGAACATAAATGGATTCAATTCTCACAAAATTCATGATTCCAAGAATTTGCCTATTATTAGAAACAGGGCTCATTTAATCACACAAGCAAGATGTATTTGGGAGCTAAGACAAAGACAATTGAAATCCATGGCATTTGTTATACTGACTTCAGCTTGGTTGGGCTTAAATCCTTAGGCTCTGCTCCAGCTGCCAATTCATTTCTAGAAGTGAACTTAAGTATGTGCTTGAGTGATTTAGCTTTCCTGAAGAGGGATGCATTTAAGTTTGGGCTTTAATGATGTGTTGAATTGGGATTTTAAAAGCTGAAGGGGAGCAAATTTCCTAATATGCTGCAATAAATTCTGACGGAGTGTATTTGGACATGTAAATTTAGACAAGAGTTAAAACAATGAGGTATGATAATGACAGATATATTGAATAATTCAACACATGCTTTTCTTTTTAGAAGTTAATCTTTTAAAAACAGCAATACAAAGCTTAATGGTCAAGAACAACATACTAACGGTTGCAACATAAAATAACCCCTCAGATTGTTTTTAAGCTATTCATGCAACAAGGCAAGTCATTATAATAAAGTATGTTTAATTGCAAGAGTGGGTGATAATCCATAGCTAATCAGTTTTCACTACAGAAACCTGCCATAAGTTTTAATTTTGAATGGATAGTGTTTTTATTTATCTTTTAAGGACTCAAAGTCACAAAATAGAAGCAGCCATATGATTGTCCAGATGATCAACTTTCGTCCAACCACTCCTAGCTGAAAATTCAGGGACTCTAAAACAATTTCCTTCACAAGAAGGAAGGCTGATAGCTGATATTACACAATTTAAAACACATATATACATACCTGCTAGTAAACCTCTGAAATGAAAAAAAGTCTGTGAGTTATTGGGGAGCTTATTTGCAACACAATTTTAATATTCCATAGAGGCAGATATTTTAATTTTTGGTTGAATCTAATATGTCTATGCCTGAGCCAGTAACATTGAGTGCTAAATGAATATTAATTCAATATTTTTGTGCTCTGACAATATCCAACTGTTCCAGGCTGAATGAAAACTGTGTTATGCTACAAACCAAGAAATAGTACCTATTCCAAATCACTAAATGTTGTAACTTCACTTCTCATTTCTGTCTAAGAATGCAATCTTTCAGGTTTTAGGAGATTTAAATAAAGGATATACTCAACCCTAGAGAGCTACACCTTTTGTCCTTCCTTAATGACATATTTTGACCTAGTCCCAGCTTACATATGGGGAAAAGGTTAAAAGTATATAATTTGTAATTACATATATTGACTGATAATGAGGACAACAATCCAAAACATCCTTTTGGTTACCAATACATGACATGGATTTTGAAACTATTTTTAACTGCTCAGTATGACTGCACCTCTGATAGAGAGTTTATTCTTTCTGGATCAAATTCTGCTCTTTATTACCACGGTGTTAATGAGTTCTTTTCATTGTCTTTCAGGAGTTTCCCTGAAAGGTGTGTGAAGGTCATAATTAGGCTTAATATTACCTGAAAAATACATCCTGTAGATAATCAAAAATGTCTTCACACCTGAAGTATGTTACTTAAAGGTAAAAATTATTTTGGAAGTTGGATCTTTAGGGATCTGTTACTCCCTCAAATAAAGAACATATTTTTTTCCCTCCAAACATCCTGACTACGGTATGCAAAATGGATCTTGCTATTAGAAACATATTTATTCACTTCAAATGGTTCTGTTAATTCTCTCTGTGAAGGTGTTTCAGCCTATGGAGGTCTGCTGGATACTGCCTAGAATAACCTTTCAGAGTACAAATAGTCCAGCCTGGACTACCAGCCTCTGCTTACTAACTCCTACTCAGGTCATAACCAAAATAGTTTCTCCATTTCAAAGACATAAAGCTTCTATTTTCTTTTCCACATCCAAATCTTACCTTCACAATATGGCTTTTTTTTTTTTTAGTGCTGCATATTCTCCTGCGACTTACCCCTGAATATACATGGACACTTAACACTTTCACACACACCACTTTCCTACCCTCCAAGTGGTGAATGTCTGGGCCTCTGTTGCCAATGACACTGCTCCATTTTCCAAAAGGGAAATTACCTGTGATGGCCTTTCCTTTATCACACTGAACATACCTTTATCTTATCACCATTGGTATTTCAGTTTTCATAAAAGTGAACGCCAGCACTATTTTTCTTTGGTCTTCCCCTGCCACTCTGAGATATTTCCACACTTGTCTGATCCAGTTCATGACTTGCTAAACTGTGACTGATCAAGTTCAAGTATGAGACTACACAACCCTGTTCAAGTCCTTTTTGAATGCAGACTTCTGCCACACTTATCAATCCTGTTTATTGGGACACACCAGACTGATGATGGACTTTGGACCTGGTTAGCATAAGAGATTTGATAATCAGGATGCCTTGACAAGAGCAAACAGCTTTGAAGATGACAAGATTAAATCAGACTGACTTACCAGAAAAGAAAATTACATCAAGAATTCTGCAAGCAAGAGATGTAATACGCATAAGTTTGTTTACATGATGATTAACCCAATCATTGTAGTAAAACATTACTAGCCTTCCTAAAATAGTATATAAGCAAAGGTATTCCACAATAAATTTGGATTCTTCTGACCATATTGGAGTCTCTCTGTCTCTCTCATCATTGCCAATATCTGTTCACCTGCACAAAACTCTGGTGTTTTCCTGCTGCTCTTAGAATGTTGACTCTGAGGTCAGGAAATACATTACTGCCCCAAAGTTAATGCTGCTAAAAATAAACAGCTGCAAAAAGTACAGCTCTTGTAGAATTGTTCAAACAAACATCTACCCATAAAAGCAATTCTGCAGACATACTTATAAACAACCATGGACAGTTTTCTGCTTCACAGGTACCAGCCTAATGGATTGATTTAGCATTAGGGGAACTGTATTTTTATGTAGAATTCCTAATATTTTCACCAGAGAAACCAGTATCAGCTTTGCTTTAACAGCTATTATCCAATTTAGAATAGCATAAGTTCCATCTAATTTATCAGTTTCAAAGCCCATAAGTACCTCTGTGAAACCTACAAAATTATTGGTTTTCTTTTATGCTAAACACATTATTGTACTGAACTGGCCACAATAAGACTTTGGAAGTTTTTGTGCTATCAAAAACTGAAATTAACTATGTTATTTTTATTGAGGGAGGTATTTTGAGTAGGTACTTCAGATTGTCCTTGAATCAACATATAAAATTACATGGTAGATCAGAAAAGTAACTGCTGAATATTAATTTTTCATGGGATTTAAAAGTCCATCATGGACATTAAGAGATGACAAACAGTGAAAAGAAGTGTTAAAAAGCAACTCTTTTCTATTTTGTTAACAAGCAAAGTCAGATACCTAAGTATTTAAGTTTGGTGCACCATCCATAGGACTGGTAAAGATACAGTCAAGGTGTTTTGTTCAATCAGAAACATTTCTCTGTAACAGAGCCTTCAGAATTACAAGGGCTGCACTAAAAAAAGAAACACTGGGTGTAAAAGAACACTTGGCCCTTCACTACCATTCATCAAATGTAAATAAGCTCCTAAGGGGCTCTTAACTCCACCACATATAAAATTTTGCAGTGTGTGTGGTTTTCCAATAAAACTGAATGCCTTTTACCAGCCCAGCAGTAAAAGTGTGACATCTGAATTTAATTCACAGTTTTGCTATGTAAGGAAGTTTTCGGGGGACAGTTTAGTGTCTGTTATGGGCTTGGTTTTTTCAGTCATTTTTCCTGCCATCTGCTACCCAGAAGAAGGATAATACACAGGGAGGGCATTGCCTGAGACAAAAACGGGAGCAATTAGGAAATAAAAGATGTAGCTGCATTCCACTGAAATAGCCCTTGCTGGGGGTGAGTTGCGGGTGATACCACAAGAAAAAAGGTGAAGGGGCTGCCCCAGAAACTTGGCTGGGTTTTACTTGGTCCTGGTTCCAGGTTCAAGGGGCTGTTTGCTGTCTTCCCTGCCACCTGGCCACTCAGAGCTCAGAACCAGCCGAAACATCGGGATCGCTCCCTGCCGGACCCTCTGCCCACAGCATGTGGTGCGGCCACTCCTGTGTGTCGCACTCTGAGATCCCAATCTGCTGTGGCTTTCCTGCACTGCAAGTCTGCTTAATTTTTTCTTTGTTTCCTGGCCATTTTGGGGACGGGGGTTCTGGAACCAACGTGCAGGGTGTCTGTCCCCTTAGTCCCCTTACGGGCAACCTCTCTGCATGGTAGCCTGGCCATCACAACCAGCTGCGGCCATGACTTCCACTGTCAGCCAGGCCGCCATTACTGCATGGCGAGCACGCACCACAGCGCCCCCTGCAGCCTTGGAGGAATCATCGCACCTGCCCTGCCCACTGGGAGCCACCAGCGCCCCTGCTGGCTGTGACTGGAACTGCACCGAAGGAGAAAGCCCTTAAAGAGAGGGACAGGACTGTTTATTGGGTTTTCTATTTTGGTTTGTTGTCACTGTCATATTTACTGGAAAAATCCCCTCGCCAGGATTTCTTCTTCTGGGAAGCTGAGAAGCCTCAGGTAAAAATTAAAACAATAATTATCTGGTTGCTTCTCCTGTGTTTTGCTGCTTTGGAATGTGGTTTGGACATTGTTTACCAACTGGTCATTGTTTCATTGGTTTCATGTGAATTGTTTTAACTTAATGACCAATCACAGCCAGCTGTGTCGAGGCTTGAGAGAGAGTCACGAGTTTTTCATCAGTATCTTTTTAAGCCTTCTGTAAGTATCCTTTCTCTATTTTTTAGTATAGTTTAGTATAGCATTCTATAATATAATATAATATAATATAATATAATATAATATAATATAATATAATATAATATAATATAATATAATATAATATAATATAATATAATATAATATAATATAATATAATATAATATAATATAATATAATAATAATAAATTAGCCTTCTAAGAACACGGAGTCAGATTCATCTTTCCTTCCTGCCATGGGGGACCCAGAAAATACCACAGTTTGTTGTTGCTGCCATTGTTGGTTTTCTTTGTTTGTCTTACATTAGTAAGGAACTGCTATTCCTTTTTCATACCTTTGCCTGAAAGCCTCGTCATTTCAAAGTTATAATAATTTGGAGGGAAAGGGGTAACATTTTACATTCCAAGCGTGGTTTCCTGCCTTCCTTGGGAGACACCTGTCTTTCAAACCACTGTCTTTCAAAGACAGTGTCATAAGAGGCCTCTTCTTCAAATTGTTGTTCATTCTGTATCGTTTGTATTTTAGTGAAATCATGAAAATGTTCCCAGTGGTTTCAGTCAGAATACGGTCTTCACTCTTTTCTGTGCTTCTATTCTGTGATTCTATTTTTCATAGAATCACAGAATATGCTTTGAAGGGACCCATGAGGATCATCAAGTCTTTTCAGACACACAGCTTTAATCTCGTTATTCTGTGGTAGAGTATGACTTAAGCACTGCTCCTAACTTCCAGGAATACAGCAAATAAAATACTCAAAAGTTAAATAAGATTTACCAGCCATGAGGAGAGTAGAAAAATATAATTTGGTAGATTTTTAATACATCAAGACAACATCCCACTTCTCCAAGTATTTCTAACACTGGGGCTGAATACTGTCATTTGACCTGTTAGCCAATTTAGTTTTGATTTAGCCAATTTAGTTTGCTTCAGCCCTGGTCTGGTGAGGGCTGTCAGAGGCATGTGCTGGGAGAGAGTGTACATGTGCCACTTGCAGGAGGCAGCCAGGAGTGGGAAAGCCTCATCCCTGAGAAGACTTCACCTGGCAACACCTCACGTGTAGGAAAGTCAATAGAAAACACTGTGGAGGGGCTTTTCCAATCAGATGGCAAAAAGTGTCCACCAATGGATGGCAAAGAGAAGTTGGACTGGCCCAATGGTCTCCTGTCAGTGGGCAGATTTTGGGAGGGGCTGGTTACCAACTTGTATAAAAACCAACCATGAGCTCACTGCTGTTCATTGGGCCTCACTGTTGTTCACTGCTCTTTTTTGGCTTGCTTGCTTCCACTTTTGCCCTGGCCCCAGCCTGCCTTTTGGCTTTTCTGCCCTCTCTGCCTCTTGCTCGCCCTCACACCTGTCCTGTGTCCCTGTGTCCCCATGTCCCTGGCCACCTGCCTGGTGCTTTGCCCCAGCATCCCTGCCTGAGCTAACTGTGTTCAACCCCACCACTCCAATCCAGCCCACCCTGCCATCCTGAGCCAGTGATCCTTGCTGCAACCATGTACAGGGTCCAGGACTGTCACCTGAGTGCCCACTCACTCTGTGTCTGGTGCCATCACTGTGGGACCCATGCCTGTGAAGCTGCCCCTCTCTGAGAGCTGCACAGGCTCATTGAGACCCACCCTGTCCATAGGCCGGCAGCACACACAGCCCCCATTCCCTGGCTGCCAACAGGACTTCCCTGATCAGCTGGTGGCAAAGCCCTCTTGTTCTCTGCCTCCCCTCTTTCTCTCTCTCTCTCTCCCCCCTCTTCCCATTCCTTTTTCATTTTCATTCCTTCTTTCTGTCTTTCCTAGCCCTCTTTCATTTGGGCAATGCCTTTTTCTTTTTTGTTCTTTGTCATCAATAAACAGTTCTCAGATACAAGGTTTATCTCATTTGGCTTAATTTTGTTCCTGACCATCTAATTCTAAAATAACTATTCCCAGTTTCCTTCGGTGGAATGAGACACACATTGACCTTCCTGGGCATTTCTCTTGCTGCAGAAAGGTCATTAAAGTGCCTCTGCAAAAACTGGCCAGTCAGTGTTAGAGGGAATTATGGTCATGCCCCACACCTCACACTAAAGAAAATACACTTGGGATAAAATTCATCAAAACCCTCTATGATGCCAAGATCCTTTTATAGGTGTTTTTCCTGTCACTTTCCTGAACGTTCTAGTTACATATGTCTTCTCTAGAACTTAGAATTAGAGCTTTCTATTTATTTGTCTGTACAGAAATCTGTGCCAAATTTTCAGGTGTAAGTAAGGCATGGCCTACTAAATGTCCAATGCCGTGGAACACAGTTGTTCATTAAAGATATACAGTCTGTAAAGGAACACCAAGTGTCAAGGATTTTCTTGTAACTTCCATACCCATCAGCCAAAGTTTGGACAAGGCAATAAATCAATCTTATGGCATCCTTCAATTTAATCAGACACCTACTTAGAAAAGCTCAGAGGTTCTGAAGCCTGTGAAATGGCATTTCTCCGCAACACTTCAGTCTGTTCTCAATCATGTGGATAGTGGTACCTTAAAAGTTTGCTTCAGTGACAAAAGGAAGAGAATAAAAATTAAGAATTAAAAAGGGGGTCAATATTCTTACAGTCGTATTGTGAGGAAAGAGGACACTAAATTAAACAGGAATTGTCATAGTCCACTGGATAATGTAAATGTCTAAAGCTAGAAATGTGCTGTATATTTTGGGTGGCCTTTAAACAGGATTTACTGTATTCGGATAGTTCCCCTGTATTCTTTTAACATGTAATTCAAAGAGTTTTTAATCAACAGACATTCAGGGCAGCTTCATAAATGTCAAGAATGTTTAAACATCACTGATACTTGACAATAAAAGGTAGAAACCTAAAGCTGGTGTGTGAAAGGAATGTAATAAAACCACAGCAAATATAAAAAGTATAGGACAGAAGTAATGTTGTCATTAAGTTCTGTTAATTGTGAGATAACAAAGGCTACTTTACTTGCAGTATTTGTAAAAAAGTATAGATCTCACACGAAAATCTGCTTTCATCAAAATCCACAATTTCATAGAATTGCATTGATCTGAATGAAATTTTCAGCAGAAACCATTAAAAGTATTTGTTACTTTTTTTTCCTGATGCACGATTTCATCTTTTAGTGTCTTCTTTTTCTCTATTTCCTAATTAAATAAAATATAATTTGGATACCACATAAACATTCTGTTGTTACCAAATTAATATTACAGATATTTTCTTTTGGAAAGTACAGATAACTTGCTAAAATATAAGAAGAAAATAAAATTTTGTAAACCCATAATATTCCAAACAAACAGAACCCTGACCTCCATTTCCTATTGGCATCTGTGTACGCTCATAAGAAGATTAATTTGTGAAATGAAAAATCTTCTCCCACCATTTCATCTGTAGGTTTTGAAGCAACCTTACTGACCACTTGTCCTGCTTTGAGACAAATTTAGGAAGAAATGTTTGAAAGGTGTCTCTGAAAAAGCAGATTCTGGCCAGCCCCTCCCCCACCCACTTCAGGAAATATTTCCTTGGCGAAAGTGGAAAAAAAACTGCTTATTTTACAAGAGAAAAAGAAATTAACAATGTTAAACAATAAAACCTGTTGTTGCTCTGAAGAGATGGTAGACTCAGAGTCCAAAGTCCTTTCTTTGGGTGTGGCTTGGCTCTTTCTCTTTCTCTTCCTCTTCCTCTTTCTTTCTCTCTTTCTCTTTCTCTCTCTTTCCCTTTCTCTCTTTCTCTCTCTCTCCTCAGAGCTGGGATTCCGCATCCCCAGCCCTGGCCCCTCCAGGCTCTCAGTGGGAGGGGGTCCATGGCAGATGATGTTCCAGACCAGAGAAGAGCTGAACAGTTCCAGAAAAAGCCACTGTCCCAGGAAAAACTTTCTTGACTCAGCTCACAGACAAGAAACCAGCTTAAAAAGCAAAGGAAAACTGTCCTCCCTCTATCCGCGCTGCAGACATCACGCCAAGAGAAAGGAATTTGGGGGAGTGTAAGAGACAGTCCGTAGTTTCCTTAATTTGCCTCACGATTGTCACAAGGACCCTGAAGACCCCCGACGGGAGCTCTGGCCTGGCTGAGGTGGATGTTTTCTGGATGTTATGCCAAGAGATTGTTTGCAGGTGTGCTCGCTGTGCCTTCAAAGATCACTGCTTCTAACAGGTTCTGACAAGCGGTGGCTTGTCCCTGCACACCTTCACCTGCCCCACAAGCTCTGACAAGCAGTGGCTTGTCCTTGCATGCTCAGACTTGCCTCACAGACCAAGGGGTCTCAAAACAATGGCCCATGAATCTTCCCCACCTTTTGGCCAGATGCCACTCACTTTGGATTGAGACTATATGAACTTAACTTTTGAGACGACTTCAGCGAACCCCCACGGACAACAGCGAGTCTGTGTGGCTGGACCATGAGGATTCCACCTCGTTGGTAGCTATATTCCCCCTCCCCTCCTTTTCTTTCTATCCTTTATTTTCCTTTCTGATCCATCTATCGCATTTGCTGTCAGCCCTCAATAAAGGTGCATTTGTTGGGATTAAATTGACAGTCCCCTGCTGTTTGTCTTTTGCACTTTTGGGATCTGGAAATGAACCATCACAACTTGCTTGCCCTAGTGGATCGTGACAGGGAGGAAGTGAAGCTGCTGCACACAAACTGCATGCCAAAAAATCATTCCACTGCTTTTCTCCCCATTTTTGTTCTTAAAGGCACTAGACTTGTGTCTGCACAGAAAGACAGACAATGGGGAAACTACACCATACAGTCACTCTAGGACACCACTTTAATGTGCAAGGAATATACAATAAGAGGGATGGAGACAATACTATAGAGCCTCAGAGTGTCTCCCAAGAGCAAATCTCTTGTTCAGAGATTACACAAAAAGAGGATAAAAAGACATTCTATTTTTTTTAAGTGCATTTAATCTGAAATAAGAGACAGACTGATAAAGAGAGAAGACAGAAAGAAATAAAAGTGAACAGTGATACAGCATTCATCAGGCAGGTAGAAAGGATTTGTGCATAATGAATCACAGATATCAAAAAATGAAAGGCTAAGCTCAAAGACAGCTACACTTGAGGTTTAACATACAATTCAGGAAAGCTCTTTTTTAAAAATAAGGACAGGCAAGAGGATAATGCTGAAATATTTGACTGAAAATTAACAAATTAATGGTTGAGTCTCTAGGTGATCAGTCAGTCCAGAGACCACAAAAAGTGAATAAATTAAGCCTTGAAAACAAAGGTAAGTGACTGAGATATGGCATGAGGGAACTGAACGCTTACAGGGTCAAATTCAGCAATGGGAGATAGTCTGGCTTGTGTTCCTTAACCCTCAGATACAGCTGGTAAGCCACTAATGGAAGTAAAGTTATTTATTTAGCTCCTGTTGGCATAGAACCAGTATCAGCAAAATTAATAATTGCCTATTTACTAAAGAAAAAAAAAGTCTTTATTTTTCTCTGATAATGTAGCCATACAAACTTCAAATGTTCCTAAGAATAACATACAGAAGCTAAGCACATTTAATTAGGGAAAGTAAGGTCCACTTTCATAGTGGAAAATAAGTTTGAGTAAATTTTGTTAGCTTCTCAAATCTAAACTATCATTTAGAAGAAACCTAATTGCAGAATCATAGAATATCCTAAGTTGGTAGGGTCCCACAAGTGTCATAAAATTCCAAGGACATTAAGAACTGTAAAATTTAAGAGATAGCACCTGTCTGTATCAAGCAACATGAAATATAGTTTCTGCTACAACTAACTACAGGCATAAACAGGAGAAAACTTCAGGATGCTGCTAACACATTCTGATTTGAAGTAGCAGATTAACTGATGTGATGCCTTATGTCAAGAATAAAAACTGCCCATGAGTGAAAGGGTGATGCGGTAAGCCCTGACAAGTGGAAGATTATATATTTAGTTATTGTTTCATCATCCTCTCACAAAACAGCTACAATAACATCACTACAATGTTTATATTTATACTATTGGAAGATTTCCATCATGTCATGGACTTTCTGTATTTGACAGGGGGGACAGCAGGGCAGAAGAGATTGGGAACTACTGAATCAATGATGAAAATTGCTACTTGTTCCTGTATTCAGAGAATGTAGACATCTAAAATGTAGACATTTAGACATTTTTGACATTATCACTGATTTCTGCTCAGCTCAGAAAAGCCTATCAGACACTACATTTCCTTCTGCCATTCACTTCCTGCTTCATGCTACCCAGTAGCCATCATAACACTGATTATGAACTTGGCATCTGTAGTTCATCCACTATCACAGAGATGTCATGTCCCTCAAAATAAAATTACAGCATTCATGAATGATTAGTCAAGCACCTCTCTTGCTTGACTGAATGCACTCTACCTGTAGAGCTCTCTCATGGCTGAACCACTTAGTTTTGAAATTATGTGTTTATAGTACATGCTGAAGGGCAGAGATTGCCAAACTAGTGCTGGTTAAGTGGAGGTGGAACAGGGCTTTTTTGACTGGCACAGTGCAAAATGAAGCTGTTTTCCTTCAAGGGTGGTGCTGTCTTTGCTGGGCAAAGATAGTAAAGGACATCAGACTGGAATGCAAGACTGTTGCAGGATAATACCTTGTAATAGTGAAAGATATTTTTAATTAAATCAATATGCCATTATAGCATCATTAACCTCTACCTACCTCCTAGTAGGCAGGTAGCTTTAATCACAGATGAAATAATCTGTCAGTTTTTAAAATTTTAGAGGTCTTTCAGCATAAGCTTCATTCTTTCAACAATGGGTAAGTTAATACTTTTGAAAGTATCACAAAGGTTTCTGAGGTAGAAAGAATGGAAAAAGAAGGAAATAAGATGAAGAAGAAAGAAAAGAAAAACATGCAAAGAAATAAGAGGAAGGTAGGATACTTATATAGCCTATGAACTAATAAAATATAACAATCTATTTTGAAGAACTACCAAACTAAAAAACTATTGTAATCTAATTTGGTTTAGGGCTTGGAAGAATAGAGAAAGTATATCTTGAGCATGCTACAGCAGGATTCCTTCTGTTAGTTACCATGTTGGTCATAATTAATAGAAAGACATTTTGGCAGTGCTTCAATTTACACAAAATCTTGAAAGATTAGTCTTTTACATGTGAAAATCACTAGAAATTTGAGGGGAGTTGATGAAAACTTTGAGTAGACAAAAGCATAATTCTCCCAGAGAGTGTAGCAAGTCTGGACAATGATTCAAGAAAAGGAATATTTTGAACTGTGATTTTCTCAGGTGAGTAAAATTTTTTCAATGTTTTGAGATATGCTATCCAACTGCTCACAATCCTGGAGGTGCTCAAGGAATGACTGGACATGTCATTTAGGGCTATGGTGTACTTGACAAGGTGGTATCAGTCAAGGGTTAAACTCAGTGATCTTGGAGGTCATTTCCAATCTTAATGATTCTATGATTCTAACTCTTCATGGAAAGTTTTGGGCTTTATCTGAAAGGAGAAAAGAAACACAAGAAAGTCAGACTCCTATAAGATGAAAAGTATCTTCCATCCAGTTCATTTGTAGCACACTGGAGGATATGTATGTCACTGCATTTGGAACTGACAAATCTCTCACTGCCTTTATAAATCTAGCTGGTTCAGCTCCTGTGAACCTCTATTTCATTAGGGTGGAGAATCTGCAACAGATTTTAGTGGCAAGTTTTACCTCAAGAAAATAAATGCAGTATTTCCTGGTGGGTTATAATAATAATCCTCCTCTTATAGGTACAAAAAACCCAAAACAACTAAAGCCAAAACCAAACCAAACAAAAAAAAAAACCCAAAATCAAATGTCAAACCAGACAAAGATCTGACAACAGAGATGTAAATAAACTTTCACCCCCCAAAAATCACAGAAGACAGCATATTCTATTTCACAAAAGAGAGTTAAATTACCTCTGTGATTATTCAGGGAAAGACCACACCTTTAAAACTTCACTGACTCCAGTGAGCCTCCATGACTTCAACACTTAACAACATGCATAATTTTCCAGAATTAATCAGAAACTGATTAAAGAAAAAGAATTTTTTTCTTTGAAGAGCAAGAAAAGGCAGAAGTACATTGAGCAATTGTGGATCATGTATCTATTAATTCTTGAACTAATCTACCACAGTTTATGTTGAGGACAAGGAAGCAAATCCAGGAAGCTCTTACACATTATATTACAGAACAGTGGACAACACACCAGAGAATTGCAATCTTTGAAGGTAAAAGACCTGGCCAGGACTCCTGCTTCTCTTAGCATGAATGCAGTGTCTACAAGTGGGTCTACAAGGACCCACTTGAATAACAATTGTGATTGGTATCATTCAAAAATTTAGAGGACAGAATGGAAATGTACAGAAAATAATTTATGTTTGATGAGTACCTATCATTATCTTCAAGAAAAAAAAGAGTGGAAAAGAATCCAGGGGACACTCCTTCCAGCTGTTGATCCAGCTTTTAGAAATGAGTTAGGTCTGCCACCTGTAGACTTATCTGAAATATACAGAATAAACACCTGTTTGAAATAATTTACCTTAGTTTAAGAAGGGTGTCTCCTATTACACTGTCAGAAGTTTTCAGTACACCTAAACTGGCAGAAGAACCAGTTATTCATCTTTATTGGACTGTAAACTTTTCCCCTCTAAGCATCCTTCTGTTAACAAAAAAAAAATGTAAACATTGTACAAAACACAAGACAGCTTAGCTTAATGATGCTCAATGAAGCATTAGTGTGGCATAATTTGATTCGTTTGATGCTTTAATAATGCAAAACATAGTTTCTGCTTTATTACATAGCTGTTAATGCAGAAATGACACGCTTAAAAAAGATTTACTATATTACTATTTGCATATAGGTTTGCTTAACAGATGAGTGTTTACTGCTCCTTTGAAATCAAAATATTTATTCAAGGCATTCTAGACTGAATAAAGACTGCCATCTTCTGCTGCAACTGCAGCAGATAGAGATACCCAGATTAGCCTCATAACATGACCATATGTTACACTAGCCTTTATCCAGTAGGGATATAAATTAATAGAAATAAGAAATAAATAGAAATAAGATATAAGATATAAATAGAAATATAAATAGAAATAAGATCCCAAACTAAAAGAAGTTTCCACATTAATTTGTCATCCAATGCAAGAGATTAAATGAAGTAGTCCATGTGTCAGGGATACAGCTGAAGTTTTCTGAAGGATTTTTTTTTTGTTAGAAAATATTCCTTTGTTCACACAAAAATACTTCTAATGAATGTATGACTTAGTTTCAGAAGGATAAAAATTCTTAAAATTAGTTCTTAAAATCATCAAGGTGTATGTGACTTCTGGTTGAAATAGGCAAGGGGAGAAAACAGGCAAACATATCTCTGTCCCATGGTGGAAAAATTCACAAGTCAGAGCTGCTGGTGATGTCTCCTCCAAGCTAACCATGTCTGTAGCCAAATATGTGTGAGACATATTCCAATATACCCTTCTCCAGAAAGGACATTCATAGATTGAGAGTAAGAACTTAAATAGACTTTACATGTCTAAATCCAGACTCTGACCTACATATTTTTTCCTTTATTTCATTCAGTGAATGATTACCTTTTACAGAAGAGTGCAGCTCCAATGAGAGACAAAACATATTCATTACAGAACAACTATTTATTTAGGGTGTAAATCCAGAGCCCTAGGAGATGTGCAAATTCCCTGTTATAGATTAGGTGAAAATTCCCTGTTATGGATTAGGTACAGCAGCATTTTGAAAAAAGTTAGAGGTTGGAACATACCTGGAACATGGGTCCCTGATGTCAAAAGCAAGTGCCCTGATAAAAAAGCTACTGGATATTTTGGGAGTGGGGAAAGGTGATGAACATTGTTCTTTACCTTATCATTTCTTTTTTTCTTCACTTTAACTGGATAGAAAGAAGAAGGATTTTGAAAAGTCTCAAAGCTTCCACAGAACAAATTTCTATATATAGAGATCTAACATTGCTGGCCCCTGTGATCTTTGGATACAAGTGATACAAGGAGGGCTGGCAATGATATCAAAATCAGGGAGAAAGGAAATAAAAGAGTAACACTGACATGAAAGAAGCAGGAGGGCACAAAGAAAGAAAAATTCCTTGACATTAAAGAGGCAGAGCTGAAACAAGACACAGAAGGGGGAAAAAAAAGAAGCAATAACAACTTCAACAGCAACAAAAATTGCTATCACTTATTTGAGGCAGTGACAATTTCACATCAAAGACATTCATAACTTCACTGACATTCCTAACAAATGTCCCCTTGTTTACCTTGAAAGGCAGATAAGAGCACTCCAGAGGGAAAAAACCAACCTCACCCAACAGAGTGAGTGAGCTGTTTGCATTGTCCTTAAGAACGTCCACAGTCAATATCTATTCCTCTGACCATCTCTGCTCATTTTTCTCACCATATAAAGGGCTCTTCTTCACTAGACAACCACATTCTAGCAACTAATCAACTAATAAATAGCTGGCTCAAGAAGAAAGCACCACAGCCTTGAGAAACCAGCAAAGGACATGGCAACCAAACTGACACTGACAGGTAAAACTTCCATTTCATTTGCTGGATTAACACCCAGCAGGCAACAGGCAATGCTATAAGGTATTTTACCCTAAGAATACTGAACCCACCAATACTGCTCCTTCCAAGTGGCAAAAAAGAGAGGAAGCTGGGACCCAGAGAACATGTGCTTCCTCTGTTGTCCCTGTCCAGCTGTAAGCACAGAATTTATTCCATCACTTTTCTTTGAATTCCTCTCTAGCCAATTATTACCAAAAGAGGATTATTTGAGGAAGAGTGAGGTTTCTATAGGTTTGGGTTTGTTCTTTAATTTTGTTCATCAGAACTACCTGCATGGAAGACACTTAATCTAAACATAAACCATATCTGAGTCTTCCTTAAAATGATCCTCTGTCCTCATGATTACAACATAACACCAAATCTGCATAAATTAGGCTGTTTATTATGCTCCAATTAGGCATCCAGTTCTTGCCTAACATTGGCTTTTCTCAGCTTCCTTATCTGAGGACACAAATCAAAAGAATCCTGTTTTGACTGCACAATTTGATAGGCTATGTGGTCTTTGCAGAGTGATTTCTGCTTAGGATTCTAAAATCATTGCTGCATCTCTGACAGTAGACTCATCTTCATACAGCAAGTATGCTGTGTGCCCCAGTCATCTTTCATAATGTTGCCTGGCCTATAGAATCATGTAAGAGTAGAAGGCACAGCTGTATAAATAATAATGATAAATGGGAGGTGAAAATGAGCTCATTGCAACACTACAAGATGTGTAACACTGTAATAATATAATTTGATATTATATGATATCATATCATTAATATCACATAATATATAATTATTATATATTATATTGTTATAATTATATAATTATTTGTATTTTAAAATATATTTTTTCATCCTGCAAATGCCAGAATTTTCCATGAGACAGAAGTTCTGTATTTGCTAATCCCAGTTTTAGTGTCACTTAAAACAATAAACTACTCTTTGCATACTTCTCTTTCTTGCTTAACTACACTAATAATTCATGAACTCCTGGGGAAAAAAATAAATGAGGAGTACTAGATCTGATAATCCAGTATCCTTTCAAATTTAAGTGTTTTATAAGTTTCATCAAAAGTGCATATGGCACTTGATTAAGCATTCTCATTTAGTGAATAAAAACAGGCAATAGGTAAAAGTAGTAATACTAGATTATGCTCTGAGTTTCAAGAGTAGCCCTCCAGAAATCAAGTTAAATACATAATTACTGGGTGCTACCACAGCAGTTGCATTTTTTTCAGCTATGCTGACTAAACTTGCAGTTAATTTTCAGTCTTCCACTGGCTGAACAACTTCAGGGGTTGTCAGATACTGGTAAAGGAAAACATATGTCAAAGTCAAAAGTGATTTAACTCAGAACTACTACTTGGGAAAACCCAAAACCATCAGTGTTTAATGAATATTATTCTCATAATAAATCCAAAACACTGAAATGCACCAGCTACTTGGAATAAAATTAACTCTATCCCACATTAAACCATGTCAGCTTGCTTTCTAAATAATTATTATTTCAAAAAGCAGCAATGATGCAGATAAGGATTGCAAGCATGAATGGGCTGTTTGGAATATTTGTCATGTTGCTTAGTCTTTCCACGAAAAACTGAATTTTCATGTTAGTAATTTTTTTTTCTGATTTTTTTTTCCAGTTATAACTTCTGTTAGGGTTGGCATTGATCAGCAGAGTTTAAAAAATTACAAAGGAAAATCAAAATTTTAAACTAGTTCCTTTAATGGAACAAAATTGCGTAGTATTTTACTTTTAAAAGGAGCCTGCCTTTGTAAATATAAATCTGATTTAGCATTCTTTATTTGTAGAAATTACATTTTAAAGAAGATGTTGAAGAAGAATGAAAGAAAAAATGGAACAAAATTTTGCACAAAAGGCAATGTTACTGTCTGAAAAAGAAAATTGTAAGGTGAGGCAGAGTGAGCAGAGCACATTGTTTAGATCAAATGGCATGGAAAAATGTAAATACTCTTTTCCGGGACACATCCAAAGAAACTCCTGGCACGTTTTTAGATACTCTAAAGTTTCTGGAAATCTGATCTATTTTCCTTGTTATTTACATTAGTGACAATAAATAGATCTTTATAAAGACTTTTTGATCCCTTCACTCCTAAGAAATAATTCTGCAAAGTCTTTATGCAAGACAAGTCAGAACTCGAGGTCCAAACACTGTAGCTCCACATAGAAATGTAAAACTTTTCCTAAAAATACTTTAAAAATTTATTTAGGTAAAGGTCTCTTCATATTACTAAGAAAATTATGACTATTCAGAGGTATTTTTAGACAGTATGCTTTAATTATCTAGTAGAAAAAAGAGACACTTCAGTAATGTTTACTCTGAGATTATAGATACAGTTTCACAAAGATCTCTCATTGCTTGTGGACAGCAGTTTATGTGAACATAAATAAACTGCACTTATAAAAAGATAATAATTGCACTTCATGAGTAAAACTTAAAATTTCTGGTGTTACATTACATTCTGTGACAGTAAATCTCATCTCAAAAGTGCCAGCTCACCTGCCTTATCCAGAGGACCAGCAGATTTCCTCTACTCTCTGACTGCAATGTGCACATGCAGGGCTTACCTACTGATCCAAAAGCACGATGTAAATGCAGCACAGCAGGTGCTAATAAGCAGTTAAATAAAAATATTGTTCAAAAAAAGGGACCTAAGGCTATGCAAGAATAATTTTGTAATAACTAACTCTGGTTGTGTCATTTGGCCTAATTTTAAACATGGCAAAACTCCAGTTCAGTAGACTTACACCACATAATTTTATGGATTTTAGAGTACTAAGCATTGCTTCAGGAAATTACATAGCCTTAAAAATTCACAAAGCTTCCAATTCCTTGTGAATCAAGAACAGATTCCTCTCACATCTATAGTCTGTCTATAATACTACCCTCTGCATAGCAATCAATATTAAAGAAAAATGTACAAGAAGTTCTATTTATAAAAAAAATACAGAACAAAACATAAAACCGGGATCTTCTGTCCCTGTTAAAAATCATTTAACTTTCTATATTTAAATACCAGGCTAAACTTGAAGCACTAGGATTATATCTCCTGTTAAATTTATTATCAGAATCACAGAATCATAGAATGAATCTCATTTCCAGAGTTGTTCTTGGAAATAACTTTCACAATTTAGTGAAACATTAATAAAAAGTTGACTAACAGTATTTCATGGCTCTGTTCAGTTTTTGTGGCAATAAGATTTGAAAATAGAATGTTTGACGCCCGAAAAGCAGCAGTAGTGACTTCAGTCACTAGTCAGTTAGTAGTGACTTCAAACTAGTTGAAGATCTTATCTGCAACAGAGAGTAGTGGGTAGAGGTGCTAAAAAGTGCTACTTTATATCCTTAAATTAACAGTTTATCCTTTGCATGGCCAGACTCTGTCACAGAACATCCTGAGTTGGAAGGCGCTCACAAAGATCACAAGAACCACAACATGAGCCTGAGAGTGTTGTATTTAAGTAAAATGTCTATTTATGTATAAAAACAACAACAACAACAAACTTGTTTTATAACTTAATGAAATATCCCCATTTTAATCTGAACTGCTTTGGATTTTGTACAGTTCCATAATGATATAAAACATTACCTTTCATCTAAAGACAATTATTAGGCTTCCCTTCTTCAGTGATAGACAAGATGATTCACCTGTCAATGGAGTCTCCTCACCTTGCACAACTGGCATATTTCTTTTGAGTGCTGCCAACAGCTTCCTGTGTCCCAGCAGGAGTCACTATAAACCAGGGCCACACTTCTTGTCTTTGGCCACTCGTTTTGTAAGCGTAATTTGCAAATGTTATTTGAAAATTACTTTAGATGAAACTTCAAAGTAGCTGCTCTATGCCTCGGGATAGATGGAAAGCATAAATGAGAGCAATATTTTTCTGTAGATACTTTTCTTTAATGATGAAATGTTGTATGATGAAGGTGTTCCTGAATAGATCAGCACTTGTTATAAATATTCATAAGAAGAATGAAATAAATCCTTAGGCCTACAATATGTTATGACATCTCTTTTTTTTTTTTTTTTTTTTTTCAGGAATACCTTTAATTGTAATATTTCTTTGCAGTAGTATGCTTTCTTCAGGAAAAAAAATTAACAATTGCCAGGCTGTAAAAAAAAAAGTCCTAGTAATAATACCATAATCTCAGAATTGTACTACATCCATGCAAAGGACTATTCCAAAGCTTATGCATGAGTCAAGAATAATGGACTTCAAAAATAAGCCAACCACAGTATATTATACTAAGGTAAGTAGCAGTTAGAATTCCTGAAGAAAATCCTTTGCTTCTTTTCCTAAGAGTCAAAAAATACCAGAAGAATTGATGGCTACTGGAAAACATAGCACTAAAAGGAAAGGTGTCCCAACATGCAGAAGAAGTAAGAAGCAGTAAGAGAATAGTGAGACTACAAGAAATATGACAAATAATCTAAAGCATCATAAACTGGAATATTAGGAATAATGATATAATTAAGCATAAGTTTAAAGATGCCAAGGGATATAAAGGAACAAGAAAATGTTTTACTAATAAGGTAGAAGAAAACAGCAGAAGAAAATGAAAATCTGCTCTTTAAATATGAACCAAAAATAGCAAGCAGTAGAAGATACACTAAAAGCTGATGTTTTGGTTTTTCTTTGTTTTTTCAATCACTTTTCAGAGAGAAGTCAATTTAAGTGAGATTTGGCACATTGTTTCAAAATTGTTTGGCCTGCTTTGTTTAAGATGCTCCAGAGAAATCCAGTGGATCTTTGGGAACACTTTAAAGTATCTAAATACTGTGCAAACTATTCCCCTTTTCTGTCCAGATAATTCATAGCTATCTTGAAGCACCAATCAGAGGACAAGGCTAAAAAAGAATAAACAATATTTTACCTTATTTTCTGCTGGATAAGAAAAGACAGAGATATGCAAAGAAACCCTAATCAGCCTATTTTCAGAAAATTAAATAATGGTGACTAACGTTATTAAGCATTTTATTAACACCTAGAAAATATGCATGTGGCCTAAATTTGTCAAGGACAAAAAAACCAAATCAGTTGTTTTCTTCTTTATCTAAACATACAGCCAAGTTAACATGATACATATTTACAAAGATTTTTATGTTTTTCACACACAAACACCTGATAAATTAGGGAAACTGTCTAAATAAACAAGAAAAAAAACCTTTCAAAGCAATGTGGACAAGCTGAGACATCATTACACTCTCGAGGTACTGTAGGTAGTTTCCAATTGACAGAGATATAGACAACCTATAAAGAAGGGCCACATGCAGAAGCAAAAGGGGAAAAATGAACTTTTTCTCTTTATGCCATCAGCAGGCAATGTCCAGGCACTGCCTTCAGAAGACAAACACCTTAATAACTGATGTTCCCTTCCTCCTCTTTTCTCTTGGCTTTTATTGCTGCATGGTATGGAACAGCCTTTTGGTAAGTTTATGTCAGTTCTCCTGAGAAAACTTGACTCCACCCTCAGACTTCTGAGAAAACTTGACTCCACCCTCCCTCCACCACCCTGTTAGGTATCTCAGTACCAATAAGGTCTCCCCTACACCTTCCCTCCTGATGCACTGTGGTTTAACAGAAGTCAGTACCATCTTCAGAGGTTTCTTCTTGTCCTACCAACTGATTCTGCACATGCAGAATAACTTCACTTCTTTTGTGGTGGCATCACTGAAAATAAAGACCCAATTTAGAGCATAGCAACTTGATCCTAGAGCACTAGGAGTGCTTCACATTGTATACTCTCAATTTAACAAAACATGATGCTGTTCTTGCAGTTGGAAAGAGAGTAGAACGATGTCGTGGCTGTTATGATCCAATTTAAACGTGGAAGAGTGAGGGAAGGAGGGAAGGGAAGGGAAGGGAAGGGAAGGGAAGGAGGGAAGGGAAGGGAAGGGAAGGGAAGGGAAGGGAAGGGAAGGGAAGGGAAGGGAAGGCGAAGGGAAGGGAAGGGAAGGGAAGGGAAGGGAAGGGAAGGAGGGAAGGGAAGGAAGGAGGAAGGGAAGGGAAGGAAGGGAAGGGAAGGGAAGGGAAGGAAGGGCCAGGGAAGGGAAGGAGGAAGGGAAGGGAAGGGAAGGGAAGGAAGGAAGGGAAGGGAAGGGAAGGGAAGGGAAGGGACAGGGAGGGAAGGGAGGGAATGGAAGGGAAGGGCAAGGGAAGGGCCGGGAAGGGAAGGGACGGGCAGGGAGGGAAGGGAAGGGAAGGGAAGGGAAGGGAAGGGACGGGAAGGGAAGGGCAGGAAGGAAGGAAGGAAGGAAGGAAGGAAGGAAGGAAGGAAGGAAGGAAGGAAGGAAGGAAGGAAGGAAGGAAGGAAGGACGTTTCGTTGCTCCCCTCCATCTGGACTTCTTGAGGGTGAGGGTCCCCCACGGCCACCGCTGCCACACCATGCCATGCCACACACCAAAATTATAGAATCCTATGGATTAATAGATGCATTGGGAAGTGGAAACACCCACGTGCCTCCCTTGCAGGTTTGACACTGTCCCTTGCAACACTGAGGGTCTGCTCATCATCTCTGGTGCAGGGTCTGGGAATCCCCTTTTAAGGGCTGCCTTTGATGGGCCATGACAGCCCTCTGCTCTGGATAAGCTTTTCCTCAGGGGAAGGGGCTCTCACTGGGCTCCTCTGCACAGTGGAGGATGGGCAGTCACTGCACCTCTGACCAGAGGCCTTCCAACACACACCCAAAGCCTCTCTCCTCCTACCCTTTGGTGTGAGGCTCTGTGCAAGCCTGGCAGCTGATAGCCCTGGGGCTGTGGTCTCTACCCTGAGGATATTGTGCTTTGTGAATGTCCCCATCCCTGAGCTGTTACTTTATCTTGTCTTCATCAGCGAATGGTGTAGGGCCTCTCAGAGTCCCATTCAGGGTGTGGTGGTATTCTTTGCAGCTTTTGTAATACAGTTTTCCAAGTCCTTCATGAAAATTTTTAAGTCATAAACTACAATATTTCAGTCTCTGGCAGTGATTTGACCCTGGCCAAACACCAGGCACCCATGCAAGTGGCTCACTTACCCTTCCCTGCCACAGCTGGACAGAGGAGAGAAAAAAATTAGTGAAGGGTTCATGAGCTGAGATAAGGACTGGGAGGAGACACTCCAAGGGCAGAACAAGTTTAACTTAAAGGCAAAAAGTAGATTTATTACTACCAGACTCAGAGGAAGAGAATGAGAAGTAAAAACACCTTGAAACCCCTTTTTCACCCAACTCCTCCCTCCTTCCCACTGACAAAGCAGGGAAACAGAGCTTAGGGATTTTGATCAGTTTATCATCCAAGTTATCTTCTGCTGCTCAGGGAGAAGATTCCTTCCCACGGGAGACTGCTTTCTGTGAACTTCTCCAATGTGGTTCCAATCTCACGAGCACCAGTCCTCCCAAAACTGCTGCTGCTTGAGCTCCCCCCACAGGCAAACATTGCCCCCAAAGCTGCTGCAGTGTGGGTCCCTCTTCCACAGGGTACAGTCAGTCCTCCAAGGACAGGCTGCTCCAGCCTGGGAGCAGGGGCTCCCTCTCTCCACCACGTCTCCCCCACTGGATCACAGCCTCCTCCAGGCACCCACCTGCTCTGGTGTGGGCACCTCCCCCATGGGCTGTGGGAGGATCTCTGCATCCCCCATGGATCCCCATGGGCTACAGGGGCACAGCAGCTTCACCATGGACATCACCATGGGGGAGGAATCTCGGCTCTGTGCCTAAAGTACCTCTCCTCCCTCCTTCTCCATTGATCTTGGTGTCCCCATGTTGTTTCCCCCACATGTCCTCACCTCCTCATCTTCACTGGCTGGAATTAACAGTGTTAAGCCTTTTTGTTTTGATTTTCTTCTTATATATGTTATCACAGAGGTGTTACCATCCTCTCTCATTGGCCCAGTTTTGCCCAGCAGCATATCCATCTTCAGAGCCATCAGGGATTCGCTCTGCTGGACATGGTGGAAGCTCCTAGCAGCTTCTCACAGAAGTCACCTCTGTGCCCTGCTCCCAAAAACCAGGCTGTGCAAAACCAACACAGATGTTTATTAGTTTGAACACAAATGTTCACATACACTTGTGCAGTCAAGTGTAAACAATTGTGTAAGGTGAGACACCTAGAAAATTGTGGAAGAGGATCCAAGTATCTCCTTCAAGTTTAGCTCTTTTACAAATAACCTTTGGCGAAAGCCAGATTTTTTATTTGGTCAAAGAAAAACTCTATTGTTGTCATTATGGAGGCTTGGATCAGTTAAATAAGGAATACTAGCCACTACTTTTTGTCAGGATTTTTCTGAAGAAATTAGCCTGGTGAAAATCTTTTTCATCACCCTGGAAGCAGGGAGCAAATCTGCAATTATGCCAGATGGCAGGGAGCAGGGCAGTGACAGCAGGGGAAAGAGGCAAACATCAAGGACAACTTTGCCAAAGTGCCAGAGGAAGCAGAGATTGGCCATCCCAGAGGAGCTGCCACTACAGCCAGCACAGCTTCTCCCACAAATGAACACCTCTCTCCCATCAAGTCCCACCTCGCTCTCTCCTTTCCCTACACTAAAAAGACATCTCAACTCTCATCCCTTCCCAACAGTCCATGAGAGATAATGCTTGTGGCAGGGAAAGATGATGTGAAAAAAGGAGATATCTCATACCCTTGGGTAAAAGAAATACTAAATATCCAATATTCTTTAGCACTACCACTAGATTAAAAATAAAACATCCCTTTCAGAGGGTTTTTTGTTATTGAGTAATGAAGTGATGCACAGAAAGAGTGACCTCCCTGCTACTAGAAAGATTTCCTTTGTAAATCTCTTTTTTCTAGATTTCTCATTGTTAGTTGATATTTTTACTGCTTTCAGATTTCAAAATGTGCAGTGCTGAAGCACCTTTTTAGCACTGACAGGTGAAACAAAAGATGATTGATCTGCCTGTCCTCCCAAACAATAAAAGACAGCTTGCTTTCCTGAGGTGCTACACTTGTAAAACAAAGGTAGTTGTATTTCCCTCAGCTTCTTTGCTTCCAAGAGCTAGATTCCTAAATAGCCAGCAGCCATCCCTCCCTGCCATCCAACAACCCAGCCACCAACAACCATCCAACCTTGCCCACTGACTCAGGGAGGCAGCTTCTATGCTGATAAAGGTATCATATATTTACACCCAACAAGTAAATCTAATCCAGTGGTAGGAAATTAAGGAGGAGAAGAGGCCCTGAAATTCCTGCCACCATGCATTTATTTCATCTGTTTACTCACAGTAGTAGCCAAACAGAAAAGGCTGTGAGGCTTTGCACACACAGTATTTCCCTTCTCTAAACAAGATGGAAGCATAACCTATAATTCTAAATGGGAGATTTCAATGCCATGAGGTCATGGATGAGTTAATTTGTTTGTAAAAACAAGTTTATTTCCCCCCAAGTTCTAAAATATCTATCTGTTACTTTCTTCTTGAGATTGAAAAGCTCCCAGCCTGGATTGCATGCATCATTATGAGCTTCAATACCTTCTGTGTAAAGGTTTAGCCTTACAGCATGTGTATCTATAAATTAACATAAATTGCCACAAGGAAAGCAGTTGTTCTGCTTAGTTAAGATTGATAATTGGCCTCTGAGCTATTCAGAAATTCATGAGTGAAGTATATTGAGCTAATCCCAAATATTATACAAAGATCAGAAATCAAAATTTGACTTTTTTGTTAACTACTTATCGCATATTTTGAATTAAAGTGTGTCACTTTGTCTAAAAAAGCCTATTACTGTGCTGAAAGAAATGTCAAGTCTCAGAAATCACATCTACACAAAACCCTAACAAATAAACTTGTCTAGAAGAAAGCATCCATCTTTTGATAGAGAAAAAAAAAATCTTGGTAAACTGATTTCCTGGTTCATTGCAATACCCGTAGATATTCTACAGAGTATTTTGGTTTTCCCTGAAAGGTTTAACTCACCTTTCTTTGCAGACAAGATATCATTCTTATTCACTCACATGACAATCTTGTGGTCTACCCTGAACTTGGAATCAACCAAGATCACAAATAGAGCAGAAGAGGTGGTGAATGCTTTTGCAAGATCACATATTTTGGAGTCTCCTGACACTGATGGAAATAGCTGAGTTAGCAAAGTGATTATTCAGGAAAAAACCTCCAGGCTATTTACAGCCTATCACTATTTCATAAGATATTCCACAGGCAAAGTGATTTTTTACCTCTAATTTCATTTTCTGCTTGGGAAAAATGCAAGTTTTTCTTTTTGCTTCTTTCCATATATGCCAGAAGCAGCAAATATAAGTGTGTGTTCACCTCTGAGAGTTCATGTCACTCAGGGAACTGGAGAACAGAAAAATTATTTAAGGGTCCTTGAAAGCTGAAATGTCAAAACCAGTATGAGGAATGAGAAAACCATCAATTGTTGGAGTCAAGGACAAGCAAATGTTGTAAATGATTAAGACAATTAATGCATTCATTTTTCAAGGATTAGAATAATCAGAAGCTGCAGTTTCAGACAAGAAAACTGAGTGTTCTGCAAGTGAACAGATGAAAAAAGTCTATTATGAGAAAAGAATGTATTGATAACATTGCACTTGCATGACAGGAGACTTCAAGAGGCAGTACACCTATAAGTAGAGACAAAGCTTAATGATTTATTTCTTATGCATGAATTTGATACATTTTCATTCCCTGTTATGCACTTTTTGCTTTGAGATATTGAGATAATCAACACTGAGTCTTCACAGTTTTCCTCATATATCAGGTCTCTAAATGGGAGTTCTAGTCAGCTCGTTGACATTGTGCTCACTCTCCAGAAGAGAAAAAAACATCAGCCAGAGAAAACAGGAGTGAGCAGAAAACTAAATGGAATTACAGGAGCTGGGTTTTTTTACATGTTTTTTACACGTTTTCTAATTTTTTTAATTGTTTTTGAACCAGTGTGCCTAATAAAAACCAACAAAAAGATGGAGTAAAAGATAAAGCATTCTCTGGTTTTTGCCCTTAAGTCAGACAGGGCAGAGAAGGTGAAAATTACAGTCACCAGCAAAGCTTTAAGAAAAGAAAGCAAAGTATGTGTTTTGGTTTGGGGTAGTTTTTTGCTTAGCTGTTTTTTTCATTTCTCACTATGTGTCAGTCTGAGTAACACTGGGGCATGAGATCTAGGACATTATGATCTAATACTTAGTGATGCTCTGTAACTTTAAAAAAACACAAAAAAGGATTTCACTGTACTTCATACTACTTACAGTGGAAACCTAAAAAAAGATAAATACATAAGCAGAACTCCAAGTCAATCTAGTCTTGTTTTTCTCCTCATTTAACATTTGACTTGGGAGTCAGAAAGAGAGAGCTAGCAAGGTCTTGCACACAAGAACCATTTTGGGTTTCCCACAGTGCCAGGACCCTTTTCAGAGTGCAGCTGCACCTCTGAGTGAGCTGCTTGCTTCAGAATGTGTTATTGGGACTTATTTGTACCTAATCTAATTCCTTCTCATAGTGCACTTCAAAAGGGTGAATCTGCCTTGGAAACAGGGCTCATTACTGTGAGAACAAACAGAATAAAAGGGGATGCTGTATCTTAATCATCCAGCATTCAAAAGATACAGGTCTTTATTTTAGAATGCTGACCCTTTTAGACTTTTCACTCCAAAATGTGACCCTGTCTGTTCTGTCAATCTGCTGCATGGAAAATTGAAATTGATGGTCAAACATTTGAAAAATTACAGGATCAAAGATTCTCAAGGCTGTCAAATAACCACCAATTTTCCACATGAATGCAAACTATGAACAATAACAGTATTATCAAGCAGAAAGTTCAGCCATCAAAACAGGATGAAAAGCAGCAGGTTTCTGGGTTCAGAAACTCATTAATTTCTCCCCAAATCTTCCTCATTATGAGAAAAGGGACAACAAGACTCATGAAAGGGAAATACACACAAACAGAAACCCTATTATGTAAGAAATGTGTATCATATTATGTAAGAAATGTGTACCAAAACAATGGTTCCCAGAGGAAATAGCTTCATCACATAGTTCAGCTAAATACTGATAATTCATCAGTATTTACATATATTGTGAAGAGAGCAAGAAAAATCAACCTTAGAGCTTTGGGAAACAGAATGACATATTCCCCCTTTTCAGCATTGATTCTTTTCTGCCAAGTTTCAAACACTGCAAAAAAGTTTTGAAAATAACAATCCTTTAGAAAACGTAATTTAGCAAGAATGCATTGTACCACACTGCCTTTCCCCTCTGAAACACATCTTTTTCTGGGCATTTACAAGTAAATAAGTCTGGTCATGGAAAGGGTAATTCTTTTATAATTATGGATTATTTGCTGAAGAAGCAGTTTTAAAACTGTATTCTGTGAGTTTTTGAAGCAGAAAAATAATCTCATGAATATTGAAGTGCGGCAGTGGTTTGTTCCAAGAGGAGACCAAAAGAACTTCTCTCCTCCTATCTAACACAGTGTAGTCTTATAAGAGAGAGAATTCTCCATAAATGTACATGGGAGAAAAAATCAATCCCAACCAAATTGTGTGGACACTGGAAACAAGTACTTTAAACCTCAGCAGAAGTTCAGGAGGAATACAATCACTTTTATCTTATGTTATAGTACGTAAAGTACGAGGAACCCTCCAAAGGGCAAATACATTACTCTCTTTTCAGCAAAACTTAGTGGATTTAATGCCTATGATGCCTCTGGAAGGAAAAAACAGAACCCTTACAACCTGTTTGGCATTGTCTAGCTTTGCTGTTCCAAGAAATTTATTTTGACCCCGAAATTCTGCTCTCCCCAGAAAGTTATTTCTCTCTGCACCTACAGAAAATGGGTTTCCATGTGTTCTCTCCAACTGCACAAATTCTCCTTAAAAAAATAAAGTAATGAGACAGCTTGGGGTGAAAGTATGGGGGTATAGATCCTTTAAACAATTCTTTAACTCCCAATAACAAAACTCATCTGAGATGAGGTGAAAGATAAATTTCCCACTTGTGTTCCCAAGGAATTCTAAATGCTTCTCTTAATCTCCATTAGTTTTTCCTAAAATTAAATAGTAAGCATAATAAAATAAACCAAAGTAATTCCTTCCCCTTCTTACACATCTTGGTGACCAAACCTACTGTCCTTTTCCCACACACATTTTAAATGCTACAAAAAAGTCTTTGTCACTAGTTTGATTTGTCACTAGATTAACACACAGAAAACATATAAACTCCTAGTGCATGCTCTACTACAGAAATAAAATTTCTAGCAAAAATATATAAATTTCTGTTGTAAAGCAGACAACCTTGGTCAAGCTACAAATGAGGTTTCAGACGTTTCCTAAATATGTTTTCAAAACCCAAATTTCTGTCTGTCTTTTAATTATCAATAGAAACAAAAGTATTTTTGGGTTTCATGAAAACATTAAAAAGCTGCAGGGGCTAATGTTGATAAATATTTTCCCATATTATTTTAGGATATACACTAAAATCAAGCTTCCACGCATTCCCAACCTCTTCACCAGAGTGGCAGTACAAAAAGTAGTAAAGATGTTGGTTCTGTAGAATCCTTGCTCAGCAATAACAAAAACATCTCTGTATTATCAGCCACATGTTCAGCACAAACCCAAAACACAGCTCCACACCAGCCACTGTGAAGAAAATTAACTCTGCCACAACCAAAACCAGCACAATCAACATGCACTTTGTTAAAACACCTGCTCCTTCAATAAAACAACATTTTCTCAATTGTAACTCACTGTTCCCTTTTCTGGAAATATTCAGTTGCCTTTCAGTCAAATATTATTCATGGTCAGTCTTAATCCAGAAATAGGAAAGTTCCAACTGTGGATATTACATTGATATTTTTTATGTGGACAACTAAACAAATTTTCTTTGTATGTCAATAGACTTAAGAAAGGATCCATGATTTTGTTCTAAACTTGACTTGATTTACAGATTTTTCCTATATACATATGCATGTATATAGGATTTGCCTAAAAGCATGCATGTTGTACATATATATTCACAGGGAGAGCTGCAACCAAGCAGCAGAACTCCTTTTAAACACCTGAATTCTGCATCTGCATTTGGCAAAGCAGATGTAAGTTACAGCAGCACAAACCACTTTTATTTCACAAGGCACATTATATCCTCAATTCAACTATTCTTTCATGGGTTGTTTTATTGTGACTATGGTACATAAAACAGCCCATTCTAGTTCCACATTAAGTAGGCAATATAAAACAAGCTCAACCAAATTACTAGCTCTTATAAAAGAAATCATGAATGACATCTGTCTTTATAAATCCCATTATATTACTTAAAATGCAAATTAAGAACATTAAACATAAATTTCCATTGTACAGAAATCATGATAAATTCTCCCAAGGAAAGCAAATACTAGGAGTTGTTTGCACCTTAACTGCTTCAATATTTGCAGAAATATCTGTTGTGCAATTTTAGCATCGTTCTGGATACACTTCAGGTTTTAACAGAGCAGGCTGTTCTTCCTTCTGGGCAACTGCTGATGTAATATGACCACTGTTACATTTTTCACTGCTGTACACTGATTTAAATTTATTTAATAAGGTTTAAAACTGGACATTTAATTGAATGCACCACACTGTGGATTTACACTTGATAAGACAGGGTAAAAATCCAGAAATCATACAAACTGGCTTCCCAAAAACATCAGCTGTGCAATCCTGTCTAGATACCTCCTCTCGTGATACACAGAGTTTCAGAGACGCAAAAATGCAGAAAATTGGTAAAAGAATTTAAGATGTAGAACACTAATTATTCCATAAGACATCCTCTTCTATGTGAGGGGGGTGAAAAAATAGACACCAAAACACAGAATCACATAGAATAATACTAAATCATTTAGACTGAAAAAGACCTCCAAGATCACGAAGTCCAATTTTGGATTGATCATCACCTTGTCAACCACGGCACAATCTTGGGCAGCAATTAAATAAATCCATTCAAAAGTTTAACAACTCTTTCTGAAAAAAAATTCTTCCAATCTGTACCTCCTCTGGCACAGCTGCTTCCTTTAATCCTATCACTAGTTGCCCAACCCCATCAGGATACACTCTCAGAGAGCTGTAAAGAGGGAGAAGGTTTTCCCTGAGCCTCCTTTGCTCAAGGCTAAATGCCCCCAGATCCCTCAGGCACTCCTCACAGGAGTTACCCTCTCTCTAGACCCTTCCTCACTTCTGTTATCTCCTCTGGACATGCTCTGGCACCTCAATGTCTTTCTTGCAGGGAGGGGTCCAGAAGTGGACACAGGACTTGAGGTGTGGCCTCACCAGCGCCCGGTACAGGGGACAATCCCTGCCCTGGTCCTGCTGGCCACACCATTGCTGATACAAGCCTAGTGCCATTGGCCTTCTTGGCCACCTGGCCCACACAGGCTCCTGTTCAGCTGTAAGCAGCACCCCAGGTCCTTTTCCTCTGTGCAGTTTTCCAGATACTGTTCCCCCACCCTGTAGTCCTGCATGGGGAGCATGGGAAATGCCTTTGAATACTGCCAATGAAACTGAATTTCTTAACAATAAAATTTTCATTCTGTTAGTGTGAAAACAAGTGATACTCCATGTAGCTTGGCTTACAAAATATTGTACTTTTGTGAGTTACTATCCACAGTAATAAAGTGATCCACTTATAAGTAAAAATTTCATGCAAAATGAACTATTAGCCTCTAGTCAACCTTTGAATTCTTGTTCATCAATTTGTTATATAGCCTTCAATCTAGATAGAGTAAGATAATATCATCAGCATCTTTTAGGCCATGGATAGCCATATTTGAAGCTGCTGCATGAAACAAAGCAAATAAGAAAGGTTTTGAGAGGCATCCTTTTTTTGTCCTCAGCCATCATAAATAGAAAACTGAAATTGACTGATCTGTGCTGTCATACATATCCCATGCTGTACCTGTCTCAAAACTTTCATTAAGCTGTATAGGAAATCATTTCACATGATTAAAAAAATCCAGATGGGCTAGCACAACAGCAGCTGCACTAAGATAAATTGTGAATATTGTTCACATCTAGATTTTCTAAGAAGTAAAATGCACATTTTGCAGAGACTTGTGACTAAAACCTTTAAGAATTATGTGAGTTATGTGTAACTAGGAACATGTGAATGACAGTACAGGAAGAAATATCACAAATAAGGAACAAAGAAAGAACAGGTGTTGGATGGTGCTAAAATCACCGGGCCATCATACATTATCTCTACATGCAACTTCAAGATGCTCAGAGCAGAAAAACAAAAGGCAGACTACAACCAGAGAGGGAAACAATGCCTTGGAGTAGATCAGTAGAATTCCCTTGTGGAGGGACAGGAGGAATGGGAAAATGATAAAAATTCCCATCAGCTACTTGAAGACATAAGAGGTATGTGCAAAGTACAGGCACATGATTGCTAATTGAAAACAGTGTGGCAGATTTGAGACAGACCCTTCATGGTCAGTGACTCTTTTTCTCTGTGCTGTCACAAGTAATCCCACCCAGACTCCCTAGACAGACACTGTTACTGTAACCACACAGAAAGGAGCATAGGTGTAAGTCAATATCCCCAGTTCTATTCAAAATAAACAAATTAAAACCTTTCATTTTTGTGCAGCCTGCAATGCGATTTGTTACACTAACTGTAACGCTCCTTTGCCTTTTAAACACCCACAGCTGTTAGAAATTTATTCTATATTGTGTAGCAGCAAGTATTTGAAGAAAGTCCTCGATTAATATTTCTCTGCCTTGCTAGCATTTATGATTATTTTGAACAAAGTTGAAAAATCAGAAAGTGACAATATACTTTTCTTTGATTCTGTAAGTTAACACAATCAAAATCTTTTCTTTCCACCAGAAAACTATTTCCAAGCCAGTCACACTTTTCATGATCTTTGTCTTACAGTGCAAATTCCTGTCTTCTCTACAAGAAGCAGTTATGTTCCCAGAGCAAACCATAAATCTCTCTTGAGTTAAATTGCATATAAAAGTACTATAAGCAAGCAAATAGAAGTGCTTTCATTTGTATTTCCTAAATTTAATGATATCATAGGGCATTTTCATAGACAGTCTTGTTTTTTGGGTTTTTTTTTTTTTTTTGACAATTCTTCAATTTCAGTATTAAAGAGACATCAAGTACAATTAAAAGTTATAAAGTTGGGGTTTTTTTAAGTGAGAAAGTATGCAAACAAGCTCTTCTCACTATTCACCTCTCCTGTGTTGCTAAATAGAAGATAACTTGAAAGTGATATATTTGACAGAAGAATATAGGTTAAAGATGCAGCTGATGTAATGTATCTGAAATGACAGCAAAACTTTTTGATCTGATTTAACTCCAGCTGGCAATTACAGACCATACAGCTGCTCACTCACATCCCTCCCTTCCCTTGTTGGATGGGACCAAAAAAAAGATAAGAAAGGTTTAATATTTGAAAGAAATTAAACTATTATAAAAATGATTATAAGACCACTACTACTACTAATATTATTAAAAAAAGGAGAGGGGGATAGAGAGAAAGAAAACTCAAGAAAGACAAGTGATGCACAATAGAGTTCCTCATCACCTGCTGACCATGCCCAGGACATCCCCCAGCAGGGATTGTCTCCTCCCGGCCAACTGTCCCCATTTTTGTACTGGGCATGACATTCTATGGTGTGAAATATCCCTTGGGCCAGTTCTGACCAGCTGTGCCAGCTGTGCTCCCTCCCAGCTTCTTGTGCACCTGCCCACTGGCAGACCATGAAGTCCTTGACTTAGGGTATAAAACTTCTCAGCAACAGCCAAAACATCTGTGTATTATCAACATCATTCTCACAATGAATCATAAACAAAGCACTATATAGCTACCAAGAAGAAAATCAGCTCTATCCTAGCCAAAATCAGGACACATTTTGGTGGTTTTTTTTGAAAAATCCAAATCATTCCTATATGCTCTACATTCTATATGAACTGCCATAGCATTCTGTTGTATTGAACCCAAAAAAATATTCATGGAAATTAAAAATAAATGAAGGTATGAAATTTCAGTTTAAAACCACCACTGGAACATATCTGAAAATATAACAGTGTATGGCAATGTATTATTTCCCTGGGTAAAATAAACAAAACAAAAAGCAAACCAAACAAAAAAAAAAAAAAAAAAAAACCAACCTTTCCAGTGTTTGACATGCTTAGAAATGATTTTAAAATTTTATTCAGCCTATTGAAAAAGGCCAAGTATTGTTCATTATTTCAGTTCAGATACAATAACAAATACACAAATTAATTTATCTGGTTTCCATTCAAAATTATGCAGTTGCAAGAGCAATGAGCTGATTGGCACTTCAGTGAAAAGGCTTCATGCTGATTTTCATGCAGAAAGGCTGCTGGAATACTTTTATCAGAGATACCTATAAACTTCAAAATAAAGATTAACAATCATGGCAAAATATTACAGTTCCCAAAAGTCACAAACATTGTGACTTCTTTGACAAATGGGACTTAACTCAGTTTTAAATGACACTGAAGCATTGAAAACTTTAAAGCTTTGATTGCATCTTAATCTAGAAACAGTGCAGAGACTTATCTTATTGTAATGAACTTCAATTTAATAATTCATAATTTTTAATATTTTAATAGATTTCATGCTTTAGAGCCTACCCAAGCAAACTGTAAAACCACAGGGTATAGAACCATCCTGACTACAACACAACAGCAAAAAAGATTTCATAGTTTCCTGAGCAATGAGTCTTGCTTCAGTAAAAACTTATGCAGCCTTTACCCTCACACATTAGGGAATTTGTATCAAGCAGTTACTCATTATGTACTCAGAGATTCTGTACCAGTTTAGCTTTGTATTTTTCTCTCTGGAGTTTCTAAATGCTTAAATCTACATGAAAATGTAAAAATTTGTCAGTGAACAATGAGTAATAAAAAAGCCTTGGTCTAAAAAATCTAGGCAGTAAGAAGAAAATTAATCACAGTGTATTCAGTGTATTAAATAGCTAAGTAAATAAAATGTACCGCTCTAATTAATTTAGGAGAAAATATTTTTGTTTTAAATGTACAGAGTCACTGAAGTTAGTGCAGTTGCTTACATGGGATTGCAAGATGGATTGCCAAGGATAGGCTTTCCAGCAATGACATAAAACAGGTGTGTCTGGATTGCCAAGGATAGGCTTTCCAGCAATGACATAAAACATGTCTCCAGAAGTATCATGCAGCCAAAGGCATGGTGATTTTATTTTCAAGATCTCCTGTCTGCATGGTGACAGAGGTCCAAAGTTGACAGCCAGACCTGCACTTTCAGCTAATAGGTTTTTACAGCAGCAGATGCTCCAGTTCACCACTTGCGTTACAACAGTGGTAACCGCAGGCAGATCTGCACTCAGGTGATTCAGCAAGGTCATCCTACCTATCTGGGCCCACCTGAAAAATTCCTTATAAAATTATACTGATTATCATTATATCTGCATTCTCTGGGGATGCAGAGAAAGTCACAGAAAGTTTTAATATGTTCATCACCCTAATGACAAAGCTATGAGAGGTACTGGATTTTTGAAGTGTTTCAGTTCTATCTTAATTCAGGACTTTTCATCTGTTCTCTCAGAATTTTCCTGTGATCTCTCACTTTCTTTTTTCATTCAGCCTTCATCGGTACAAAATAGGTTCTCTGAGAGACATTAATCAAAAAGTGACTTTTGGTATTTCTGTTCCTATTTGTAGTGGGAAATTCACAGCCAGCTTGCTTCTGAGTGAATGAATAAAGGTGAAAGAAAGAAAGTACAAAGCGAAGAAGGGAATAAACACTGGCTATCAAATAAAACAAAGAGTTGCACAAGACAAAGTTTAACTCATTTAACTTTTACTACAGTACTAGATCCTAACAAAGCAAGAACTTCCTGGTTTTTCATATTTAGTGCTTTTCACACATAAAATATGTAATTCTATTCACTGTTAGTCTTTTTAAGTGGATTTTAGAATTTATTCTGATAAGGCATTATAAAAGAAAACATGTAAAGCATTCAGACTTTACTAAGAAGACAACATGTTTATGTAACTGACAAGAACACATACCCATAGACATACATGTCCCAAAAATGGAAAATCAAAGTGGTTTTTGGTTTGCAAAAATATTCTAATATCTGTACGTTGGCAAAACTAAAACCTGTTAGTCAGATGAGGAATATTTGGAATATTTTCCAATATTTGGAAAATAGGTCTGCTCCTCTTTAGACATCAAATAGCACTTTTTCTTGTGAACATTTCAGAAAGTTTAGTAAAATTATTTCATTTACCCAAATCCAATAATAATGTAGAACAGGGTGGAAGGGTGATCAGCAGCATGAGATCATGCATTAAGCATATATTACAGCAGTTTGCCTCCTATAAATCTCTAGTCATATAAGAACAAACCTAAGAACCTGAAGAAATATGTCTTCTGATAAAATAATATTTTAAGCTTGATTTGAAGTTTTCTAAATCTCTGGAGGTTATTTTTAAGTTTTGATAGATTAGTGGTGGCAAGAAAACTAATTTTTTTTTGAGAATATGTTTATGCAGAGGTTCTAAAATATAATTGCTATTAGGCAATAATTTATGTTTTTCAGCCTGGAAGATCTGTTACTGTCCTCTTTCCTAGACCTTTGACTATACTTTATGGATCAAAAGAACTATGAATTTTTTCTCTTTTCTTTCCTACAATGAATATATTGTAGGAAAAAGCAATATCCAAAAGCCTATTTACAGTCTAAAGAAAGGAAAAGTTCTATCAATAAACTTGAATGTAAAGGTTTTCATTTCCTGTAGAATTGCTACTTATAACATTTTTGACTACTTCTTATGTGGATGATATTTTCTTTCACAGGCATGTCATTGAGAAAACTTCCTGTGGCATCAATGCAGTAACGATACTGTAGCAGTGGGGAACAAAGCGACACAGACCCCCTTCTGCATCCAAAGGAGATCCCTTTATGACAAATATCAGCCCCTTTTTATACCTTTAATCTCAGCGTGACATAACTGAAACCAACCTGAGACTTAGCAGAACTTAACAGAGAGAATTCAGGTGGTCTCCCCAGGCTGGTGCTGTCGGGGTGCCCGCCTTCCCGAGAGCATCTCCGCTCTGGTCTGCACGAACTGTTCCCTCAGCCTGCCAGACACCCGAGCCGAGAGGCTGTATGCAGTGCCTCACCAGGGAACTGAGAGGACTCTTTGTATAGAGAACCCAACGGGGTTTATTTAGGAACCAAACGAGGGTCCAGGGAATGTCCAGGTATGCACGGTAAAGCAGGAAGAAAACTGTGGCATCGTGTGTTTTTAGAATTGGTTATTCCTTTTGTAACTCAATAATGGTTTGGTCCTCAGTTCCCCCCATGTACTTCCCTCCCAATGATTTCTCCCTATTGGAGCTGCCCCCTCTCCCCTGGCCTATCATGGTAACCACTCCTCTTATCTCGAGAATTCTCTGTGTCAGTCATCCTTTATTTGATGTATGATTTGCACCTGGGGTTTTTCCCTCCCCTGTGTGATCCTCAGTGGCTTAGCTGTAACCCACGCTCCTCCCTGGGTCCTCTTTATTGGTTAGTTTTGTGTGTCCTCCCATCACACCCACTCCCTTTATCAGCGGCCCCCTGAGACCCCCTCTTGGGTGCCCCTCCCTGACCCCACTGGAGAAGAAGATTGAAAGATCCTTGGTACCTATACGGGTGTCCACTCCGCCTTCCTTTGCTTCAGTACCTCGTAGCCGAGATCCCGCCTGCGCCACCCACACCGCAGACGTAACCACTGCCCAGGGTTCCAGAGGGAATCCGGGAGTGGAATTTTGTGTGGCCAGCTGCGGCTGGGCCGGGGGCACCCAGCCGGGCTCCCACACAGCCCCGCCTCCACAGGAGAGAGGCTACAGACAACCACTGATGAAGGGATCCAGGGACGAAGAGCCCCGAGCAAGGGAGGGTCCAGGATATATAACTGGGGCAGGATACAGACGCACCAATGGGGATAGGGACGGGAGGAGGGGTCAGAGTGAGGTGATACAGCTTTTGCCAATAAGGGAGCAGGGATGGTGTAGTGTTTTGGACAAGTCCAATGGGGAAATCTGGGAACACAGAACATTCTGGAATGGGAGAGTGAACTTTAAATGACAGGCAGAACTTCATTTACATCGAGGAGCAGGGAACCCTGGGAGAATGCTCCAAATTCTCACTCTAAACTAAGTGGGGAGTTCTCCCAAGGCATCCCAGACTTGACAGTGCCAACACTGTCTCCCACAAAAGAAGGCAACCTCTGGCTGGTTCAGCTGCAATTCTGCTGTCCACAGGTCCTGTCACTTGATCAGCTTCCCGTTCATGTGCTGTCCTTGTGTTCCTCCAGCCGATCACAATCTCACTTCCAGCTGTCACTCAACTGAGACTTTCTCCTCACTCATAACCACCTCTCACACCACAACCAACTTCCAACCATCCAGCCTGCAGCTGTGCCTTTCCCACTGGGCCTTCTGGTGAGCATAAGCCTTAACCACTTTAATGATTACAACCCCATATCCTACATCATACAAGATCTGTAAATACAATTTGGGTACCAACTTCCAGATCAAGTCAGAAATAAGCAGAAGGCTTCACATCTGCACAGCTGCAGCTATACTGCAAAAAAAAATAAACATATATGAAGAGCCCTGTCCCAGCTCATCCCTTTAGCAAATCTGTATCTGACTGGTCTCCAAACTGGGAGAGGAGGTCCAAGTGTTTAAATTTCAAAACAGCCTCTGAGTATAGAGGTTTTATTAATATCCATCTTACAAAACATGCAGGAAAGCACATGTGTTACAAAGCCAAGCAATGCACAGTCCCCGGGGAGGTGCAAGAGGGAGACCTTTATTGCACAAACCAAGCCTTTTAAAAGCACTTAGACCTCTATCAATTGCATTCCATTTAAGCACCACAAATGTAATTCAACCAACCACCACAAACCACTATGTGTACACGTAATGATTAAATAACTTGTTTTTCTACCTCTAATTCAGTTGAGTCACTTTCCCGTAGTCCTTTTCTACTTAGCCAAAGTAGCAGGCCTGAGCCATGATTTTACAAAGGTAACAAGGCCTTTATTTTGTAAGGTTTTACCTATATGCAACAATTAAGCAAGACTTCAACAAGCACTATCAAAGACGACTAGTTTTCCATTAGATTTCTATTCAATTTTGCAAGTAACATAGGAGTACCTTAATGTGAACTCACACACTAAAAGACGTCAAAGAAGTAACACAAGAGATGTTTTGAGTGCTATAAAAGCTTCACATGCATTTATAATCTCTCTTACTCCAAAATGTTATGTTTATAGCAAAATGTTTTCTTCAGTATCTAACAGTGGCTCATCCGATCTTTTCCCACAACATTCCATAAGTTCTTGAAATTTTTGCTGCTGTCTTTTTTATTCGAAAATAATAAAAGTAGTTCAAAGAGGAAAGAGAAGAAAGGAGGAGATAACTCACAAACTCAGCCTGTCTCTGAACAACTGAAACCTGTGGGAAGGACTCACATTAGAGAAGTTCATGGAGAACTGATTGTCCATTGTTTTTCGTAGAAGATTTTCTCAGGAGACAATTCATCTGAATTTTAAAAATAATAATAAAAATGTAACCAGAAAATTATTTCAAATTATGTAGCCCAGGATAAGTATGTTGCAGTTACAGACAGTTTTACACTTTTTGCATCTTACGTCTTCAATACAGGAGGGATAGAGAATTGTCATCTTAGAACATGCTCCTGTTTTACGTGGTCTCATTGACCACATAACTTTGGCATGGAAGTCATTGCCCAGCAACTCTCAAAGTTCTCATCAGGGTGTCTTCACTGGTCAAAATCCCTTGGGACTCAAGGTCAGTCATCCAAGGACACTTTGGAGAAAAAGTAAAAATAAAAGTGCAAGATTTTTAATATAATAGTGAAGTGACAGTTAAAAGAGTAGGAAATTCTCCTGACATTATTCTCCTTATTATCATATGAAGAATAAGAACAAGCATTTCTGCCTGAATTCATGCTGCTCCTTTGTATGAAGGATCACCTCCTTCAGCAAGTATAAACAATAAACTATGTAAACAGTACTGTCTTAGGCCAAGTGTTCCATCCTTTCCCTTCAGTAAACATCTCCTAGAATTGTAGACACTTGTGAAGGTTTCCACTCAAGAGAAATACAGCTGAGACTCAGACTAAAGGGCCCAGTTCTCCTCTTGACTGGGGCCCAAAGATTTCCACATCACAAGGCACTTCCTTTCCTTGGTACGATCAGCAATGCATTTTGCTGCCTCATTAAAACTGGGCACACATTCAACTTGTAGCACCAAACTGACACAGAAACAGATTTTTATGACACCATTAGTTTGCAAGAATAATTGTCTCAGCTTAGGGAGTCAGGTTATAAAAGACATGCTACTTTTTAATAAACGCCTTCTGTTCACCCTCTGAAGACTGGAGTCTCTTTGTTCTGTCCCTGACTCAACAGCAACAGCTGGAAAGTTCTCTCCAGCTGTAGAAGTGACTAAAAGATTTTTGGCTGGAGAACCACTGAAGGTTTTGGTTAAGTTGAAAAGGTTTTTGGTCTGAATCAGGACCTTGAAAATAATACGCTAAGGAGATTGGAATGAATGAGTGTTACTATATATTTGACTCCCATCCCTGAGGCAATCCAGATAATTTTAGATAGTATAATTGTACTTTACATTGTTTCCTATGATGTCCACTGACCTTTTCTCTCCCCTTGAGTACAGGCTCTGGGAATCTCTTTGAAACTTGGTTGGTGGGAGGGATTAAGGTGGTAAATCTGGGACATGTGCATTTGTTTGAGTTGTGGGGATACTTGGATCTGTAAGACTGTCAACTCCAAAAGGCAAGGTGGCCTAAATTGAATTTGCTGAGCTATTTTGGAGCCCAGCTTACAAGTCCACAAAGTTTCAAAAATAGTTGTGTAAATTATCTAATGTTAGTGAACACTAAATCTCATAGAAAGAAAGTGCTGTCTCCAAGGATACTCCAGAAATCACGAATACACCATGGGCCAATCTGGAATCAGGAATACACCATGTCTCTAGGAATACACCATGGACCAATCTGCTGGACTTTGGGTGCTGAAAGACTGCTGCATGAACTCTCCCTCCCAGAACCTGATTGTCCTGTAATTTTTGGACTCATGGGATGGGGAAAGGGGGAGATGTAGGTGTGTGTGTGAGGGGCATAGAAGGATATTAACTAGATTTATGAACAGCAATTGCCCATTATATGAACTCCAGTATGCTTTTCTCTTCTTTGCTTTCTGCTCTGACTGCTAGACTGGACTAGGAGAGGAATGGTACCCTGATTAGACACAAGGGAAAGGTCCCAGGATGGTGGTGTCAGTCAACGTTTCAAGACATGGGGTGGTTGCCAGGGACTAGATAACTTTGATGTCTCAGCAGCACATTTTGAAATGTTTTGGAATGCTCATGCGGATTTGGTGGCAGGGACAGATCAGGTCCTGTGAAAGCAACACAGTGAAATGCCCCACCCCCAGCCTAGAGCCATGGTCCCAGCTCTGGCCAAGCTGTCAATCAATCAATCAATCAATCACACACCAGGGGCAGTGCTGACCCAGCCCCTGACTGCCCAAATGACCAGAAGTCCCACCTGGAAGTGGGTCTCATGAACGGCCAAGGGCTTAAAACCCCCCAGTAGGGGAGTTACACAGGTGTGGAATATGCCAGCTTCCTTGGAATTCACGCTGGAGTCCTCGGAGTTGCTAGCTATATGTGTGTATTTTGGTATCCCTTCTGTCTTTCTTTCTGTCTCTCTCTTTCTTCTTCTCCTAATCCTCTTTACATGGATTTTTTTGGGGATAACTTTACATATTATGGATTTAAACATTTCTAGGTTGAATGGGCTATGTTTATGCTAAGCAAATTCTAAGTTTCTGCTAAGTTAATACTACATAAATAATAAATAATGCTATAATAGGTGTTTTGTATTGGATTTGGAGCTGTATTTACTCCTTTGCCAAAGTTTCCTAATTTTCAATACTTTTTGCCAGTAAACTTTTGTGTGATTGTCACCTCTTGAAAATATCTGGTGGGGATTTCTCCTTCGCATCAGCTAGAGTAAAGGAACCTTGAGTTTAACCCCTGGATTTAAGTATCTGGGGTGTAACAGGCACTTTCCTCATAAGCCCTGTAAAAATCATAAAGACACTTTTTCTCATGAAGGCCATCTGCTCATGTGGTGGGTCTGGTCATGAAGGCCATAAAACCTTTTAAAGCTGCTTGCCTCCTAAACCCTGAAAACCTCATACAGGTGCATTCCACATAAAGGTGCTGTTCACAAACCCATTTCATGCCGCGCTGCTGCGTCGAGTGCACTCTACTCCCCTGAGAGCGGGGGGAGGCGGCACCGGCTAGCTGGGAGCACAGCAGCAGCTAGCAGCGGGGGGCACTGCCTTAATGCGCCGGGGCGTCAGGCAGCGCCTTCGACAGGGCAGCAAGATCGAGAGGAGCGGCAAAAGCGGAGAAACTTAAGAGAAAAGAGGACCTAGACTTGGCTGGTGCAGTCCAGAGTTTATTGTCTCCAGGGGATCCAGGCGAGAAAAGGCAGAGAACAAAGAGTAACAGCAGTATATAAAGGGGGTGGAACATAGGTACAAGAACCAATGGGGGAAACTGAGGAGGGGAATCGGACATAACTGACACGGGCGAAAACTAATGATATAAGAGCTAGGGAGGGGCCTGGAGCACCTGCCCAATCACCGTCCGAGGAAGGGAGAAGTTTCTGGAGAAATGGGCAGGGCCCCAGGAGATGGACAGGGCCCGGGAGGAGGGGAAAAGCAACAAGAGGGATGGTAACCGTGGAAACGGGGTGGAGACAAGGGCTTGGCAGCATGCCCAGACTGGGAGTGAACCATTTCAGGAAGAGGGGAAACCAGGACTAAACCATCAACATAGGCTTAGGGATGCAAAATGGGGAGAACATTATAAGATGGGGAGAACAACACAAACAGGGAAGATAACAAAACTGGAAATTGGATGCGCACCACAACAATTTCACATCATAAAGGCGCTCCCCTCATCAACTCCATTAAATTCATTAGAGATCACAAACCTCATAAAGATCATATAGGTGCTCTCCTGATAAATCTTATTAACCTCTTACTGGTGCTTTACCCATAAAGCCCATAAAAAAATATCTCCTCATAAAAACCAGAAATTCTCTAAAAGTTCCCTTCTTAATAAACACCTTAAATCTCATAAGGGCACTCACTTCATAAACCCCCAAATCCTCATAAAGACACTCACCTAATAAACCCCATAAACTTTAAAATATACTCTCCTAATTAAGGCGCTTTCCACAACAACCTAATTAACCTCATAAAGGTGCAGTCCTCATAAAGCTCATAAAGACTCTCTCCTCAAAAGCCCCATGAACTTCATAAAGGCACTCCCTGCCTAAACCACAAATTTCATAAATGCAGTCTCCTCATCAAGACCGTAAACCTTAGAAAAGTGCTTTCCTCATAATCCCCATCAACTTCATTAAAGAGATCTCCTTGTAAACCCTATAAACATAAGGGCACATAAAGGTGCTCACCTCATAAAGGTGCTTTCCTCATAAACCCCATAATACTCATAAGGGCACCTTTATGAGAATCATAGGGATTGTGAGGAAAGCATGGTGTTGATGAGGAGTACTTTTATGAGGTTTATGGGGTATATTAGTAGAGTGTCTTCATGAGGTTTCTGGGGTTTATGTGGAGACTGCTTTTTTAATGAGGGTGCTTTTGTAAGGTTTGTAGGGTTTATAAGGAGAGCACCATTATAAGGATTATGGGGGTCATGAAGACAAAGCCATTTTCATGTGATTGTATATATGCTTTTATTTATGACATTTATTGTCTTTACGAAGACAGGGTCTCTATGAATTTTATGGTATTGAGGAGGAAAGCACCAATATGATGTTTATGGAGTTTAGGAGGAGAGTGTCTTTATGACCTTTATGGCCTTCATGGCATTAAAGGCCTTTTTGAATTTCATGGAATGATGAGAATATATTTATGAAAATAAGGGGGTTTATGAGGAGAGTGTCTTTAAGAGATTTATGGCCTTCATGAGGAGATAGTCTCCATGAGGAAAGTGCTTTTATTATATTTGTGGAGTTTATAAGAAGAGCACCTCTGAGGAGAGTGCCTTTATGAGGTTTATTTGGATTATGAGGTTTGTGAGGAGAGTGCCTCTTTACATAAGCCCCATAAACCTCATAAAACGTTCTCCTCATAGAGGCCTTCTCCTCTGAAACCACATAAACCTCATAAGGGTGGTTTTCTCAGAAACCCCATAATCCTCACAAAGGCACTCTCCTCCTTAAGGCATCCACCTCATAAACACTATAAACCTCAAAAAGGTACTGTCCTAATGCAGGTGCTCTCCTTCTAAGCCCCATAAACTTCCTAAAGGAGATCTCCTCATAAAAATCAGGAACCACATAAAGGCACTCTCTTAATAAACCACCTATACCTCATAAAAGCACTCAACTTATAAATGCCATAAACCTTACAGAGGTACTCAACTCATAAACTCCATAAACATCTAAAAGGCCGTAAAACTCATAAAGGCAATCTCCTCATAAAGATGTTCTCATCATAAACAACATAACACAATATCCTTATAAAACCCAGAAATTACATAAAGTTGTCACCTCATGAAGGTATCTCTTCCTGAAGATGCTCTCTTCATAAACACTATAAAAATCATAAAGGCACTCTCTTCATTGAGGTTCTCTCTTCAAAAACCACATCAACTTCATAAAAGTAGTCCCCTCATCAAGAGAAAAGCCTCAGAAATGGGATTTTCTCATAACTCCCATAAACCTTCAAGGCTGCTGTCTTCATAAATCCCTAAGATTCACAAAGGAAATTTCCTCATGAACCCTGTAAATATTGTAACACTGCTTTCCTCGTTGTGGGATTCACATTCTCTGAACCTGAGAGAAGCAGTGAGAGAAGCAGAGGAAAGAATGATCAAAACAATTCTTATCTCGTTTGCTGTGCCTGTGTTGTGCCCAAGCAGAATGCAATGTGGAGATTGTTTACCCAAAGGAAGGTGTTTTGTTTCCTTGGTCCGTCAGGGCCAAGCGCGTGTCCAGACTGTCGGGCAGGAGACAGTCACAAGATTTTGTTCATTTGAGTGCTCGTGCAGTTTCACTTTAGATGTAGTGTGATACAGTGTAATATAGTATAGAATAATATAGTATAATAAAGTAATAAATTAGCCTTTTGATATCATGGAATCCTCCTTGTCATTTCTCCCTGCCACGGTGGTCGCCCCTGCTTTTACAATATCTCATGAAGGCCTTAAACCTTCTAAAGGCACTCTCCTCACAAACACCAAAACCTCATAAAGGCCTTGCCCTCCTTAAGGCACTCTTTATAAACCTCTTACAAAATTCATAAAGACCATAAAGCTCATAGAGATACTCTCCTCTTAAACCATATAACTCTCTTAAAGGTCCTCTCTTGATGAACCCAAAAAAAATCAGAAAGGCAGCTTCTCAAGAACCCCATAAAACCAGTTAAGGAGCTTTCTCCACATAAATGCCAAGGAACTCCTCCAAAAGGCATTCTTCTCTTGAGTTTCCTTACCATTCCTACATGTACATTCCTATATTTTCTGTGTTCCTTGATGTGCTGCCTCTACTTCAAGCACTGGATCCTACAATTCCCTTGCAACACCTTTAACTAAGCCCACTATGCATGTGAGTTTATGCTCAGAAAAATGATCCACTGAATTGGAATTATAGCAAATGCAGGACAAGAAGGAGTCATCTCAGAAGGAGATGAAGAAGGAGTTAACTGATCAATGCCAGCTGCCACAATGATTGCAATTACCTCTGCTCTCTCCAGTGTGACAGAGGGGACCACAAATGTATGTCAGCAATTGGAATTAAAGAAAGCCTGAAGTACCAAAGCCTTCACAGAAAATAAAGGAAATATTTCCCATTTAAATAGCACACCTGTTTCAGTATCCCAAGCACATTAGTCATGTAACTAAGGTGGATTTGAGAAAAGTAAAATCCTATCCAAAAGAAAGAGGGCTCACACATTAATATACAAAATACATACCTGAAACTATAGGGGAGAAATAACTTTAATAGTACAAGACACCTTATACAACCTAATACGTAATGCTTATAACTATTTCTAAAATGCGTGGTTTGGTTTGCTGCCGTAATCTTGAATGTACAAATTACTTTCCATTTTTTCTTCAATGACTGGGTTTACAGTATTTTTCTTGTTATGAAGATAAATCCCTACCCAGGGAATGTGGGTATGGAGAAGGAAAACAGGGAACAATAAATTGAATCTCTAGAGATATTTACTAATAAAAGGGCAATACTGAGATTCACAAGATACAAAATACCTGTTGTTACTCTTAGTTTAAAAGTATTAGTTATCACATGCAGAGATAGATGGACAACTCCATTTTTCCAACTGCAGTTTCTGAAGACTGATTTTTCCTATTTAACTACTATTTGTGTTATACTTCAGGTTTCCCCTTCTTTGCATTACACTGATTCAATAATACTGAAAAATGAAGTCCTTATTCTCTGATAAATGCAAGCCCTTTGGCATCAGTGGCAATATCAAGTTTGTGTCCTATTTTTGTCAACATACTTCTGTTCAGCACACCGAAATCTACATTACTAGTAAATAAATTGACCACCTACCTACATAACTACTCCCCGACTGTTCCACTAGACTACCAACATGCCAACAAGCTTGTGGCCATGCTCAGGGTTGGTCACAGAGCAGCCACCAGAGTAGCCACTTCTGCTACTCCTGTTCACAGTTACTCCTTGCATTCAGAACCCTGATTTCCTTCCTTGAGCTGGTGTTTTGCCAGTGGGGGGCAAGAGAATGGACACAAACACCAATAGAAAGAATGGTCTTAGTTTACTATTAATATTGAAGCAAAACAGAAGTAAAAGGATGTATTTGATAAAACAATAAGCTTATTACTCACTCAGCTTCAGCAACAAGCTAACATAAGCAAGGTAACGCATCTATTCACTGTTATATGAGAGAGAGAGATTAGTGTTTGTGAAAGATACATCACCAATTGCCTAAAGACTTTACCATCATCCAGAGTCTGCAATCGCTGGGGAGTCCCCATTTCGCAGCAAAGACCAGGAGAACCCTTCCTGGCAACTGGGAAAATCCCACCCAGTGTGACCACTCATGGATGAGGTCTCCAGTTCACCCAAAATAGGGGTCCAGCTTTTATAGGCTCAAATCAACAGAAAACATCTGGTTTTGATGGTTCATTTCCCAAGCAGCCAGGGCCAAGGCTTGGCCAGAGCCCAGGCCACAGTGAGAGGATTTTTGCCTAAAATATTCTACTAACAAGCCTGTAGAATTATCAGCTGGGTGGGTTTCTCTTATCAACAAGCCTTTAGGGATATTGGTTGGAAGAATTTTTTCATATATCTTGTAAAATATTATACAAACATCTCTACAACAGCCAATTAATTAAGAACAACTAATAAAAGTGTTTTAATAATATATTTTTAACTAAAGAACCTTGATGGTATTAATAGCATCATGCTCAAGATTCATCTTCTAAGTTAACTCAGGCTTAGGCCTGCAGTTCAGGGCTTAACAAATTCAGTTGGAAATTCCAAATTCCTCAGACCTTTTACCTTACTTTGTTTTGTTTCATATCAATTCAACATAGGTGAAGTTATGACAAAAGCATTCTATAATGCATCCTAAATAGGGATTATGACAAAGACTGCCATATATCTGTAAATAGCATAATATGATGTCAGTATTAAAACTGATAATACATGATGCCTGAACGTGAACAATGGCAGTGAATGTGCAAATGGCAGCCTACCCAGTCCCCACCATCTGTTACCTACCTCCTGCCACCAGGAGCACTTGCAGAAGCAAGTGCGCAGGCAACAGGAGAGGATGGTTGGTGGCTTCTGTGAGACCCTCTGATTCTCCAGACAGCAAACAAGAAGGAGTCAGGTTCAGTTCCCTACGTTATTCTGGCAGTGCACTCTTGCTCCTCCTTTTTGCTGCTGGTGAAAAACACCAGTTAGTGTTAAAACTGGTGGTTTTCAGCCCAGTCCTTGTGCCAGCTTCTAAAATACAAGATAAAACACAAGCATTTGAAAGCAAACTTAAAGAGGCTGGTTCACAGAATCTCATTATAAAAACAAATACATAATAACATGTTTCACCTGGGTGAGTTAAACCCTACCCCAGTTACCTTCTCCTGAGATTCTTTTGTTACCTAATGAGAACAAAAGGATCTGAGACAAAAGCAGACAATTACTTTTCCTCCCTTTTCTGGTGCAAGATTAGCTCACAGTAGCAACACATTTCCCTGTGACTAGATTTTCCTTTTCACTGCATATTTAAAGGGAAAGGTGAATAATGACAGTGCTTAAAATAAAAACATTAAATACTCATAGCAGAAAAGCCATAAATCTAGGCATAATTCATATAAAGGCCATTTTGATATTTGTTTTAACATGGACCTAAAAAAAGTATAAAGTATCCCCTTACCACTTATCCTTAAAGCAAAAACTGCTTCTAGAAACACATCGCTGGTTTTGCCATGGAATTAGATTTGCTATCTCACTGCACCAGCCTGCAAATCTATGCAAGCTTTAGACATAGGTTACTCTGAATAAATGAGATACAGATTTTTTCAATACAGAAAAAGCTTGGAAAGCAAGTTGTCATCTCTGACCCAAGATCTCTTTCCTTGGTTGAACTGACCCAAGAGCTGATGCTGCCCCAACATGCAGCAGTAGCCAAACTGCAGAGCTTGAACTGTTGCAACAAATTCATTTTTCATCAATATTTTGCTAGTTTCTATTGAGATTGAGCAAGGTCTTCGGACTGTGGCTTCTAACTTTTAAAACATTTGGGTCTAGTAAATATGTTACAGCATAGCAACTTTAAAGGTGGTAATAGAAGCTTAGGTGAAGAAATGAAACATTTGTCCTTTTCCAGTTTCCTTCAGTGGTTATCTAAAGAACATCAGCCCTGATTAAGAGCAACTGAGGTGTGAGTAATCCTCCCTCCAGACTTTAAACTTCTTTTAGCAAAAGACAAGTGACATTAGGAGCCCAAGCTACAAGGATGATTTCAAGTAAAACCAAGGCATGACAAAACCCCCTAGTATTCCAGAAAGGTTCTAGACTTGATCACAGATAAGCTGGGAGGCTTTTTGATTGTAGTAACTAGCTTAAATTCTCTGCATTAGCAATCTGCAATATAACTTTGTCCAGAACCATAAATGCCTAACTTACTTGAAATAGGGCTGACTTCGTTTCTAAATAAATGTGGCAAAAGCAAAGTAAGGGAAAAACATAATTATACAATACGCTAGAATGTGGAAAAAGAAGATTAAATCTTATTTAAATATAATTCCTGGGCATTAGTAACAGCTCTATAATTAATAACAACACAGCTGACTGCACTAAGTCCTGTAGCAAAAACTAAATTTCCATTGATGTTTAAGAGTAATTAGGTTTCATGAAAAGACTGGGGCTGAATTTTTTAAATAATTTTTTTACCCTGTATTGAATATTACACAGTTCCTGTAGTTTCTTATTCAGAAATATACATTCATTTGTGTGGAATAATTCACTGAGTAACATCACTTCACTCAAGACTGCAAATACACTACAAAATGGATGAAGCTTGTGTTTTGCCATCATAGCTGTCAGGACACTTAAGCCATTTCACATTTAAGTGGGCACTGGGGAAAATAAAACTTCAGTTTTCAAAAATGAAGTGTGGTATAAACTGACTAAATGACTAAATTTCACATTTCTGATATACAGCATTTTTTTCACCTAGCAATAAAATCTATTCTGTTTGGAGTTTTCATGACATTTGATGATAGCATAAATGCTATCCTAAAGGTCTACTTTGTTTTACTAAGAAAAGACTTTTAGATCTGGAGCAGATCAACAGAAGCAAGAGTACTTACAAAAACTTTCTCAAGTCTCTGAGCCACAGACCACATATTTTTCCTTTATTCTTGTCAGAATACCATTCTGTTTTAAGAGTTGCGGACTTCTTCTTCTAGACTGGGCTACACAGAATGTTTACTTTCATTCCTTCATAACATACATAGACTGATACATCAGATAGATCTTTCACAAGAAATAATGACATGTTTTACATGCTTTGCTATTTACAGATATATTCATGTCTCACATGGAAACCATTTCAGTAGTGTCTGACTAATAAACTACAACAGGGTGCAGATTGATGCAACAAATCCACATGGTGAAGTCCAGTTCACAGGACCCACAACCAGTCAAAAGGGCAGCTGTACCTAAGCTGAAAGCAAACTCCTCTCACACTTAGGCCAGGAAAAGAGTAAAAAAAACCCAGAGCTCAGCTTAAATATCCATAGGTGTGGCTGGGGGCTCCAAGTGAGGCTGGTCAGAGTAAGGCTAATTCATCCACCTTGAGATTCTAAAGGGTTTTATCCCAAGACAGGTGTTAGAAGTATCAAAAGATTTAGGGATTGGGCTTAACAACAAAAACCTGCCCATTTATTAGCTGACATCCCACCATCCCTTTCAGCTAGATGCACACCTCTAAAACAGGTGTCAATCTCTATCTAATTTTTATGCCCATGAAAATCAGTGACAGTTGAAAAGGTCATATGCTGAGGTCATATTTAAAATTTCTTTGCTTGCTGAAATACCTGCATGTGTGACAGGCTGATGACACATTTCTCAAGAGAACACTTGCTGTAGTCTCTTGGTAGCAGAATCAGATGGTTTTTTGTTGAACAAGAATACGAACATTTCCTTCAAGCACCAATGAAGTCCCTGTAATTCAAAAGCTTGGTCCAACTGCTTTTAAACTGCTTTTTTTGAACTGTTCCTCATGAGGAACATGTTCATCATGTTTATCTATATAAATATTAACAAATGTATTTTCTATTTTATTTTCAAACTTCTTACTCTCTCCCCTCTCTTTGTCTACATTCAAACTTTTGCACTCGAGTCTGCTTCCACCTTTCCTTGCTCTCCCATAGCAACATGTTTTGGTGAGGACTCACTTCATCCATAGCATCAAGGTTGAATGCTTTACAATCATCATTTTTCTTGGCAACAAGAGTAGCAATCTATCAAAGACAGTACCAGTCTATCAAAATAAAATGCTTTTTTTTTTTTCAAATTCAGTTAGTATTGGGGTTCAATCTTACAACATTTTCTTTCTTTTGATACTTTTTTAAATAAAATAAGTAAGATTACACTATTGGTGTTTGATCTGAACTTTTGTTCTTTCAGAAAGCAAGTAAAAGAAGTATTTGCTGGTGTCCCCTTAGTTTTTAGGATTTGTATTTGCAGTGTCATTCAAAAAGATCAGGAAAAGCTAGTTATTACCCATTAGAAGGAAATTATAAGAAAAATTATCCCTAATGAGAAAACGATACTTAATGAGAAGTCACCTGATATTTTAAAGAAACCTTGACCAACTATGAAAGTCTGAGACCCTTGACACTTGAGGCTTTTCCCTTTCATCTCTAATATCTCATTTCAGCCCTCAGAATGAGTATTTTGAAATACTTCCTACTTCACAAGACAAAACTTTCTCATATCTTTGTGATGGTTTTTCCTTCATCTAGAAGAAACTTTATATAAAAATGTGAAGATGAGCTGTCAGTTACATGCCATTATTATTTTTGGAAAACATGGTTGCATTATTTATTCATGTGTCTCCTCTAATCTGAGCTGAACAGTTTACAAATTCAGCTTACATGCCTTTTTCCTGTTATTTGAAGTTTCAGACTTACCACCTTCCGACAATTTTCAAATGCAGTTTCCACTTGGATCAGCCTGATTTTTTTCAAGCTATCATGGCCTAAATAAGAGCCACCAGTTCTAACTCTTTGGCTGTTTACTGGCGTCTCTCAGAACCGCACGTTAATATTTGGTGATTCAGACTCTTTGGATTCCACAATGCACATACATAATCCAAGTAATCTAAAGAAGAAGATTTTTTTTTTCTCTGTGAAATGCTAGGTAGGATTAAAAAATGGTAGAATATAAAACAGCATGAAGATGAGTAATCTTCATCTCATTCTTGGTAATGAGAGCACATGTATGGTTAACACAAGCATTTTACATGCCTGCTGTTGCCTCATTTTCTATGTAAGACTGGTGAAATACATTTCCATTGACTCTTGCAGGGATCAGCACACCACAAGAAGCCATTACCATCTAGGCTGGCTTTAAAAACATGAAATATATGCTCATGTCTGCAAAGAATAGGCACTGATATTCAGGGTATCTCAGTTTTCAGACAAATTTAAAAGAGGACACACTGCAATGAGTAGTCTCTTCTAAAGGGTTTCAACAATTCTCCTCCAATAATAGAAAATTAATACTAACAGAGAAAAGTTTAAAAAAAACAAAAATGAAAAAACCCAAAACAAACAAACAAAATCCCTGCCCAACAGTTTATTAACAATGGAATGCCCACAAGGCAAGGAAGAAAAGTAAATTGCTGCTAAACACCAAACCATCAGAACTCCACAAGCCTGCCACGCACCCGCACAGAGGATCAAGGACCCAAAAATCCAGAGAATGGGGCAAATGTTGGAGAAATACCCTTCCTGGAACCTGGTGTGAGATGGTGCCAGCTTTCACATTGAGGAAGGTGGAGATTCCACAAGAGTTCCAGCAGCAGTGAAAACCCGGTGACCCTGTGGCAGTGAGCTCCTCTCCATAGCAGCCACAAGGAGATGGGCTGGAGCCTTTTTGTGTTCTCTGTAACCATAACTCTTGGGGTTTTGGAACAAACAACTTTTCTGTATAGTAACTTCTCAGTCTTATGAGTTCAGTCTCTCCTAATAGGAACTCTGTGCATTTGTTTGTCTGAAAAACACCTTATTTTTTCAGGCATCTTTTTATAAAATGTATTTGCATTCTCTCTTCTCATCAGTATATATAATAAATATCAATTTCCTTATTTGTGAACAATAGCGAGTAGGACCTGACCCAGGACTCATAAGTCAGTATTTCTCTCTATTTCATGGTAAGCCATTGTTTCTTGCTTTCTGTACATGCTTTTCATGCTGCTTTTGATATAATATTGTTTTTAATGTTCTGCTTTCTTAAGTTGCTTTCAACCACATCAAAGCTCAAAATGTGTCACCTCTGCAACTTTTCCTTCACTCCCATGAAGTTATACAGAAGACAGTGTTTTACAGGATTTGCTCTTGAAAGTTTGGGTTAAGTCTTATTTGCCTTCATCATTGCCTTAGTTACTTTCATACAGAAATAGATTTTTCCTTTAGCTTAGTTAAGCCCAAGAGTTTCCAGTGCCTTTTATTTTTGTTTTTCAAAGGTAAGCTATATATTTATCCTCTTCTGTGCTTTTCCTATTTCACCAGATTTACACGAGTTTTGAAAGGTCACAAGTAATGATTCTGCAATTCAATCAAAGAGGTCTTTCCATTTCATAGCATGTCATTCATTTAATCCTTGAGATTTCAAAACATACAGTGACAGGACAAGAGGAACAGCTTTAAACAGAAATAAGGCAAGTTTAGAATAGATATGAGGAAGAAATTCTTCCCTGGGAGGATGGTGAGGCCCTGGCACAGGTTTCCCTCAGAAACTGTGGCTGCCCCATCCCTGGAAGTGTTCAAGGCCAGGCTGGATGGGGCTCTGAGCAACCTGGTCCAGTGAAAGGTGTCCCAGCCCGTGGCAGGATATTGGAATGGGATGTTCTTCAAGGTCCTTTCCAACCCTAGGCATTCTATGATTCTATAAAACTACAAAACTTGACAGCATCTTGTAATCTAACACAAAAGTCCAGATGGGATTTACTTTGCAATTTCTTTAACATATCGTTGCATTTCCCATTTAAAAAAATGCTATTTTTATGTTTAAAATGTAATGATTGAAGAAAAATCTTTATTTAAGAAATTATTTTTTTCTTTAATCTGTAGACGCATGAGCTGGAAAGATATGAGTAATGCATACTCAGAGGAATTTCAGAAACATATCAACTCAAAGTAGACACTTCAAACAGAAGTTCATTAAGTGATCCAACATCTCCACATTGTCTACAAAACAAATAAAACAAATATTTTTCAGGACATGGATTAGGAATTAAGTTGTTCAGTTGGGAAAATGAAAGACTCAAAAAAGATTAACTGCAGGACTAGACTTGGAACAAAAAGTACAAAACATAATGAATGCAAAAAAAAAAAAACTTAAAATGGGCAACTAAAGAATGCATCACTAAAAGAAGCTTCAGAGCCTGCTGTCTCCTCCATTCATGAGGCATCATTTCAGAATTAGTTCTGCTTTTCCCTACTGTCAGATGTGCTTAAGCAATGACCACCTGTGAAGTACCCATGAGGGCACACCCCAACTGAGAGTCATGGCAGCATCAACACACCTTCAGATCAACCCAGTCCTAGTCAATACATTTCAGTCTGCCTTGTCCTGCAGATGTAAGAGGTAAAAGTTCTACTGGCAGCAGTAGAGATTTTATCATACATGTTAACAATGAAAACCAGCAGACACTCTGGGACTCTTAGCTATTGAACAACATTGTCATGCATTCCAGGATCTTATAAGTGAAGTTACCAAAATTCCCTATGGAATTATTCAATATTTTTATTATTGTTAATAAAATTACTACCTACCCTGGAACATTGTGAATTATCTTTCACTCGAAATATTTCTTGTCTTTCAAGCAAGATAGGATATTTTAATAGAGGGTATGTAAGATCAATAAGCAGAGGTACAGATTAAGATTGAACCGAATAATTATAGCATTATTTTCAAACCAAGCAGTGCAAAAATTTATGCAGACTAGACCATATGTAAAATTCTAAATGTTTTAAGTTATTTTTATTGGAAAGCAGGATGTGAACTTGGAAACTAAGTTACTCGTTAACCTTTTCAAATGATAGAGGAATGGTAGAAACTCTTTTCTTCATGGAGACCCATGACTCCTTCCACACTTTCAAGGCAGTCATTTGCTCAGCACACATATGCAAATTCACTGAGGTCATAATTTATCCCCAAAATTAGAGCATACCAGTTTGGTAGGTACTTTAGCATCTTGGTCTTCTGCTGTGCATCAAGTCTTTCCACTGTAGCCACAGTATGTAGTACAGACAAATGCAGATAATCCTCCTAAATGGTACCAAAAATGTTTCAGAGAAAAAGGACATGCTTTAGCAACAAGTAAGGTAAGTTTCTAACATTTCCTGTAGGGCAACTCTACAGTACAACATTCTGTTTTGCTAACATTCAAGTTTGTACAAAGACAATGCAGATGCTCTGACCTTGTGAGAAGAAGTGCCACTTAAATATATATTTCCCCAGTATCTAGTAACTACTGATCTTTGCATTTCTACCTTATGAATATAAATTCATGAGGTGCAAAGTATTTTAATAGATGTCATCCATTTAATAAAAAATTAAATGTAATTTTTATTTGGTCACATTTCTTCATTTGACCAGCTATTGGTTTTGTAATTTTAGCCATGCTTTGTTATTCTTCCCACCATTCCTCTAGGGTTTGGGGTTTTTTTCTTTCCAAAGACATCATATTTTATCAAATTTAATAGTATCGAGAGTTTTCACAGTATGATTTACATTTGGATTTGGCACAAAATAGACAATTCCCAAGGCAACCTATAATTCCAATCCATTAGGCTAATTTATTGCAGCTGCTGTGATCAGTGGGCATGTCATCTTTAGTACAATGATGTCTGGTCCAGCATGGAAGATCAAACAAAATAAACCAATAAATTACTCTGCACCTAAACATTACAGTTTTTTTCACTCTCTTCCCTCATCCCCATTCTTAACATAGTCTGTTGTATTTGTGGCTTTTTGTGGGGTTTTAAATGTTTCTTTTTACAACTTAGAATCTTCAATTAAAAGAGTTATGGCCAGGTGCATAGAGCTCATCTGTAATGTATATATCAGTAATCACTATTCGGTAGTTGTCAATTAGAGGTTTTTTGGAGAACACACTAGAAATTGACATCATTTATTAAAACCAGTTATTGGCATTGCTCAGCCTGGAAAAGAGAAGGCTCCAGAATTACCTAACTGTGCCTGAAGGGAGAAAAGGTGAAAGGAGACTATTTAATGAGGGCATGGACTGACAGGACAAGGGGAAATTGCTTCAAACTGAATGACAGCAACGTTAGATAAGGTATTAGAAAGAATTTTCTGTGAGGATGGTGAGGCCCTGACACAGGTTTTCCAGTGAAGATGTGGCTGCCCCAGCCCTAGAAATGTTCGAGGCCAGGTTGGATGGGGCTAATAGCAACCTGGTCAAGTGGAAGGTGTCCCTGCCCCTGGCAGGGGGTGGAATTGGATGATCTTTAAGGCACTTTCCAACCAAAACAGTTCTACAGTTCTTAATTTCTACTTTAAAAAACTTCTATCACAAAATCTGCAACATTTCCTTTTGGCAGAAGAGAGACCATTCAGGAATTCATTTGGATTTTCACTCCTTTCTGCTGGAAGAGTCAATATCAACATTTTCTCCTTTGTTAAAAAGTGCCTTTGCCAGACTATTTACATCTCCAAACTGTCTTGTTGATATTTATTTTAAATGGTGTATTCTGTATATATTCTGAGAGATAGATTGAGGAAAAAAAACAGGTGCTTTCCTAATCTGTTAGGTAAGGTATCTTAACACTACAGGGTCTAGTCCCTACATTATTTCAGCAAGGAAAGGTACTAAGTCACACACAGACACAATGAGTACTAACATCAAGAACAAGAAAGTTCCTGATGAAGTAGGCAGTAAAAAAATCCAAATTCTGAGTATCCACTGCTGTAACTCTGTGAACAACCATTCTTTTTTGTGCCACTATGATAATTTATGCCAGCATCTGTGAATGCAATGTCAAATCTGGATGCATTCTGTAAAGTGTTTCAAAGAGCCACTACAGAGCTTCATAATGAAGCCCTTCTGCTTGATTATCTTATTTTGCTTTAAGATCTTGTACTCTGAAATGGGAACAATGATAATAGCCTGACAGCAGGGCATTCATCTTCAGTAAATCTTTCACTGAGTAATTATTTTCAAACCTATACATTGAGGGGAGAAACAAAATTGTGAGAGAAGACTCCCTTTAGCTTTACTAAAAGACATTTAAGGAGGAGTCTGGCTATAAAATAGGAGAATTGTTATAAAATATTTAGAAAACAATGGCAACAATAAAAAATATTCATTTGAGCATATTAATTCAAGCCCTAGGACTGGGGCATTTACAGTTTCAGCCACAAGAGAGTGTTATAGATGGATAATGAGATGATTGTCTCTCACAATTAAGGGATGAATATTGTGTGAATATTGAGAAAAGCTTTAGTGATGTATGGTTATGTTACTGTAGTTGAGATGTCCTCTGCTCTCCCCACAGTTCCCTTTCCCCCTGTATTGTTGCCATCAGACAGCCGGGGCTGTCTAGGACAGGTACAAAGGAGGCTGCACGTGTGTCCCTTGCATGGGGCAGTGGGGAATGGAAAAGCTCAGGGGGTGCTCAGGGGGTGCAGCATGGCAACACCTGACCTCCAATCCAGTTACAAGAGAGCAGTCTCCACTGATAAATGGCAAAGAAGAGCTGACTGACAGACTTTGGGAGGGCTGGGCTGGCTGCTGCAACCCCCAGAGGTATAAAAGACTGAGCATCCATCTTGAAGACAAGCCAGCCACATGGTAGGTAGCCACAAGGGCAGCTTCCAGTGCTGCAATGTTTCCTTATTTAGTCCTTTGGCTGTATTTTTTTAAGGTTTAATAAACCTTTTAAAATGTTTAAAGTGAGCAGTCGTTTGTCACAAGAGCTTCCCAGGGAAGCCAGAAGCACTGATAGGCTACAGCATGTGATGGTTCCTACAGGTTAGCTCTAATCACTTTTTCTAAAATTAAAAAAAAAAAACTTTAGATTTTCCACTGTTAACTTATTTTATTGCATTCTATTCTAATATCACCAGTTTTGACTTCTATGTAACTTCTTTTATCCTTCTCAAAAACTGTTGAAGGTGTTGCAAGGCAAACTTAATTTCTTGCATATTTATTTTGAATAAACTAACACAGATTACCTCAGAATGAAGCTATGGAAGAAGCAGTTAATTTCTGTGTGATTATATTACAAATCTTTAATAAATTAGTTTTTCTAAAAAAGTCTTCTAAGACATATTTAATCAGATTATAATAGTACCCCATGTATTACATTCCTAATTACATTGTATCATTGGGTTAATTTGATTTGTACTTCAATTATTAAAATTGATGATTTCTACTTATGAAATTAAAATGCTGGAACACTCTTGATAAAGTCAGTTTTAGAAACAGTTTAAGTAATTTTCTACTATCTGTCAGTTTGAAGCCCTTCCCTCTCATCCTGTCACTCCAGGCCATTGTCAATACTCTCTCTTCATCTTTCTTCTGGGGTCCCTTCAGGTACTGAAAGGCCACAGTAAGGTCACCATAGAGCCTTCCCTTTTCCAGGCATAAAAATCCCAGTTCTCTCAGCCTTTCCTCACAGTAGAGGAGCTCTAATCCTTTTTGAATTACATCCTCACAAAGGCAGGATAATCTTGAGTATAAGCCACATAAACTGCTAGCAAAGGTGCTAATGGGACAAGTTAGTGTGGGCTCTGATTACTACCAGGAGGGCACAGGACTCCCCAGAGCAGGGACACACATACTGAGAGTTCCTTCTTCACTGCAGACTAGAGAATTGTCCTGTGAAATTAAGGGAAAAGGCCTGTACAGTCATAGGAAAATTAGCTTGGAAGGGGCCTATAGATGTCATCTAATGAAACCTCCTCATTAAAATGGAGTTAACTTCTGTTAGATTGCCAAGAGCTTGGTCCAAAGAGCCTGATATAATTATATATATAATCTATATAATTTTGTGTGCCTTCCTAGGAACCTGCCAGGGCAACCATTTCCAGTGATGCACTATTAACATCATGATATATTCATTCTTTAGGTCTGATTCAGATTTTTTCATTTTTGGCTCTCATCCTTTCAGTGGGCACCTCTGAGAAAAGCCAGGCTCCATCTGCTCCACAAAGTAGTTGCAGATTCACCTGCAGCACCCTCTTCTCCTCAGCATTTTCTCATGTGACATACACCTAAGGCACCTCACTTCCATAGTGATCCTCCTCTATGGTCTAACACATTCATCAATACTTTTCTTGTACTTCAAGGATGCAAAACTCGGGGGATTTTACCTCCTTCTTAACAGCAGATTGTTTGGCAGAGATTTAATAGGAATGGTTTAACTTATGATCACTTTCCATAATTATGTTCAGAACACTGGGATAGATACACAAGATAGATACACAAACTTAAACTGTGCTTGCATTCTCTGATGTGTTTCTGTATAAATATTCTGTAGTAATTGTTCATGTTATGCATAAAATATTCACTTTACTCCTATGAAAGAACTACACCTCCTCCTAGGAGCAAGAAAGCACAGAACAATGACAGAAAAACCCTGGTTCTGCTATCTCGATTTTGGTATCAAAGAGAAGCACCCAAAAAAAAAAGCATACCTGTTCTCAGTTCTGAGTATAGAGTAGAAAAGAATAGTCATCTCTGAAGGAATCCATTTGTCAGCATCTGGCTCATATCCTAGGAAATTTGTGTCTTTGTCACAGAAGGGAAATACGAGTGTGTCTGAAGTCAGACACTTATTCAGAAGATGTGGGTTTTCTGAGAAAAGCACAGATTTAAAAAAATCTTAATTTTACAGTAAAATAATTGTTAGTAAATATATACCTTTAGATCCATGCAAAACAAACAGCACAGGTTACTAGCCAGAAGAAAAACTATCTGCTGCCTGTATTCCTCATCATTTGAACATTACAAATATATGGAAATGTTTGGAAATAAAAGTGTCTCTAAACAGGTGAAATGCTGCAAAATTGCTCCTTGAGACACAGAGACCGGGTCAGAAAAAGGCTTGGTGGGACTCTCTGTTGGAGGGAAAGGAGGACACAAAGAGGTACATCGAATTCTGGATCTGGAGCACAGGAAACTACTACCATATTTAAAACCCTTTTCTCAAGCAGGTTCCCATATCACCTGCATCTTAAGCATGACTGAGTCATGAAGTAACCATGATGGATTTGAAAAGGGGAAAAATGGGAATACACTGGTAGGAAGTGCCCCCAAAAATAAGGTTAAACCGTACTGAGTATTTTAATCACAGTGCAAATAATACAGAAATGTAAGAGCTGTAATGAGAAATGCAGGACTCCAGGTGGGCCGTCAAAGTGCAGTTTATTGTATCCAAGATGTTACAGCAGTCCAAGGTCCTGGGTGACAGAGCCTGTGCCTACAGCTGTCAGCTCCAGCTGCAGGCAGGCCTAGAGACCCTTAGTTTAGGTTACAATGCAGTATATACTTTTCTTTGCTGAGCATCTTAATACAGAAGAACCAATCTATCCCTTCACTTTTATCTATAGCCTATCATAACTACTCTAATTACCATATTCATGTCACTATTCTCCAATCACTAAAAGTCAGTACATTACAGTTTAAGCTAGAAACTGTTTTTCAGCTTTCTTGCAGTGGAAAATTCGGAGACCTTTTTTCTACTTGTCACATTGGCAGGCTTGTTTGCCTGTGCTATCTTTCTGCTTGGTAAAAACATCTTCTTGTTTGGGGTGGGTTTATTCTTTGCTATAAGCCATAAAAACCCCTTCTAACTAACATACCCTTTGCCTCCTTGGTTATCCAGTCAGACTGGCTCAGAAATTCTTTTCTTCTGTATCAAAACTTGCTTCCATCTCTATTCCTTCTTCAAATTCTACATTCAAAAATCTTTCTGCCAAGCATCCGTATCTGTGAGACTTTCTAGTCAAACTTTCATCCTTCCCAACACAGAAGGATATGCTTTGCATTAAGACATATATTAATAACAATGATGTTGTCACTTGCCAATGCACAAGTGACAGCATCACTATTTATGATACTGAATCTCACTGCCTTTCAGCCAGAAACCAGAATGTCAGTGGAGCATGCAATATCATACAGGCCTCTGCTTGGATTGCTGATCACTGCCAGATCACTGACTACTGTATTTGTGGGGTTCCCCAGACAGAGGAAGGAGTGATGAATCTGACTCCATGTTCTTAGAAGGCTAGTTTATTATTTTTAGATACTACATTATATTAAAGAATACTATATTCAACTATACTAAAGAATACAGAAAAGATACTTACAGAAGGCTAAAAAGATAATAATGAAAACTTGTGACTCTTTTGAGAGCCTCGACACAGCTTGACCCTGATTGGCCAATAAGTCAAAACATTAAACCAATGAAACAAGCACCTGTTGGTAAATAATCTCCAAAAACATTCCAAAGCAGCAAAACATAGAAGAAGTAAATCAGATAATTATTGTTTTCCTTTTTCTCTGAGGCTTCTCAGCTTCCCAGGAGAAGAATCCTGGGCAAAGGGATTTTTCCAGAAAATATGACTGCCACAACTGACTTGAAACTGAAGGCCCTGGCTAACCAGGCACTAAAGTATTCTTCTGTCCACACCCACTGCAGCCTGACTTTCCACTTACAGCCCCTCGAAACAAATCTGGTGAATATGGATCCTTACAGTTACTGCAGAGCTTGAGGAATATCTTGACATGAGGAATTAATTAACAAAGGCAAGGCAATTCTAGAAAATAGATGGCTTTTCCTAAAGCACATTTTTCTTCTTTGTACTAACAGCAATGGTTTACAACACATTTGCATGGATTTAGAGGTCACTGATGGGTGCCATTGCATATACAAACTAGCAATTTTTCTCCTTTTATGTTAATAGAGCATTAGGACTAAAATATATTCTATTTTCTAAAGTATGCGGTGGAATATGTGTCTCACACATCATCATATAGGTACAATTCTATATAACTGAAAGCAAAAACCAAAAATTTAATATTTTTCTAGCTGTCTTTCCCTTATTTTATAGATAGGGGATTTATTCTGGCCATGGTAGAAGGTGATTTGTTATTTTTTTGCTGCAGAAAGAGAGCTGAAAAGGAGTTTTGAAATGGAAATTGTGACATTTACTGAGTGATAATCTCAAACTGCCATTTATAGGAAGCAGGTGGTAGCTGTTTACCATTGGAGACAGATGGAAGTCCTGCATTGGAAGGTGGTGGGGTTTTTTTCTGTTAGATAAATTAGTTTAAATAATTCAAGCATTTTTCCCCTTGCCTGATTAGTGTTTTGTGCAAATTTAAGTATTTAAAGACTGGTTTACTATTGAGCAAAATTTTGCACAGCTCATGTAGTTTTTTCTCTTTGACCCTCCATGAATCACTTTTAGCTTTTATAAAGGAAATAATAACTATTTAATATCCCGAAAGGAGATGCTGCATGAGGGCAAGTAGCACTATGAAAAAATCCACTTATGTTAAGCTGGAAAAAAAGATTTTATTCCAACCAAGCACACTTCCATAGAACTCTACACTGAGTGCCACTGCCTGTGCATGGCAGCTGGGAGGATGGACCAGTGATACAACCACACACACACTCTGCTGTCTCAACCCTGTGCTTAGGATTTCCATGGATGAAGAATTTTAACCTCTCTGTTTAAACCAACAATTTTCAAAACCCAAATCCAGTATCTCCAAAGCTGCCATACAGCTTTTAGCAGACTGCCTGTGTAAGATTACCTCCAATGTCTCCAATATTTAGAAATATGTCTTAGGCTAAAAAACATTTTGTAAATCAGAAAACAATTTGTTTTGGGGGTTTTTTGGTTGTTATTTTGTTTGATTTTTTTCTTAGGTCACTGGTGGGATTCCTTTCCTTGAAGAAGGATATGAATGGAAGAGGGACCGAATGAGAAAGTAGAAATCACCTTCTTGTGGAGTTCTACCCTGAAAAAGAAAAAATGAAAATTAAAAAGGGAAAAGAGAAGGGGGGGAAAAAAGAAAAAAGAAAAAAAAAGAGAAAACAAGAAAAAGGAAAAGGCTTTTGGTTTTAAATTTAGTTATTTTAGCTGATCCGTAATAATTCAAAAGGGGCATGGACGTCAAACTTCATCATATATTAGTAAGCCAGATGTCAAAAAAATACTAGAACAGTAATATTTATTATATTGAACTCGAAACCATTAAACTTATTGAGTATTATGGGGTTTTCCAGGAATACTATAATATATTGAGGTACTTAATGGCAATTACAAACTTAGTGAATACTCAGTAGATTCAATAAAAGTCTTCAGGTGATTGACAGATATAAACATCATCCAATTCTTTTCAGGCATTCAGTGGACTTTACTGATATGGTCAATTGCTTGAATATTTGCCATAATTATCAATCTTGTCAGCACTGTTGTCATGAATTAAATCACTGCCAAGGAACATGGTGAATTCCATCAATAACTCTGTCACGTGGGGAACAACTGTGGATCCCACTGAAGCCAGTGCTAAAATTCCTCCTTTTTTTCTCTTGAGGAATTCTATGGGAGCAGGATTTAATCCCATTATTATAAAAAGATAAGTTAAAAGCTCTGCCAATTTTAATGAAGCTCCACTTCATTTTTATGAAGTTTGTAAAGGCTACAAGTCACAGATTAATCTAACATAGTAAATTTAATTGCTTTAAAATATGGAATTCCATCATTAAACATAAGAGTAGGTACCTTAAACACCGTAAAGACAAATTTAAATCCTATTTTGCAAGCATGTTTGACCTTTCAGTGAGTGTTGATAGCTATTTCATTCAAACCATTTGAATAATCCCAATCTGGAGGATTAAACTAGGAGTGTAATTCAAATGCTCAAGCATGTCCTTCACAGCTATCAATAGATTAGATTTTGCTTGGCTTGCCTATCTGAGGTTTAAATTGTTTGTACAACAATTTAAACCTGAAGGGCAAATTAAAAAATCATATTTCATCTAAAGAAATACAATACTAAATGTTTATTAACCTCTGTTGTTATGCTAGCACTGAAGAGCTCTGCTACCTAAACTGACTGGTTTCTGGGACTGATCCTTCAGAAAATGAGTAACACCCTTACAACATGAAGGATTTCTGCTCTGTTTGGCTGACTTAAATTTTTCACCCTGGGGAAAAAAAAGACATTACAATGCCTGTAAGCAAAGCAAGATAAATTCTTAGCTGAACTGTCCACTGATATATGTACTGCATTTTCTCCAAATACTGTCTTAGAAATCATTTTCATTTTAGGCTACATGTGGGCTTTGAGAATATTACTTGCACACGACATTCCCAGGAACACCATTCTGAAACAAACTAATACTTGCTAGAATCTCAGTAATGCCAGTTCAAAGTCAGCATGTGGGGAAGCAACCATAAACCCAAGATTCCATTTAGTCTTCCAGAGTAATCAAGCCAGAAAGATCCCAGTTCAACCTCTGCTTGTGACCCAATAGCCTAAGCAACAGTCAGCTGGCTGGAATATCTAGACAAGGAACCTGAAAAAATCAGAACAATTGTTGGGAGTGTTGTTTACTCTTTTTTTAACTAGCACCCACTAACACTAATCATCTTTGTATATTAAGGAAAGCTTAGTAATTGCCCCTTAATTTCAGTTTTAATACAGACACTGGCTAAGTCAGAAACCTGCCTAAAAAAAGAGAAAGTAGTAGATCTGAATTCCCAATTCTGTGATGATAAAACTCAGAAAGGTTTCTGTTCAAAATGCTTTATTGTAGCTCTAAAGAAACCCAAACAAAACCAAACACAAGCACAAAAAACAGATAGACGCAAAAAACAGGGGGATAAAAAAAGAAAACACAATTTTAAAAAACCACAAAAACACCAACATAAATAGACCTAATCTTTAAGAAAATGTTGCAATGGAAATAATCAAAATCTTCAGAGACAAGTAAGTGGCTGTTACATCAAAACAAAAGATTGCTACTGCATATCACATCGTGCTCCAGAAGGACATCCCACCTATCCAACAGCCATAGCCCTGTTTGTTTATTCAGTTATAAAAAAATGGTTTGCTTCTCTTCTCCAAGAAAGGAAAAAGGGATACAGTTTGCTGATGTGGAATTCTACACAGAATATTGCATTCGCCCAGCTCACAATGAAGTTCAGTTTGGAACAGGCAGGACAGCACTGGTCCAGTCAGGTATTTATAAGACAGATTTTAGTGGTTTAGGTTTGTTAATTTTAGATTTCTTGGCTAATGTACTTATTAATGAGATGGGTTTAGTGTTGGTTAATTATTAGTGTACTCACTAAAATGTATTTATTCGTTTTTTGTTGTGAGATAGGATTAGGAGGAAGGTAAAGTAGGCTTAAAACTTTAAAAGGGTATAAAGAAAAGTTTATTAATAGTAATTAAAAGAAAGAGTAATAAGAATTAGAACAAAACTTTTAGAACACTTTCCCTCATAATGTTTTTCTTTCTTATTGACAATGTAAAGAGATAACACTTAAAATTTGTAATTAGTTTATTACTTTAGGTAATTAAAAATTAGTCTTTTTTTAGTTTATTTAGGGAGAGAAATATTTTTTGTTAATGTTATGGAGATTTATCTGTAAGAAAACAGATTTTTAAATTTTTATGAATATCAGCTGCATGGGGAAATTTGTAATTGTGAAATTTCTTTCATTTTTACAACTTTTTAATTGTTGTGTTTATGGGCTATGTTTAAAATTTCATTTCCCTGATATTTTTCCCCCAAATCAAGTGTTTTCTTTGCTTAAAAACTGTTTGTTTTTTTTCCTAAATCATCCTGTCTCCAACTGAGGAAATAAATAACCCACAACAATGTGCAGAATAATCAACAGTAGGGGACTGAAAAGGGGATTGAAAGAACTGCAGTTTCATTTTGCCCACTGATACCAAATATAACTTTTTAATAAAGTCAGAAGAGGGAAGTTTTCTCCATTACCACATCCATTAAAATTTTCAATACTGCGAAAGCTATTTTTCAGTAAAAACATTTGACATTTGTCAAAGTGGCAAAAAGCAGAACTAACAAATGTGAATATATAATTAGTCCAGGATTTTCAGAAGTACGGATATTGTGCAGAAAGCTTAGTTGTTCTTTGCCTTAAAATATTTTCTTATTCAACCCAGCTCAAACCCAGGATATTTTTCACTAAGCTTTCACCCAATTTCTGCTCAGAACAAGCTGGGTTAAAGCATGGCATCAGTGAAACAGTGAATTAGGATACCACTGAGATTAAGGCATTCTAAGAGTAGGTAAACATAGCAGAAGACTCAGAAATTAATATCTTTTTCTACATCTCATCCTGTTCTACTCCCAAAATATCAGAATGTTCACAAGACTGATAATTTTTTAATAGCTCTATTTGTGGTTACTGAGCATCTTGAAAACTCCACAGAATGTGGGGAATGCTTCATTCTTCAGCTTCAAGTGTATGATCATACTGTTTGCTGGAGTAGGTTGAATAGCCTTTGAATTCTGTGAGGTTACTCACAGAATTCAAAGGTTACCCATGTGTATCAAGACAAAGGCATTTTTTCTGGACAAAGTCAACATTGATCAGCTCTGTGCATAGGGAGAGCTGCACAATTCAGCAGACACTTGACACTTGGAAATGTGGACTTTACATTCAAGTGGGGAAAATATTCACGCTCTTAAAAGAAATACCTGTCCTCCACCCTTTCCCAGCTTTTATTCCATTACTCCAAAGTCCACTTCTTCCCTCTTATCCCCACAGATTAATCAGTCCCTTCAGCAAGGTGAGGAGAGGCAGGAGGTGTGTTATGATCCAATTGATGAGATTGCCTGCCCAAATTACCTGCCTAAATTATGATGCAGATGAGTCCATATGCCAAAGTCAATAGTAGGGATTTTATTTAACAGTAAATGTGAGGTAGAGAGATTGAAAAAAAATAGAAAAGAGGGCAGAGGGAGAGAGAAAAAGAAAGATGGAGGGGGAGGGTGGAAAGAGAGAGAGAGAGAGAGAGAAGGATCACACAGAAGATCATCACCATCCATGGATCCAGAGTCTTCACATTTGTTCTTCTTCACCCAGGGCTTCTCAGTTATGGGGGCCCAGGGTCATTCTTCTGAGGACGCCACTTTATACAGTCCAAGTTCTGGGTGCCCATGGGGTGCTCCCAGATGCCATCACATAACTTGAGGTGATATGTGTGAGCAGTTGCTTCTTTTCCTAGCCTGCCACAGTGGCAATTTTTGTCCGGATGCATTAACCAAGCGGTACAAAACCACAGCTTGCCTCACCAGGCCTGGAATCAGCTCTGTCCTGTCACAGATTCCTCCTTTCTGTGCTTATGGCAAATTCATGCTTCAGGGGCTGATCCCAAGGCAAGTTCCTTCTGTGGCCTTGGCAGAGTTTCAGATAGGCAACTGTGCTCTTAAAGTCCTTACTAGGTGGAGGACATTGGCTATCATCAGCACAAAGGTGTTTCTCTCTGCTCCTTTCTTCTCCCCTTTTTCCCCTGCCCCAGTATGGGGTCCCCATGGAATCTGCAGTTCCTACAGGAATATCCATCTAGCACTGGTTTTCCACAGGCCACAGTAAATATCTTCTCCATCACCATGTAGCTCCCCCCTGTCTGTCTCTCCCTCTGGGCTGTGTCTCTCACAGCTCCCTTCACCATTCTGCCCTCCTTTATCCCTGCTGTTCCCAAGGCACTGGGCTCAGCCATGCCCTGCAGTGGATCAGCTGGAAATGGCTGGAAGCAGCTGCATTCAGCACAGCTGCATCCAGCACAGAGCAGCCCTGGATGATCCTCACAGTGGGACCCCTGCAGCCCCCCCTACAAAAACCTGCCCACCTACGGCCAATACCCTGGTTTATGTACTCCCTAAATCCTTCTTCCTACACAGGGCCCAGTGCTGCATCCCCCCAGGTGCTGTGTCAGCCTGGAGAACTGTCTGGCCTCACCAGTGAGCAGAACAAGCCCCATGTGCCTGAGCATCCTGCATGCCCTCTGTTTTTTCCTTGTTGCCCTGCATGCCAGTCACTGATTTCAGTGCTAGCTGAGCTTTGACTGTCCATTCCCATACCCTGGAGCAATGTTTTTGTGTTCCTCCTAGAAAGCCCATCCCTGCTTCTAGCTTCTGTGTAGTGCCTCTTTTAAATTTGATCTCAGTCAGGATTTTTCTGTTTATCCATGTCTTCATCTACTTCAAGGTTCTCCAAAAGGCAAAAGCTCCCCGCAATGCAAGGCTGTGCTTGCCTTCCATTATTATTCCCCAATCTCTATCTAAACCATTAAGTGTAACCCAAAGTTTGTAATGTAAACTCATCATTTGCTGTCAAATCTTCTGCTAGGCTTTTGTGCGTTGTGCCTGGCTTGAAAATTGCTTGCAAAAACTGTATTACTGCCCCTTGTTATTAATATAAGTCACAACATCATCAGTCCCAAACATCAAAACCATTTTTGCTTAACCTTGGGAAATCTATAAAAATTCCTTTTATATACATTTAGCAATTGCAGTATTGCAGATTTTGCAGCAGTTGCCCTCGCAATCAAACACCTCCAAAAATGTCTATGAGATGCTGAGCTACTAGACAGCATATTTGTCAAAATACCCTCTTTTATTTCCATGATATGTGGGGTTCAAGTTTTTGCATTACAACCTACTGTCCCAGCCTTCTTCTCAGAATGGCAAGAGACCAAAAGTTGGTCCTAAAAGTAAGCACTGGAAATATATACTCCCTGAAAGTCTCCCAGTAATATAGAATTAAAATCAAGGGGGAAAAATGTTTTGGTGTAGTCACATTATGTAGTTACCACGCTGGTGCCACACTGTTCTTTCAGGAGAAAGCCTAAGAAACACCCATTTGGAAGACAAATAAATCTTCACAGATCTTATTCATAACCCACCACACCATGAAAATTTTATATAAAAGGTACAATACCCCTGATCTCATATCTATTTCCCCCCTAGCTGTTTACTTTATATTTAATGAGGAGGATCTTTCTGCTACTACTGATGGATGAATGAATGAATGGATTTGACTATCACTTCCACACACCTTAGAATTCATTAAAGATCAAGCAGGAGTAAAACTGCTCATAAAGAAAAATATTTATTATGCTGATTCCAGGAAGGCTTTTAATTATTGTCAAATGAGAGCTATCTGCAAATGACAGAGATTCCAAATTGCATCTTGAATGAATTATAACAGCAGGAAGAACCATTAAATAGAAGAACAAAATAAAGGCAACAAGTAATGAACTTAAAGCTAAATGCAATTTTAATTGTTTTGCTGAATTGAATTCTAAGGTCTGTTGCACAGTCTTCACCTGAAGCACAGACAGAAATTCTATTTCAAATACTCATAAGCCTTATTTAAATTAAATCTTCAGGATTCCAATAGCTTTTAAGAATGACTCACATCTCAAATAAAATGTTCGGATGAAAATTGAAGATAATGGTCTCATGCCATTAATGACATTTAAATGGCAGCATTCACGTAAGAAAAATAAAATTAATATAATTTTCAACAAAAAATTAGTGCTTGGATGAAAAAAATTATTTCATTTGCCAACAAGTATCCTAAAGGATAATGTTCCATAAGATATTTGCATCTTACAGGAAGCCAAATCCAGATCCCTAAAAAGACAAAAGCTGTGTTTTAAGTTGGGTTCAGAAGAAAATTAGTATCTTGAATTTCAAAGTTGAACACTTTCTTTTTAACTGTTACAGGTTTTTCCATGGCTTTATTATTTCATAAATCAATTATTTATGTGACACTAATACAGTTGTTCGTTATACAACAAAAAATACGAAACACGACAAAATGATACCAAGTAGTTTGAGGTATAATATAAACTTTTGCTAAATTTCATTAAAATCTTGCATTTGAATTACAGTATATCTTAACAACAATATTGTAATTATTATTGACACTAAACACTTGTAAATATTTGCACCAAGACATTGTATGCCATGTGTCACTGTAGCCTGTGCCTACTAAACACTGACTTCAGAGTGAAAAGTAATAGATATGCAGATTATACACAAAGAACCAACACATCTGCAAAACTGAAATATGGGCTTTTATGAGCTATATTTTGACTTTTTTTTAAATGCCATTTTCTACTTTTACCTTTATTGTTTAAAGGAGCACTGTCAATATAAAGCTAAAAATGCATTTCCCTACCTCAGTTTCTGTAACAACACTGTCATCTATTAAATATAACCATGACAGACACATCTTTTCACCTATCCTTATCTTTGCACCTGGGGGCAGAGCAAGAGGAAAGTGTGTTATTTCTGCTCTTTTATTTTAAGCTAAATGTCTTTTTTTGTGTGCTTGGATCCCATCAAGAAACCAAGGAAATAATCCAATCTGATGAAGTGCCAAACACCCTCAAATCGCATTAAAATTTGAGGACAAAATCCTCAAACTATGCAGAAGCAAATGGTAAAAAAGATCACCTGGGCAGGAAATTGCCCACCCTTATTTCTTATTTACACAATAACATGGATTATGCTGAGCCATGATTAGGGGAGTGGATTTTCTCAGCAGGATACAGCAATACAGGCTGCCAGGAGACTCAAAAAATACTCACTCCTGCATGAACTCTGGAAGGTTGGAGTTTTCAACCTTCCACTCCATCTCTTGGCTTCATCTCAGGAATGTAATTTAAATATCACAATTAATTATCTATTCCAAAGAAATACATGTGGCCATAAGATGTCTTGAGTCGAATGAAGAAAGCCCACGTGAAATCAAATAATTTCATGATAACAGCAAAAATATAGGTGCAATAACTCTCCAGCAGTATTTCTAAATATTTCTAAATGCATAATAATAATCCGTTATTTATTTTTAGGTTAGTACATCCATACTAAGACAGAAGTCCATTTATTTTCTGGTAGTGAGTGTGAAGAACCCAAGAGAGGCCATTCATTGCTGCCCAATAGCCAACAAGTTGTGTCACAGTATTCATATCTAGGGAAAACATATTCTTACAAGACTTCTTCAATAAACAGGGAATACATAGGGAAAGCAGAAAAAAAAGAAGTGAACTGATGCCAGCTGGCCATTACTGCATTTTGTGGCATGTTCCTACTCCTTCCCTCTCTCCCTGTAAATCATCACCTGGCCTAAATGACTTGGTTGTGCCAACTTTAAGAGGGGACAGGGCTTTTTAGCACAGGAAGATTTGTGCTGTTATCTGAATGATTACCAATGCCTTGTTAAAAAGCCCTACAAGCCAAATATTCTGTATGATGTATTTGAATTTTCATTATAGACTTCTCTGTGTTCTCAGCTAAAGGCATCTAAGCAGGTTTAGATGGCAGTGCTGCTCTGAAATGTTGGACATTCTTTTGTCAATTTCTAGGACGACCCTGAACCAGAAAATGTATTAAAACATATTTGCTATTCTGACACACTATAGGTTGTGCAATACCAAGGGATCAAAGAAGTCTTGGAGACTACAGATCAGAGAGACAAACAACTGCCTTCTATTTATGCTTTGAGAAAACAAAGTACACCTAAAAGCAATGTACAGTGTTCTTTATCTTCTTCAATGGCCTGAATCTGTGCTTCAAATTAGGATATATGAGGGGGAGGGAGCAAAATATTTCAAGCTCTCATTTAGCAATTCACCTCAGCAATCCAAAAAAAAAAAAAAAAGAGGTAGGATTTTTTTTTTTTCAGATACCACTTTATTTTTTTAAAAAACTGCACTGTTTCTACTGTGGAAAAATCTGGAAAAATACAATGGGACAAGTAAAACTACACTGATAGAGGGCCTAACATAGTCCTTTGTTCTGAAGGAGGAGCTTTCTTTCTGCGACAATTTAATGAGCCAATGAAAATTGGCGGCTAATTTAGCTGAAGTAGGAGCCGGGAAGAAAACACTGAGCATACTGGCCTCTGGTTTCTTTCTCTTTCACATACAGCAGTGGATACATGTGGAAATGGCCCTGGCATTTTCAGTGAAGGCTGGGTTCTCGTATCACTAAATGTTCCGTGAGATCCGGGATTCTGGAGTCAGAAATCAGCAGACCTGTATGCCAAGTAAAAATTCAGCTCTTGAGCCGTACCTGTTTGGGACACGTCTGATCAAGCAGTAGTAGATGAACCTAAAACACACTCTGGGGACTGCTGACATGCTGAGAAAAACAGCCAGGTTTCACACTCCACAATTCTTTTTTTCCTTACATCTTGAAAAGTTCGAAATTAACTTTTGAAGTATTTGCAGGATTCAATGGCTGAAATATTTTCTCACAACTATAACTTTTTTCAGTACTGAGAAAAAAAAGATTTTGTTTCCTGAAGGTTTAATTTCTTCGCCAGATAAAAAGAAATGTTTTCATCCCTCAAGCACTAAGACTGATTCTGGAGGAACACAAAGTGGTATGTTTTGTTTAGTTTTGCTTTCAGAGGCACATGGCAAAATTGGTGAAGGGATAGATGATGAAAGGGTGTCAGAATACACACATGAAGATTGCATGTGGCACACTTTGAAACTTACTTAATCTGAGCAGACTGAGATTGGACATTCCATGAAAACAATAGTTCAAAGACATTCTCTTTACAATTCTTTCGTTCGATATCCCTGCAAATATATTGGTGCCCCCTTTGGATAGCGAAAGGAGCTGTAGCAGGAACCTCAGGAGAAGCAAGCTGCAACAGCAGGAGCTCAAGGCAGGCAGAGGGCAAAAGGCTGCGGTGTAGAACAAACTCGGAGCAATCCTGGAGGTACGGCGGGGGTCAGGCAGTAGCAGTTCGGCTCTGGAACGCAGTGAAACTCTCGGGGATTTTCTCACCGGCGCTGGCTGTCCTTCGGATGCGGGCGGTGCGGAGGGCGGGGGCAGCCCGGGGCATGAAAGGAGCGCAGAGCCGGGTCCTGGCGGAGCGCGCCCTGGCTCCGGGCTGCCCCACCGCAGAGCAGCCGAGGGAGCCCAGCCGGCAAGCTCAGTCACACAGCCACAGTGCCCGAGCGAAAAAAACCCAAAGCAAACTAAACCAAACCAAAAAAAACCCCCAAAAATATAAAAATCCCCCGCAAAAATAAGCAGGCAAATCCCACGGAAGCAGCAGGAGCCCCGGTCAGAGATAGCAGCCGCGGGTGTCTGGTGGGAGCAGCAGAGCGAGAGCGAGAGGGAGACGCTGCCTCGCCCCGCCCCGGCTCCCCCTGGAAGCGCGGCTCAGCTCCGCTCCATGGCCGCAGCCACGGAGCCAGGGAGGATGGGGTAATGGGATGGGACAGCCACCGCCCCTGGGCACAAGACAAAACAGATCAAAGACCCCAAAAATGGGATAGGATAATGAACCGTCCCCCAAGACCAATGGAAAAAAAAGGCAGTGGAAGCTATGTGCAATTCGGCCATTTTCTTCTGTCATCTTCTTGCTGCTCACATTTTGTTTCAGGAACGACCACAGGTGATAAGTATCCTGTGAAAAGTGATGATGCTTCCTTCCTGCTGTAATTAAGATTTCAAGGGAAATAGTGGCCAGTATGACAAGCAGCCTATCCTGTTTTGTACGCACAGAGTCAGACTTACATCGTTAGCAAACATTTTCATTCTTTCCAAAGCTTCTGAAGCAGATTGGTTTTGCAAAGCTTCTCTTTTGTTCCTGCACTTTGTTGCTTGGCCATCATTTGTGCTAAATCTGCCTTTTAATTTATTTTACTGCAGCCTTTTGCAGAAGGTCATTTATCAGGTAATCACTTGCCTGTTGAAAAGCCCAATTAGTGCATGTTTGTCAGGAAGAGGAAATAGTACTGCGTTTGAATACTGAATGGGTTGCAAACTACATTCCAGATGAGGGATATGAAAAATTTCAGAAGCTTTACTTGTTGCCAGTTAAATGAAAATAGCTAAATGAAGCTACACATTTAGGGTTAAAAGCAGGCAAATGCTTTGATGCAAAAAGGATGCAAAAGCATACAGCTTACAGCTCTTACAACTTTAATTCTAAAACAAATACATTTCATAATTTATTACTGCTGCAGTACTTTCTTCATGGACTGCTAATGCCCTCTACGGGTGCTTCACACACATACTCTGAATTTTTGGGTTTATAAAAGCTGCTCAGGACTCATTTTCTGCTCCTTTCCAGAGAATGGAAAATAATTTAGCCATGATTGAGTTTTTCTATGGTTCACACCCACCAAACACATATCTGCAGGAAAGGAGCTTTTGTCTGGGGTTTTATCTCCAAGATACATTTGCCAAGTGTTGTTTGCTTTTCCAAATTCACAGCTGCCTTGGGAATTACTGGCTACAAAGAACTCATGCACTGATAACCTTTTCTAAAATCTTTTTGTAAACCCTTGTCAATATTTGAAAGGAAAAGCATTCAGATTTTCATGAAAAATGACATGGAAACAAGCAGCAGGATGGTTAAAAATAAAGAGTTGTTTATAGCTAATGGTCTCATGAGGATTTTTATGACATCTGGTCTTAAACTGCCTTAGCCCAAGAGTCCATCACTATCAGTTTGTGTGATATTTGCCTTTATTTGTTCACATATTCTGAAAAATTGTGCTGTATATCATACAATTCTCTTGGTACTGTATCTAATCTTTTGCTTGAGAGATAGTTTAATATAAAACAAATTGGAAAATGCTTGCTCCCTCAACTTGCAAAGGAAATGAAGCACACACAATCACTTAATTTTTGGGTCCTCATACCCATATCTCCCAGAGGCCTTTGAAGCCACTGATCAATTTTCAATTTGACACAAGGGACAGGGGCTCAAGGATTTCAAGTCTCTCCAAAGACTAAGCAGCAGAGAGTGGACTCCCAAAGGAAGACAGCAGTCTCCCACCAATTCACACATTTAGATGGAAAATCAGCAGCCTGGTTGGCCAGGCAACATCCCAGTGTCGCAGAGTGACTGTGCCTTGTAATGGGAAAATGGGAATACTATCGGCCAGAGAGCAAAGCAGGACACAAATCACAGAAAAATATGAAGCCATACTCTCCCAGTTCTATGTCCCATAAAACAATGTGCTTTAAGATTACTGCCAGTTGCCTGGTAAAATCTACCATTTGACCATCTGGGCATGAACCTTTCTTACCTGCATTTGCATATGGATGAAACTGCCTCCTCCACATGATCATCACTTCTCCTCTCCCAGGAAGAGCCATTCTCTCTGATCTGGCAGCTGAGCTGCCCATGTGAGTGCTTTCCCAGCTTTCTCATGTGGAATGGCCAAAGCTAGGTCAAGTACTTTGAAATAATTGTTCATTGCTGATTTTGCTGTGTTTATTCAGATTGAACTCAGTCCAACATTAATAATTACCTGTATGTTCCAGCTGGACATGTTCTGAAACACCAAAGTCAGGCATCTTTATCGCTGGCTGGGGGCTATGTACAAATCATGAACAGGACAGGACTGCTAGGAACGTGCCTTGAGCTGTTTTATTTTCCAGCATCAGTCTCATTGTTACATGGCTATGACAATGGGAAGATGCCAGCAGCTCACATCCCAAGCAGCAGACCAAGAACTTAATGTTACAACTCACTTTAAAATTTTTTTAACCAATCACACAAAGCAAAAGCATACTGACAGTTCCATCCAGCCACTATAAGCACACGTACCTTTTGTTAAAACAATGCTTGCTTATTTTGAATACAATGCCTGCTTGTAAGCCTTAAAACACAATGCACAGAGCTCCATTATTAAGCTTACAACTTCCTAATGTCTCACTAGATAAATTTTTCTGCAGCTTAGGGAGTTATTCTAGACAAGCAGCAATACACAGACCATTGTTCTATTTGTCCTTACTTTTCTACTTTTTACACAATTTTTCTGCTGACCTATCTCATGGCAACTGCTCATCTCTAATCAGAGTTCTGCTGTCTCTGAGGCCTGCCTTTTGCAGCTTTCCCAAAACCCTCTGATTTTATGGATTCCCACAATCTTGTCTACTCATGCAAGCAGAATGGGAGCTGGACGCAGGCTGAGGGAAACACTAAATGAGGCCAAACACACCAGAGCCTTGCTGATGCTGACACTGATATGGGAAATGAGGCACTGCAGATCTGTGCAGCACCAGCTAGGCAGAGCGATTAGAGGCAGGAGCAGGCACAGAATGTTTCACTGTGAACAATGTTTCACTCAGAACTGTGGGGTACTGAGCTGTAGGATCAGGCTGGGGACACCCAAAGGCCATCCAATATCCAGAGACCTTTTTGAACCATACATCTGCTCAAACCAGTCTCCATAATCCACTGCAGTGCAGATTCACATCCAGTGGTGGAATCATCATTGGCATTACTTCAAATGATTAGATCCACAGTCTGAAGAGCACATTATGATATACAGCACTATACAGCAGCATATGAGAACTTTAGACAAAGTCCATTCCAAATATCAGCCCACAAATTTGGCCAGTAACAAAAATAAGGCAGAAACTTATCTGAATAAGACAATGGAAACAATTAGTAACAATCAGATCTGCTTCCATCCAGGTACCATTAGAATAGTTGAGGTGGGGTGGGGAGGGGCTGGAACTGGACAAAGACCCATTGAGCTATACAGCTGCATTTTCTGTGAAGATACTATTGTGTGACTCTTTAAATGGGCCATTCCATTAGAAACAAATGTCTCTTTTAGGAAGTAAGAATATTGTCCAGTAATATGAAAGAGATAAGATACACAAATGATGGAAGTGAGTATTACAAATTACAGGGACTGGATATGTATAAATACATCTGTATCTTTAAGTTTTTTTTTCTGCACACTGCAGGTAACCTGGCAGAGGAGGCATATATCTACTGTGCTCAAAATGTCATTTTAGGAACACATTTCTTTAAATAATTCTTTTTCTATGTAGAAGCCTAATTACTCAGTGTTTATTAGACTAGGAAAATAGAGTTCCATTTAAATTTACAACTGCAATCCAAGCCAAATTCCGGACGAGGAAAAGAAACAGGTTACAGATGAAGACTTGCAATCTAACTGCACAGTTAGGTAATACAAATGTCCCAGAAGAGGAGAGAAAAGCACAGTGTTATGATTAAAGTCACCCAAATGAGAATTAAGAAGTCTGAACTTGTATTCAGACAAGACAGATTTGTCACAGTTGTGGAGAGACATTACATAACTACATGAGAAAACTAACATACACCCATTTAGGTGTGACAACAACTAATACAAGGTAATATTTTTTACAAAAGCTAGGCATTCAGAATGACGTATCATACAAATTAAGTTTCTAGGAATATAACTACCATATAACTGCTGCCTTACTGACATACATTTAAAACACTGGCAGTAATCCTAAAGCACATTGTTTTATGGGACATAGAACTAGAAGAGTATGGCTTCCTATTTTTTGCCATTGACAAAATTAATTTGTACTATATTCAATAAAGGCACATACTCTCATACATGAAGTAAAGCAAATGTTGGGGTTTTTTTTACAACTTTTTACAAGAGCACCTGTTACCTAGACTGTCATGTAACAAACCATGCACATGTATCAACATCCAAACCAGCTGGAGCAAAGCAGACTGGGTGTCAAGGAGCAGAAAGTGCTGATGATGGAATACCTTGATTGAAAAGTATGTGGTAGCATTTCTTGACATAAATAGCACTAATCTTTAACATTTTTATTAGCAATGTTCACATATTTTTACTAATAATCCACAGAAATGGGCTCTTCTGTGAAGCATAGAAGTATTTTTAATTCTTTATTTATAGAAAATACAGTGTTTTAAATGTACGTCAGTAAGGCAGTCAGGAACGTTTAAAGAGTTAAGTTTTCAACACGAGGAGGTGCTGTTGACACTCAAATCTTTGGCACAGATCTAGTTGTGCATTAAGACACAGACTGATGTATTTGCCAGAAATTTCTGGGATGAGCATTATTCCCCACTTTCCAGGATGAAATCATGCCTCTGTGGAAGGGACCTTGTGCTATGTTACAAAGTCCATAACCTTGAAGAATAGGCGAAGGTCTGTACTATGTTGTGCACAAATATGTTTCTGTAAGACATTTATTCTCAGAATTCACCTTCAAGTTTCCAGGATTTATGAATGGCAGTCAAAAAGTCTGTGGGCAGCATTGCATGGACTAGTATCAATAGCCTAACAAGCACTGCAAGAGCAAGAAGCCTAAGAATTAAAGAGATTAAGCATTGATTTAGGGTTTTGGGGTTTTTGGGTTTTTTTTTGGTAGGGAATATCCTATCACAGATTTGCATTAATTTGATTCACTTACAGAGTATTTGAAAAATCAGTTCATTATGGTGTAAACACAGAGCTTGGCCACCCAGATTTTGTAAATTCATTGAATCAAAATATTTGTTCTTAAAATCAGGCAGGTCTTCTAAGCAGGTTGGGGATACTGTCATATAGTGGTTCTATAAAGCAGTAGATAAAGTTTTCAGATCTCCATGACTGCCAAATCTATTCTATTATATAGAACAATTCTGAGAAAAACACATTTTGAATGTATACTGTAAGGGGTAAGTAAAGCCTCATTTTTACAGAGGAAATATTTTTTTTAAAAGGGGAGGAAAAGGACAATTTCTATAGGAAATGTTGACATTATGCTTTCCTCAGACTCCTGTTCCTCTCCAAAAATGGTGCATCATATCCAGAATATTCTTCCAGTGCTGATTCCTATCTCCTATCTTGAAAAGTGAAGGCAGTTATACTACAGGAGCTCCTAGTCACTGCTCTCCTTGGGACATGCAGTTAAGAGCATGACTTCTTGTTGAAGTAAATGGCCTCTAGATAAAAAGAATTCACTAGCTTTTCAGTATTTGGTTTGTCCATGTCTGGGTTTTTTAATTAAATATTTGTAATTTTTTAAGAAACACACATTTTAAAAGTAGTATTTATGTAATTTAGTCACCTTTTTAACTAGAAAAATGCTGTTGACATTGTAAAGTTGCCATTTGCTCTAGTCTTTTGATCATACTGCTGGGAAAAGTGTTTGAACAAGGGAATCTTTATGTTGCTTTAATCTGTCAGCTTCAGAAATTGAGTCCACTTAAGCCTTTCCACCCAAGGAGACAGAAACAATTTTTATTTTAAAATGGCAGGCAGGGTAGTGGAGTCTCTCTTCCACTTGTCCATCAGTCTTCTGTCCTTACCTTGCTCTGTCTGGTGGAACATGAGCACATAAAGTCCGGAAAAACTTGATTGGACACTCTAGGATTCACAGGGGGATCCCACCTGTGGAGATTGAGCTCTTCCATTCTTATGGCAAATTTCCCAATGGAATTTCCAGCCGAAGAAGGCAGTCTGTTCTACACACCAGAAATTACATTAAAGGGGGAAACACTGCTTCAGCACCTTTAGCATTTTTATACTCAAATAATTTCAGACAGCCAATTCTCTGGAACACAAATCTGTCTTCAAAACACCTCACTGAGGTCAAGACACCCTGTTGTCATTCAGCCAAGGACAGCTGTGTTCTGTGACACACTTGGTGTCACCCCCTGAGTCCTGAGCAGAACATTTTGTAATAGAGGAGGAAATGAATGAAAACAGAAAGTGTTTGCCCTTGTTCTGACTCCAGCAGATCTTGCTGCCTCTCCACAGCTGAGGACTGGCTGGTTTTTCTGCCCACTGTGTTTCTTGTCTCACACAGTTCGGGTGTTTATGATAGATGAGAGCTCCTGGAACCATCGAGAATGTTCTCTTTTAGCAAAACTTGACCTTTCAAATCAAGAGCATATGGAGGGACTTTTGGATGACACATTAACTAATGTTATAGCTGAATCACTCAGTTGTTTCTGAGCCTGTGCCTAACACTAGAGTAATGTATTTGGCACTACTATAAAATATCTTTTTATCTCTTGTATGCTTTTATCTTTAAGGAAAATATTAGAATTTTCTACCTTCTTGTAGAAAATTCTGACAACTCTAGGATTCGGAGGACTAATACTAAAAGAGTTTAGTGATTTTTGCAGAATGTCTTTATAAAGAGATCATAATTCATTTTAAACAGGAATCTCAACATTACATTTAAATGCAGTTCTTCCAGTTTAATTTGAAAATGATGTTTTTTGGGGAGAAAACTCTCTTATCTTTTTCTGAGATTGAATGCTCACAGCTGAACTTTTTAGCTGCAGTACTTCTATCTTTCAGTATGTTATCTTGCGTGTTAGAATGCTTGTGAAATCACAAGGGCTTGGGAATCTTATTTTAGTTTTGTAAAGTGTCATTTTCACCTGCTACCACTGTTCCAGAAAGTTGGAAATAAGTAATCAAAGCACTTAAATTATTAAAAAAAAATACAACTTGAATTATTTTTTTTTAAATCTCATATTAAAACCAATTTTATTACAGAGCACAAAAGGTACAGGGGTTGCCAGGTAAAACCCTTATGCCTTCATTCATTCTATGACACAGAATTTTCTGAATTTGCAAGAGAATACTTACAGTGTTGACCTTGCAGAAGTCCTAAAGAAGACAGCAGGACCTCTGACAGTCAGTGTAAACAGGCATTTTTGTGTTATGTTGGGATGAAAAATTCCAGCCCACTGGCATTGCAGTCTTGCCCTGGACACCTTCAAGCCACTGTTCCCACATCCTACAGTCACAAAGAGAAATCTGGAAAGGGATTGGCACAGTATAAAATCTAACAGAGATTTAAAATATTTGCCATTCTGAGATAGTTAATCCCATTAGATTCTACGAGGAAAACTCACATCTAGAAAACAAAGTCTGTTACAAAGACTCAAATCTCAGACAAGCACAATTAAACACTGCAACAATGTAAATATTAGCAATTTAATGATTACAAGATCATGCTGACGTGAAACCGTCAGTTATGGGAAAGAAGGAGCAATACCTATGACAAAGCCCAATATTGATAAAAATGAAAATGTTACAGGATTAGATACTTGCTTTGCCTGACTTCATACTTCCAGAAACAGACTAATGGAGCAGGTGCTCACTGCTAAAGCTGGACCATCACATTTTTAAAAATAATACACTACATTTTACCATATTTATGTAGGCAAAAACTATATAAATATACTTTAAATATGGGAAATTATTTCAAGAGCATTAGAAGTGTCATTCTTCTTAGATGTATATTGGATGAATTTACTTAAATAAAGTTATGATAAAGCTGAGGTACTTGCACGCAGAAGAAAGAGACAGCCTGATTTGGAAAAGAAATGTCTTTTTAGTTTGATGTAGCCTTTCAATCTCTATGTTTCTCACACAGGCTAGAGAGACAGTCAGAAACATGAATGAGATACAGAGGCTTAAGACATTTTTTTTTTTCTACAGAGTTAAATAACAATGTCTATTTCTTCATTGAAGATAGAAAGTGGAATTTTGAGAAGAAAACATGATTTCAAGATCTAATGAAGTTTTGAGGAATAGAAGCATCAAAAGCCAATTAGGTTCTTTTAATGACAGTTAGTTAAAAGGAGCTAAAAAAGCTAGCACAGTTGGGGCCAGTGAAAGGAGGAAATTAGGGACATACATCCCCGTAGTCAGCTGCCTGGAACAGCTCACAGAGTTATTTCAGATCAAAAAGTTGAGAAACAAAACAGGGTGTTTCAGCTCCCAAAAGCATAGTTTTGATTACACAATAGAAACCTTTCAATTAGCTGTTAGAATGGCACATCAGGAGAATTTGGCAGCTCTAAAATCAATGAGCTGACCCTAGGATTTTTTTTCCCTTCAGACTATCGGGAAAGGAAAATAATAGCATCCAAGGGGAGAAAAAGCACAGCAACATAAACCATCTGCACAGTATAAACAGAACCATGGTGACACAGATTATTCAATACTTTCTCTAGCTGCTCTTCTTTGACCTTTCTCCACCTTATTGCACTGCATTTAAACAAACAACAACATTCCTGTGGTAAATCAAAGTCAAAAGTAGGTTATTTTGTGTTTCTGTCCATAGCAGGGAGTTGGAACTAGATGATCTCTAAGGTCTCTTCTCACGCTGTCTGTGATTCAATGATTTTTCAGATGTTTTCCTGTGTCTTCTCACTGTAGTGATCTTCTAACTATAAATTCTTCTCTGTATATATGTTCCAGCTTTTTCCTTTTTCTTCTTTAAACCAGAATGAGACTTGACTGAAATAAAGCTTACCAGTGGCGTAGGTCCTATGGATCTTAGAGATTGTACCATTATCTCTCCATAGTTGCTCCTTTTCTCTCAGCACAGACTTCCAAACAAGCTAATGGCTTTCCTGTGTGCCCCACAGCTTTAAAATGTAAAATTTATTCAACTTTATGAAATTAAACAAAAAATGCATCCAAAAGAGAAAATGTAGTTTTTTTACTTTTCTTCCATCAATTCAGTTTCTCTTGACTATAAGTAAATTAATCACATCCTGTGGAAGGTTTCTCTGTTCTCCTTCTAGTCCATCCAAGGCTAATGATTTACATCAGGGACAACTAGGAAAGCAATTCAGGAATTTAAGTGAGGGTGTGTGCTAGAGCCACTAGAAAGTGATAGACACAGGGATGAAATACTGTAAAATCAGGGTAAAATCTAAGTTGTGTATCAGAAGGCCCCTCTTTTCCCCACACCACATAACAGGTGAAGGAACACCCACACCAGTGGGGAGCACATGCCACCGGGTTTGGCTGGAGATGACTGGGCAGGACACCTGGCCAGGAAGGAGGTTATGGCAACATCAGGCTGTCCAAAATCCACACATCAAAGACTGCACCAGCAGCTGCTGTTTGAGGGCAGGGATTGCTGACAGGCGAAGAGCAGCAGGACACCTTCTCTCCTGAAAAACCTCTCTAAGGAATGTGGATTTAATGTGCTCAGATGAAAGTACAGACTTCCTAATTTGGAGACAGGGGCATCCAAGAGGATGTGAGAAAAAGCCAAGGCAAGCTTTGATCTTGAATTTTGGACCAGCTTCGAGCAAAAAGCTCCTCAGCCTTTGTGTGTACAAATAAGGTCTGTAACTACAACTTCCTCATGAGGGGAAGAGGAGAGGCAGACACTGATCTCTTCTCTGTGATGCCCCTTCAGCACCTGAGGGAATGGCCTGAAGTTTTGTCAGGGAAGGTTTAGGTAGGATATCAGGAAAAAGTTCTTCACTCAGAGGGTGGCTGGATTCTGGAACAGGCTCCCCAGAGCAGTGGTCACAGCACCAAGCCCTACAGAGTTCAGGAAGCATTTGGACAATGGTCTCCGCCATATGGTGTGACTCTTGGGGATGGTCCTGTGCAGGGCCAAGAGGTGGATTCAATGGTTCCAGAAGGTGTCTTCCAAATTAGCTCATTTTGTGATTCTGTGAATCTGTGAATGTATAGTAGGTTTTAACTTAATTTTTTTTTTTGCTTACAACTCCAAGTTGTGTCTAGTTGTGTGGCACCCTCATTAAGTCCCAGTTTTGCCCTTTCATGATTCTCCAGTAAACTTCCCTGATCGGGGAAGACAGGCATAGAATCCAGAGCCCTCCTTTCATAAGTGTGTGCTGAGAGGCATTAGAGAAATGACACGATGGACCTGTACAGCACAGCCAGGACATGAACTAGCATTCAAATGCCACACCAGCAAACCAAGCAGCTCCTGGTCCTGTGCCTGCATGAGCTCTGTGGAGCCACTGGCTGCGGCACACGGCCCACTCCACAAAAACTCCAACATCCATCAGCAGCCAAATGGGAATCTATATGCTACTGTTGGCTCACTGGTGCCTGGCAACCTCCAGGTTAAATTATTAGCATTGCTCCCAGGGAAAGAAGAGAAAGATAAATACCATAGGTCATCCCTATCTTAGGCCAGGAACTTCCAATGGGCAATAGGGATTATTTTCTTGTTAATGTACATTTTCAAGTTTGAAGGTAGGCATGGGAGAATATGTATTAGGGCCACAGAAGAGTTCCTTCTTGAGCTCATTTAGTGATAACAGTGCTATTCAGCTCTCATGTGGCTGAAGCTCTCTGGCCACAGAGAGCAAGGCACAGCTTTCCCAGGCATTGTCCTGGGGAAGGCTGTGAGAAGATCAGAGAAAAGAATGAAGAACAATTCTTATCTTCACTTGCTGCACCTGTTGTTGTGAACATGTGGAATGTGGTATGGAGATTTGTTTACCAAAGGGTGATTTCCTAATTGGCCAATGGTGATGGTGTTTGGATTCAAGGACCAATCTTGTCTGCCTGTATTGGACTGGTAAGGGTGATGGGTTTCTTAATAAGTATAATATAATAAAGTGATTGATCAGCCCTCTGGAATCATGGAGTCAATGCTAATCATTACCCAGCCAGGTACACCCTGCTACAACACTCTCACTGATAGGTTCTGCATACAAAAAGTATTTCAAATCTCATTAGAGTGTGCCAACATAGTGCTGTGCCATATTCTAGATCTCACAGCCTAAAATTATAAGCAGACTTGCCAAAAATAAACATGAGCATGAGACAAAAGGCAGAGTAAGCCAGAAGAAAGAACACTGCCAGAAAAATCCCATAAAAGCAATGCATTATATCACGGGACTTAAGCAACACAGCTCCATTAAACAAAAAAGTTCAACTGATTTCCTCTCGGCTCCATGAGTGGGGTCCTTTATCAAATGCTTTTGAAAGTAAGAACTCCTGCTGGGATTTCATATCAAGCAGAGGGAAAAAAACACATTCCATTGTCAGGGTTGTTGCAAGGATGAAATCAAAGGTTTGACATCCCAGCCTACAGATACCAATCAACTTGGAAAAAATCATCATCCTTAATAGTTGCCATTTTTCTTTTCTAATAGAAGGTGGACTATTACTTTAAAACTCAATGGTATCTGTTCTGGTTTGAAAGCAAAACCAGTGAGAGACTCCAAGTCAGAAGTACAATTTATTAGGAAAAGGAAAAAAAAAAATACAACCTGACACCCTGTTGGTCAGAGTGGTGGTAGCAGACCAGTTGGATTGGTGGCTGCAGTTCTCCTGGAGTGACAGATGAGGTTCTGTTGGAGCAGTGATCCTGTAGAAGGGTGTAGTCTTCCTCTGAAGATCCAGTGGAAAAGGCAGCCATTCCTCTGGGAATCCAGTGGAAAGACTGCTTGTTCTGTCCCAAACCCCAGATTATATCCAGGTGGGGATGCTTAACTCCTTCCCCCTGGGCAGAGCATCTCCCAATGGGCTGTTATCATTCTGTGAGTCTTGGGGTGGGTCCATTAAACAGAAATGGCTCCTGGAGGGAGTTATCTCTGAGTCATGGGCAAGGCATTGACGGGCCCATTTACATGAGAGAAGGAAAAACAGTGCCCCTCCTGGTTTCAACAGCTCTTGAGGATTGGAATAGAATATATCTTTATATTGTAACCTAGGACAATATCAAGGGTAGATGACAATAAAGCAAATTCCCTTTCCTCTGAACTACATCATTGTGATAAAGTGATAATTGCCTGGTGATTGCTTATTGTAAAGGAAAGCTCTTGTTACTTACGAATTTCCTGTTTAGGTCACTGTCCTGACAAGCAGATTCATCTACAATATGAACCATGAGCCGGAGCCAATTGTTTCTTCTCAGTTGTGTTGAAAATAATATGAGGGTAACAGAAGGAATAGTGGTAGAGGAGGAAATTTCCATAGGCATCAGGTATTTTGGGAAGCTACCATATTACCTAAATGAATGGCTGCCATCATCCATCTCTGCTCAGATCCAAAACATTATGTAATCAGTATGAGAAAGAAAATTATCGGCTTGATTAGCTGATTAAGATCCACCAGTCCGGAGAGGGAAGACATTTACCAAAGGCTTCCTGTTCCTGAAAATTATTGGATTTGTGTTTTCAGTATTAAGTCATTTTGGGAAATAAATATTGAGTTAGCACATCACATTTATTTCCATTTACTCTTTACATTGGCTGTCATGGACTTACTGTGTAGGCAGAATAGACAAGATAGAACAAAATCTTAGTTTCTATGATGTATTATTATCATTGAATTCAATTATTATTGTATAGTTTATTATTATATATTACATGTAATGTTATATATTGTTCTATTTCTTGTATTAGTGTATAGTTATTTTATTAATAGAAATATATTTTAATATATTTTATTATATTCAGTATTATTATGTAATGTGATTATTCTGTATTGGTTTAGATTATCTGTATTAGTTTAGATTAGATATTAGAAAAAATTTCTTTTATATGAGCATGGTAACACACTGGCACAGGTTTCCCAGAGAAGCTGTGGATGCCCCATCCCTGGAAGTGTTCAAGGACAAGTTGTACACAAGTTGTACAGGGCTTGGACCAACCTAGTCTAGTGGCAGGCAACTTCCCATGGCAGGGTGTGGGAATGAGATGATCTTTAAGGTCCCTTCCAATCCAAGCCATTCCATGATTCTAAGAAAAAAATGTGAATAGTATATTTCATATGCAAAATGCCAACAGTGTATGTCTGTTTATAATTCGGAGTTTTTTGCAGAAGACAAATGGAAAGGAAAGAAGTGAGAGAAGGCACACACACAAAAACTTTTCTTTAAGAGGGCATATGTGATGGGAACAAAAAATTGCAGCTGTATCCAGCAGAAATCTAAAAATACCTGCAGGTGCAGTAGTGAAATAATTTGAAAAGAAAAACAAAAACAAATATATTTACGTACTGCTACCTGAAATATATTATTTAACCTAGCAGGAAATCTGCTCAACATGAACAAATTTTGGCAACTACAAGCTACATGAGATGGATATTACTCATTTACCCATTGAACCAGAAGTATTTGCTTGCTGTGGTAGAGTCTCCCATAGGCACAGAGAGAGATGTTCCAGACAAAGGCAGTTTGGGCTCAGATCCCAGTTCACCTGGACTGCTGGCAGCCTCGGGGCTGCTGTAACCACACCCAGCTGCTGTGGTCCTTGGAATCCCTACAATGAGCAGGGACTGCAGAAGGGCGCTGAGCCACATCTGAAGGGACAAGCCTGTGTGACAGATTAACCTCACTGGGCAAGTCCTCCTTGAGCAGACTATTCAGGATGCTACTTTTGCCAGCTCAACAAAAGTCTTCAGCCACCACCATGGGCTTCAAGCCACCATCTGGGCAGCCTGAGGAACAGCCTCAGTAGGTCACAGAACCATAGAGTGAGCTGAGTTGGAAGGGACCCATAAGGATCATCAAAGTCCACTTCCTGGCCCTGTACAGGAGACCCCAACAATCCCACCCTGTGCCTGAGAGCATTGTCAAACACTCTTGAGCTCTGGCAGCCTTAGGGCTGTGACCATTCCCTGGGGAGCCTGTTCCAGTGCCTGAACACCCTCTAGTGGAAGAACCCTTTCCTCATATCAAACCTTCCCTGATACTAGTTCAGGCCATTGCCTTAGATTCTGTCCCTGATTACCACAGAGCAGAGCCCATCTACTTCTCTTCGAGAGCAAGGGGAAGTTGTAACTGCCATGAGGTCTCCTCAGTCTTCTCTTCTCCAGGCTGAACAGACCAGGTGACCTCAGCCACCACTCTTACAGCTTCCCCTTAAGGCCCTTCACCAACTTCATGGCTGTCCTTTGGATGCTTTCTAATAGTTTTATATCTTTTTTATATTGCGGTGCCTAAAATTGAGTAGGATGATAATCAATAATATTATGGAAGATATTTTCACATATGAGTCAATGCTCAGGCAGCTGCCTCTCCTTTAGCAATACATAGGAATATACTTCCTTAAAGGATTGATATTAAAAACAATTCCAAAGGGTAAAATATTTTTTGGAATATTTGGAAGCAAGTAAGATCTGCACCAAAAAATAAAATAAAATCCCATTATTCACTTTGAAGGAAAGAAAAACATACAAAAGTATAAGTGGATTACGTGTTGGCTTATTATGTCTTGTGGAGAGCAGAACAAAAAATTTTGAATTCTGGGTGTTCTAATGTCATAACTGAGAGCCACTTACTTCATTTTTATCCTAGAACATATTGCATTCCAAAACAGTGGTTTAAATGCCAGTTGAATATGGATAGTTTTCAGTCATAATTTGGTCTTAAGTTGATATACCAGTTTCTTGATTTGTTCTTCTACAGTGTGTATACTTACACATACCCACATACTGCATTTGACAGCATCTGAGAAACCAGCTGGATCACCATACTAGGTTGGATTAGCAGCATGCATTAGTACTAGAATAAAATTTAGAATGTTAACCCCTATTCAGAGCGTTGTCCCTTTCATAAATTCATAAACAATAAATAGATTAAAAAGTCAATGGGCGTTTGCTCACAAGTCAGGTTCAAACAAGATCAAGCAGGATCTAAATAGTCAAAAACAATTCAAGTGGTTAAAACAAATTCCAGGAGTCCCCTAAGACCTGCTGTGCTCTTTTTCTTTAATTTCCACACAGATGGAGAAATGCTGCACTGTATCTGGAAGGTGAATGGGTCAGCACACACAGCCCCATTTCCAAACACATGGACTGCAAAAAAGAGGAAAGAAAAAAGTCATAAGTATCAACTAGATCCATTCTCAGATTATAAAGGGGGTATGACAGTGACATAGGCGGCAATAGCAATCAGTTGGAAGGAGGCAGCAACACATTGGGGAGAAAAAGTGCTGGGGTCTGAAAAGAAAGAGACTGAAACATTATGTTTGTGATATGAAACAAGTTATTTCTCCTCTGTGGTTAGCTGAAGCTTTACTTCCTCTTTCCATTATAAAAGAATACATGAACATTTTGAGTTACCCACAAGACTCAGACTCAAAAAAAAGAAAAAGCCAGAGGAGCTTGTGGGTTTTTTCCCAGATCCATAGATCAGCTCAGCCCAAAAGAAAATGACAAAAATTCTCTGATACTGGATATTTGGGATACAGTCCAAACTCAAGATACCAGAGCAGTGTCTCACTCTTAACATTCTAGATTTGTACCAGAACTCAAATATTGACACTAACTGAAGATAAAGAGAAACAATTCTAAGTAATTTAGTAAATTTTTTTAATAGTACACTGAACAGAAACAAGAACAACTAGAAACTATCATGTTCATTTCTTTTAAAAAGTAGAGAAAAGAGAAATTTCACACAGGAAGGTGAGCAGTGCCTCCAGAAAATGTTGTGCTACAGGTGGTATAAATGTAAACAAAAACTTGGTAGTCTGGAACAGAAACTCAGTGTTTGAGGTTTTTTTCTTTTCTTTCTTTGTTATCCTTTTTTTTTTTTTTAACTGTAGAGATTTATTTAGCATACTGAGACTTCTGTCTTTAATTACAAACTTAAGGATGCCTGGAAGGACACTCCACAGCAAATAGTTTCAGGTGGTTCATTGTCTCTGATGGTTTCAGCAAGTTTAAAGCACTCCCTGCAGATTCCCACAGTGTTTCTCTTTCTGTCACCTCTCATGCTGTATGTTCCCTGCTCTCTTCATCAGTCCCTAAGCCTCCAACAGAGACACATATTCCTAACTCCATACACGTTGTGTTTTTTATCCCTGTGGGTGTCCATCCTGAAACTGGTTCAAACTGTGATTCCCTGCTCAGAAAGAAAACTGCACCCTCATCCTCCTCCCTCAGATGGTTCCATTTTCTTCAGGTGTGTTCTTAACTTACACTCCAAATGAAAGAGGAACCATTGGTGTGATGAAAATCAGTGAGACTGATCACTCTTTGTTACTGTCTTTCTGAATCCTCATTTTTATAGTGAGTAATTTTTATGGCCTCAATATACATTTCAATTTTCTACAGAGACATTCAAACTATCTTGTCACCTTCATTTTTTTCTGAAAAATCCCCTTGCCCAGGATTTCTCCAGGCTTCTCGTGAGCTGAGAAGCCTCAGAGGAAAAGGAAAATATTGTCTCATTTGCTTCTCCTGTGTTTTGCTGCTTTGGAATGTGGTTTGGAGATTGTTTACTAACAGGTGGTTGTTTCATTGGTTTCATGTCAATTGTTTTGACTTAATGACCAATCACAGCAGGTTGTGTCAGGACTCTGGAAGGAGTCATGAGTTTTCATTACCTTTCTTTGTAGCCTTCTGTCTGTGTCCTTTCTGTATTCTTTAGTATAGTTTTAGCATAGCATTCTTTAATATTATATAGATCATAAAATAATAAATTAGCCTTCTAAGAACTTGGTGTCAGATTCATCATTCTTCCCAACAATGGGGGACTCAGAAAATACCACACTATCTCAGAACAGGCTGCTTCAGGTCTCAAGATTGTAGCCCCCTTCCACTGCTAGGAAGTTGAACTAGTTCTGGAAAAGTGCATATGCAGCAATGTTACTTTTACACTTATTTTTTTTTAGAGCTTTACCTTCCTTATATAAATTTCTGACTTGCAGGGAAAGGCAATTATCTACTGCACACTACAGTTCTGTGACTGTTTCACAGATATCTCTAAATGGAACCCTTCAATCAACTGCAGTTTGATTTTCCACTTGCTGAGAGTGTAAACTGTTCTCATCAGGTAATTTCTAAATGCATAATCAAGGTACCATGCACTCATGTCATGATATATCACTATAAATGTCTTCATTTACGTTTAAATTTGTTTAGCATAATCAAAATATAAAAGGCCATGCATGGATTTTAGACAACTCCAATTTTGTAATACTTGTTTAATTTTTATAATTGCCACACATCTGTCCACTCCCTTTTAAGGACCAATCCCATAAAGCTATCATATATTAGAATGCTGAGGTTGCTTTCATGTCTTGTGAGCAAAAGCTTTATGATAAATGAGATTAAATAATTATTTAATTCATTAGCTCTTTCACACATCTCTAGATTGCTTGCAGAAACTTTAGATCCTCTAGCATGACTTTTTTTCCATAAAATTCCCTCAGCACACACTGAAATCATGTTTACTAGCCATTCTTGGAATTGGCAATTCATAAAGGTTTAATTCAAAATAAAAAAAAAAAAAAGAAACATGCATGGATACACACACAAGGTGGTAAAACAACATATTTTGAAAGTAATTTTTTTTTAAATAAAACCACTGAGGTATGTTTCTATTCTTCTGTAGGATATCCTTAATGCACAATGATACAGTTTTGGAATTAATTTAACAGCTGCTCTTTCATATGCTCACAAAACACGGTTCATATCTCTCTCGCATTTCTTTCCTTTCTTTCCTGGTAAGACTAAATGAGCCAACTGAAAAGCTCTGTCTTCAAAACTGTTAGCAGAGCAATTACCTTTTTTTTTTTTTTTTTTAAATAAAATATGTCTTTGGGGTACACAATTTCTGTCTTTGACTTGTATCAATTTTGAGCAGACAGCATTCCATAAGCATTTTTTCATTTATTCAAGGATGATGCACATTATACGTGGATTGCAGCAAAAATCAGAATTAATTAGTAGCAGGATGGAAGCTGCCAGTGTGATTGCACTTTTTAAATGCTTCACTTGAATTTATTTAAAGTTTCAGCTTCACTCATTCAGTTCCTGTTTTGTCTTTGCCCTTGGGACTACTGAAGCCACTACTTTTCCTCATTACAGCACTGCACCTATGTCTAAAATGGTAGTTGTAATATTCCTTTGAAAAAAGACTTCAAGAAAGTTAGCTAGGCTTTTTAAAGGACACTTATTTCGGTTATAAACCCCCTATATTTGTCAGTAAGTTACTGACAAATAGGTCTTGTTGATCTACCAGCCATAATACTGTTTCATTTCTGCACCAAAGTAAATTCTGCATGCATTTAGTTCTCTAACAAATGAGAATTATTTTTATTGCTTCCTATCTACATGAAACGCCAAGAAAAGGAGCAAGTGCTTTACAGACAAAACTCAGAAATACCAAAGCTGGTGGTTTTGTTTGCTTTTTTTCATGTTTTCTCTTTTAAACATTTCCAACCAAAACTTCCCCTTCTCTTAACTCTTTCCAGGGGAGTTCATCCTGCTTTAAATGTTCAAAAGACTTTTTATTTCCTCACAGGAACACCCCAGGCCACTGAGGGGCCACAGAAATGCTGGACATAGTAAGGAAACTCAGGCTGAATGAAGTCAAGGTAGCAAGGGGCAAGGCCAATGCCCCTCCTCCAAAGGGGTCTAGAACCTGCTCTAGTTACCTTTTTGTATTGCACCAGTGGAAAACAGGGAACTTGAGCCCAAAGTCAGCCACATGAGCCAGAGTTGTTATAAAGAAAATTGCAAGCACTGAAAAATGCTTGACTGCTACACCAGGAACTCAGTTCATGACATAAGCTGCTCTTTGGGGCAGACCATCACACCTCACTGCACACACAGTTTTCATCCACTAGCTCCTCCATCCTTCCAGTCTTCCTCCTCCTTGATGCTCAGCTCCTCCTTTTTTCTTCCCACACAACTCACTTCATCACAGATAACAGCATTTGTCATGCCCTCTCTCTGTTATTTTGTGTTTTCTTCCTCCTGTGCCACTTCAAGCAGTGATTCACAAGCTCACAAATTATTCTGTCATCACTTATATATGTTTATGAAACTTCTAACAGATGGGTAATGGTCTTCCAAAGTAATCGTTAACTCCAGGCACACATATTGACAATGTAAAATTAAATGTACCCTGTGCTCCTCTTTGTGATACATGAAAAGTGACTTAAATGATTTCTGAAAGTCTTTTTGACACAATTGCTGTTCCTCAGTGGAGTCAGTTTCCCACAACCTTGTAGACCTTGCCCTCTGTAGTCTCCCAGTCAAACCCTGGAAGCCAGGATCCAGTATTTCTGCTATTCTGTTTTCCTCTTAGAAACAGTCAGAAAACACCTTTGTGAAGTATAAAAAAGTGACTAAAAAATATTGTACTACTCTAACTGCAAGAAGATAGCCATGAAAGACAGAAAAAAAGAAGACAGATTTGTAAACTAATGGGATAAAATTTAGTGTTTGGAAATAAGCTCCAAAAGACCACCAACAAATTAAAATGATCCATACTTCTACTAATCACATATTTTTTCTGATTTTTTTTTTTCTGAGCATACTCTAGGTCTAACATCCTTTTCTTGTATATACCTTTGTTATATATTAACACTTTGTGTCTATGTGAACCCAAAGGAAATAGAAAGGTAAACTCACTATGAAATTACTAAAGATATTCTATTCATGATTAATGTCTTGCTCTTTAGTTAGAATAAAATGCAAACACACATATTCCTTTTATAATTATTTTCTTGTCTTGCCTATGGTTTTGAGTAACCAAATCTCCCTCTAGGGCTAATTCGGACTTATGCAAGACTGATTTGGTGCTGAATAGAAACATCCCTGGGCAAATTATGAGGATTAAACAAGAAATATTTTGTCAACTTTACTTGTGATAATGTGGATGTTACTATAGTTACTCAGCAATTTTATAGATCTCATCATTAAAATATCCCATAAGTTCATGTCTCACCACACAAGAGTCTCAGAAAGGCAGTGTAATTTTCAAGGCTAGATTCTGGATATTTTTAGAGGGTAATGAATTTCAACTTGTTTTTGATGTAATGAATGTGACTTTGAGGAAGAAAGACTCATCATCATTGCAATGAATGCAAGGGTTGCATATTTCTTTGGCTGTCAAAGACTAAATCACAACCTTAGAAAACATCAAACTCTTCAGCAATTCCAAGAAAGCGCTAGGTATGCTCAGCCCTTGGCTTTAAAGAACAGTTCTTTGCTCTTCAAAATATAGAAATCAAAGGCTGGATGACAGACCAACATGAAAGACTGTAATATAAAAAGTATTTTAAAAATATTCCAGTTGCAGGGATCAAATTTCTAAGCATCAAATGAGGCCTGTTGCTGTGAGATACGTGTGTGGTGAAGGGATCACCATGACTTATGTCCTGAGATATCCAGTGAAGGGATTTCCCTGGGCACAAAGGCATGCTGTTGGGGTAAGAAGTTATCAGACCATTATCACTGCCATTGACCACTTGGAAGAGGGAGTGATCCCAACATATCACAGTTCTATTCTGCCCCTACACAGGACTCACAGGCTTTGTAATCTCTCTCATTGTAGTAGTCATGTACAAATAATGTTGTACCCTCCCATTTATGACATCAGTAACAAGACATTTGACTACAGTCTCACCTCCACATCTCCCAAAAGTATAAACTGACCTTTGAAATCCTCCATGGTGGAGGAGGAGAATACAATCACCTTGCAGACAAGTTGACATACTTGCTCCTCTCTCCTACCCAAAACAGGGACACCTCTTCAGTAAGACTTATGCCCTCTTAACTTGGGGACACTTCTACAGAGAGCTAAACATTGATATTTTGCAGATCTAGTGCATTTATCACATTATCTAGATCAAGCTATCACTGCAATAAGAGTATGTAATCTGTTGCTCTTAATAAACCACACTATTGCTGAATCTGTGATCATGAATGAGATCAAACAGAGTGTAACCCACACTGTTGGTTCTTCTGGGATCTTATTAAATGCAACCATATTTATAGTGTCAAGTTTGGCATTGGATATTCAGCCCAGCTGCAGTGAGCACCTCTGAAATGTGAGGACTGGCTGCAAAGCAAGGGGGGGTATTTTCTGCCAAAGTTCTGTCCTCCTACCACAACACTCATTGGCACAGTTCCAGCTCACCACTGGATGCCTGAAGTTCTCAGGCTATGGGAATCACCTTGCATTGTACAATAATAGCTTCTGAATATTATAATAAACACACTTCCAGAAAGTATAAGATAATAATAATGAAAATGGTTGAGCGTGTTATACAATATCATCACAGAAAAAGCCAGGAACATAATGTGCTGTATGTAATTACTATACTGGAATGTCACATTAATGACCATAATGTACACTAAATGATAACTTTTCCTAAGAATCATATCTGCATTCTGACATTTTTTGATCCCTGGCAGGACTATCCACAGTGTATGTGTGCTTAAAATTGACATATTCTGAACATTTGGTGCTCTTCTAATGTTGTTTGTTACATTCAGTAGAATATAAGACTTCAGATTTAAAATATGGTTTTTTACCTCATCCCACTATATAGATCAATGTATTAAGCCAGTCTAGCAGAAAGTTGGAGGCAGACACAGGGGGGGAAAAGGGTTTATTTTAAGATCAAACAAAAAAAAGATGCACTATATTTTCTTGTATAACAATGAATAAACATTTATATTGTAGGTTACTTACCAAAGTACAATCCCTTTTCCATGTGTTCCAAAGGTACACATGGGGAAGAGGGCAAGGATGCTGACTACAGAGAAGAGAATGTTTATTGACTCACAACAAATTTGCTGCTTAAAAAGAAAAACATACTGTCTAAATAAGGAACGCATCTAGCAAGCCAATGACAGGCACTCTTCAAAAATATGAAAAATACTATCTTTGCAGAGAAAGTGAGTTTTTACTCCTAGCAGGGAACACAGGAAGCTAATTTAAAGAGTTTAAATTTCTTTGTAGGGATATTGCAGCAGGCAATCAACTCCCCAAGGAGATTGAAGACAAATGTTCATTTCTGGAGATGCTCATTTTGTCATATTTCACAGATCCAAAGTCATTCTTTTTTTTATTCTTTTGAGATATTTTCAGAAGATAATGGGAATGCTTCTTGTACACATAGAATTTATCTGTCCTTTATTGGCTTTTTGAGTCATCCTTTTCCAAGGCTTCTCAAGAAAATGTATATGAAACACAGCAAAAAGAAATTAGTGTCACAGGTAGAAGAATATGCTGTATATTATGGGTAGAAAGTAGAGGATATTGTGATTCACTTTTAAATATCATAAAGGATAGGAGAACAAATTCATAAATTCAAGACAAGCTTGTTTCCTTATGTATCATAAAACCACATTATTTCCTAAAGGGTGGATTTACTGTCTCTGGATTCAGAGAGCCTGCCTTGCCAAAGAAAATTGTAGCATTCTCTGAAGGATACTTGATAGAAGTGGGCCACAGAATTACTGCTACTGCTAATAATTCTAATAATAAGAATAGCAGAACATGAACAAGAATTGAAAAAAACATCTGAAAGTATGATGTTGCTACAGACAGCATCAATAAAGAGATCAAGTTAAACCATGAGAGAGACAGAAAGACAAGTGTAATTAGCCCACCATGCTGTTTTAAAACTAGGCAGAAGAAAGACATGCAATATGGGTTGTCCTGAGATTTTTTTTTTTTTGTCTTCATATGCCAGAACCACTTATAATTGAGGTCAATTTCTTTTTGCCTGAATAATTAACACTTACTATTTATTTTAGGAGCTGTTGAGGCACTCCAACCACAACTGAAAAAACAGTCATAACTGATGATATGTTACAATAGGTCCTTTTGAATTATTCCATTGTATAAGAGAGGCTACAAGTAAAAAGAAAACGGTCCAGAAGGAATTATACCCAGAACTATCAAATAAATTATATATTATAATTTAGAAAAAGCCTCCAAGAATGATCTCCAGGGAAATAAGTGGAAATATAGAGAGAAGGAAAATAAATAAATAAACAAATAGACAAATAAATAAATAAATAAATAAAATAAAGGAGTGTGTCCTGGTCCTATAGTTACCTTAGCTTAGCAAAGCAGAAAAGATTAAATACTAGCAGATCTGGGAAAATGGAAAAGAAAGGAGAAACTGAGAAGCTTTCTGGACAGTACCCTTCCTACAGCTAGGTAATAAACAGTGAGACCATGCAGACAATCATTTAATGCTACGAAGAAGAGAAGCCTGGCATTTGGCTAAGCCATTATAATTCAGCACAGGCTAGATCAGACTTTCTCTAAAAGCCAACATCTTTAATTTCCAGTCAGACAGAAAGCCATGTATCCTTGCCTAAAATGTGTTCTATGCTCTGGAGACAGAGACAAACAAATGAGCCTATGGACCCTAAGGTACCATAAAAGCAAATATCAGATTTCAGCTGGAGTAAGATCCAAAGGGTAGGATCCAAAAGATTGACTAAGCTGTGGCAATGCATAGAAGGAAGTGAAACAAAAATTAAAACACTGTTGAAAGGTAAGTGTGGTCTTGCCCACAAGGGTCTCAAGATGAGGGAAGAGACGAGAAAGTTGACTCCATGTTTCAGAAGGCTTGATTTATTATTATATGATAGATAATATATTAAAACTACACTAAAAGAATAGAAGAAAGGATTTCAGTAGAAGGTTAAGCTAAGAATAGAAAAGGAAAGAATAACAAAGTTTTCTCTCAGACCGAGACCGGCCGGCCAGGTGAACTGTGATTGGCCCATAATTGGAAACAGCCTGACGAGGCCAATCACAGATTCCCCCTGTTGCATTCCACAGCAGTAGATAAGAATTGTTTACAATTTGTTCCTGAGGCCTCTCAACTTCTCAGGAGGAGAAAAATCCTAAGGAAAGGATTTTTCATAAAACATGTCGGTGACAGGTAAGGAATGAGGTAAAAAGAGAGAAAGAATGAAGTTAAAAAGATTGTAGGAAAGGCCATCTGAAGGACTCTATCAAGTGTGATGTGAAAACGAGGAAAGAGAGAGGGAGCGGCAAGGCAATAAGGAGGAGATGGGATAAATAAGGCAAAACTACATAACATATGGACCTTTGTATTTTACACGTACTTTTGTCTTCTGATCCCTCATCTTGCACTGATCTGACTGAACAACTTTCTGAAAAGACTTTGGAGAGTCCGTGAGGGAGTGTGGCTGTATGTGCTGCCTTCAGTGTCCTCAGTCAGCTGCTAAAGCTCTTTTCACAGTTTCAGAGAGAGAGGAGACCAAATGCTCTTTCAATGTGGGTCATGGACTGTGTGAAAAGATGCTTCATTTCCAAGTCCAAACAGAAGACATAGTCTTTCTTTCAACTACCTAAAAGGTTGAAAATGTAAATGTATTTTTGTTGCTCATACTTACTAAAACTGTATGTGTATTAACCTTTATTTTTTTCGTGTCTAACCGTGGCAGCAGAAAGACAAGTGCATGCAAAAAATTTTTCTGTTGGATTGATTTTGATGAAGGCCCAGAGCATTTACCATTAGCCAAAAATCAGACCTTAATAGAAGTAAAAAAAATTGAGTTTATCAGCAGAATAAAGAAACAGAGATGTAAGAATAACTTCCTTCAAACTCAGCCACCATGTTAAACACCTTGTTTCATTGACAAGTTCTGTAACTTGAAAAATACTGTATCTTGAATCTTCTTATTGGAAACTTTTTTTAAAATTCTACCAGTCTTTTTTTTTTTTTTCTTTTCATGTATCTGTGCATTCACTATTGCCCATATAAACTTATTAAAGAAGACTTTTAGTCCTTCATCTCATTTGTAATTAAGCCTAAATCATGATTTAAGCTTGAAAAGCATCAGGGGCACCATTACACCTTATCTCACTCTAGGTTTGCTTCAGGTGGGATACTCATTAAATGAGAGATGCATAAACCTTGAGAATGATTGAGTAAATGTGTGGACCAAATTTCAGAGGTCTACATGGGAACATGGACCTCAGAAAAAGACAGAGTGACTGAACAAGTTGTTCAGACAGGTGGATAATTTAAAGTAAACAGATGATGAACAGCATATATCTTCAAAGAAGTCTGCCTGAAATATTTCATAAATATCTGTAAGAAAAAAATACCCACAGTGTAAATCAGTCACCAGACAATTTACAAGTACTGAATAAAACCTCCCAAACACATCTGAATTTGTAACAAGACCTACTTAATTGTATTATGACACACAGCCCACCAAAAAGATAAAAAGTGCCACCAGAATAGGCAGCATCATCAAATCATAAAGTTTGGAAAAGGCCTCTGAGATAAAGGAGTTAACCATTAACTCAGTACTGCCAAGTCCATCACTATGCCATATCCATAAGCAGCATAGTTACACAGGTTTTGAACACTTCCAGAGACAGCTATTTCACTATTTCCCTGAGGCACCTGTTTCACTGCTTGTCCACCCTTTCAGTGAGACAATTTTTCCTAATACCTGAACTAAACCTCCCCTTGTGTAGCTCAAGGCCATTTCCTCTTGTCCCATCACTCGTTAATTGGGAGAAGAGCCCAAACCTCACCTGGTACACCTTCTTGCCAGGTAGTTGTAGAGAGTAATAAGACATCCCTTGAGCCTCCTTTTGTCCAGGGCAAACACCTCCAGCTCCCTCAGGTACACCTCATCAGACTTGTCCTCCAGACTTTTCCTCCCCAGCTTTGTTGCCCTTTTGGCACCAGAGTTCATTAAAAGCATAAACAAAGTTAAAGAGGCACTGAATATTCTGGCTCGAATACTCACTTTTATTATAAGCATAATAATTAAGTATATTTATTATTAAAAATTTTGGAGGATGCCTTTCACATCTATGTTAAAAAATAAAGTATAATGTTTAAATTAAGAAAATTGTGAATTTTTTTTTCCTGCACAGAGAGATAGTTCTTAATAAAAAGTAAACAACAGAAAGGTTATCAGATAATTAAATCCCAATCAGAATGATCTAGAATAGCAAAAATTCTTACTGCCAGTAAGTCGAATTTTGAAGACAAGAAATATAGGAAGATCTCAAAGTTATGAGCACATTATGCATTGATCAAAAAAAAAGTTAAGTAACAGTAAAGTAAAGCAGGTAAGATCCGGGAGAACTTACCAAAAAGTAATGTCACGACTAACAGTGTCAAAACCAGGAGAGCCACTGAAAAGATACAGAAGAAGCAGTTCTTCCACCCAAAGACCTTAGCTGCCAAAATCAAGGCAAATATAAGCTACAAATGGTTTTATATGGTTTTCCATATAAAACCTTGAAGGTGCTATTCTGTTTAACAACTGTATAACCTATCACTTGACAACAGATTTGTGAGACTGGGAATTAGGACATTCATCAACTAAGATTTGACAGTGGGGCAGAACAAATATCAAAACAATAGAAATTTACTAGTTAATGGCAATGAATTACAGGTCCTTCATCACATAAAAGGGGGCACTCCATTCCTCTGGAAATGTAACAATATGTAAGAATATAATTTGTGCAGATTTCATAACTCAAAGTACTGTTTAGAAGTGTCTCTGTTGTACCTCACTTGAACAGCTCAGCAAAACTTTATCCTTGTTGGGATCCAAAGCCAAGTACTCCACAGCTTCTGGTTCCTAATCTGCACAAATCATACACACCAACAGATTCAGGTGAACGAAAATGCAATTTCTATTTACCAGTTTATTTTGTAAGTGCAATGTGTCTTGATTTGAAAAGACAGGTGTCTGCTAAGGAAGGCCCCTGAAATGGAAAATGTAAAACCCTCCCTCTGAATTGTTATAATTTTGAAATTAGGGGGGCTCTCAGGCAAAGATATGGAAGCAGGAATAACAGTTCTTTAGAGAAGAAAATAAAAAAAATAAAATAATGCAATAATACAAAACAACACTGACAGAGTCAGAATACAACCTGACACCCTGTTGGTCAGGGTGTTGGTAGCAGTCCAATTGGAATGGTGGCTGTAGTCCTCCTCCAGAACATTGAGCTGCTCTTTGAAGATTCCCGTGAGCCAGGAGAGCACATTCACACATAGTAAAATGGCTATTTTGGGCAGGGACACATCCCACCCATGGCATCTGAAGCTCTGCAGACCAGACTCACCAAAGCACAGCACTCAAGGTTGCCCTGGGAGGAGACATGGCAGAAACTATAAGTAATCTTTTCTTCTCCTTGTGGCCCAAGAAATCTTGATTTCCTGTACTGAGGTACACTGCCAATAAAAAGGATAGAAGATTGTTGCTATGACTGCATTTCTAGGAAGTCATCCAAATTTTAATTCCTCCTAGGCAAGCAGAGAGACCAAGACGTATTTTCTCACATTCTGCATTTATGATGTGTTCATCAAACCTGGATCCTGCATGGGTTTTGCTCTTTTTGCATGTGCTGCAGTGCTTTCCCAGGGGTGTCACTATAGCATTTTGAGTTCTTTTAAGAAATCAATTATCTACATACCTAAGTCACTTGTTAGCAACTAGTAAAGTATCATGGACTCAGCACAAAGGACTCTAGAAGCTGACATTTTAAAGATATTGTCATTTTACATCCCTCACTCCAAATAGTCTGTATATTACTGCATAGGTCAGTGGAAGGTCTTAAGAGGACATAAATCAATATCCTTGTCTAAACCATCTCTGCATGTACAAAATCAATAACAAAACCACAAAAGTTTCAAGAAATAAGCAAATAAACTAATTACAGTGCTTCAGCTTTAATTAGCACTAAGTATTTTCCCGACACCAATGCTATTTGTCACTGTTGTCCTAACAGCACCCTTTAAAGTTCAGGAGGTTACTTTGTGCAGATTATGCAGAATCTGAGCCAAGAACAAAGGTTTTCATTCATGTTGCTGGACATCTCCAGCTATAAGATACTGGGGGTTTTATGTCACAATAGTAAATCCTAACACATAATCCACTGGGCATTTGTGTCAAATTGCAGGATGATATCTCAGTTAGACAGCATGTAATTGTAGGCACTCTCAGAGGACAAAGCAGGCATTTTCAGGAACCTGAGGTGACTAACATACAAGTGCAAGGAAGAATGTCTTATAAGGAAAATAATCAGCCACAGGCAACCTTCGAGAGATGCATTTCTCCCATATTCTCTGTTGACTTCACTACATATATGAGAACAAACCCAAGTGAGGGAATGAGAAGCAAAGGTAAATTGTGCCAGAGTAGCTTGGCTTCCCAGCCTCCTGCACCTTGATGTGCACAGATGGAATTACTGAGCGCACAGAAAATGTGATTGATTCCACAAGGAAGGCAAGCATTGATTCCTTCCGAGAAGACAAAAACACAAAGCTGTGAAGCTGAAGATGGGAAGAGTCTTTAGGTAGAGCTGCATACAGGCATCTTACTTAATTCCTCAGATCACAATAGTTTGTCAATGCTACCTTACCAGCTATTGTTGAGCAAGTCAGGCCCAAAATACATTCAAATAAGGAATTTCCATGTACGTAATAATTTAAACCTATTTTGCATTACTCAAAATGGAATATTACAGCCTGAAACAGAGGAGGTAAATCCCCTGACATTCCTGCAGGTATGTTAAAAATAAGTGGGCAAATCCAAACTCAGCAGGTGCGTCTGCAAGTCCCGTGTCAAAGCTGAACATAAAGGAAAATCCAATCTAAGGAAATGAAGTTTTGCATATCACTGGCATCCATAAACACTTATGAAAAATATCTCAAGGTTTTGACACACCTCCGCTCCCTCTCCTACCAGACTGCTTATGAATCCAAGCTTCTTGGATCAACAGCTAAAGATGCCATGATCCAAACAGTCTGGCCCAGGACATTTCAGTATCTGCACCTCTGCCTCATCTAATTAATCCTTACATCCCAGCAGCATTGGGATGCCAATAAGAGTAATGGTTTCAGACATTCCCACCTCCTTCCCCTACTGATGGAATCAAGGAAATCTTTAAAGTCATAGATATGTTTTCTATTTTCCCCCAGAAACAGCAGAAGTTGAAGATGTTAAAAACCAACCCAAAACTTTCTCCACCTCCTTGCTCGCAGAGCAGATTCCAGATGCTGTGCTGTACTGAAGTACAATGTAAGCATTTTCAGGGTGTCAGAATTTCCCCAGCACAAAAATGCTGTTTTCAGTTGCTCTCCTGGCAACTCACTTTCAGATCAGATACATTTTTCTGTTGAAAGAGGCATATGTTTTCACAAATACATAGTTCACTTCTTCAGTTGGAGTAGTGAAGTACAGCTAATGTACAGATATTCTGAGTCAAAACCAACAGCATATTTTTCTGAATACAGTTTTAAAATAAATCTGAAGCTTTCCTATCAACACTAATGAACACTATTAATTTAAATACCCTGCAAAGAGAAGAGAGAATGGGCATTATCTGTGTTTAAATAGTCAGCAAGTCTTACAAACTGCAGAAGCCCTGAGGAAAATTTGTATTCTAAATGAGTCAGTATGTGATTGGAAGTGATGCATCAGGGAAGCATATTCCATTTTATGCTGTTTATGATGGATTATATTTTGTTTGCCAGCAATTCTGTGTTTTCATTGTTAGCAAGCATGCATCTGCTGCTTCAGCACTCCAAGGTACTACTTTCAACTAATGTAAAATTAAGATATTTATGTCTATTATGCCAATACAATGGGGGAAATGGATAGCATAGATCAGTTCATATCTCAGTTAAATCAGAGGTAAGGGCTTTTACAAAGCAAAGAATTCTTTTATTAACACAGATATTACACACATATTGAAGTTTTGTGTGTCTTTAGTTATGGTAGAGGCTAGGTACCAGGGGTAAAATAGAATGTATTTATTCTGCTAAATTCAGTGCCACACTGCCATTAATAAAAGGAAAACACCCTGAAATAAAGACAGGTCATGCCTTCTCAGTTTTGGAGCTGCCATAATTTTTGCAGTTCTAGTCTTGAAGAGGCACTCAAGAGAAATCAAGAAGTGGTGTGCCTTGTCCAGATGCAGGCTTGTGCTTATGGAAGATCTTTTTCTCCTTCTTTAATTCCAAGTCTTTGCTAGATTTTACTAGCTGATTAAATAATAAACAGTCCTGCCTTAAAATGTGTCTCTAGTCTGCGCAATTCCTATCTGGACTTATGTCACCCAGACTTATGTCTAATGTCACCCAGACTTAGCTTCTCACTCTGTCCACTGCTCTTTCTTTCCCTCATCACAGAGTCACAGACCCAAAGGGCACCATCCTATACAAGTCAGGGAACAGGGGACAAACATCCTCTCATCACCTCTGAATCTTTCCTTCAGACTCATTGATTATTCCAGTTATCTATAGTAAGTATCTTCACATCTTGATTTAGTAAAAAACAGACACTGCTTGTCAGTGAGCTCACTCTGTATAGATTGTTCTTTGAAGTCTGCATGATTAAACCTCAAACCCTGAGTGAGGCATCATAGATGTATAAAAACAATACATCCAATTTGGTACCCTGTCCTGGGTTGGCTGTGTGATGCATGTATCCCCAGTGGTCTCTTCTGTTTATGCTGGATAATAAGTTTTGCGCCTTTAAGACTGATTCTGAGAGAGAAGGGGGGAGAGAAGTGCAGAGTTTGTTATCAGAAGCTGCACTTGCTCCCCCACATCCTGCTCCTGGACTGTGCTGTCTGCAGCACAGACAGACAGCAGGACAGAGCTCTCCTTTGCTTTCAGTTAGTTTTAGCTATCTAAAATAAAGGAGAGGCAGAGAAGTTCCCCGGACTGGGATTTTTATTTTTCTTGGACCTGTTTAAACCTGGTCTGGACTGAAAGCCCAGAAGCACCAGCAGCTCACACCTGTGGCTCACCAGGCCAGGCCTGGGCTGCGTCATTTCCAGCGCCGGAGGGACTGATAAGGGACTGAGTGAGCTGAGCTACAGCCCACGAAAAGGGCTTTCTAAGTTTGTCATCTCTTCAGATTGGCAAGAGATTTTATTCTTTAATATTGTTCATTTTTTGTGCTGGTGGATGCTTTGCCTGTTAAACAAACAGGCTTTTTCCCCTTTTCTCCAAGGAAATGTTTTCCTGAACCAGCCACTTGAATCTGCTTTCTAGAGGAACCCCTTTTGAGGTTTTTCTCCCCAGTTTGCCCTAAACCAGGACATACCCTCATGGAGAAGTCCTTACATCTCTTTTACTTCCTCAAAATGAGGTTTAACACATATTCAAACACACATTTCAGAATGATATCTCAGGCTCATGTATAATCCCTTATTGAAATCTTTCCCAGAAAAGGGTGGAAAATCCTGGAGCTATATATGCACTACTATTAATATCATTATCAGAATCAGTACAGTCACTATAACTGTCAGTACACCCAGGGCACACAGTTTGCTAAACCATATGATTGAAGAAACCTTGAAGAGAAATTGCTAGAAAGAAAAGCTAAACTTGTTTTAGCATGTTAGAAGCTGATACAGATAAGTTCAGAAAATAGGTGCCTCTATCCAGTTTTCTGACCCCCCCAGCCCATCATAAGAGAGCCATATGTTTACTGCCTTCATTTAAAATGATCTCTTTAAGTGGTTAGAAATAATTTGACTTCCTTTGCATTCAGCATGGTACTGGTTTTGTTGTCTCTCCTCAACTTCAAATACTACTATCAACCTCTAAGTACATCTATTGGCAGGAATAGCTATAGATCACAGATTGAGCCTGTCATCAAGGAACACCAAAATCAGGGATCTGATCAAGAATGAGAATTCTCAAGAAATTTTTCTCTTAAGATTTAAACATGATGAGTGTTGAGCATCTCATACACTCATCAGTACCTAATGTAGTCAGAACCATGTCTAGCATAATGCTGCCCATAGGATCTCTATTGTCTCACTGGAATTCAGCTCTTTTACATAAAAACCCTGCTGTCTCTTCAGCTCCACTGCTACTTCAGAATACCAGTGAAGAAGTCATTAATAGGAACTATTTTCCTAAGACTAACTGATAAGGGCAGGAAGTATGAAGAATGCAAATGTCACTCCTGAAGAGCTCTTAGGAGATGCACTCATCCAAGAGCTACCTAAACAGAATGTTAAGAGACCCTGAGCTTCTTTCAAATGACACTGTCAGCAGAATTATACAAATTATCCATACAAATCCCATGTCTAATACACTCTAAAACTTCAGAGATTAAATTACTAAAGTTCATATGCTAGTCCTGAAAAACAAGTGAGAAGACACATATCTTCTCTGCAACAGGCAGAATTGTACACATTTATCAGTGGGTTAAAAAAAGCTCTCTGACTGCTGTGCAGGTGTTGCAAATTTCATAAAATGTGGCTTCTTAGCTAATCCTACTGCTGTGAACTATGGCACAGTGGCTGAGCTAGTAAATGTTTCCACAAGAATAAGGGAAAGGAAAACAGTGCAAAATCCTTGGAGTCCTTACTAGATGAAACTAAATAATGTACAGCCTGTAGCAATCAGCAATCAGACTCCCATAGCTGCAGCTCCCAGAAATGTGTTTAGAAAGGGGATATACTTTTTAGGGACATAACTGTGTAATGGTAGAAAGAGAATGTCAAATGTGATTCTTCAGAGAAGGTACTAAATTTTCCCCAAGAGCTGGAAAATATACAAGGGAAGTGCTGAGTATTGAAGTTGCTTGATTGTCTTTCTATATCTATTTAATGGCTTACAACTTTTTGCAGAATTTAGGTTGTGGGCTTTAAGAGACTTCAAAATACTTGTTGTGAGATACATGTGGTAATCATACCTGTTTCATAGATTTTACCTTAAATTTGTGGCTATTGAGTTCAACCCCTCAGTAACATAATGGGACAGTGGATTATTGTTTGGTTTAGTTTTGACTCTATGTGGTCACAAAATATCTTCTTATTTTAGTCATTATCTTCAAAGATTATAATAAAAAGGTTTTTCAAGGGACAGAAAATTATTACAGCTAAAAATGTTTCTCTGTCCATTTGAGAGGGAGAGAGAAACAGAGAGAGGGAGAATGCAGAGTAACACTGCACATTCATTTTGGAGGGATGTGTATTTCCACAAGGAAATGGCTCATTTTCCTCTGTGCCATGCACCCTCTTTGGTTAAGAAATCATATCATGTACCACAGATGTGTTGCTTAATTTGGATATTAACACCTCAGCCATCTCTCCATTCTAAATATCATTTTACCATAAACAGAAATACAGCACTTAGGAGATTTCTAGCAATTTTTTCCAAACTGCCAAGCCAGAATCCCATGGTCTTAAAGGCCGTTGGATGAGGAAAGATTATGGAGAAACATCCAGTACCCTGGCCTTAAAAGAGTCCAACATATAAATCAGCAACAGATTGTTTCTACAACTTTTTAAAGACTCAACCATTCTACCTATTGCCTCTAGCCCACAGAATAACAATGACTCATCGGTTTCCTTTGTTGGTCTTACACCTTCTAAAATTTATATAATTTCCACATATCATTTCCACCACAACTTTCATCTTCCTTGTTTCACAACCCATATAAACTTGGTCAAAACAGTCAGATAAAGATACAATAGAAGAACTTGTTTGTTCTGTTTGACCCTGGAAGACACAAAAAATTATGGTGCCTGTGCTTTTTTCCTTTTTACATGTGCTGGCTATAATTAATTGTAGTAAGGAATACATTTAACATTAGATTTTGGAGAAAGTTATGCTTTGCTAATCTTCATATTTTATTTCCCATTATGGGAGACTAGGCATTTTTGAGGTGCTGTATGCAATAGTCCTGTAAAAATAAAGGTTCTTTAAGAAGAACAGATGGACTTCAAGGAAGAAGCAGATAACTAATACTTCCAAGCAACTAATTCAATCAAAATCCACAGAGGCCTGAAAATGAGCATCCAAAATTTTAATGGCATATGAGGCTACTGAGGTAACATTCCCTTTATGATGTCATTGCCTTGTTATCCTTCGAGCTGAAACAAGAGGGGGAAAAATGAAATGCCACATTTTGAAAGATTTTCTTATATTGCATTAGCAACTACCCTTTTCATTTAGCATTTTTCTTCTAAGTTGTTAATATTGATTTTATTTTACACATGACCCAGTACAACAATCACTTGTGGAAGGCTTTGTTCATAATTGCAATTACTTCTGTATTATACTAGAGAAGATGAATATTGATGTGACTGCCTGGAGAATTTGTAATGTAATAAAACACTGCTGTGCAGCACATACTGTCATTGTTCACCAGCCTCACTCAGTTTGAACAATGCCTGTTAGAATAGTTGAGTGATTTTCTTACTAGTAAATGGTATTTTTACAGGGACAGCATCACTCTGTAAGCACTTGTGTTCTTCTCTTTTGCAACATATAAGAGGGACATGCATAATTCTATGCAGAATTAATTTCAGCTTTGCAGCATGCTGCAAACTAATATCACAGTAAATAGATAAATATGTGGGAAAAGCCTTTAAGCAACATGATTCTGGGATGTTTTTTGCATTTTCTGAGGTCTACAAGTCATAAGTGTTGGCTTTAATTACAATATTTAAGTTCAATAGAGACAAATATCTGAAGCAATTTTAAGAGAGTATTACTTTGTATTATTAATTAATATTATTGTTATTTATACAGCAGCAAACTAATTGATTATCACAATACTGATGACAGAGGTAAACTGCAAACAGCGACTAAATCCTGTGATTTTATGAATAGCGATCATTCAACTATATACCTAAATATTTACAAAACAGCAGGTGTACAAGCAGTTTTGCATCTCCTTGATCAAATTATGTCTCATTGTTTGTGAATGGTGAAGAATGTTCTGGATGTTAATCAGCTGATCTTCAGGGAAACCATGGATAGAAAGGGAGGCATAATCTAAAAGGACATAGTGAATCACTAAAACCAAGGATTGTGGACAAAGTCTCTCTAACAAGTTAAAGTTAGAAAGTTAGAAGGTAGTATGTTTATAACACCAGTGGGTAGCACGGGGGGGGGAGTTGTCCCCAAAATGTGTGACCTCACCACAAAAGGTTCTTTGCCTTCCATTTATTTCCCAAAATAATACATATGCATAACCCCAGCATATCCCACCCCCACTTTGCATCAAAATGAGGTTATTAGTCCTTCACGTGTGTGCAATTCTTCTCTTGAATTGGGTCAGCGGTCCCAGGGATGAAGTCAGGAAGGTCTTCATCAGGTCTCTGTGACCCTCTAGCACGATCCAAGGCTCCCTGCTTTGTGATGGATTAACATAAAAATCCAAGTGTTTGGACATTGTTCTAATGGTTTCAATATGTTCCTATAGTGGTCCACTTGCTCCACTTCTTTCTGCAAATGAGCTCATAATCTAACAGTTAGCTTTAGCTTAAGCATCTAATAATCATTAACCTATCACTGGTATACCTAACTTCAATATGAATTGGTTCTAACCCTCAGCTAAAATTTAAAATTTTTTAAATCATGATTCATTAGGCAAACCAGCATTATCACAGAAAATGGAGAGCTAGACACAAGAGGCACAAAGAAGAGGAAAGACCCTCTAATTTTCTCATTCAGTCCTATCTCATGCAGGAAAAAGAGCAAGAGAAGTTTTGGATTTATAGGCTGACAAAAAAGTGGAGCTCCCAATCTGAAACTACACATCACAGTTTGAAGGAACCCCAGAATTTTTCATCACACAGTCTGAAAATGTTGGTTCCTCTCCTATATTTCCTTTCTTATCAGGTCTTGGGCAATTAAAGTCCCAATGTTTAATATTAGATTATTTTTTCCATTATTCAGGGTGACTGCATGTCTTGGGTTAGAATGCAAGATATAACCAAAAGTATGTACTCTGTTACCATCCATATAAGATGTTCAAATGGGTGAGACAGTGTTCTTTATCTTCTCCATGACTCAGCCCTGATAACACTGCTTAACTCCTGCTGCTCTGGAGAAGCAGCAGCCACTTTGTGGGGGGCCATCTCCATAACTGGCCATCAAGGTCTCACTGCATGACTCATAGAATTACACCATCCCATTGTGATATGCTCCACCCTGAGAGGAAGAACCGAACATTCCTACCTGTCTGTAATCTGACAGTTGGAACACCATGCTAACACTGGATTCTTAGAGGAGAAGAGCTCAATAACCACCATTGGACCTCCAGAGAAGGACCAAATCTTTCTCCAGGATCACTGCTTTGACAAAACCACATCCATCACTCCCAACAGGATTGTAGCCACCATTTAATTGGACTGTTAACACCACCCTGACCAACAGGGTGTCAGGTCATATTTTGACTTTGTCAGTTTAAACCAGTGTTTCTGTACTATTACTTTATTTTAATTTTCCTATTAAATTTTAGTTCTTACTTGGAATCTCCCACTGGTTTGCTTTCAAACTAGTACACAGTAGCAGAAAAAGCCAATAAGAGGTAAAAGTCAGTTGTTTTGGAAAAACCATCTGGTATTCATGAAGGTGCCTTCTTGAACGTGGACTACTCTCCCTCATACCCGTGAAAAGCATTTCACTTGCTTGACTTAAGCAATGATCAGCCCCAGAGTAACATCAGGTTCACGATCTTGTAATATTAAATTTCAAAATATGTAATCACTAGAAAACACAACAGATCATGCTGTTCAAGTAGTTCTTGCCCTAAAACACCTCTGTTTATTAGAGGTCTCAATTTATTAGGTCTTTCTTATATTATGTGCAGGAGCAGGTAAATTGCATGATTATTAGCAATTCCTATTATTGTGATTATTAGCAATTCAGATTATTTGCACTCGAGGTCTCCAGTTCTCAATTTATAATTGTTGGCCTTAAGGGCTGCATCAGCCCTGTCCTGTTACAGATGCAGTGAAAACATCCTCACAGTCACAGCTCTGACTGCCCATTCCTTCTTCATTCTGAACTGCTAGAGGAACTTCCATGGGACACCCTCGCCACACCAAGAGGGAATTTACCCTATGGCTTTCTCAGGTGTCTGCATACATGGTATCTAAGTGACAACTCTGAACTAATGTTTATAATGTAAAAAAATATTTACATCAGAAAATTATGCTTCCAATTATTCACAACATCATTAACACTACTACAGATGGGATTTAGGTTATGGGAGGTTTTGAGTGAGGGTTATGAATCTTCTTTGTAATCTGAGGCACAGGGGGTTTTGGGATGGATAGAGGTTATAAGAAAATATTCACTGATCAAGAAATTAATATTTTGGTCCAGCTGTACTCCCAAGTAAGAGAGTTAAAACATTTCCCTGCTGAAAAACAAACAAAAAACACCCTAAAAAAAATCAAAACCTTTGCTAAGTACCGTATAGTTCTGTACTAAATCTGAGCACACAAAAGTTAACATTTAATTTCTCTTTTAAAAATGCTTCTAAATATAACCATATACCATACATCTTATATATTCCTAATAAGGAAAATGCAGGGTTTAATGTTAATGGTAAAGGTTTTATCCATCAGTATTATGCTTTGAAAATGTACACCTGAAAAATGTATGTCGATACATGTGAAGGTTTATGTGAACAACCCTTATTAGATAATTGTTTTCTCTCATTATTGTCATGGAGTCCAACTCATCTGTGAAACCTGATTTCTAGTTTTTTCAGCGAAAGTTAAAGGGCAAAATGGTTTCTTGTTAGTCACTATGATATTTATCTCTAACAATGAAGACTGAAAAACTATGGTAATAAGAATAGAGATATTTTTATGAATACCCTGGAAAAAGCATTTTTAATGAAAAGCTACAGATTTGTTCAATGGAAAACTGAGACAGAAGCTTCTTGCAATATGATCCTTCTCATGAACTGTTTCCAGTTGTTTAGTGAAAAATATTTTACAAGTTAGATACCAAAGGGACAATTAATAAGTTGATGTCTAATATTTAGTTGTAACTGTGAAGATCAATTATACAGGTTTTATTTCATTTAATTTGCCTAACAAACAAGGGCTTATCTTCTTAATAGCTTGTGAAGGAGTCTTTTTCTTTTCTTTTCAAAGGTCAAATACAAATAAAATTATATATTCAATTACTCATCAGTACTCTTCTATGACATGGACAAATTCTTCAGTGCAACTAACAAACCATCTTTTTTTATTTGAAAAAAAAACATATTTTAGAGATTATTTCAAAATTAACCACTCTTACAGTAACTGCCTACTGCTCCCCAAAATAGGCTCTCTTTTCAACATAAACAGTGGCACTGTATGATGGCATTTAAGCTCTTCCATAGCTAAATTCACCCTTTCCAGCCTCTTTTTCCAGAGTAAAGCACTGGCTTTACTCATTAAAGGACTTTTGATTTCTGAGCCTTCTTACTCTACTGGATTTTTTTTTACTGTAGCAGTATATTTTGTCTCATTCTAGTCCATTTTATATCCACTGTCTGTTGTAATCTCGCATTATTTACCATTAGTGTTGCATATAATCAACTGCAATTGGTATTTTTACATTTATTTAACACATTTTAGAACCAAAACCTAGATAAATACTAAAGAAAAAGCAAAAATTGACCTGCTCCCTCCTGTCCTCATCTCAATCACTTATCCTCTAGTGTTAAAAAAGGAAAAATTAATTTTACTCATCCTCAATCCAGAGGATGTGCACAGGCTAGACCGGCAGAGTGCCTTATTTGCAGACTTCTTATGGAAAGAAGAATTTTCAGTATAAAGGGGGTGTTATGGGAAGGTTGTCACTAAGTGTGACAGATTACAGGGGTGTCCTCTTTTTCCTGGAGATTTCCTTAATAGACACCATAGTTGACATTGCCTTTCCCAAGCTTCATAAAAGACATAAAATGTCTGAATTTTATCTCCCTATATATCTTCATGTTTTTACAAACATTTTCATCTGGTTTCATAAGCAAAGGCAGCAGAAAGAAACCTTGTCTTTAGCATGAACTCCCATGAGCCTTCATAAGGATTAAGGATGTGCTGAGAGGAGTTGTTATTCAGCAGCTCCATATTTACTATTCCATTTAGTGAAATGGCATGAAAAGATTGTAATCTTTAAGAAAACTAAACTCAAATTATTTTAAATTCTTCACACACACACACAAAAAAGACACATTGTAATTCTGGAGGCTTATCAAAGCATGACATGACAAAGCAAGCATGAGGGAAGATGCAAAGAATAATGCTTGGTACATTATCCTGTTCAGTGATGGAAATAATTCCATTTTACAGTTAATGCTATAGAGTTTTTTGTATGCATTTTGGGATTATAGCTGCACTGCAGGCAGTAAAAGTATACACTATCTCTTTCTTCCTTCAAATTCTTAGTAAAATAACAAGTTCAAATATGTTCACAGATATTTGTGTTTCTAATTGGATTCCTTCTAGGCCACCTACTCCAAACAACACGATTGAGATCCCTGCAGCAGCTACATCACAGGTGTATATTGCATAAATAGCTCTGGGAGTTCAGTAAAGAGCTGAAACACACAACAGGATTCACAAACAAGAGCCTTCCTTTGATAAAGGTGAAGAGGTCATTTCCACAATTTCCAAATTATTTTTCTCCTTTTGAAACACTAGAGGATAAGTGATTGAGATGAGGACAGAAGGGAGCAGGTCAATTTCTGCTTTGTCTTTAGTATTTATCTAGGTTTTGGTTCTAAAATGTGTTAAATAAATGTAACAATACAAATTGCAGATGATTATATGCAACACTTACAGTAAATAATACAAGATTACAACAGACAGTGGATATAAAATGGACTAGAATGAGACAAAATATACTGCTGCAGTTAAAAAAAAATCCAGTAGAGTAAGAAGGCTCAGAAATCAGAAGTCCTTTAATCGCATAATGTTGTTTGAACAGCTAAAATGGATTATGATCCCTCTGGGTAGGTGTGTATTTTAGCATCCCACATTATTTTAAAGAAGATAAAAATTCAAGAAGCAACTGCCATCAAGAGAAAACCTTCAAATAGATTTTCTCTGCTGGCAAAATTACCACTTATATTTTCTACTTTACGAAGAAATGCAAAGCTGTGGGTTTGTATTAGCATAGATTATAATTCATGTCAAGAGAACTAGATAGCTGGATAAATAGATGGCAGTAGACAAACACTAACATTTTATGTACATGCACATGCTTTAGTTGCATCAAAGGTCAAAAAGAAAAGCTACTGTGTGATGCCTCTAGGAGTTTATAAATGTAAAAGTTAAGATTTTCTGTCAAATTAGTTATGTGTTTGCCATAGGAAGTAGAGTTATCCATAGGTGTTACACCAATTATCCTAGCACTTTAAATTCTCTCAGACCTCTGTTAAACAGGGCTTCCTCAGATGTTTCATGGTAAAGTCCTCCCTGATTTTCCATCTGGGAGGACTAGTCTGAGCTAGTTCATAGCTTCTCAGAAACATAAGTCTAATTTTCCTGACCCTCTCAAAACAGAAACAGGATGCAGAGGGACAGAGGGGAAGACAAATGGGTGAGGAGAGCAGGGTAAAAGGCAAGGGAGGAGATAATTTAGAATCAAGATTTACAGATTCTTCAGTGTCACTCCTTGAGGAGTGCTGCTAGCAAGGAGCTACCGCCTTTCCAGCCAGCAGCAGAAGCAACCAGCCTGTATAACACTAAGAGGAAGTAGATGTAGTCAACCTGGCTTACCAGGTCTTTTTCTATGTGCATGGATCACCGTGTGTACTTCAGGGTTTTCTTAGTTATGCATAATTTAATCAATTGTCATCTCTTTTCCATAAAGAAAAGGCAATGCCCTTATTCAGAAACAAGTCCCACAAGAGATGTTTCCAAACACAGAAGTGCCACTTCATCTCAGTGAAACATTTAAGATCTTTTTAAAGGCCAAATGTACTTCCCCCTATTTACATTCTGGGAAATTGTCTAGCCATGCAGTTGTACCTCTTATAGAAATAAAAGATGACACCCTGCATGGGCATTTTCACAGAGAGCATTTTAAGCTGTGAAATCTTCTAAGAAACTGAAAACAAGATCTCAATACAAAAGAAAGTCAGATTTTAGATGCAGTCCCTGCCTACACATGCCATAGAAGGGGGTGGGAAATCACCCTGGCTTTGTCTCGCTGCTCAATGCCTGAGCAAAGGTTTTGCTGCAGGGAGTACTGAGTTGAGCTTTGTAAAGAATATCAGTATCTCCAACAGCCAGCACAGCACTGCAGGGCAGATACATAAGGCTCCCTCCACCAGTCTACATCTTCTGAGGAGCACTGAGGAGGAAGGAGAAGGCAAGGATGTTTCTTTCAGTCCAGTAGTTTCAGCAAATGGTAAGCTGCAAATGTGCCTCTCACAATCATGGTCTGCTGTAAAGGAACCATATTTGTGTGTGTAAAATTACTTTCACCTTTTGAGGGAAAAAACTTCCTAAAAATACCTGTATTTATACTTGCACTTGTGAGTGGTATCCTTAGGATCCAAGGTGGATGGGCTTTGTTAGACAGAAGCAGGGAGGGCCCACAGACTCTTACGATGCTGTATGAGATGACATTTCTACATTGGCTCCATCAGGCCACCCTTGCAAATGTCTCATGCTTTTTTTCTTCTTTTACCAAGCAGTACAATACATCCTTTTCTGCATTCTCTTTTAAAATTCATCTTATTGCTTCCTAATCCTTCTAATAAAAAAAAAACCCAAACAAACAAAACCCACCCCATCATATTCCTTTCTCTTTCACACAAGTGTGGTTTCCTTCTACTTCAGTTTTTGTTCTTCTCTGCACCACCTACATAATCTTTCTATGCAGTCTCTGATGACACACTGGGCATATGCTGTCTGTCCTGCAGGACCTTGGTCTCACACTGAGCAGAAGGAAAGGGAGCATCCACAACTGAAGAGGAAAGCCTGCTCAGCCTCTGGAGCCCAGGAGGGCTGATGCACAGATTACTCAGTTGGACATTGTGTCTATCCACATACACAGAGAAAACCTGTGAAGTACTTGGAATGCACTTAGGCAAGAAGACACACCAAATACTGACATTTCCAAGCTCTTAATAGAGTTCTGCTAGCTACTTGTACAATGATAATCGTCTAGGCTAATCATATAGTCAAATGTGAGCCCATTTCCTAGAGATGGTGAAAATTGTTGATACTGAAGGGTCCCTTCCTCTTTTTAACAGTTCTTCAAATCACAGATATGCTAGACGTGCCTCATAAATCACTGCTTAATATATTTAAGAGTGTGCAGAGTTTTAAAGCTAATTTTACTTTGCTGAAGCCTTCCAAAACTGCTTACACCTGTCAAATTGTGGGCAACTTTCCATATCTGCACTAGCTCTGTGTGAGACACTGATAGCTCTGCACCTGGTGCACTTTCCTTCAGTAGTACAAGATTATAGTAGCCTCTCATTAACTTGGTTAAGGAGCTGTTTGCAAATTTTTTTCCAAAATTCAAATGCGAGGAATAGATAAGGAGAGTTTTTCAGTTCATTAGAACTTTTTAACATCATGAACTTGATCAAGAAAGAAAAAGTTAATTTCCTAAGGAGGTAAAAATATGATGGTGTTACAATTTATTTTCTAAATGAAGAAAATATTATGCATTTGGATGGCTCATTCTTTCATTAGTACAATACTTAAGCTTTTAATGTTACTATTGCATTTACTCTGGATTCTGGCAAACATGGTAACAGACCTGAAACCTTTAAAATTATTTGCTGTTGAACTGAGTTGGCTTTTAAAACCATCAAAACTATGTAAATTGCAATGCAATTCCAGAAAACTAGGAAAATAGGATGGAAGGGCTGTGAAAAGAAATTGACATTGTTCTCCTGCCATCTTGTGGCTGTGTTGCACAGAGTCCTAAGAACATAAACTCATTCATTTCTATACTACATCTAAGTTCCAGTATTGGCTCTCCTAATCCCTATGTGTGGCACGGGATTGCCCGTAACAGTTGTGTACACATGAACAGCTCAGATAAAGCATAGCCATGTATCAAAACACAAACCACTATGTAGCAGGACATCATACCTGGAAAGAGATAGAGATTCTTACTTTGTAGACCACTTTACTTCTCCTCTGGGCTCCAGCCATGCTTTTGCTAAGGAAACAAAAATATGTTTTATTACATTTATAAAAACACTAGTATAACAGTATACTAGTTTAAATGTTATATATATATATATTTTATATAACATATCTATATTATATAAATGGTATACATTATATATAATATATATATCAACAACACATAATAACATTTCATTATTATGAATTATTATCTTATATTATTAATATAATAATTCATAATAGTGAAATGTTATTATATTAATAATGAAGTTATTTATAATATACTATATTGTCCAATATATTATAAAATATTATTATATATGTTATTATATATTCTTTATATATTATATATATTTTATATAACATATATATGTTATATATAAATGATACATATATTATTTATCTATATGTAAAAGTATTTTAATGTATTTTTCTCCTAGAAATACATACATTTGTACATATCTGTACCATTCAAAATGTCTGTATTGAAATATCTGTGATTCTTAGTTGGACCTGAAGATGCCAGAAGATAAAGTACAGGGTCAGCCTTACTTATTTCAATTTCACTTCTTCCTAAGAAAATCAAGACATATTATTACTTTCCCCAAAACTGCTGCTTCTAGGAGCTACCACATCACCTCAGACAATCTGACCTGAATGGAAACCATTTAACTCAATTCAACAAACCACCATGTTTCCATTCAGATAGATTCAGTCTGAAATGAAATATTGAGCTGGTTTTCCCAATTGGAAAGCAACACATTGCAACAAAATTGAAACCTAAGCACTGAAAATATCAATTTTGCAGACTTTGGTTTGTTCAGCTCGTTGTGGTCACGCTCGGTTTACATTAGAAAGCCTTAATCAGATCTAAGCAAAAGCCACCAGCTGATCAATTCAGTATGAATGGAAACTGCTGGCTTAATTCATGTGCTAGTTTTGCATCTTGGAAGTGATGTTTTGGGAGAGGCTGCTGGCAGTTTCCTCTGTGTCTGATAGGAAACCAATCAGTGGTTGGTTTTGGGAATCAACAATCTGTTGAACCACTGGAAAGCTGATTCACGCCTCTGTGAAAAACACGTGGTAAAGATGAAAGAAACCTGGAAACTCCCTCTTTTTCCTTGCTGGGCCTGGAAAGAGAGGTTCTTCCCCCCGAGTCCCGACCCAGTGGCTGGGAGAGGCCTCCAGCCAAGGTAGGGTTGGGCCGTGGTTGATAACATCTTGCTGACATGAGTCCTGCCCCACTGCCCAGCCCAGGCCGAGCCGGGGTCCGCAGAGCCCCAGGAGAAGCCCCAGGCCAGGCCGGCTCCGCCAAGATTCTGCCACCTCTGAGATTCACCCACAACCACTGGGTCGATGTGGCATTGTGTGTTTTTAGAATCGGTTATTCCTTTTGTAACTCAATAATGGTTTGGTCCTCGGTTCCCCCCCATGACTCCCGCCCAAGGCCCAGGAGCGCCCCGCCTCGCCCACGCCTGTCATGGTAACCACCCCCCTTACCTTGAGAATTCTCTGTGCCAATCTGTGCCAATTTGATGTATGATTTGCCCTTGGGGTTTTTCCCCTCCCCTGTGTGATCCTCAGTGGCTTAGCTGTAACCCACGCTCCTCCCTGGGTCCTTGCTATTGGTAATCTTTGTGTCTCCTCCCATCACACCCACTCCCTTTATCAGCGCCCCCCCTCCGGATCCCCTTTGTCGTCTGCCCCTGACCCCACCGGGAAGAAGACTTAAAGGGCCCTGGTATTTATACAGGTGTCCCTCCTCCTTCCTTTGCTTCGGTACCTCGTAGCCGAGATCTCGCCTGCACCACCCACACCGCAGACGGTAACCACTGCCCAGGGTTCCGGAGGGAATCCGGGAGTGGCACTTGGTGTGGCATCTTCGGCCGGGCCGGGGGCACCCAGCCGGGCACCCGCACAGCCCCAGTGGCCGCAGGGGAGAGGCTACAGGTCAAGAGGAGGAGAAGCCATCAGCCCTGGCATGTTGGCTGCTGAAATCCGAGCCGCTTCCCTACCAGAGCCGCAGTTCCTGCCACAAGTTACAGAGCCCAGCGGGGCTCAGGCGACCATCTGCAGGCCCCAGGCGAGAAATAAATTCTTTCAGTGCTTCAATCCTGCCTCAAGTGAGAGAAAAGGATAAGTACAGGCATATAGAGGAGCAACATGAAGACATCAAAGTTAGTGAAGAAAGAGTGAAGTCCCAGATGGGAAGGATGAGGAGATGCCTGGATCTTAGGGCTGAAATCCTCTTGTAAAGCTATGGAGAAGGATGTAATTGATACATTAGACTCTTCTTCCCTGTAACACATGCAAGTATGGGGGGATGACTTGTTCGAACTGTAGGCAAAGGCCTCCATGCTAAAGTAAGCAAAGGCTGAAGTAGCTGTGACCTCATGAGAAGTTTGAACAGAGAAAGAGAGAAGAGTGATGAGACCCTGTGTCCCCAGAGAGAGAAGAAGACGTCTCTTCTCAGAGACTAAGTAGATGAAGAAAACCTTTGCTCTTGAACAGCTCATCTTGAAAATAGTATCTCATAAATTGACATGGCCCATAGACACAGTTGTGGCAAAAACTGTGAAAAAATAGGAGGGACTTGGCGATTGCAGATTTTTCTGAGCAGCTGCTATTCATGGAAATTAAGAGCCACAAGATAACTTGTGGAGAAGTCTCCATAACATTAACAAGAGGGACTTCTCTCCCTAAGTGACCTTAAGAAAGACTATTTTAGAGGTGGTAAACTGACTGAAAATTTTAGGATTTGTCTCTGTACATTGTCAGTAGGAAAGAAAAAGTTGTGGGGGGAAGTGTTCTGAAGGTTTTGTTCTGATTCTTATTACTCTTTCTTTTAGTTACTGTTAACAGATTTTGTTTTTTACCCTTTTAAAGTTTTGAGCCTGCTTTGCCTTTCTTCTAATCCTACCTCACAGAAGGAGACGAGTAAGAACATTCTAGTGACTACACTAGTGATTGGCCAGCACTGAACCCACCACAATTAATTTACCTTGGTGCCCAAACATAGAAACTAGCAATATTTCTCTGTCCTGAGAGCTTCAAGCCTGACCACCTAAGATCAAGGCTTACATAGTTCATCTGCCACCAGTTCCATAGAGCTAATAATACACACCCCACAAAACCCAGAAAGAAATTAGTGTGAGCAATGGGTGGCCATGTTCTTGGGGTCCCGCAATGGCTTCTTGCAAAGAAGAGGCCATGCTATGGCAATTTAGCAGATATTACCCTGCAAAGAAGGTCCGTGCAATTCCTACTGCAGGGAAGGAATAAAGTGTTTACCATTGTATCCTGGCCATATCTTATGAAAATATATTAAGGGCTCTTAATTTTTACATGAAAGGATTGGCCCATGAGAGCACTGCCAAGACCACTCAGCTATAGATAGCCCTTTCTCTTTCTGATTTGGAGAGAAAGGATTGAATCAGCATCTTCAGGAGACTATAACTTATAATACCATTCAAGAATTTTTACCATGGTAAAGAAATTACAGGTGTTCACTGAGAGGATATTGCTGCTGGTTCACTGAATATTCCTTTGTGCCAAGTGACACAAGTAGTTAGCAACTGTGACAATTTCTCATACACAGCTGGGATGAGTGGTTAAAGTGGAAATTGAAAAACCCATTTGACTCCTTGACTCTGTGCAGGAGTGTTTTACCAGCCGTGAAAACAGTCCCAACACAGGGACTGTACTGACTCACATGATTGGAAAATACAGATCAGACTCCCATTCCACCATTATTTTAACAAAGCAGCTACTGGAAGACTTTACTCCCTTTTTATAATCACCATAACTGTGTCTCAAATGTGTGCTATCCCAAAAAAGTGACTGTGACATATGGCATCAGCAAACTGCTTTGCACTCAGAAGAGTTCAGTGTGCAAGTGCTTCTCACTTTGATCACCCAGAACTTTATCACAGATAGAGGAGCATGTTCACTATATTGCAACCCTAAGAACCAACAGATGATTGCTAGTAAAAAAAATATTGATGAGTCTTACTTTAAAAGTTTGTCTTACCCAGGCAAAGAGACTTTTTTAGAGAATTTAGATCTGTATAGCTTGTAAAAGACCTCTGGAGGCCTGTTCAAAGCAGGATGAACTCAGAGCCAGCTGCTTAGTTGAATTATGGACACCTCCAAGGCTGGAGATTTCACAATCTCTTTAGAACATCTGCTCTAGCACTTAAATAACCTTATTGCAAAAAAAAAAAAAAAAAAAAAAAAAAAAATTTCTAGTATCTCATTGGAGTTTCCTGTACTGCTCTTTATGCCCTTTATCTCTCAGCCCTTCACTGTTCAACTGAAATAAGACTCTAGCTTCATCCTCATTATATTTGCTCATTCACTATCTGAAAGCAGCAATTAAAATCCCCCCATCTCAGCCTTTTTATCTCCACACAGAACAAAGGCAGCACTTGGTACACCACATGTTCCAGCCCACCCTTCGTTCCAGTTGCCCTCCAGGGAACTTTCTCCAGTATGCCTATGTCTTTCTTGTACTTTCTTTGGGGAAGCCCCAAACAGGCCACAGTAGTCTGGCCCAAATGCTAAACAGAAGGGAATGATGACTTCTCTGAGCCTGCTGACTACACTTTTGCTAATACAGTGGATATGCGTGGCTCTTTCCTTCATTGCACTTTGCTCATGCATGTTCAACTCGTGAACCCCTTTCTTAACAGTCAGACAGTCTGGATGAGGGCTCCATCATTTCACCAATCTGATTACCATAGCATACAGCAGATTCTGGTTGCTATCTAAGGATCCTGAAGTTGAGGAATCAGAGTACAATTTTTATACAGCCTTTCTGTCCCTAGGATATCAGTTCAGATAGGAATTATATCTTGAAACTTGATATTAATACTACAAAATATTCTTTGCATATACTAAAAAAAAAACCAAACCCCTTATGATTATGAGAAAGATGCAGTTTTCAAATGTTTGTTCAAAAATATTTAGAAGTTATTTTGTGGAGTCTTCAGGTTTCTGAAGAATAGCTCACATAAAATATTTAACAAGCTCTCCTGAAAGGGAGAGATTTCAGGTGCTCTGAGAAACAGACTGATTTTTCCTAAATACGGTTATGTTTCCAGGCACTTTCATTCTTCTGAACAACTTTTCTCTAGCTGAAGTCTTCTGTCCTCTTGACCTGTTTATAAATTATTGCAGAAAATTGGAGGAGCATCAAGTGAGATATGGTAAAAAGAAATTAGCTTCTTCAGTTATAAGAAAACAATTATAATACTAGTAATAATAGTAAAATATTATAATACTGAGAGGATATTGCTGCCAATAATAAAATATTATAATACTTTCCACCTTTACTTGGATCAAATATGCTGGAGGAAAAAGCTTTAACCATGAGCAAATACATTCTGCAGATGAGCTGGAATTGGATGAGCTATGATAATTGAAAACTGAATATATAATATATTACAGTGTGCAAGATCTCCATGAAACATACTTCATTGGTGGATGACCACATCTAATTTTGAGAAAGAAGAGTGAATATATGTGTTTAACTGTATTGCAACAGCACATACCAGAATTGCAGCCCCCCACCAGCATGCATCATCACCAGAATCCTGAAGCAATGAGGACCATGTACAGCAGACAAAGACTGTCTCTGCCTCAAGCAAATAGTATCTACTACCAGGACAAGAGAAAACAGAGAGAAATGCTAAATAATTTCAAAGAACATCAACATGAAAGAAAAAAATCCGAAAATAGTAACATATTAAAATAATCTAGGTCCTCTATCAGTGACTAAGATTTCCAAGGTCAAGTTCCTCTGATATTAGAGAGAAAGCTTGAAATCCACTGGCCAAATGAAAGTTTTAGCACCACTTTAGAAGCAGTACACAGATAATAAGTGTCAGTTTTATCAGTTGCTTTTAACTTAAATGCCAGAAGTACGAGTTACTGATTTAAGAGTAGCAACTGGCCTCATAGTTGTACGTTGCTATAGGCCCTAATTTTCTTTCTTAACTCTTTGTCTTGTGATAAAAGACCTTGAAAATTATGCATAATTGCATATTTTTAAGTAACTACTGTAAAATTAATTACACTAAAATTAATAAATGTGAGGATTAAAGTGGTGTCTGTCACACTATTTCATACTCCTGGTTGAATGCATTGTAAAGGTCTTAATCATTCTATCACATGTTGTGCAGATTTCTATCTCTCTCAGTATAGAGTAAAAATCATTTCTTGGAACACATCACTACTTTGCAGCAAAATAAGCACTTGCTCATAACACCTTGGTTTGATTTGTCATTGACACTAGGAGATGTAAACTGAAATCAAAATCAAGATGGCCTTCTGAGTAAGAGAGCTGATATCTATCCCACTGAATCACATTTTATCCCTACCTCTGTCACAGAGACTCATCAGCTGATCAGAAAAGTTTTTAAATTATTTTCTCAGGTGCCTACTAATTATAAGTTTCTCAATAAATCCCTGGATAAAAATCAAGCTCTGGACAACCTGAAGTTGGCATCCAAAACTGAAACACTTTAGATCTAAATTCATATTGTATCTCAGTTTCCCCTCTGTAAAAAGCAAGCTAATATTTTTATGTCTCTAGACATGTAGTATACTAAACAAATTTATCATAGTTCAATAATCAAAATCACAAGTTATTTTTTGTCTTCAAAGAAGGCAAATTAGAGTAAATATTGCAGTGAATCACACTGTGATATTAATAAAATATTAAATAGCTTTTCACTAAGTAAGCATAAATTTTAAACAATAAAAAATAAACAGAATACCTCAAGGAAAATATGCATAAGGGTCTTGCTCAGCAGTAAGGTTTTGCACGCAGAGAAAACCTTAGTTTTTACTTCTTTTATGCTCAAGATACTTGAGCTTGCAGCAGGCTCCTTTTTACATAAGAGAGATTAGATTTTTAATATTTAAATTTCTGGTAATCCCCTTCAATCTAGTCACTGATTGAATTACAAATACAGAATAATTTTGACACCTTTGCAATAATCAGCATATTTATATGTAATATTGCCATCAAATTGTAACCTTTTTTTCTTCAGCTCTAGAATAGGGCAAACTCACAATTGCAGCTTATCAGTTACACCTCATAACTACGAGAGTTCCAAATAAATCACTTCATTTGGTTCAGCGTTTTTTGTCTCACAAGATTGTTACATTTTAAAGCTCCTATCACTGGCATAGACTACAGACATTAATCAGCAAAAAAATGAAGTGAATGGCTTTATTGTCATGGAAACCTGGCTATTGCTAGTGTGTATTTAAGCAGGCAAAAGTAATCATTCAGATACAAAGATAATTGCAGCAGGTAAACCAAAGGTAGAAATTTGTATTTACATGACCATGTTTGTGTTGAGCACCAAGAAAGACTGTAGCTTTTTGTATTAATAACACTAGAAGTTGATTTTCTGAGACTGAATTTTCATCAACTTCTGAAAAAGGCAGAAGACTGTCAAGTTCAAAAATAATCTTTCATATACCAGAACTATATGTGGTGTGCTTTTTTGTGGTAGATTGGCTTCAATCCAGCTCCCCAAACTGCCTTTAGTGATACTTGTGATTAAGTCTTTACTCACTTGTTGTACAGACTGTTTAACATTTAAAAGGAAATTTTATCGAAAACGTTGCTCCTGTGGTTGAGACACTTTTTTCTTTTTCCAAATTACTAACTACTAATACTTCCTGCACTGATTACTGAACATTTAAAAGAACAGTGGAGGACTAACCAGAAATATCCATCTCATTCCAAAGCTAATTTGGCCCTATGATCCAAACGTAAACTTTCAGACCAATTATCACAGGTTCAGCTCTTAAAGCTGTCCTCACAACTGATGCCTCTTCGTGGCCACTTATTACCATAATTAACTGAAACAAAACTTTTGGATGGAAGATGACCAACTTGCAAAATTTTGGTTTTACTGATCATATACTGGCAAAATTATAAGAAAATAAACTGAGGTTTTATGACTAAAATTGTGAGGATTTTTTTGACAATAGGTGGTGACTTACTATATGGAACAAAACTGCCAACACAAAAAGTTTTTGCTAAAAGGGAGGTCCCATTTTTAAATTGTGAAAAAGCAGTCTTTTTCTACTTGAGGGATTTTTAAGTAAGAAAAAGCATCAAAACTGAATCCATTTAAAAAGTTCAGGGAGAGGATATACCTCCCTGTGACTATAGACAGAGAATCACCTGAGCATGAAAATTCTGTTTTAATATCCAGACACTAAAGAGAAATGCTAAGTTTGAAAAGAGAAGGTACTGCTGAATTATTAAAGACGAGCAAGAAGATAAATCACAGTATGTAGAAAGGACAATTCTAAAAGGGGCTGGGAAGTGACCCTTCAGAAGCAAGAAGCAGCAGCTTCTGCTTTTTAAAAATTAAACTCCATGAACAATCATTCTGACATTTTGGTACAGGGGTTTTCTCCCCAAAAAAAATCTGAGCTGCCCTCAAATTATTATTCTTTAGTGTATGGAGCAGAGCTATTAGCATTTGTGCAGTTCTGCAGGGGACTTTTATACTCAAAATGTTTTAAAGCAATTTGGCTAATGGTACTTGAAAAATTATCAGTAATATATACAGTTGTAAAGCACTGGTGATATCAGCACAGGAAGAAAAACAAATCCTTTGGGTCTAGAGAATATAGGAATACTGAGTATTAGGGATGCAGGCTACAGCATTACCAATTAGACTGTGCAGGAAATAGATTCACTGTGGTTACTGGATGCATTGCTCACACCTTGTCATATGAGATGCAAGGTGCTTGGAAATCCCCAGTGGAAGCAGTTCATTTTGCAGATTCAAGAGACCTTCCTGTGCCTCCTTCAGCCAAGAGTTACTGCAGAAATGTGGATATCATATGTGTGACATCCCTGTCCACAGTTTTAACACTGGGCACTCAGCAGGGCCTGGCATCTTGCTCAAGCTGCCTAGAGGAAACACATAGTAGGATCAAGTTTCTTTTCTAATTCTCTTTAAAGAGACAGGAAGAAATGCAAATTAAAAATTATGCAGTAATAGCTGTCCAAGAGCCCAATGAGCATTTATTGATAGAAAATTTGTGTCATTCAGTCACACCCACAGGGTAATGAACTGCGTCTTAATATAGGTCTGTAAGAAGGTAAGGCTGAATCAACAGCTGGTAGGAGCTATCTTTACCAATTATTTTTAGAAAAAAACCCCATATTAATAAATTAGGTTAAAAAAAATTCTTAGTGCAACCAGATATATGTTAGACAGCCACTCTTGATGAAACTTAATATATTTCTTCACTGATCAGAGCCTTACTATTTGTTTGTTACTATTCCTCAGTGGTCAGTGTCATCTTCCTGAACATCATTTCTACCTCTGTACTGAAATTTTATAGAACATTTTACAATTTTATTCTTTCTGTAATATCAAAAAAGTATCTGCAACCTTTTATTATAAATGGATTGTAAATGAACAGTTTGCTACGAGGGGCAGAGCTCTGACAAGTGCCAGATGCTTCTTTTAGTCATTCCAGGATCATCAAAAATTCAACAAACACAAATAAGTAGTTCAGCACTAAAAAATACCTGAAAATCCAAACATTGCCACCTTCTGTCTTGATAAAGATTGATGTAACTTTCCTTGGAAAACCCTTAAAGACAGCTTTTCCTAGCTTCTCCATTGTTTCCTCATTCTTTGAAGTAGAGCTCATAAATCTCAAAGGTTGTTTTGGGTTTTTTTTTCAATTCCTCTGAGTATTTGGTTTCTTTTACAGTCAGGAGGTTATAAGTGAAAAAAACCAAAACTTACAAAGAGGAGGAAAACAACTCAAGTAATATTTTCCAAGACTGACGTGGAAAGGGAACATTTGGGTATAGAAAGGGTTAGGGTTTTTTCATAATTTCTGTTCCTAATTTCTTCAAGCCTTCTTTAAAAAAATAAGAATATATAAATTACATATCTACTAAATGTCAGTGTTAATTGTTTTAGTTTCAGCTCAAACAAGATTTAAAGAGTGAAAAAATAGTAAGTATGTGCATCCAAGTTAAATAAGGACCTTGGAAAGTACTTCACTAAAATTCACAATACAGCTACATTGCTTCATTTGTTGTTTGCAGTTTTTCTGTGTTCCCTCAGGAATTTAATGCCTATGCTTTTAAATGCTAATTTAGGTGTGTCCCTTATACACGTAACCTGTTATTTAATCTTGTAGTTCAAAGTTTTTCACTTTGTCTGTGCTACCAAGGTTATGCATAACAGAAGTGAAAAATATGATTAATACTATGATCAAGAGTCTGTACTAATATCTTCTATCCAGAGAAGTCATAGGTTATTTCCAAGCTGATGTCATTTGGAGAAAAAAAAGCAGTTTGAAGTCCTGACATGATTGGGAAATTTATAATCTAAAATACATCCTCCATGTAAAGATTTTTATTCTGTGTTCCCTTTTGCCACCTTCATTTTGTGAAATCCTTCAGGAGCATTATGATAGGCACGGCATAAGCAAAAGGTCCAAATTGTCATATAAAAATGAGTTCTTCAGAGGTTTACACTTAGGAGAGGTGAATCAAAACCTCTCCTAAGTGTAATGTATGTATGGCCCATCTAAACAGAAAGTATTGCTGTCCTGATATTCATCCACAATGCTTATTTGTGCTATGAAAAATTTGCCTTCCACAGCATGTGGCCCCCAGCTCAGAGGGCTCTGTAGAGAGGCCAAGGCAAGGCTGTACCTGAGCTGAGCATCCCAGCTCAGCCAGGTGGACAAGGCTTGGGGCTGATCTTATATAGAGCTCCTGGAACCACAAGTGTGGGTGGAAGCCCCAGGTGAGGCTGGTCAGGGGGTTTATGGCTTAATAGTGTATATAAGGCCCTGATAATGGAGTCAGAAGGAACACAGCCGTGCCAGGCTATGGGTTCTGGTTTTTACCAGTACATAAATGCAAGCTAAATATTGGCATGATTGTCCCCAAGCAGGCAAGACAAAAACAGTAATTTCTAACCAAAGAGACACTGGAAGCACAAAAAACAGTTCTTAAATTCAAGACTAATGCTTCTATAAGCAGCAACTTTTGATTTGTCTATCAAAAGCTGTATCATAGAACCACAGAAACCAGGAGAGGAAAAGGTTTAAAGACACCAACTAGTACTCCAAATGCTGTAGAACTGCTGCTATTCCCAAAAGCTGATCTGAAAAATCTCAAGTAACAGCCTTATAAAAGGCGTAAGCCTAAGATACATGCTCTGTTGGAAATTATTTAGGGTTTTGTGTAGGCTTCTTAACTGAAAGAGTTTACATCAGAGTCTATTATTTCTTCTACCTCAGAGTCTATTATTTCTTATCCAAACAATCAAGAACACAGAGAACAGATTATTTTTTTTTTCCTCTTTCTTCTGGTTTTTAAAACTGATTAATTGCTACCTCTCTCATTTCCTTCCTGACTAAACAACTCCAGATCCTTCAAGATTTCCTTGTAGGTCACATGCTTTAGAAGGTCAACTAGTCTTGCTGTTCATTTTTAAATCTTCTCCAATTGTCCTGTATTGCCCGTGTAGCATGAGGATTGAAAGAAATCAACTCTGGTTGATGAACGCATGGTAAATATACCAGAAAGTTGACTTTCAAGGCACAACCTGGCATTTGTCTTTATTGTATAACACCTTTTTTGAATTTTTTTTGGAAGTTTACCAGGAACACTTTGAATTTTAATGCTATCTTCTAGTGTCATTCGTGTCATCTGTAAATATAAGTCATGCTCCCTATTACTTCATCATGGACACTAATGAAAATTTATTGTCCTCTTCTGGGGAAGAATCACTAATTGATAAGAACAGTTTTCCAACCAGTTTTGCACTCTACGGCTGTTTCATCTAGATAATTTTTCTACAGTTTACTGAGGGCAATGTCATGTAAGAAAGTGTAAAAAGATGTAAAATCAAGCATCTTTCCTAGCACAAAACCAAATTCACCTTCATGAATGAAATTGCTTGATTCAATTTGTCTTTAATTAATCTATTTTTGTAGGGGTTTATAAATTTCTTGTTTTATTAATTGTCTCAGTATTTTTGGTAATAAAAGATAAGTGTCTGTAACTCCCTAGATTCCCTTTGTGATGTGCCTGCCCTCCTGCCGACTTTTCTAGCATCAACTGTTTTCTAAAGGTTTACAAAGAGAACTGTGAATGATTTTAAGCCCATGTCAAGCTTGCTCTCTCATTTCAAATAGCTGTCCCAGGCACAAACCAGGTCCAACAAAACCTGCCTGTAGACCCCATCACTCCCTTTTTTCCCCATTTGCACTTTCAGGGGTGTGGAGTAGGAGGTGACCCCCTGCATGACTGTCCTGTAGACCACATGCTGACATTTTCCCAGACACTAAATCCCATGGATAGCTGACAAAAGACGAAGACAACACTTCCTAAAGAACAGGGCCCTTAAAGGAGTTATGCTTTTTCTTACAAAAGTTGAGGATTTTGTGTGTTACTGTCTCATTCCTTTTTGACTCTTTTCCAACACAGCTGGGTGTGGCAGATCTCGCAGATGCTGTCAGAAGTATCTCATCCACTGTCTTCAAGAAAAAGTTAGAGGAAGTCAGTCATCTTCCTTATTGAATTCATTGAGATCACTGAAATACTTTCCTTCCTGAAAGAAATGCAGTCTCTGCAGGGAATGAAAACAGCCTGAGGTAGCATAGGTTAAACCCATATGCCATAGTTTTAGATGTACATTGTCTAGCCAAATATCTGGTTTTTTAGGAGGAGAAAAATGAAGCAAATACATCTTTAGCAACAATAATCTAAACCGAAGTATTATCACCTACATATTATTATTATCACCTATACAAAATTCTTTTTAAAGCCAAAGATGCACAATTATTATCATTGTTTTTCCATTCCCAGCAGAGAGGTTAACATGCCCACCCATGCTCTAGATGGAAGAAAGTAAAAAACTTCTCAAAACAAACTGAGAAACTTGATGCTAATCTTTCTGCTATAACCTGGAATATCATCAACAGATTTCCATCTCCAGGTTTAAATAGTCACCTTGAAGCAAGTGCTGAGTTGAAGTGTGGCTGGAATATTTTCCCAGGACAAACATTCTCTTCACCAGTTTATCATCTATGTCAACACTAAGAGCTTTCCCATGTAAAGAGTCCTCCAGAGGTGTTTCAGCTGCACTTCAAGATGAGACCCTGTGTTTGCTGGGGAAAGGAGGGGTTCAGGAAAAGTAGATACAGAGAAAAAACAGGAAGAAAGTGTGCTCTAACATGCTTCAGTTCACTCATGAATATCCAGATTTTCAGTTTGGTTTATCAGTTGATTAAGATTGCAGCAAACATGAGTTCGTGTCATGGTTTGATGCTGGCGCAATGCCAGTGACCCCATGAAAATACATTCTCCCTGGTGTCTACTGTGAGATGTGACCAGAAGTAGAGCAAAGCAGGCTCCAGCTTAGGAATAAAGGAAAAAAAACTTTATTAACTTACAATATATGTAAGAAACACAGAGAACTCAGGATGAAAACCTTCCAGAAACATTCCTCCTCCCCCCCACCAAATTTCCACCACAGCACAGTGAGACAAAACCTTGGATTCTCAATTCAGTTACCACCCCTCAGATAACCAACTCTCAGTTCATCAAGACCCTTCAGATAATCAATTCTCAGTTCATCTTGTACCATAGGCTTCCCCAAGAAACACAGTTGAAACTTCTTGTGTTTCCATGTCACACGTGGCACCGCCCGGAGAACATTTGCCATCGTGACATCTTCCTTCCATGCCCAGTGCTCTCACCACTGCACATGGACCAGAGCTGCTCCTAGGGTTTTCCTTTTTAAAGGGTGCTTTGCCCAGTTCCATAAAAGCAACAGTCTCTCACTTTCGGGACACTTGTGCCCCACAAATTTCACTCCCTGGGGCTGAGGGGTCTCGAGAACAGAGATCTTCTTCTCCTTCCCTGAAGACAGAGGGCACCACCACCACCCTCCTCACCCGTCGTCTCTGTTCATGCAATCCTTCACATCATATCACTGCCCTCTCTTGGCTCCAAGCCATTGCCTACCCCTAAATGCAGTCTGTGTTACAGGAAAAAAAAAATTGGTTCTGTCCATAGCTATACAAGAAAAGTCCAGCCAAAGGCCACTCCATCATCTCTTCCCACCTAGGATTTTTCTCAGCTTCTCTCGGACATCTTTCACTTGCACCAACTTGCATCACATTTGCCCATTTCCTGCTATTCCATCTCTATCTCTCTCCTCATTCAGCTCCAGGAGGATCAGCATTTGTAAGATTTCCATCATCCAAGAAAAGGGTTAAAACCTCGGGCTCTGCCTGCCCAGAACTCTCCCAAGGCTGCTGGGCACCTTCTCAATGGATCCCCCCTTCTCCTTCTCAGAGCCAGTGCTGCCAGCACATCATATCGAATTTCAAGGCGGCACAAGCACAGACACAGGCTCTCTCTCTCCCTCTCTCTCTCTGGGGCTGCCCAATGTCTCTCAGGGTTCCTCCACCCTTCCATCCTGCAGGGGCCTTCACCTCCCTTCTCTGTCTAAGGCCCAGCCTACCTCACCCGGTCGCATGGCTTCCCCTCCTGCACCCACCCCGCAGCTGGGCAGGGGAGCTCTGGCCGCTTTCACCCACTGGAACCAAGAGAGCTTCCCCCTGGGAGTTCTCAGCTTTTAACCCCCTGTGGTCTCAGAGGCGTATCCATGTCCTCAGTGGCCACACCAGGTACCAATATTCAAATCTCAGCACCTATTGGTTTGACCAACAAACTCCCAAAAAATTCACTTCCTTTTCAAATGAGGACAGTTCATCGGCTCAGATTCAGCTTTTCAATGAAATTTCATCTGTTCTGCATTCAAGAAACACATTTTCTTTATCTGCTTTTAGCTTTTAGCAGTAATGTCCTAATTTACTTCTTGGAACTAAAAAAACAGCTCCATGTTGAAAGTGCTAGAAAGTCAGTCACATATGCTGCTTTAAACAGCACTATTTTGATTGCTTTCTACTCCTCAATGTGTCTCCTCTAGTATTCACATGTTTGTTGTATTCTGGAAATTCTTCAGAAGCCAAATTTCCAGAGACAGTTTTGACAGTCTTCATAGTCACGAAATGTTGACAGCAGAGGGAACTAGATAGAATCATAAAATCCTTTAGATTGGAAAAGACTTCCAAAACCATTGAGTAAACCCAGGATTACCATGTTCACTGCTAATCCATGTCCTGGTGTGCCACATTTATGTGTCTTTCAAACACCTCTAGGGATGACTTAAACACTTCTTCTAGTGCTTGAATTCTTCTTTCAGTGAAGAATGTTTTCCTAGAATGCAACCTAAATCTCTCCTGGCACAACTCTTGTCCTGCCACTTGTTACTTGGGAAAAGAGCCCAATCCTCTCATGGCTGTACCCTTCTGTCCGGGCATTGCAGAGGTGAGAAGGTTACCCTCAAGTCTCCTTTTCTCCAGGCTGAATGCCCTTAGCTCCATCATTCTTGTGCTCCAGACCTTTCCCTAGCTCTGTTGCCCTTCTCTGGACACACTCCAGCCCTCAATGTCATTTTTGTAGTGAGGGGCCCAAAACTGAATACAGGATTCGAGATGTGGCCTCACCAGTGCCCAGCACAGAGAGACAATCACTGCCCTGGTCCTGCTGCCACACTATCACTGATACAGGCCAGGCTGACATTGGGTGCCTTGGCCACCTATGCACACTTGGGCTCATGTTCAGCTACTGTAACCAGCACCCCCAGGTCCTTTTCTTGCTGTCCAGCCCCTCTGTCCCCAGCCTGTGGCACTGCCTGGGGATCTTGTGACCTAAGGGCAGGATCCAGTAACTGGCCTGGTTGAACCTCAGACCAATGGCCTCAGCCCATTGATCTAATCTGATCCCTCTGCAGACCCTTCCTGCCCTCCAGCAGATCAGCACTCCTGCCCAGCTAGGTGTCATCTGCAAACTGCCTGAGGGCACACTCGATCCCCTCATCCAAATCACTGATAAAGAGGTGGAACAGGGTTTTCCCCATTGCTGAGCCCTGGGGACACCACCTGTGACCAGCAGCCAACTGGATTTATCTCCCTTCCCCACCACTCTCGGAGCCTGGCCATCCAGACAGTTTTTAACTCAGTGAAGAATACACCTGTCCAAGCCACAAGAAGCCAGTTTCTCCAGGAGAATGCTGTGGGAAATGGTGTCAAAGGCTTTATTACAGGCCAGGTAAGACAACACCCTCATCCTTTCCTTCATTTACTAAGCAGGTCACCTTCTCATGGAAGGCCATTGGATTGGTCAGGCAGGACCTGCCTTTCACAAACAGTGCTGCTGGCTCTGATCTGCTGGCTGTCCTACACGTGCCGTGTGATTGCGCTCAGGATGGTCTGCTCCATGACCTTCCCCAGCACTGAGGTCAGGCTGACAGCCCTGTAGTTCCCCCTATACGCCTTCCAGCCCTTCTTATAGATATTATAATATCTATAATATCTTCTTATACATGTTTGCCAATTTCCAGTCAACTGAGACATTTCTGGGTTAACCAGGGCTGCTGGTAAATGACTGAAAATGTCTTGGATAAAAAACTCAGGAAGAAAGTGAGATTGAAAAGAGTTTTTCTTTATTGTTTCTGATGAAGATGTTTGGAAAAGGAAAAGAAGATACAGACAATGAGGAGAACAGTATGAAAGTTAAGAAGTCAACTCTCACATGGAAATGGTACCATGCCCCTCCACTGCAGAGTTCAGTGCCCCCCCCCAGGTTTAGAGGGAACGTGAGTGTCAGAGAGAACACATCAGCAGATGCACATGTAGGATGACAAACAAAGTCCTGATCTTCACAACAGGGCTGAGATCAGAAATCTGCTGAGATGCAGAAATTCACTTTCAACCACTCTTTTAGAATTACCCTTGTTCAGTGGGAATCCCCATTCAATGTAAAAAATCAACTGAGAATTGCCAGGATGAATCATAGCCGTGGTTCAACCTGCCCTAGCCAAAACCAGAGATGCTGTTCCAGACACCTTGGGCTTAAAAATCACTAAAAAATATGCTGCTTTTTTAAGTCAAAGCTTTCATTTGCCATTATTTCTATATGTATTTTAAGTTTGCTCTGCATAAACCATGTTGCTTCATCGTAGCTCTAAGACTGCAGTAATAGCAAAGGGATACATTTATTCATATATATATACAAAATTAATAATTCTTTTTAAATTGTTGCCTGTAGTTTTGTGGCAAACTTGATTTAGTTTTTTTTTTCTCTTTGTGGCAAAAGCATGAAGAGTTGCAAAAATTAACATAAGCAGTTTTCAAGAGATGACATTAATGAGTCAGAATGATCACTGAACAGTATTCATATATACCACACAGTAAAACAACTCCACCCTGGGATGCCAGAAACAGCTGGAATTATAAGGGAACTTAATGGCATGTAGTTATCCAAAGGAAATAATAGTTGTCTCACTGCCTTCTCTCTCCATCTGTGATTTAGAGGCCTTAAAATACAAAAAAAAATGACTCATTGCAGGTGCAGGTCCCAGGAAGGAAACAGATTACCAGCCAAAAATGAGAGGTAAATGTTCTTTGGGTAATAGCCTTTCTCAAAGGTATATTACAAGGGATCTAAAAGATCATTTCACTGTCTTCTCGTGCATCATGGTGATCTCCATGGGTCTTGCAGAAAATCAGGTTCTGATCCTACAAACATTTACTCTACCTTAAACTTTTCAATAGTCCCAGTAGGTTTGCTAAAATTCCTCTTTCACATGAAGCCAAGAGCTGTTATCAGGATTTCTGTGACTACAGGAAAGTTTCCAAAGCTCATTAAAATATCTTTCAAAGAAGCAGGTTGCTGAGTAGGCCACTAGGAGTGTGAGATGAAGGACTCACTTACTGTGAGATGAAATCTCACTGTAAGTGAGATTTCATGTCATGCTAAGGAGAACTACTCACACACTGAATATTGCTGAAATACCTGAAAATTGCTGAGCATATTGTATCTGGACATGCTCCTAATGAATAAAATATTTTGAAGTGTATTCAAGAAATTATTAGTGAACTAGTAAAAAAAAAAAGTAGTGAGAATGGGTATCATTATTTTCACTACACTTAATGCTTCACAAAAAGGTAATAGATGCACTGTCTTCTGACATGTTGAACAGAGCAGTTCTCACTTCTGTGTGCACAACCACCACAGTGTGCCTGTAGACCAGGAGAAATGAAGGGAAGGCATCACTTCATCCTCTCTGAGAGCAGAAGACAAGTTTGGGAGCACACTCTTCCCCTATGGCTGGTAAGAACCCTGAGTAATTTCAGATTAAAGCACCAAGTTTCAGCATGAAAGGTGTAAAAGTGAGAAGTTTTAGATCTTCCCTGTAACATTCCTAAAAGAACTATCAAACCATCCCCACACCAGTGAGATTCTCAGCTTCAAATAACCACAGGCCACTACAAAAATCAGTTTCATTTCTTGAACAGAAACATGAAGAAGTGACACTTGAGTAAGACTCCATATTCTTTCAGTTTCAACTAGGTTTTCATTCTGGGACCTTATTTTTAATTTTTAATAAAATTAAATAAAATTAAATTTATTTTAATTTAATTTAATTTAATTTAATTTAGTTTAATTTAATTTAATTTAATTTAATTTTAAAAAATAATAATCCCAGATGAGATTTTCTACTTTAAATAGAGAAATCTGTCTCCACATAGTTTTTCTAGCCATTGAGACATTGGAAAATCAAAAATAAGTATGAGTTGCATGTGACAAAAAGTTAGATTACACAAGATCTTCTATTTAATTTAACATTATGTTTTCACAGTGTCTCTGAGTATGTGTATGTATCAAGGTCTATACATATCTCATATATATATAAACTCTTTGTTCTTAAAAATAGTTCATATTTTCTGTCTTCATATATTTGGATCCAGCTTTTCCAAGTCACAGTGAAGCAAGTGAGAGTCTTCAATAGATACAGCATTATGATATATATGTAGGAACAGCATGAATAAATCCATTCATTCTCTCCAGTCAATCTTTATTAATTTTACATAATATTCAGACAACATGAAACCTGCTATTCTTACGGCATATGTCCCATGGGCTTCAGTATTAAGATCACAAGACACTAGTTAATATGGGTTTGAATGACCAACTATTTTTAGGAATCCATTCAACTAATGAGTAACCACTGTTCATTGTTAATGCCATGTTATACCCTGCAAGAAAATTGGTTTCCTACTCCATCAGTGTTAAATTTAATTATATATTCCAGATGATAACACATTTCTTTCTGTTTAGCTTTATTTTATAGTTTCTTAGCAAATCTGTTCCAAAGGAAAAGTCTGGAAAACTCATACTACTTTTAAAAAATAAGTAGGAACATGAATGCCAATGCAAAAGTTTTATTGTTGTGGTTTGAAATTAAATATCACTCATGTGTTTGATATTTAATGGACAAATTACCTTTCTTAGTAGCCTACTCCCCAGAAGGAACTGAGAATGCCAGATTTCCATTGATGTAATTGATTGGAATGAAGCATCTTTTCTTTTCCAACTCCTTCTAGGAGTGGACTAGGTCACCCTAGTCCACAAGTTAATCTCTTCACTCTCCTGACCAATGGCAGGACACAAAGGAATGGCTGGAGCTGAGTCAGGGAAGGTTGAGGTTGGATATGATGAAAAGGTTCTTCACCCAGAGGGTGGTTGGGCACTGGAACTGGCTCCTCAGGGAAATGGTCACAGCACCAAACCCGACAAAGTTCCAGAAGTGTTTGGACAAGACTGTTGGGCACATGGTGGGATGCTTGGGGTAACCTGTGCAGAGCCAGGACTTGGACTCCATGGTCCTGATGGGCCCCTTCTAACTCAGAATATTCTATGATTCTTTGATTCTAACTTTTGCTGAAATCCAAGTTAGACTTTTCTTTAAAAAATAATTACTTTTTTTCCCCTGTGCATGTGCATGTCTCAGAAGTCAGTCAGAATATAGTAATTTTGTTTCATAGAAAAAATGCTGTGGCTAAAACACAGTCCTGTTTTAAAAAATCTGATAAAATTGAGTGGCATTTCCTGTTTGAAAGGGGAGCAACAGAGTCTTTCAGGAGTGTGCAATGCCAGAAGCACTCAAGTGGTGCAACTGCTTTCATAGCACAGTGCTCTGAGCTGTGGGCTATGGAGTAACCTTTGTTTACAGCTCAGAATGTAAGAAAAAACATTCTCTGCACTCAATACCCATCTGTATTGTCTTACCTATTTTACCAGGAGGTAGGAATGCCATCAGAGGACATCCTTAGTGGCACATCTAAATAAAGGTGTAATGTGTACTTCTGCAAAGCTGTAAGTAAATTCCTTCTCTATCCATCTTTTTATGTCTGTGGCATTCCTAGATTATGGCAGTACCGTAGGTTACGATCTAGATTAGATTAGATCTAGGTTATGGATCCAGTCTACTAACTCCAAACAAATCTGATCATCTGAATATGACAAGCCTTTAAGGGCTCAAGTATGGGTATCATAATTTGGATTTCTGCATATAAACATCCACAGAAAGTTTTGATGTTTAAATCAAGATAAATGTTCTAGCATTGCACTCTGTAAATAAGAAACTAATCAGTTAGCTGCAATCACTGCCTGTCAAGAAAGCCTCACTGTGCCAGAAGATGTCCAGCCTCTCTCCTTATTTACAGCCTTTGGCAAATAGAGGTCATTACAGATACATTTACTCAGATGATTCCTTTGAGCCAGCTGTAGATAAAACCACAAATAAAGTCCATGTAGTAGCTTTCAAAAATGGATTTCAGACGTTTTCTTTGCTTTTTAACTGTGGAATCTTAAAGACTTATTTGGATCATGTTACAGCAAATTCATGTATTCATCTGCTTTATTTTTAAACATTCATATGTTTAAAATAAATCAATTTTGTTAATACACACCTGAAATATTTTAGAATAACTCTACAAAAAGTTTGGAATTGTGTTCATGTTGCTAAAGTTGGTAATCAACACTGGATCTCAGTTACTATACCTATCTAACCCCCTGCTTCAGGAGGATGCTGAGATTAGTGCACTTCCTTGAGCTCTTCTGGTTAATCTATGACTTAGGCTGGGCTCCAGGAATAGGATTAGTCTGAAAAAATGTAGTATCTAGCATAAGTAGACCTGAGCATCTGAGGTAAATATCTAGGTTTTCTGCATAGGCATGGAGATAAATAGGTCTTCTACATTACAAGTCATCTCCCTCTAAAGTAGTAATCTAAACCAGGCCAGATGAACTGTGTCCGAAAAAGTTTGTTTCTTCCCACTTACAAACTGTACAGAGAATCTAACACAGACACAGATATCAATATCATTAAAGTCCATCTCATGAGATTAATCCCTTGTCAGCGACCTAAACCTGCTTGCATTCAAGCCCAAAGAGACTTCAGAATCACCCTGCTCCTGTCCATTAAAATTATTGTCCCTGGAACATCACTGGCAACAAAGGACTCCATTAACCTACTTGTTCATCTGCATAGGCAGTAAATCTTGAGCAAGAACTGACATTTTCCATGCATCCAGATCCACCCAGTTCTAGTTTACATATGAAATAGTTAAACTCTGCCCTAGGCATCTTTTACTTGGATTTTGAAATATCCAGTAACCTGTGTTGGCAAACATCTGGAAATCTGTGAGGTCGCCATGTGCTGCAATAGGGCAAATTAACTACAAATGACTATCAATTGCTTAAACAGTCAAATTAGGACAGTAAATGTAAAATAAAGTCATGTACCTCTAGTATGACGTACAGGAGACTAAACTACATGTATATGGACAAGCTAGTTTTTAGAGTTCATTTTTAAATGTCTGATTTTTTCAAAAATAAAGCATCCAAGTGCCCAGGCAATATATGTTATGCACAAAAGTCCATGCAATATGATAAATGGTGTGTCTGTAAGTAAATGAACACACATCCTTATCCAGGATTAAAATAAATCTAAAACAAGATTGAGTGTGTAAGTTTATGAATAAGTGAAAGTACACAAAGTTAGGCATAAGTAAACTTATCTTGTGTTATATGAATCATTCTTGACATATGACTGTAACGGCAGCCTTCGTTAGAAAGGGGAACAGCAAAAACTTCTAAGAAATGAAGTAGGAATGCTTCCTAACGTTCAGTGGTTTGGCATTCTTTGTTTAAGAAGGTGAAGAAGTCATAAACAGAGCCTGCATACATTTCATGAGTCACTTCAGAAATTCAAATTTTGTGCGTGAAGCTATGTCACTTTGGAAAGAGGATATCTACGTGGAGGGCAAGAAAGTACTAGACACACTTCTTGTTATTAGTTTTGGGCAGTCCTTTATAAATGTTCATCTTTCAAAGGCTGAAATTTCAGAGAAATATGTAACATTTAATACCTGAAGGTCTTCTTTTTATGCTAGAATGTAGGTACACCCTATAGAAAGGGATTATAGGATCTGGGGCAAGAAGTGTGTGCATGTGTGTTGGTGAGTTTTAACCTTGTACATTTTCTGGAATCATAAATTAATTTACAGATCTACTGATCCTCCATCTGATGTTACCTTTTATTTTCTGAAAATCATTTATCAACACATTTAGCATTCTGAGAAGTGCCCATAGTCATCTGAGGACCTACAGCAAGGACCACCATTGGGGTGGAGATGAAAGAGATAAATCCATGTTAATGTACACACTTACAATGATTATATTCAACCTCCAAGGGCAGACTGAGCAACATGTCCTAGGAGGAGTGGACTTTTGCTTGCAACCAGTTTCTTGATCTGTCTCATCTCTCCCAACTAGATTATCCCTTTCCATCTCACCAGCTCTGCCTTGGCAGCAAACTTCCTGGCCAAATAAATGTTCTTTTGCAGGCTGAAAACTGGAAATTCACACCAATTTATGTCTTTGTAGTATCCAATGCACAGCAACACGGTTGTCTGATGTTTTGAATCATTAGAAGGGACTACGTCCCACAAAGTTTCACTCGTGCTTAGTAGCTGATAGCTACTGCATGGAGCTGAAATGACAGCGGTAAATGTTCTGGCTGATACCAGATCTTCCTTGTTCTACTCTGCCACCTGTTCTTCCTGCAGGATAGGAGAATGCAGGGTAAAGGAGCACAAGCTAAAAGAATGAGGTTCTGCTGTGGCTACATTTCACTGGGCAGAGCACAACACTGAAGTGTTGGGTTGTTGGGTGTTTTCCTTAGGAAACTTGGACTCAAGAATTCTGTAGTAGCACCATAGTTCCAGTTTTCATTCAGGGAAGCTTGCAAGCCCTCATGGCTGTGCACAAAGAAAGTGAAAAAATTATCCTGAAATGGAGAATACACGAAGGATCAGGAAAAAAAAATGGTTTACCACTTCTAATTTGCTTCTGACCAAAGCTTTTGCACTTGGAGACATCACATAGAGTTGGTCAAGAATCCAGCAACACAGTGCAATTTTATGATGACCATAGGCCTCATGGAAACATTTCTGTTTCAAAAGACTTTTACTGAGTAGGGAGCAGCATTTCCCCTGGTTTCCTGCCACCTTGTCTCTCCCAGTGAGCTCTGCTCACTGAGGCTTCTGGCTCCAGATTATTACTTCCCTTCCACTAAGACTGCCTCAGGACCAAACTGCCCTAAATTAAAGCCTCAGGACCAAACTGCCCTGAATTAAAGTAGGACCTCTAAGATGCCTTAGCAGAAACTCCAGAAGTTCTGGAGGAGCTGGAACCTTAGTCCCTGCTGTGCCCCACACATATGTAGGGTTTTATGGAGTCTCTTCTGAAGCCAGCCATTCTGCTGAGCTTTGCACTTCATACCAGGGATCAACCACTCCTGTGTGCCAGAGATTCTCTGGATTGAAATACCTCTCCACAATTTGGTGGCTGCTTCTAGCAGCCACTGATTTGCCCAGTGCTCCAACTGCATCACATTTGAGGAACCCCACTTCCACTTCACTTTCATGCAGTGACCTCTGTGTCCAGGTTAGCCATTCTTAGGCTGAGGTAATTTGAAATACTGGAGTATTCATAGAACTACAACCTACATGGAAATAGATAGATAGACAATAGGTAGATAGATAGATAGATAGATAGATAGATAGATAGATAGATAGATAGATAGATAGATAGATAGATAGATAGACAGATAGATAGACAGATAGACTCTGCTACACTGCCACACTGTCAGCCAGTTTATTAGGTATAATGCTACTTCTCTGCTCATATGTGTTTGCTCATATGTGTTGAAAAAAGCTCTGGTCTGGAGTATTTTAATTTGCTTTTTTCTAGTTCCAGAAATGTAGATGATCCAGATCCTACTGTTAACAGACACAAGTGTTTAACCCCACACATGGCTGGCTGTGTGAGGAAGGACTCTCATCTCACAATCCTCAGTACTACCATGTCCTTTTTTAAAGAGATCGTGATGGTACGTGCACCTGTAACTTTTCTCAGTGAAGGGTTTTGTTGCTCTCTTTCTAACAAGACAGACATATTACTTCATCCCTCCCTCCAACAGAGGAGAAATCTGTTGAGGCTGTGACTCAAAATAAAAGTGATGGCCCCACTGAAGACCACTGCCTCTCCTTTGAAGTCCATGTTAGGTGTGATGTAATAACATGATTTTTAGGTACATAATTACTAGCTGGTTTCCCAAGACAACCTGATGCTGGCACCACATGCTTGAGGGTATAACAATACCCTCAAGGCTTGATTATTCTAGTTCTGACACTGCCACTTAGAGAAGGCTGTGATTAGGAGCCCTGGAGCTCCTCATGGCATTGAAACACCCTGTCCTCCCTGCAGCCATAACCTTCCAGGATGCCAGCCCAGGAAAGGTAGACCCCACTTTTCCTTTCTTCTAAATAACCAAATAGAAGTGAAGTTATAGTGATATTGGTTATAGTGACATCTTCCCTACATAATGAGTTTCTGCTCCCAGCTATGATTTTGTGACACTCTCCTGCCTAAAAAACATTTTCAGAGGTGTGTTACCTCCCTGAAAGCCTTCTCCACTTGTTTATGTGTTGCTTTTGTTTTGCTTACCTATTTACCCATTTCTTGAATGCCGAAGGCTTGCATCTAATGAAATTTTTTAATGACTGTGATTCAGCAAATGAGTTTTTAAATAGTTTGTTGTTGTTCCTACTCTATTGCTACTGCTACTTTATTAATAAACTTTATTGATGTTTATTAATACACCTTACTAACATTTAAATAGAAAATACAATTGTGGAACAATTTATAAAGTTATTACATTTTCCTAGAAACACAGAAAAGCATAGACTACATCTAAACATGTAATTTTTTATTTAACATCCCTCTCCCTCTCTGACACAAAAATACTTACTACCATATTACCAGGCAATCTTTTTTCTTTCATTAATCTCATGTCTCTGTAGTACCAACCAATGTTGTCATTCAGGGTATCCTGGGAAGGAAGTATTCATCATGGAGAAAAAAGCACAAAATCCCATGTACTTTACAGAAAGAAAAATCATTGATTGAAGACTGACTTCTTCAGAAATTTTTGAACTTTTGTATAGCTTGTAAAAATTCCCCACCCACATTACTGTCTTTGAAGATCTCACAGAGCTGCTCCTTCCATTTCTTGCCATAAAACTGTCAGCTGAGTGTTTCATGTTGTGATACAGCTCTCTGTCGTACAGGAAATTGACCTAAATAATTTTCCTGCGAGTATAAAAGAAGGAAATAAACTCCATTAACCCTTTCAGTACACGTTGTATTTACACACTTGTAACCTTGCACGTCTTACACAAAGAAAAACAGTCTCGGTGGGAAACAGCAGTGGCTGTGGGGAGGGGTTTTTTTCTTTACAAACTTTTTGTTCTACTCATTGGGTAATTTATTTATCCACAGAAAATATTTGTGGGTGTTTTCATGTTCTTTACAACATTGCTTTTTCTTACAGCTACAAAATATTTTTCTCATACAAAACTTTAGCATAGTCTCTCAGCCTAGAAAATTAACTTCTGTTTTTCTTCTTGATTTGGCAGCCTAGTATGTTCTAGTATGTTGTTGAAACAGAGCTGTGCCATGAGCTCAGACCCAGCTCTAAATTATCAGCTCGTGGTAGTTATTTCTGATTAAGTTCTTGCTGAAGTCTTTTCCTGGATGAGTAGAGATGGGCAGAATGCAAGAGATTAGGAGCTGTGAATAAAACAATGCAAATTCATAATCCTTATCTAAATTTTCCTAGACATCTAGACAAAAAGAAATTCTGGAGCTGTGGGGATACCTTGCACTGTGGAATTTTTAATGATTCCTAATGTTCTGCTATTGATTGCACTGAGCTAGAGATGACTGCTGGGGATATTTCTCCTCAGAGACACCTTTGGCTCGCAGGCAGTTGCAGTTGGGCACTCGGAATGGGCCCAGGCAAAGCAGAAACTCAGTTTACCTCTAGTGGAAAAAGTTCAGGTGATGGTGAAGAGAAAGAGAGCGGGTTCTGCCGGAGGGTTCAGTCCAGAGTTTATTCCAAGGTGACAGAGTTCTGAATCTCAGTACTGCTCTGATAGACCCCGACTGACCGCATGTTTCCAGCACCTTTTTAAGCCCACAGGGAGGTGGGAGGGAGAGGATAGGTGAGCCACCAACCAGGTGGGGGGGGAGGGTCTCAGGGGACAATGACACCTGGACAGGCCAATGATCCCAGGTCTGAGAAGCATCTTTTGAACTTCTGCCAATCACACAATGCCCTTGCTGGAATGTGGAACTTGACAGACAGCAGTTGGGAAGAGGGCAAGGGGGAGGCAAGGAGGAAGCAGAGCTTCACACCGTAACATTCTGCAGATAATGGCTTTTCAAAATAGACACTCACTTGGAAGTATCCTAATATTCCATATGGATAAAATTTGTGATACAAAGGGGAGAGGGCAGGGCAGAGGTCCTTAGCTTGCACCATAACAAGAGGTGAGCAGTGATCATAAACTCAAGAGTCAAAAGCCAAAATATGTACCATTAACTTCATCTTCTATCAGAACGTTTTGTCTGTTATCTGCGAGTTTTGCATTCTTTTCCAAGAAATCCTTTATCTGTGCTATATTCTACCTGAATTCTCCTGTTCGAACCGCTGAATAACACCAGGCTGGAAGGAAATTCAATTACAAGATCAACCTAATCTTGCTGCATCTGACCTCAGGGCAAAGTGAGTAAACACAACCACCAAAGAGAACACAGATGCAGCTCAGAAGGAACAGCATGCAAATCATCTTTAAAGGCAAAATAGGTCTTATTTTAGGGAAAGGATTTTTGTCTTTCCAGTAGCTCTCAGAAACAGCTTCAGATAGCCCCTAAAATATTGCCAACTCTTCTCTTGTGAGGAAACAAGAGGCTTGCCATTCTTTTGCTTTGTATTCAGTCTTATATTCTCGTAACTTCTGAACTGCTGTTCTACTTCCCACACTTTTGCTGAGGATATGTGACCCTGTACTTTCGGAATTTAATAATAATATTTCAATAAGTTCAAACAGTTAGTGATTATTTTTGAAGGCAGATGTCCCTTGGCCCAATTTCACATCTAAAACTACTTGTCTGGGGAAAGGTGGGAACAAGAGAATACAGCTTTTCTTTCACAGCACTTACCTGGTTTATGCAAAAAACCCCCACAATTACAACCCTCAGAAATACAATAAAACTTCAAAGAAAATAAATTCCACAGACTTGTAGTTTTCTTCAGCTTAGGTGATCAATAATCTATAGAAGTGTTCTTCTGATTCACAAAAATTTAATTCTGACTTTTCAGAAGGAAGTGAAAACTGAAGGATTTGATACCTGGTCTGCCCTTGGGGGCATTTACCTGTGACTGACACATTTATCTGTGTAACTTGTATAAAAAACATACAACTGCTGTTCTGACTACTCAGGGTACTTATTCTCAAATGCCACACAAGGAAGGCATACAGTAGTAAATGGCCTAAAGATAGAAGGAGGTTCCACAGCAGTGAAGGCAGTCAGAGTTCTCTGGTTTGCCTTTCTTAGGGCTGCATTGAGAAGGCCCTGATGAAGAAGGAATGAGAAATGATGCATCTGACTCCATCATATCAGAAGGCTAATTACTCTATTATACTGTATTATTCTGAACTACATTACATCACATCTAAACTGAATCTGCCAAGCACTCAACTCTGCACACAACACTGAATCTCGTGACTGTCAGATGACAATCCTGACACAAACACACTTGGCCCTGATAGGCCAAGGAAACAAAACACCATCACTTTGGGCAAACAATCTCTATATTGAATTCTACTTTTGCACAAGCACAGGCACAGCAAATGAGATAAGAATATTCTTGGGAAGAATTGTGCCTTGCTTTTCTCTGTGAAGAGAAATGTGACTACACCTTCTCTGTGAAAATACAAGTGCAACAGTTGGGCTAGGATGAGAGAGAAAAATCTCTTTTAGTTTTGGGTTGAAGCTTAGCTGTGATCCCTCCTAAGACACATACCAGCCCATGCCTACCAACACCAAAAAAGCCTCAGAAACATAAAACATCCCTGCTTAAGGTTACATACATATTTTTGTGGTTGCAGCTTGGGCTAAACACACTTTGGGGTGATTAACTTCCTCAGTCATATTTTCAATGCCTAATGCAATTGTAGACTACATTGTACGGCTGAACAGGAAAGCTCCAATAAGTTCTTCATGAGGAGACACATGGAAATTCAACTTTTCTGAGCTCTGCTACAAAAACATCTTTTGCTATTTCATTACACAGGCGGTGCTTCCCTCTCCTTTTTCCTCCTGCCAAGCCCAGCAGGGACTTCTCTTCTACCTGTCCTATATTGTCCCTTTCTTCCTAGAAACAAAGTGGAAAAAGCATGGATGACAAACATAATGAAAAATAAAGGACTGTGTCACAGTCTGATAGAAATTAAAATTACTGAAAGCCCGGTTCTCCTTTAAGAATGAAAAGCTGTAATAAAGAAAACATCCAGAAACTATGCAAGCTCCAACTGTAAGTTGAGGACTCTGTTAGGAAAAATGACATTGGGATATAAATGCAAACATTATTCTTTGATGTCTGGACACAATTCAAAGCACTTAAAAATTACACAGAGTATTTAGGCATTAAAACCCATTTTTTAATAATACCTGAATTCTATTCAGTCACATTTAGACCTATCCAGGATGCATTAAAATGTGTATTTTATGACCATAGCCCATTCTACCATGTAAAGTTAATCTCAAAAGCAATTCACATTAACAACCATTTCCTTCTTGTATTAAAAACGGCTTACTAGTTCCAGTTTTCATTGCTTTCTAGGACTGAGTCTTTCCTTTAAAGTAGAAGAAATCTGTTTTCCATAGGACCCAGCTTTTCAAGCAGTTTTCTCCATCACTGCTTTGTCTTTCCAGGGCTTGGGCATGGGGACTCTGGAGTTCGTGTTCAAATTCTGATGTCCAGTTTTTTCACTGGAACACCCTCCAAGCTGCACTCCACCATCTGCACCACCTACTTTTTGTTTTGGTCTTCTCCTGGATTCCTCACTGTCCATTTTGACATGAATGGAGGAGGACCACAAGGTTTTCCTGAGCCTGCACATCTCCTGGGGCACTGGCTCTAGCTCTAGGTCCTCAGAAAAGACAAGTTCCAAGGAGGTCCTGCAGAGCATCTTGCTTTTGTGGCAGATTTAGAAAACAGCATCTCCATTGCAAGGACAAGAAGATGGACAAGAAAGAGAAGGCACTGTTCATCAGTTTTAAAGCTCCACCAGAAAAGGGAGATAGAGCTGAGCAATCACATTCTGTCCTCTCTTTGGCTCATCATTTCATTATCACAGTAGGCACTTAAAGAGTAACTTGGGCAGAATTTTGGTGTCCACAAGAAAAACATATGTTCCTTTAAAAGCAATTAATTTTACATTAAGACCCAGGATTGCACAACTTGAAAAACCAGAAACTGTGGCAAAGGAATTCAGGAGAATGGGGAGAGATGATTTTAAAAAGCTTCAAACATCCATCTCAAATGTTTTAGACTACACAGTGTGACAAGAACTGATTAAACTATATAGAATACTTTTTGGCTAACCGAAATGGTAACATTTCAGGAACTTGTTCAAAAATATCTTGCCTGATAAATGTCAAAATTTCCATGAAAATATTAAAAGGGTGCTGAAAATAAAAATTCACAGGCAGCTTATATTGCAAAGATAAGGTTCAGCAATTTTGAAATTTTCAATGGAAAAAGCCTCATTAAGGAACAAAACTTAATTCAAAAGGGAGAAGATAAGTCTGGACAGTTTGAAAAAAAATTGCAGCTAATTAAAAGAGAAACTGGCTACATGTAGATTTTCAATACCTTTCCCAGTGACCCATTTTTTAAAGCTCTGCAGTTACTCATGAAGATACTCTGTTTGAAAATAGTACTTCTGTCATTAAGCAACTTAAATTAAACCTAGCATTTCCCCCTCCTCCATTGTCTATTTTCTAATAGAGCCCAAATTGTGATTTGCTCCTGTCTCTGGTAAGTTATTTTGAGCCTTAACCACTACCTCAAGGGAAGGTAGTGCTGAGTGTTATGGGTCTGACCAGTGTCACACTCAGCTCAAACTCACCTTCAATCCCATCAGTTTTGGACTGGAATCTATTCCTTGAATGAATATATTGCTCATAGAAGACAGGAAACCTGAGCATCTTTGTCTTGTCCTCCAGGAGATTTATGTTTTTATTAAAGCTGGACAACTAGAAAGACTCCAGAGCTTTTATTACATTTCTGCAAGGTGATGTTCCTTTGGGCCTCAGAGTAGACTTTGGAATCATATGGACACACCTGAAAATACAAATGGTGTTTCTCCTCTCCCTGGAAAGTATGCTGCACCATGCTCAAGTGCAGAGCCATGTTGATAATTGCTGAAAGGTGCAAAATAGAGTTTAGGGAGTGAAACCCAGAGGAGCAGGAAGAGAGCTTGGGACAGCCTCAGCAGAAACCCAGCCCACAGGAATGCCACCAGACCACCTCACAGCATCTGTGGCCGGAGCATTTGGAGCTGCTTTTCTACTTGCCTTCAAACAAATGCATGTACAGAACCCTAAACAGTCTAACCCTAAGCAGGCATCAATACCTAGCTGGCAGTTATCCTCCTAAATTACCTGCGCTTATTGTTCTTAGCAACACTAGGATTTTATATGTTGTTTCACCCCAAATCATGTGTCAATCAATGTATCAAGTGGTGTTTTCATGCATTTAAAATAATCCCTTACAAACCTGGTCATTTTTTGAGTGGTAAAATGAACAAAATATTATTGCCTATAGAATTGCAAAATTGCCATATTTAATAAGAGTCGAACTCCAATTACCATCCTTGCCACAAAAGGGAATTTTAATAACATCCTGTCTCATCTCCACATTTGTTTTCACAGAAATTATGGGAGCTTCATATCCTAGAAATCAAATGTGTTCAAATTAATCATCATCAAATGTGTTCAAATTAATCCCTGATTTCTAGTTATTAGAGAGGAGACCAACAGATATGCTCACAGACAAACAAAATAATTCCCTAAGTCTCATCTCCTTAGGAATATAGGTTTTCAATTTATACTGAAATCAAGCCAATCAAGCAAGTTTAAAAAAAAAAAAAATATGTGGTAAAAATTAAGAAATTGTAGCAATTGTCTTGTGATGTGATCAGGTTGGAGACAATCTCGGTGTCTAATCTCACATTTCCTTCCCATAAAATCTGGCCCCAAGTTTTGGCCCTACTTCAAATACCACATGGGAGAAGATCATTGGGGAATAGGACCAAGTATCTCAGGATTTTTTCTTCAGTAAGTGCCCAAGAAAAATCCAGCCTTGTTTCAAGGCACAGGTGCAGGAAGAACACAGAGAGGTGTCTGCCATGGCCTCCCCACCGATCCAGAGGCATGACCACTGGAGCTCAGCCCTGCTGACCACCCTCCTCTCCTCCAGCAGTGTTCCCAAAGCAGGGGGCCTGGGAGACAAAATTGTTTGTGTTTCCAAGAGCTGCTCTGCCTGGGTGACACCACTGCTCCAGCCACAGCTTCAAACTCGGCTCTATAACCATGGAAAGCAAACCCTATCCCATTTTTAAGGAGCAATGAAGGTCTGATGGAGCCATGGAAGTGCAGATATGAGGACAAACACCAGAAACCTATGTGGGCTTACTGGGGAAAATTAAGACATTTGTAATCATGCACCTAAAACAAAGAGAACAACAGTATGTTTAAGATGGGGTTTGATGGAATTTTTTCCTTATATTTCAGTGGTTGGTAAATGGAACTATTGTATTTCAGCCATCTTAGTGGGATCTGAAAGAAAATATTATTAAAAGCATCATAGAACTTCCAAAGCTCGGGGCAAAAAGATCCTGTATTCACAGTGAAAATGTATTAATTTTGAAAAGATACAAACCCCAGTGTCTGAGAAAAATCAGGCAGTAGCAGCCACCATTTTTGCTGCTGGAAATTGAAACAAACTGGATTTTTCAGAGAATATGTTCAGAACCAAGGACTGTATAATACTGTATCTCCTGTCCATTTAGACCAACCTGTCTTTCCAGTCATCTGCAGTGGTCTTTCAATGGTGCTAAAAAATGCTATATAATTTCAGTAATAGGTTTCCACAACTCACTGGTTTACAGTCCTCCACATACACCCTAATTTCACTAAAGTATGTCCCTGGTTTTAGAGGTTTTGCAGCTGTTCCAGCTACAGCTGTCCAGTGTCTCTGAACATTTCTTGAGTTTTTGGGTTTTTTTTTGCCTAGATCTGCCAGGGTTAATTGTTACACAAAAAATCCATGCAGGACAGCCCTGGATGTAAAAGGAATACAGAGAAAAGTAGGAAACACCTCACCACAATGATCTCCCTCTTCAGTCAGAAGATACTGGCATGAACTCTCTCTCTCACAACATACCCACAACATGTTTAAATGTACCAGCACCACTAAACAATCATTTGCATTTATTATTATTATTGTTACTCAATTCAAAGGCTGATGTCAAGATGTCTGAGGCAAGGAAAGTACATGGTGCATTTTTAAAAAGTCCTCAATTTGATTGGAGTTTTCTGTTTTCCTTGGGGTTTCTCTACTTTTTTTTCTTTTTTTTTTTTTTTAAGCTCTGTTCTAAGAAAAGGAAAGCGGGGGATTTACTAAAAGCAAGGCAAGTCGGTTAGTTATGAGTCACCTTCATGACTTATAAAGGGTCTCAAGTTGTTTGGAGCGGGCTTTCTTCACCTAACTCATACTGAAGGGATATCAGGAGCCAGCCAGACCAACACTTCTCTGTGGCAACTATTCCTGACTCGTTTTCCATTTACCTTCTTTCTCTCTGTCTCTCTCTTTTGCTCTCTCTCTCCTTTAAAAGGAAAAAAAAAAAAAAAAAAGCCAAGCTGAGTGATCATGGTTAACCTGTGAGATGGAACAAAGGAAGTCTGTGGCCTTCTTGCTGCATTGGTTTTGCTTGTATCTCTGTGTGCAGACACTGCCTCATAGCAGGTAGGTTTTTTTAGCTTGGCTCTTTGGTGTTTGTTTATTTTTGCATGCGCTCTATTTTAAAAATGAGAAGCTCGTGTGCTAAAGGAGATGGGAGCAGGCCGAGGGAGGGGCCCCCAGGGCAGGGCTTAGAGGACTCAAGAGTCAGAGAGGCTGAACTTCAAACTTTTGCACACATGCAGAAGTACTCTAGCAGGCATCCTTATGGAATATGCCTGCAGCCATCCAGACTCACACAGCCTCCAGGGAAGGCAAAGGCAGTTCCTTGCTAGTTGTGAATTCACCTTCCTGGTGAGCTCATTGGCCAGGTGGGACAGCACACACAGCAAAGGTGCCTGCATGCTGCTTGTCAGCTCATGCTCTCCTCCTTTTGCTCTGAGGTCAAGAGTTTAGAAGACCATCCAGCATGGAATAGAATTTCTACAGCATTTCAGTTGCCTGCTTGGAAGAGTTTCATGATGCATCTGCAGTCCCTGTCTTGCCTACAGCCTGTCAGAGGCATTTTGAGGTGTGGAAAACTAACTGTGTGACTTTTTAAATTTTGACCAAAGAAGTAGTTTTGGATAATGTGTCAAGTTTTTGTCCTCATTTCATAAATAAGCAGCAGAGAAATGCCTTCTTTAAAATATACCCATTAGACTTGCATCATTTTCTATGGTTTGTCTTAATTCTTTTTAAAATTAACATTATTCAAAGGCTGATATAAGAACTCAACATAGCTTTCTTGAAATCCCTAATCATATCCAAAAAACAGGATCTCCATGCTCATCATTAATACCTGTCTGGTGAAAACTAAGGTTTTATTGGATGATAAAAATTTCCTCTGGATTTGCTGCAAAATTTTGGCAGCAAATATCTAGGATCAATAATTTATTCTACTAGTTTTTCAATATGGCAATTCTTAATTTACAAAGGAGCAAGCAAAGTAGCTGAAAGTTAGTGTTATCCAGCTACTGAGCCACAAAGTGGAGGCATGTTTTATAATACAGGAACATTTCTGGCAGAGAAAAGCTTCTTCTATCTGCATACACATCTTTGGAGCTCTTCCAGTATCTTAAAAACCTGAATTCAATATTTTTAAAAATGTTTTTAAAAGAACAGCTTTGCTTTCTGAGAAATTAGATGGGAAGCCTTAAAAACCTCCTGAAAATGTAAACAGGATATCTGAAAATGGATGGTTGTGTACTGTTCATATGTAACAGCCTTTTGTAGGTGATCAAAACATTCATAGAATTGTTAATTGTATTAACTCTAATTCTCTTTCAGTCAAAATTAGATTTTTGCTATTGAAAGCTAAAACTGGTACATTCCATTTTGGTCTTATTTTTTTACCAAAAAATGGGGTTTTCCATGAACTGCAGAACAATAAAGATTCAAAAGACACTCTCACACTACCAAAGCATCAGGCTTGGGGTCTACCACAGTCCAATTCTTCCAACATGACTGTGATACACACTTATACATGAGTTTATATACTTAGACAATGCAGATTTCTGGCCTTTGTGAACTGCCTTTCCTCCCACCAGAAAAGGACTTGGTAGATGTGACAGCACAACCCTAAGCATCAGCAGATAAGGCTTCCTAAAAGGCAAGTTCTGCATTATTTCTGCTGTTTGGAGAAACTCCTTTTATCTTTCTAAACTGGTTGAAGTTTGCAGAGTTGGCATTACTTTCCTAAGCTGCACATGCTTTTCATTAAAAAAAAAAATATTGGGAAGTACTACCAAAGAAGCTTGCATGTCTTCTTCCTATCAAGCCAGGGACAAAAAGTTGATTTTTATTCCAGATTTGTGACAAAGAAGCCCCTCCAGCTGGGCAATAAGTAAATGAGAATTTGGTCATTGGAGCTGGAGAGGCAAAACTGGCTAAGATTCACATAACCTGACTAATGAGCTAGACACTTCTAATCCTTCAGTGGGCTACTGTAAGTCCCCTCAGAGCCTTTAGGTACCACACAAAAATGTCCAAATGTACAGGTGGGGAAAGAAGCCTTTGTCACAGTTTAACTAAGTACTTTGAACTATACTTTTGATGATGCTTCTGAAGGGAATCTGACTTTTTAATTGGACAGCTTCCATGGAGGCAGTAGCAGTGAGAGCAGATATGAAGTCTGAAAATGAAAATAAAACACACACCTATGTGAGGTCACTGCAACAGATGAAGGAACAGAGAAGCAGATGAGTGGATGAGACCTAATGACCAGAGGTCAGCAGATAAGATGGGAAAAATCCATGTTTTATTCTGATTACAGGGGAAGAAAGACAGTGCTGGAACAGGGAAGAGGAAAGTCACGCCAGATCTTATGAGCTTTTTCTTTATTAATGTTGCAAGGGAAATAACAGAGGGGTTTTTTTTCATTATATTTAAACCTGAGGAGATGGTCACTGTTTCCACTGATGTCAAGGCCACATTTTTAGAGCTGTTTGAGAAGACAGCAGGGAGCAACACAGGTATTTGTTCATGTAGAGGAAACTTGACAGCTGTACAAAAGGCTGTTACAAAGGTTCAGCAAGAGGAAACACGTGTCATTTCTCACCACTTCCTGACAAAGCATGATTTGTATTTCTGCCTTTAGCACACAGAAGCCAGACAGTTGGCAGTGTTGGAGATGCTATGCAGCTTTTAAATCCAAAATTGAAATGCAAGTATAGCAGCCTAGCCAAATTATTCCATTACATAAATCCAAGATCATGGGAGTTGAAAAGCCCCAAAGTAAATTCTCATCTGTGGTTAAGGCCTTGTGCTTTTGCCAGGAAGGGCTGGCTCTGGAGTAAAGCTGCAGAGACCAAGTGTTGCCCAAAGTCTCTCACTTCTATCACTGCTCAACAACACTGCTGGAAGTTGGCATGGGCAAGCACAGCACTCATTCAGCTTCTAGAGAAACAATTATTAGATTATTTATGTGATCAGTTTCAAAACTATCTCTTCTCCAAGTCTGAACACAGGCAGACTGAAGAGAAAAGTAGTCAATCACAAATGGCTGCTGCAAACCACAGGCAAAATCATTTGCTTTTTAACAAAACCCATGTAAGACATTAAATAATTAGAATTTGAAAGCATGATGTAAAGAATAGCAACCTGGAATACATTTAAGAGAATGCAAATTAACAAACAGATTCTACAAATATTCTAGGGGCAGTAGACTTGGAGGTGACAGAAGTTTTTGGTATGAAAACTCTTGTTCTTTTGCCTAAAGTGATCTTTATCCAAAGCTTAATGAAGAGAAATTTAGTGTTTCCACAGAAGGAACTGATGTTTTGCATTGAGCCCTTCATACACACCTTTGCCCACTGGGTGACATCAAGTGAATAAGGACTTAGGGACTTAGAGACATTAAAAGCACAATAATAAAATTTGAATTCAAGAATAATTTAGATTAAAAAGATTCTCTGAAGATCATCAAATTCAAAGCTCTGCTCAAAGAAGGTTCAATGCATAATGAATTTAGGTAAGACAATAACCTTTTGTTGACAGAAATTACAGGTTTGCTTTCTTCCTTTAAAACAAACAAGCAAACAAAGTCCCAAACCAAACCAAACAAACAAAAACCCACTAAAAATTAATACCTTAACTTGGATCTTTTATCCTTCTCCCCTGGCCTTTGTCCCTCATCTTACAAACACATACCACAAATAGACATGCAACATTTTATCACAGGTTTAAAAACTGTTCACTTCACTGCCCACAAATGCAAATCTTACACCACAGCTCTCTGTGCCCAGCTTCAGTGGGAGTTTACTCTGAACACTCACCAGAGCTCTGAATCATCACTTTAAACCTGAGGTTTGGAAATTTCTAAACCGCTTTTTTTCTGCCTACCAAAATTTTGTATTCACCTTGGAATTTTTGCTTGCCACTCACACATTGCAGCCGTGCACGAGGCTGGTTTCATTTAGAGTGGCACAAAGTGAAAGGTAATTTCCCTAAAATCTCTAAATTAGATCACACTCTTACTATGACATTTTAACTTCCCCTTAAAACATGTGTTAGTAACAGTAAGGAAGTTATAAAAGTACATCAGTTTCTTTAAATTTACATACACAAAAAGATCTCACAAAACTGCCTCATATATAATGTCTCATTTCTCACACAAGCTTTCTTGTTACTTTTTGATTAAACAACAAAAAAAGTGGTGGGTGGTTTTTTTTTTTTTAAGCTGTTTCTGGGAGACCAAAGAAAAAACAAACAAGATTCAACTATTTATGAACTCTGCACAGGACCTGATATTTATTTCAGAAGGATAGATAAAGAAAAATATATTTCAATCAAGACATACTTAGCAGAAAACTATATGGGCATTGCTTAGGCCTTTTTAGAACTGCTTGGAAAGACTGTCTCAACAATTCAACCTTTTTTACTGATGTAAGTAACAGAAAATTGTAAAAATAGGTAGTTTAATATATAATTATGATTCTCTACCCTTGCTTTTACTGAGTGTATTTCTATTTCATTATGTGATTTCTTTGCAGATATTTGAAATTGCTGTTTTCTAAAACTGTATCTCCTTGTTTGTTTCCAGAGGAGAACTGGTAATAGGCTGAAATAAGTTAAAAAAGTGTTCAACTTTGGTCAAAAAGATTCAGCACATAAATTTTATGGTCAAAGCATAAGTTAATGGACTGGCTAATATTATGGAGCAATTAGCAAATGGTTCAACCCAGGCAATTATATTAATTCATCTCATTCTAGCATGCTGGTTAGAGGTAGGTATGTAGGAGCCCTGCATATGGATTCCAGACCAGCAACTAAATCTGTCCAAAAGGTTTTCTTTCTACTTGCTCATTTATACCAGAATCCAAAGGAATATTTGTTGCCTAATCATCGACCTTGTATACTGATGAAAGTATGATTGTGTTTTAGCTCTGTTTCACACATCCTGTTAAATAGTCAGCTCTCCTGAGAGGCATTTTTTCTTAGCTAAATCAGAATAGATCTAGTCATTTTTGGTTTTGGTTTTTGGGGAGTTTAAAACATTTTGAGGAACTGGGTTTGTATTAGAAGTCTTCATTAACTGATATCTAAAGGGATGCAAAATTAAGCAAGACCATGCTGCAATCTGTATTCTGCCTGCTCACAGCAAGCTCAATGCACTCACTGCTCAATGCACTCTGGTTCTCTCTCTAACTAAAACAATGGCAAGTTTGACTGGGTTTAAATGTACAGCAGATGGTTCCTGTGTATTTAACTGCAATAATTCCCTCTCTGATATTTCTCCATCCTCTGCCATAATTTCTTGATATGTATTTTTTTTTCCTTTCATTTTTTTTTCTTTTTTTTTCTTTAGGTATGTCAAGGGGAAAACCCAGTGCTTTGAGTTCTTTATGTCTCATACTCCAGTCTCTGGAGTTCTGCTGGCTGTATGTTGTTAATGCTAATCGTGATAGGGGTTTTTACCTATGACTGACTCCTACACGTTAGCATTAACACTGTACCATGCCTCTTACCAGAATTCACACGGAACAAACTGGTGCTGTGGGAGGAGAACAGAAATCATGAATCAGTCAGTGCTATGCTGGGAAAAACCTCTGCTCTACATGTAAAAACACATGTTGTTCTGCATACAGGCATGCTTGCTAGGTATAGAGTCTGGAAAAGCAGTGAAAAAAAAGCAGCTTTGTGTATTAGCAGGTCCTTACCAGGATGTCAAATGTGTAACATTTTCAACACAACAACCTGTGTTTTACTTTATCACTTTTTAGCTGTTTTGGTTTTACTTCCTACACAAATATTTAATTTCTTCGTTTTTATTTAGGAAAGAAAATTTATGGATTAAACTTCTGGCATGTACCACTTCTATTAATTTCTATAGAATTTGTTATACATAAGAGAAAAATTGACAGAAAATGTTTCTTTGAGATTCCATTGTCAGTTCTTTAGGAGAAATGGGTCAATGGGTCATTAGGAGAAAATGAAAGTATCTTTAGTTTACTTTAGGATTACCTGTGAATTACAAACTTCAAGAGGTCTTAGAAAATTGTAGAGAAACAGGAAAATATTGTTATACTTATTTTGTGGAAGGTCAAAATAGTTCCTGAATATCCACCATCACAAAACCTGAACGACAGAGTCAGTCCTTAATACTCTCTCTTATCTCTACTTAAATCTGCTTGGGGAATAGTTTAGCTATGACGGGAGAATTTGACGGGAGAACAAAAGGGAAAACTAAAAAACTCAAAGTACTCACCATAAATTAAGAAATATGGGTAATGTTTGTGATGTATCAATATGAACACCTCTTTCTGTTAGCAGTGCTCTGCCTGTGAATCCCCAGTACAAGGAATGATCACAGAGCACTTGAGACCACAGAAACTCACAAATCAATGGTCTCATAAAAAAGTCCCATACAAAGAGTCTCACTGAAAGTGATTTTTACATTCAGACAGAACTGCTGCAGGGCATAAATGTTTTCCAAATCAGGCTCTAGGTTAAGTGGCTCCCCCAGGATGCATACAGCTGAGGGGGCCATAACCACCAAAAAGGAAAAGCTACTTTTATCCCTTCCAAAGTCATAGCCATAGCTCTGAGAGGGAACTCTCAAAGTGGTGCAGCATATTTTGGTAAAGAAAAGCATACTCCTATTAAATTTTCAGAGAAAATGTCTTTAAAAGCAGGAAGAAGATTGTTGCAAAAGAGAGGAGAGTCCAGAGACAATCTCATTTCTTGGGTGACACTGAAGCTCAGTTGGATTTCCCTGTGCATTTGAGGCCACATTCAGCAGCCTTGGTTTGCTGAAGCAAAGATGATCCTAGAGCATCTATGCTGTATAGACACGTGTCAATAGAAGGTGTCTTAAGGAAGAAAACAGATCTTTCCCCTCACCATCCTGATTCATAGTCATGCCATAAAAATCAAGTATTTGTTTCCTCACATTTTCTCTCTTTAAAATGTGAGTAACTTGCAAACTTAAGAAATAGATAGCTGTTATAAATATGGTCAAATGTTAGACCAATTATGTGTGTTCTTTCTGCATAGCTGGTTCCCCAGAAAAGTGGACATAGTTAGGTTGTGGATATTATATTAGCAGATACTAAAACAATAGGTTTTCTTTTCACTCTGAAAAAATGTTAATGCTGTCCATGACTGGGGTTAAGTCTTGTGAAAAACCACAGCATGATAGCATTACCATTTTCAGATGGTTGGTGTTCTTCAAGAAATACCCACTGTCATCTCTTCCCATCAAACACCTTTAAGCTGCCAAGTTCCTGTGTCTGTAAAAATTAATAAAATAAATGTAGCAAGTTCACTGGCTTCAAACATAACAAAATATTGTGCTGAGTGGAGTAGTCCTAGATAAGTTACCAAAAAGCAGTAGAAGATTACTCCTTGACAGAAGTTAAAATTGAAAGGGAAACTTGTTCCGGCTGCTGTCATGAAAGGACTTGATGCCTACTGATGATTGTTTTCATCACTTGCATGTGTTCAATTTCCCAGGGAAGACCTTTACTGCCTGGTAAGAAAAAAAAAAAAACCAACTCTTTCTTAGAATTTAATCCCTTCTGTTATTAAATAAGTCATACTATATCCCAATTGCCTTTTCTATCTCCAAAATCCATGATAACATGAAATACAGAATATTTCTTTGGAAAAAAATTTCTCAGTTGGTTATATGTGTCAGCTGATACTTTCAACCTTCCTACTGCCACCTCTTTGGATCAAGACACCATGTAGCTTTAACCTTAATTTAGGGGTTTCTTTTTTTGGATAAAACCTGTAAAGAAAAGGGAAAAATTAAAAGTTTCAACTCTTTCAAACAAGATGCAGAAGGAGGAACAACTTGAATGTGAGAAGTCATGAAACTACTGCTGAGATGTGCAACAAGGAAGAAGGCTTCAGGCCTTGTCCCCTGTCACTATAGAATCCTGGAATGGGTTGGGTTCAAAGAGACCCTGAAGATCCTATTCCAACCCCCCTGCCACTGGCAGGGACACTTTCCACTACATCAGGATTCACCAAGCTCCATCCTGACCTTGAACATTTCCAAGGCTGAGGTACTCACAAGTTCTTTGAACAACACGTTCCAGCGTTGCACCACTTTCACCACAAAAAATTCTTATTTATTCCATATCAGAATCTGGCCAGTATCAGCTTCTGCTCATGTATGCTGGCCTAAGTGACCCTGCCCTCCCCTTTCCCCACTTTGCAGCATTGTGTCCTCCTAGATACTTCCTCACTTTTAGCTAGTTCTGCAGTTCTTTTGCTGAGTAAAAATGGCCTCTTTACACACAGAAATTTAATAAAAAGAAATAGCCAAGAAGGGGACTTGGCTAAATTCTGCAGTCTCTTTTGCCCATCTATCCACCCCTAATCCCTGCAGTTTCCTATAGCGTTCAGTATAGAAAATAACATCTACTTTCTTGTCTGTTTTTGAACTGATCAATGATGGTGTCTTCTGACTATTTCCAACAGAGAAGATTGGGCCAGGCCCCAGGGAGGGCAGGAGAGAGCACAAACATCCAGAATCCACACTCATTCAGAGCTTCACCATGCCCCTTTTGGTATTTTATATAAACCCATATCTTTAAGTTAGGTATACAGTGATAGTTGCAGGTATGTGTATGAGCACAGCCCCAAAGAGCCAGCCAGGCTGGAAATTCAGTTCAGCTGAAGTTCAGAAAATCTAAGTCAAAAAGAGAAAGGAAGCATCACTCTGGCTCACCTGCTGCTGAGCCTTCTCAGCAGACAATTTCAGCATTTTATGCACCAACAGTCAATGGTAAAATAAATGGACTTGAGCTCAGGGTGGTATCTCCCTGCTGCTCTGTGGCTGCTGAGGGCACTGAGCACTGCTTCCATTTGTTCTCATGTTCGTTTCAGAAATGTTTAGGACTTTTCTAGCAGTGCCATCACTTAATACAGATCAGGCAGAGAGTACTCAAAACACCATATGAGCCATCCCCCCAAAAACCACAGATGTTCTCTGCACATGTGGCTCTGAATCCCATATTGGCAGAACAGACTTCAATCTTCATTCCTTGTTTCAAAATCTGCTACGGTGAGAAAGAAATGAACACTATTGCCCAGTTCTCTGAACTATTGCTGTGCTCTGTGAGGATCCTGGTGCTTTTCAAAGGCACCCTCCAGCTACATCTCTCCCGAAGGAAGATCTCTCTTCTGGACTCCATGGAAGCCAAAGTGTGAGATAGCACAGAGTTCTATGGGAGTTTGAGCTTCCAACATTTTATGCACGACCTCCAGGGAAGGGTCTGCTACAGATGTCAACAACATTTTCAGTATTGTAGTCATGTGTGTGACTACACTTGCACTTGAATCCCCCTTTTGTGGGGATTCACCTGTGGGGTGACTTTCCTGCTGCTCCAACCAATAAAATTCAAACCCCAAATACAACAAACAAACAAAAATAAAACTCTCTCCCCAGCTGCCCAAAAAAGAACATGCCAGGAAAACTCTGAAATTCCAGAGAGGGTTAAAAAAGGATACTCCTAAGTGATAGCAGCCATCTCACCTTCCTCTGCAGCTGGTGGAATCCAGGAGGAATTTTGGATACTCAAAATGGCAAGCAGACATCAGGGGGCTTTCTGGATTGTAATAGAACAAGATTAAGTTTCAAAACAGACCACCTGGATTGGATCCCAAAATTCAGATTGCAAAATTTCACCAGTCTTGGGTTAATCAAAGATGGCAAGTACTGCATTATACAACAAACAAAAACCAACCAACCAAGCAAAACTAAAAGAAAACCACAACAAAACCCAAAAGAACAACACAAACAACAAATTTCTGTGTTTCTTAAGACCATAAACAATGCCTGCTTCTTCAGCAGCATTAGAACAACAGGTTCAAAGCCAAAGTACACTCCAGCAAGTTCAATTTAATGAAAATATACAGAATGTGTAAATGCATATGTGTGCATTGAAGGTAAACTTTGAATCAACAATCTTACTTAAAAAAATAAGCATCTGATACCATTATAAACAGTCCTCTGCAACATTAATCAAGAGGAAAAAGCACCATCCATTTTCCAAATATCCTGAGAAGACAAGGGTTATACCTAAATGTATTTTACTGAACTACTACCCTGCTCTCATAAAACTGTGGTATCAACTGATTAGGAACCATGTGATGCAGTTAATGGTAAAAATAATAATTGGGATGGAATTCAGAGAAAATATTTGCACTTCAAAAAGTAATAAAAATTTCCTCTGGTATAATGAGAACAGTCCTAATGAGTTAGGGATGAAAATACAAAACATCTGAAAACATCATCTAACAAAAGCCCCTTGCAAAATTTAATTGAAGTCACCATATTTAAATATCAAACAAAAAAAGCATAATAAATCTTACTACACTAGGAATCCAAGTAATGAACTAAATTCTTGGTATTATTCTGGAAAATTATCTTTAACAGCACTTGTGCAGCAGAGAGAAATCATTGAACTCCAAGAACTTTCTGGCTTTTACATTCTACTATTTTTGTATTGGTAAAGCAGGGGCAATTACACCTTTACATACTTTTAAGGGAATCTTTTTAAGATACTATTTGTCTCAACTTTTGGTTACAGTAGGCAGCAACATATGGATGGACACATGCAATTACTGTTGTCAAGATAAGGACAGGGGCAACTTGCAAGTTATTGCAGATAAAAAATTAACTTCCCTCCACTATGGGGTTCGGCTGTCCGTCTCTGCTCCCACACACGCTTAGGATGGTTCTGGCACTCTGGGCCTCAAAAGATGAGTCTGGACTCTAGGTTTTTTCGGTCTTCAGAATTGTTTATTGTTTCTTATCTACAAAGTCCCTTCTCTGCCTGATCTGGATCTGACCAGCACGGCAGCCAAAGGCACTCTGACCACCCCCGAGGCGGGCACATCTTTTATAACAAAAACTACGTATATCATATTTACTTTTTATCCCCAATACCTATCACCCTCATCACCAAGTGCACCCTCACCCCAGACCAATCCCCAAGTGCCAACACCACAGCAGAAGATGGACAACAAGAAGAAGAAAGAGCCTTGTGACATGCCCTGATTCCTCCATCTTGTCTCCACAACCCCCCTGTACCAAAACCCCAAAATCTGTAATTTACCCTATAACTATGTTTTCCCTTCACCATTCACACCCGAGTGATTCCCACAGGTTCCATCTCCTCACACATCGGTGGCACATCCCTAGATGGATCAAAATCAAGCCACCAAGTCCTTTTGGCAACATTCCAAGGATCCCGAGCCCACCCCAAGGGTTCTCTTGGTAGCTCTGGACATCAGGAGTGATGTGCTGAGTTCCCACACTCCACCTGCCTTTTTTTTCTTTAAGGGAACCTTTAAAATGGACTGAAACACTTTGTGTATGCCTGTGTCTATACTTATCTATGATTTATGTCACAGAATTCAAATTAGTTACCCAAGACATTTTTGTAAGAGGCACAAACAAGTCGTGTAAAAATACATGTTTTATTATGTACATTTAGAGGTTCAACTTAATTTAAATTGATACGTTTTCCTTCTTCAGTTCCATCTTTTGCCTCAAGACATTTTGCTGCTGTTTCCAAATATTCTTCTTCAGTGACCTGCAGAAAGATATCAATTTTGTTATATTTTTAAAAATTATTTCACTTTCCTTGATTCTGAAATTCCTCCCCTCATTCTGTCACTGTAACAAGAAAGGACAACCTACAAAGACTATCATCTTCTCCAAAATTAAACAACCCAAAGGACAAGAATATTCAAACTAAGTTCAGGGAAAATGCCATGGGGCAGGCCCAGAACATATCCATGGCTAACAAGCTTCAGAAGACATGAAGTACTTTTTTTTCTGTCTCTTGCCAAACAATTAAGTAAAATTATTGATTAAAAGGCTCTACCATAGCTGATCTTTAAATTCTTACAAAGACTTCCTATGTTTAAATATTTCTTGATAGTGGTTATTTGGTTATATGTGTGTTAAAATATCTTATAGTTCCATTTACCTTGAAGTATTTTTAATTGGACAAATCCTATCAATCAAATAGTGTACTTTTTTAAATGGCGCAATGCTTTTTAATAACAGACCTCAGAAACAGTGCTACCACATCCTTTAATAAACAAGCAGTTAGATTTCTGATTTCCATTCACCTGTGAATATTTCCATTCCTAAATATATGTTCTTGAGTATACTACCTACCACTAATCATTCAAAGTGTCCTCTAACACAGAATACCTTTGTATTTGGGAACCTGTACTTTACCACTAGTGAGACTTACCAGCCTCTTTGATCTTTCCAGCAGTTTGTGCCACACAGTGTGGTGAGCCTGTGTGAAATGTCATTAAATGATGTTAGCAGAGGTAAAAAATAATTTATCATAGAACAGATTTGACAAATGTATAGAAGTGATGGCACAAAACCATAATAATGCCCAGTTCAAATGTTCTGTTTTACCAACTTAAAATTCTGGTGTCCAATTTGCCCATTTTCACGTGGGGGACTTGAATAAATGTCTACCCATCACATGCGCCATCCCTGAAATGTTCATGGCCGGGTTGAATGGAGCTTTGAGCAACCTGGTTCAGTGGAAGGTGCCCCTCCCCAGGGAAAGGGAATTGGAATTGTATGAACTTTAAGGTCCCTTCTAACCCAAACCATTTTATGGTTCTATGATTCATCCACTGTGTGGAATCCTTCAGGAATTAACTGGCAAAAAAAGGAATTATGCTTAAGAAGGGAACACAGAGATAGCTGAGGAACCCTTGAAAACTCCCCAACTAAGACAATAGTACATGTCCTAGATCACAAGGTCAAAATCATGTAAGCAAACACTAATGGGAATAAAGACTCCTGCCTCCACCGTCAGTTCTTTGTTTAAGACTCATTAGAGTTAGGACATTTTTTGTCGTTGCTACTTTTTACTTTGCTGTCATGAAATTCTTTGAATGGTATATTTATCATGAGTATAAATACAAAGTTCTGCTCTTTTAAGCACTGTCAGTAGCTTGGATGTCAGAAGACTGGCATACACAACTTAGGCAAGCAGAATGAAATATCCATGCAGGAATTACACAACCGAAACAACACCTTCCATACTGAAAAATAACATCATGGGCCTTCTCATGCAAACTTTTCTAGTTCTGACTGCACATCCACAACTGTTTCAGGATAATGAACCCTAAATATCCAACACAGTCACCATCAGGGGCCCTCCTTTTCTACAGCCCTCAACTATGAACTCCATTTAGCTACCAACACAGCACCTAACAAAAATGGAAACACAGGTAAAATGCTCTAATTTAAAGAAAGAAAACCTGTGCAAAATGGATTACTTACCTTCAAATGGACTGGCAAGGACACACCCTGGAATCTCCTTATCAATTCAGACTGGTCAGTCTGAAGATTATGGGCTGCTGTTATCTCATACTGGAAACAGAAACTTGTCCTTGGAATATGAGGACCTTCACTGACATCTACAAAGTCACCAAACCTGGAGGGATGAAAAAAAACCCAGTTTATATGCCAAAAATATTTCGAGCAAAATACAAGGAGATTAGGTTTTATTTTTGATTAGCAAATTCCAATCAACAGAAAGATAATTCACAAAAATCCCAAACCAAATCTAAACAAACCTCCAGCTCAGCATTTTGAAGTTTCCTAAACCAAAAGTACAGGTCACACAATTTCCTTAAATGAACTTCGAAAATTTAAACCTAAAGTCTAGTAAAGGATCTTAGGTTTAAAAAGTCTTTGCTGCCATGTTGGCTCTAAAACTGGGATGTCATTTGCCAGAAAAAGATTTGTCTCCAAGATCACCTGTTTTCCACTGTACAGTGCTTACAACCTGCACAGTTATTTCCCTTTCCAGCTCTTGGAAAACTGCAAATCAATTAAGAAAAGAGAGACAGCATAGTACAGCAAAGAAATACTGAGAATGAACCTCTCCCAGAAAGCCATGGGTAAGCCCATTTTCCCCTTTATTGAGCAAATCAGAATGGGAGGAAGGAAAGAATGACACAACATTGTTCTAGAACTTCAAGAACCACCACTGCAAAGACATCTGTTCCTTTAGATAGATGATGCCTCTTAAGATAGAACAAAAACAAATTAGGAACTCTTTAGACATGTACACAACTGAATATCCTATAACAGCCTAAGACAGAGAACTGCCTGAGATACAGGCAATTACCCTGCCTCTGTATCTTACACTGAATCCCCAGGATGCTGCTCTATTCTCATCTCCACCACTACAAAGCAGTAGATTGCAAGTTAGGAAGATCTTGACAACTTTGAAAGAAAAATCCATCATACAATGCTAACTTTGTTTTCAAACCAGTATTTGGTTTGTATTTTATTTAGACTGTCAAGCTCTAGAGATTTATTTAGTTTTCATGTAAAAGCAAGGAAACACTAAGACTTCTCTGGCACTTACTACCCTTAACATAACCAGAAATAGAAACATACTATCACAAAGTATCACAAAATAATGGTTACATTTAAAAAACCAAGGAAACAAACCACACTAACTTAAGATAGCCCACAGACAGTAACGAATACAAGGGATCTTTAAATTTAAAACCATCCCAAGTAACTTGCTCTTCTCACTTGCAGAGAGTACTTGCAATATACTCAAATGTTCCAGTGAATTGTTACAGAATGAAAGTTCAGTTTTGCTTACCTATGTAATGGTACAATTCCTTCCATATTCTGAGAAGATTTTCTTTCTATCATCTCCATTTGTATCTGGACAAGAAAAGAAAAATTATTTTAAAAATCTTCACCTTTAACACCTTGCTCTTATAAGAGCACTTCAGAAACTAAGTTAATTCATTTAAAATTCCTAAAAATCATGCTTGTATTTATGTGAGCTTTGAGACTGGTTTTAATTCCTAGTGAGAACACATATTGAGAGGCTTCATTAACAGACCTGTTAGTTAACCTCAGATCACGGAAAAACTACAGAGATTTTACTGAGCACTACTGAAAGGCACTTTAAAAATAGTGCAATCATCAGGCACAGTCAACACGGGATCCTGAGACAGGATGTTTGGAAATGGTTCAATGCTGTGCTGGGAGGCAGTTCAAACTGGACATGAGGAAGCATTTCCTTAGGGGACAGTGCTCAAACACTGAACAGGCTTCTTGGAGAGGTGGTCAATGCCCCAAGCCTGTCACTGATTAAGAGGCATCTGGGCAATGCCTTTAATAACTTCCTATAACTTGTCAGCCCCACGTCAGTCAGCCAGCTGAACTAGGTGCTTGTTGTAATTCCCTTCCTAGTCAAATATCTACTCCAGTCTATTCTGTGCATATTTTATAGGAGGGCTATGCTCCCACAGCAGTTTTATTCAGAAAGATACAATGGAGCTACTACTACAAATAAGAGTTTTTCAGGTCACCTGTAAGACTAGAAGACACCATGACACCACCTAAACTGACTTGATGCAATGTGCAACCCTTAACAGCTGGTTGCCTGCAATACAGGTAAGTGTTCTCTGTGCTTTCTACACACAAAATCTATAGGGACCATCAAAAGTCAGCTCCCACCTGCTGTCAGTGCAGCCAACAAAGTGGAGATGATGATCCATAAGTCACATTAAAATTACCTGCAGCATAAAGCTAAAAAATTTGCTACTTTGCAACTTCAGCTTCATTGTAGTTTAATTTTGGTTCACAAAATGATAAATTATTTCTCATTTTCCCCTACATCTCTCCAACTGCCAAAAAGCTGAGAACTCAAACATGGCTGAGGTATTTTTTTCAGCAAAAAAGACGCACCTTGAACACCTTTGAACAAACCTTTTTTTAATAGCACAGACCAAAGCATTTTACCCATTTTCCCCTGCACAATTCAAAAACCGCATTTCATTAAATCTTCATTTGAAGATACCAGGACATGAAAAATATACATTTCTTTAAATATGGAAGCCTTTCAGAAAAGGCTACCATGTCAAGGCTAACCACCAGAGTTTCAACTTAATAGCAGTGGAATCTTGAAGCTCACTAGTGAACAAAAGAAGTCTCAGTCTTTCAGTTTGTCACAAATCTACATCCAGTAAAGGTGCCTGGTGCTGGCCTCTGAAGAGAACAACAAGAACTAGGTAAATTGGCGTGAGTAAGTTGGTGGGAAGAGAATGGAGGCAGACTCATTCAGAGCAGTGGGACAAGTACCTTTTTACTTTGCTGTCACATTTTATTTTAAATTTATAAAACCAAGCAGAGATTTGCCTTGATTTCTAATTTCCTCTTTGAAAGAAAGGCAAATTCAGACACTCACTTATTATGCTGAAACATTTCACGTGCTACTTTTGCTTCAACATGCAGTGTTTCAAAGGGCAGGTCTTGATGGATTAGCTTTTTGGCATCCCTTGTAAGAGAACAGAAGTTGTCCTAATAAAAGAACATAAAAACTGTAACCATCTTTTCACAGCTGTAGTGAACAGAAAAGCAGAGCAAACCCTAAATATTATTCAAAGCAACAAAGATTATCTACTATAAACCCTAATACAGCAATTTTACTGTAGGAGTGTCTTACTAGTATCATAAGAGCACTACAGATCATCACTGTTTTAATGGACAGACTCAGTGCCCAGTCATTTCAATGAGAAATAGTCATTTTCCATCAAAAACAATATGTATTAATTAAACTGCAGTTTAATTAATAGGCAGTAGGCATGTTTAATAGTAGGTTTTACCTACATGGTACTACAAACACAGTCTTGCTACTGTTGAATACTCATCTATAAATCTTGTTTCCCAGGGTAGAGTCTTCACTTATAAATAAGCTCTATTATGATAGATCAAAGTGAAAAAAAGGTAATGAATATTTAATAAATAAAAATTTGCCACCTTGGACAAGAATCTGAGGTTCTGCATAATTCAGATTTACTTGTAAATAATAAATTGGTATGAGGTGGAATTACATTTAAAATGTCACGTAGAAAATATTTCTAACTAAATTACTTCAGCCACAAGATCATATTGAAGAAAAATTCTGCATTGTACCAACATTGCTTTGCTAGCCATACACCCCTCTGCTGCTTTTTGGGCATAAGAACAAGAATGGCCCCAGATGGGTAAAACATTTGTGATCACAAATGGTTGTGAGATTTAGAGCATTGAGATTATTAGCTTTACTGCAGAGCATGAAACATAAGCAAGCTATTAAGGAGAGCTGCAGCTGAATGTGCTCACAGATTTGATTCAACAACAAACTGATTCTGCTGTAAACCACCAAAAAATATGCCTTATACACACTTTTATTTTCAGAGACTCTACTCACACAAAGACTGTGGCTGCATCTACATTACCAGGCAAGAGCAGCTGAGGAGGAACAGATCTGTACAGTAACAAATATGGCACTGAGGTCCCAAAGGCCCCATCAACTGTTTCTGAACTTGTACTTCAGACTAGAATTTTCTCTAGCTCCACAGACCTAAAGCCTGAAAGCATGTGGAAGACAGCACAAGGTTTATTTTTGTCTGAAAGGAAATGTGAGAGCACTCTGCCATAGCACCAATGTGTGGTAAATGCAGAGATCAGCTCCCAAAGACTACTCCAAATGTGCACTAACAGAAAGGGAAAAAAGCTCTGTCTCTTCTCCCCTATCAAAAAAGAACAACTGGACAAGGACACAAGCTCTAGAACTTTTTGGGTTGATGCCTGAAAAGTGCTTACGTTTGTTGGTTTCCAGTCATTCAGTTTATTGTCCAAAACCACATCATAACAGAAAGCTCCAGAGATCACTGCAATTCCAATCCAAAGAGAAAAATATTCATGTTTGTAACAAAGTATGCATCTCACAATCATACTATATTCTTACAACAAAATAAATTAGAAGAAAAACAGAATTACTTTTAGAAATTCATCATAAAACAAAAGTTTTCAGCTCTGATTATACTATAGAATGACAGATTGAACTTGTGTTGTTTTAATTTCCCTTCATTGAATGAGAAAGTAATTTGAAAGGAGTTTTACTGCAATGTCAATATAAGAGAATCCCAATAAAGAGGGGAAAAAATAAACTGCTTCACGAAGCTGCATCTAACACTGCAAAAAAACCCAAAACCACTCACTTCAAAAATACTTCACCATTTTTCCATTGTATGTCTCATACAATAAATATGAGCTATTAAATAATAAAGAGGAATTTTCTGGATAGAGAAATCAGACAACATTAGAGCTGTTTATCCATGACACAAGCAATGCACAAGTTTCTGGTAAAGGCAACACAAATTTATCTGACAGTTGTTAGAACACTCTTTTGTGTATATTGACTTATGGGTATTTAGAAATCAAATACATGAACCCAGTAAGATCACACTATTTCTGTACATACAGTATAATGATATAGCTGAGTATATCCAAGATTATTCCAAACTCTGGTAGAACTGAAATATTTATCTGTACTTACTAATTACAACAAATGCTAAAACTGCTAAAAAGAGAAGCAGTTATAGCATTCCACATGACCAGCAATCAACCTTCTCATATATTAAATGCATAATTATGCAGATTTTGTTATTGAAACAACCTCTTCTCTTGGGCATTTTCTCACTTTTCTAAATCTTAAGTCAGATCACAGATGAGCAGTTGTTACTAAGCTTGTTTGTACCTCAGTAATCTTCCAATTTGGTGTAGACATTGTCATTTTTAGAAACTCAAGTGATGGACAAAGTTATGCAGTTATTAGAGCAAATTCCACAGAAACATGTCTCATCACATCTAGAAACCTTGCTCATGTCACTTCACAATACAGAGGCTTAGTTACTAATTTCAGCTATGAAATCCTATGGTCTGAAACCCAGTGGCCACACAGACCTATTTTCTGAACATTGATAACAAAATTGTTTTCAGTGTGGTTATTATAAATTAAAGGCAACTACAACAGCATAAACATATCAATGCTAAGTACCATCAATCATTGGAAATAATTTTTTCTAAGTTTTCACTTGAGAAGCAGCAAAAGACAATCAATATAAAACACTTTTACCACCTGGCACTTCTGGAGCTTTAACTAGGTTGACTGAGTATTCATCCTTGAATGCTCTCTTTAGCACACACGCCATGATCATGGCACAGGAACGCCAATATGCCTGCAAAGAGAATTTCAGAACAGGAATTTAATGCCTAGAAGCTAAATATTCAAAAAAAATCTCCCAAAGCTTAACTGGATGATGCACAAACCTAGCTGCCAACCCAAGCATTTCACCCCTGAAGTGTTCAAGGCCAGGGTGGACAGGGCTATGAGCAACCTGGTCTAGTGGAAGGCATCCCTGCCCATGGAAGGGGGTGGAACTGGATGAGCTTCTAATGTCCTTTCCAACCCAACCTTTTCCATAATTCTATTATTACTTTCTTTAGCACTTAAATTTCTATTCAGAGATGATTCTCCAAACAGAATCAGATAAAAAAAAAATCAAAACTGCACTTAGAATGCAAGCCAGATGTAACCCTGGAGATATTTAAATCTGAAATTCCAGAATAATACAACAGCTGAAAGGAAAGCCAACAATTCACCTACCCACACTCTAGTCCAGCTAATGATAGCCATGGTGCACCATTAAAAAGACATTAAGAATGTCTGAACTTTAATGACAACAAAGTTCAAGAAAGCAGACAGGCATGGAACTGAAAGGTGCACACAGAATCAAGAGGTCATAATTAGGGTCACCTACAATGCAACATAATAATAACTTACCTTGTTTACTGCCTCTGGATCTTCGTCTTTGAAGGTAAGGAACTGAATTTCACATGATTTGGTCAGGGGTCTGTACATGTCCCAGATTTCACCATCCACAGAAGCCAGAACAGAGTTCTTGCAATGCCATTCACTTAAATCTGAAGAAAATAAAGAAACCCTAAAGTATTAGTTAGTTATTAACCATATTTTTCAGAATCAGCAGCTCAGACTGCTGCATTTCTAACAACTGCAAGTTTCATATTTGTAAATGACCTGGAAGGATGAACTGTGAAATAAGCCTCCAAAAATTAACTGTTTCTATTTCAACTGGCAGCACAACATTCACCATGAGGGGCAAGTTCAGAAGCCCATCCACTTACGCATGGCACAGTTATACGGCGTGGACAGAGCCTTGTTCATGACAAACACACTGCCAGGGTGCAGCTTCCCAGTGTATTTCACTTCAATCTTCTCAATCCGTGGGTGAAGAGACAATTGTCTCTCTTTCTCTTTGGTGAAGAGCTCATTTCGCATCCGAACCACCTCATCGGGCGTCAGCCGAGAGAAAGCTGGCGTGGAGATGTACCCTGGGGACAGGAGAGACACTGAGTGAGCAATCATCCCAGAGCAAGCAACCCTGGGGTGAGTCCCCCAGAGCATCCCTCCTGTGAGGAAAGCCTGAGGGAGCTGGGGCTGTTCAGCCTCAAAAAGGGATGAGTGAGAGGGGACCTCATCAGTGTCTGTCAGTGCCTGCAGGGAGGGGTCAGAGCAGGGACCAGGCTCTGGCTCAGTGGTGCCCAGCAATGGGAAAAGAAGCAAGGGGCAGAAACAGATGCACAGAAGTTCCACATCAACATGAAGAACTTTCCTGTACAGTGACCAAGCACTAGAACACATTGCCCAAAGAGGGTGTGGAGTCTCCCTAACTGGAGATATTTCAGAACTATCTGGATGCAATCCTGTGCCACATGCTCTGGAATGATCCTACTTGAGCAGAGCTTGGACCAAATGGCCCACTGTGGTCCCTTCCAACCTCAACCATTCTGTGACCCATTCTGTGTTTTCAAGCCTCTTTATAAGGTTTTGGTTTCTACAACACTACCGATCACCCACCTGTCTGTCTCAACATGTGCAAGGTAGCACTTCTGCAGCTCCAGCACGCTGGGACCCTGCACTGCCTGCCCAAAGTCACAACACGAAACTGAGGCAACAAAAGGGGTCAAAAAAATGATGAGGGGTCTCAAGCATCTCTCTTTTGAGGAGGGACTGCGGGAGCTGGCCCTGTTTAGTTTGGAGAGGAGAAGACTGGAAGGAAATCTCATTAATGCATATAAATATCTCAAAGGCAGGCGCCAAGAGTTTAATGCCAGACTCCTATTAGTGGTGACCAGCAACAGAATGAGAAACAATGGCCATAAACTAAAACACAAATAGTTTCACTTCAACATGAGGAAGAAATTCTTTCCATGGAAAGGGGCAGAGCACTGGAATAAGCTGCCCTGGGCGGGTGTGGAGTATCTCCCTGGAGACATCCCAAATCCACCTGGACATGTTTCTGTGTCACCTGCTCGTGGTGACCCTGCCCTGGCAGGACTAGATGATCTCTAGAATTCTCTTCCAGCCCTAAATACTCTGGGTAGTTGGTCCTGTTAATGTCGCTCCCTGGCTGCAAAGACCCTTCCCTCAGACAGGCCAACTCCCCCGCGGCCTAATGAGGCCCCTCAGCCCCTGAAAGCGCTGCTGCAGTACGAGCCCGAGCTCGGCGCGGCCCCGCACTCCCGGCTCCCGACTCCCGCCCGCACTCCCGGCTCCTGGCTCCCTCCCGCACTCATGGCTCCCGGCTCCCTCCCGCACTCCCGGCTCCCGGCTCCCTCCCGCACTCCCGGCTCCCGGCTCCCTCCCGCACTCACGTTTCCCGGCCCGCAGCCCGCGGGCGGCCCACGGCGCGGCCATGCTCCCGCAGCCCCGGTGCCACCTCCCGCGCTCCGGCAGGAACACCGGCCGCAGCAGCGCCGTTCCGCCGCTGTCCCGAGCGCGGCCGCCGGGCGGCGGGAGCCTCCGGGTCCTGGTGCTGCCGCCACCTCCAGCAGCCCCGCCGCAACTCCGAGCCACAGAGTGTATTCTGCCTTGGAAGGGACCCGCAGCGATCATCGGACGATCTCATCCTGGTGGGTGAGAGGCTGGACATGCCCTGGCAGTGTGCTCTGGGAGCCCAGAGCCCCCCGAGTGCTGGGCTCATCCAGAGCCCCGTGGGCAGCAGGGCAGGGAGGGGATTTTGCCCCTCTGCCCCCTCTGCTGAGAGCCCACCTGCAGGGCTGCATCCAGCTCTGGGCTCCCAGCACAGCAAGGACAGGGACCTGCTGGAGCCAGGCCAGAGGAGGCACCAAGGTGATCAGAGGATGGAGAACATCCGCTATGATTTGGAAAGGCTGAAAAAACTGGCATTGTTCAGGCAGGAAAAAAAAAAGCTTTAGGGTGTCCTAGTTGTGGCCTTCCAGCACCTGAAGAAAACTTACAAAAAAGAGAGGCAAGACTATTTACCAGAGCTTGAAGTGACAGAAGAAGGAAAAATGACTTGAATTGAAAGAGAGTAGGTTTAGATTAGATATAAGGAAAACATTCTTCCCTGTGAAGGTGATGAGGCCCTGGTAGAGGTTGCTCAGAGAAGCTGTGACTGCCTCATCCCTGGAATTGTTCATAGCCAGGTTGGAGGGGCTTGGAGCAACCTGGTCTAGTGAATGGTGTCCCTGTCCATGGCAAGGGATTGAAACTAGATGACCTTCAAGGTCTTTTCCAACACAAACCATTCTGTGAATCTATGACTGTGATTCCAGTCCAGCTCCTGGCCCTGCACAGGACAACCCCAAGAATCCCACCACCATGTGCCTGAGACAGAGGTTGTGGAGTCACACCATGTTTGCTCAGAGAAATTCTGGAGTCTCTCTCACTGGAGATATTCCACAACCATCTGGACATAATCCTGTGCCATGTGCTCTGGCATGACCCTGCTTAAGCAGGGAGGTTGGACCAGGTAGTGTCTCCCAATTCCATTCTGTGATTCTGAGAGCATTGTCCAAACACTGTGTGAGCTCTGACTGTCTTGGTGCTATTTCCTGGAGAGTAGTTCTGAGAATTACTCTAGGCAGGAACATCATCCCAGAATGTTGTACCTCCACCACTGGCTGCCTGCTCCCCTTTGCTAACACTGCTCACCTGCATGGCTAGGCTTTGGGAAGATGTGGCAGTTTCAGTTTGAAATTGGCGGAAACACCAATTTCGTGTAGTGGTTTAGGTTTGCTAATTTGAGATTTTTCGGCCAATGCACTAATTAGTGTGGTGGGTTCAGTGCTGGCCAGTCACTAGTGTACTCACTAGAATGTACTTACTTGTCTCCTTCTGTGAGGTAGAATTAGAAGAAAGGCAAAGCAGGCTCAAGGCTTAAAAAGGGTATAAAGAAAAATTTGTTAACAGCAGCTAAAAGAAAGAGTAATAAGGATCAGAACAAAAACCTTCATGACAATTCTACTCCCCCTACAACCTTTTCTTTCCCATTGACAATGTAAACAGACAAGCTTAAAATTTTCAGTCTGTTTACCACCAATAAATAGTGTTTCTTCAGTTCACTTAGGGAGAGAAGTCCCTCTTGTTAACATTATGGGGACTTCTCTGCAAGAAAACAGTTCTCTTGTGGCTCTCAATTTCTATGAATAGCAGCTGCCCAGCGACATCTGCAATCATGAAATCACTCCCATGTTCCACAAGCTTTTCCTACAGCTGCGTTTATGGGCCATGTCAACTTATGGGGTACTGATCTAAAGGTGAGCTGTTCAAATGCAAAGGTTCTTATTATCTATCTCTGAAATCATCTTCATCTCTAGGAACAGAGATCGTCTTCTTCTCTCTCTGGGGGTACAGGATCTTCAACACTTTTCACTCTTTCTCTATTGGAAGTTCTAACTTCTTATAGAATCACAGCTACTTTAATATCTATGTACTTTAGATGGGGATCTTTGCTTGATAGCTATACTTTGAGCACTTTAATCTCCCCATACCTTCATGCATTATAAGGAAAAAGGAGTCCTTCTCCATAGCTTTGCAAGAAGATTTCAGCTTAAAACTAAAGGCATCTCCTCATCCTTCCCATCTGGATGGGAAGGATGAGGACTTCTTGACTTCTTCACTGACATCAGCATCTTCATGTTGTTTCTGTACATGTCTGCACTTTTGTCTCGTTCTCTCACTTGAGGGAGGATTGAAGCATTGCAAGAGATAATGTCCTGCCTGGGGCCTGCAGATGGTCACTAACCTGGGTGGGCTCTGTAGCTTGAGGCAGGAACTGTGGCTGGGAGTGACTGCAACCTCAGCAGGCAGCACACATGGGCTTCTCCTTTCCCCTGCCTGGCAGCCAGAAGTGGGGCTCAGCAGGGGCCACCTGGCCTAGCCTGGCTGAGACAAGGGCTGGGCCAGCCCTGTTACCTCTTTGGTGGCCAGGAGAGAAAAGAGAAAGTTAACAGGTTTCTTTAATCTTTAACATGTGTTTTTCACAGTGGCCCGTACAGCTTTCCAGTGGTTCATCAGATTGTCAATTCCCACAGTCAACCACTGATTGGTTTTCTATCAGACATGAAAGAAGCTGCCAGCAGCCTCTCCCAAAACATCACTTCCATGATGCAAAACCAACACAGGAGAAGAGCAGGGGAGCTAAAGGGGAAGACCCCTGTATTTTTATGTGAGAAGATATCAGATACACTTTCCTGGTGTCCAACAGAGCCAATGCCAGCTGGATCTAAGGCAGTCCCACTGCTGGCCAAAATTAACCATCAGTGATAGTGGTAGTGCTCAGGGTTAACAGATTTAAGAAGAGAAAAGAGTTACTCTTCACTCTTCAGCAGCAATTGCAGGCAGATAAGGAGGGACTGAGAATGCATGAGAGGAGCAGCCCTGTAGACATCAAGGTCAGTGCAGATGGAGAGGGAGAACGTGCTCCAGGGGCCAGAGCAGAGGTTCCACTGCCCACATTGGAAAAGTGTAGGTTCTCCTCATGAGGACCCACAGCAGGAGAGACGTGTGACAGACTGACTGCAGCCCTCATTCCCCATCCTCCTGCGCCACTGAGGAGGGGAATGAGGTACATTTGGGAAATCAGGAGTAAAGTTGAACCCAGGAAAGAAGGAAGAGTTGAGAGAAGACTTGTTTTTATTTCTCAGTTCCCTACTCTGATTTGTCAATAAATTAAACAAACTTTCCTCAGTTTAGTCTGGTTTGCTGGTAATGGTCATTTGTGAGTGATCTCTCAACCCGCAAGCCTTTCACTATATTTTCTCTTCCCGGTGCAGTTGAGGGGAGTGATAAAGTGGATTGGGGAGCACTTGGTGTCCAGCCAAGGCCAACCCCTCACACCTCCCAACTGTCCTTCCTCCCCAAAAGATTGAATGCAAGTAGAAGCTAGCTGCTGCCCATGTAGGAAAACCATGGTTCACATTAAAAAATAAATTTATTAAATAACTGAAGAGTTCATTTTGATGCTTTACAGTTTAGCTGATGATGGTCTTCATTACAATCCTCAGCTGGCAAAGATACAAGTAGCCATCATGTCAAGAAGCCAATGTCAGACAGTCACACTGAATTAGTGTCATTAAGAGCTAAAGTGTGTAATTAAACTCAACTTCAAAAAAAAAAATAAAAGACATGGCATTTTCCACTGTGGAAACACACAAGGGGACAGCTGGGTCCCCTTGGTTTGGTACCTGCACTGGCTTCCATCTTTACCTGGGCTCTCATCCATAAAACCAGGGGTGTGAGTAAGGTAGCTGTTTGTGCCTTTGTTTACATTATTTGATAGATTAATAATTTCAGCAACTCAATCATCCTGCTTCCTCATTTTTAAAATTAGTTAAATACAAGTTACATAGAGTGATGTGATGCCAGTATTTGCATAATTACACCTCAGCTACACCATTTCTTCTGTTAACTCAAGGAATCATATGCAGTCAATGATCACATGACATAATCATTTTGGTTTTAAATGGTTAAAAAACCATAAGCAAAACAAAGTTACTGGAGTAGGGTATAAAAGGAACACTTCTATTCTATAAGTAGATAATTCAGAATGTTCAGAGAATGGGAGACAGAAACAACCCTGTTCTGTCACTCAGAGGGAGTATTGAATGGCAGGAGTACGGTCCTACTTAATACTGCACATTTTATTATACATATCTATATTAAACTGGCACTTCCTAATCTCTAAACCTTCTTTTGTACAAATATCTGCAACTTTTTATTCAGCTGAATTTTCAGAAAAAATGATGGTAGGATATCTGCTCTGTCCTTTTACATGTTTGGTGTAGTTCTGGAAGCAAAATGTAGATTTAAAAAAATCTGGGATTTGTAACACACTGAAGACTACAGAGAGGAGCAAGGTTATCTGCCTTTTGGTAACCCTCAGCCAACAGAATGACAGTGCAAAGCTGTCCCATCCAGAGAAAATCAAAATACTTCCAAAAGTGCTGGAAATTTCACCCAGGGTTCATTGAGAGCAGCTTTGTGTAGAAGGACTGAGGGATGATGGTTGATGAAAAACTGAACATGAGCCAGCAGTGAGTGCTCAGAAAGCCAATTGAGTCCTGGGCTGCATCCAGAAGAGCCTGGGCAGCCCACCCTCAATGCCTAAACAAAAACAAAGAAGAGATCACTCAACAGAACTGTCCAAGAATAATTACAACCTACCAGTTTCTGTAAAGCCCTTTAACTTTCAGGAAAACCATGTCTATTATTTTATAATGGTAAGAAAATATGAGGTTTCCCTCTGAAGCAACAGGAACCCTTTAATTGCTCTTATGCCATGGTATGTGACTCCACAGAAGAGTGTAAGCAACAAACCATGACTGTTAATCAGCCTCATGGTCCCAAAGCCAGTTCTGAGCTCACTTAAAGATGGCTTCAAAAGTAAAATTGGCTTAAAAGTTCCTGTGCCTCCCTTTGCCTTTCTTGGCTGTTTCTCTCTGCTCAGCCTCTAGGTAAACAACTGTAGCAGCACTGTACAAGGCACTGAACGCAAGGTCGCTGAAGTGATACAATTTGCAGGATGAGTACTGCTGAAAGATAATGTTTTATTCATACGATTAACATTATTTCTTATATTAATTTTCATGCACAAGCAAAGTGAGAGCAGTAATCCATGGCCAGAAGCAGCAACAGCCTTGTAAGACAACATGCAGTGTAACTACATCTTAAGAGGTGTATTCTTCATAACACCATAGAATTATAGAGTCATGGAATCATTGAAGTTTGAAAAGACCTCCAAGACCATCAAGTCCAGTCTTTAACTGAATACCATCACATCTACTAAACTCTATGACAAAGTACCACACCTGCTTACTTTCTGAACACTTCCACCACTTCCCTGTGCAGCCTGTTTCAATGCTTTACGACCCTTTCTGTGACAAAATTTTTCCTAACATCTAACTTGAACCTCCCTTGGCGTGACTTAAGACCATTTTCTCCTGTTCTATCAATTGTTACTTGGGAGTAGAGACCAGCCTGGCTACACCTTTGCAACCAAATTTAGCAGTTCCAATTTGTTATACTGATTTTTTTTTGATGTTATTTTACATCAGAGCTATTGTAGAAATCATAATGCAAAACTTAGAAGAATAAATCTAGAGAATTTTTGTTCCCCCTGCAAAATAAAATATATTTTGAGTGGAGAAATCACCAAAAGGAGGATTCTCTTAATATAACTTAATTTCTCTTTATTCATTCTTAGCATCCCACAGCTAGGAAAGATAAAATGTTTCCCAAGTGAAGAGCCAGAGGCTTATGGTCTTTCATGGAATTTTTACAAATTAGTTTTCAAGACAGTTTTTCTGTTAGGTGAGGATAACAGAACTCTTCTACAGTATGTCACAGAATGAAGTGGTTCATGCCTTAAACATTGTTATAAAGGAGTTTTTCCCTTTATAGCAAAAACTGTATAAAGAAGTTACAACCTCAGAAGCCCATCCCTCCTTGAAGATGCCTGACTGGAACTTTGGATTGTGAGTTAAGCAGCCTAGATAAGATAAATGCAACATTATGTTCAATCATCTCAAGTCTGGGGAGAAACAAACAAGGCTGAGAGAAATTAATTCATCCACAAGAAAGCCAAATGCAGCAGAGAACCATCCCTGGCTGGCTTTGGTCTGGGGGACACCACAGAGGCCAGGTTTGCACAGACTCACAGACTGCCCCAGCCGAGGGGTGAGGAGGAGGTTTTGGATGTGAACACCCATCCTTCCTTACACAAACCAGCCCAGCTGTGGAACCTCAAACCCCACAGGCCACATCCATGGGACATTTACATGGGAGGCAGCTGAGGGGGTGTCATAATCCATCAAAGATCCTGAAAGTGTTCCCCAGCACCACAGCACTGCATGGATGCACAATGATGCAAGAGATCCAGAGTCTGCTGCAAGAGGCTGCCTCCTTCCAGGGGAGGTACCTGGGCATTCTCAGCTGGCCTGGCCTGAGGGTACATTAATCCATTGGATTCTATGCTTTTCAGGGGGGACTTTCACCACCAAGAAGAGCAGCTGGAGGATGATCAATAGAACATTGTTAGGATTCACACAGTAGTGATATTTCCTTTGATCTGTCTCTCATTCTCTTTCTGTCCCCCACCTCTTTTCTATTTCTTTCTTTCTCTCTCTCCTTCTCTCTTTCTGTCTCGCTCATATTTCTAATTAAATAAAACCCATATTATTGTCTTTGGCATATGGTCTTGTTTGCCCCTTAATGCAAGGAGAGGCATTTCTAATAACTCTAAAAATTGGACCGTAGCACAATGATCGTGCAATAAGAAAAGAGGTAAACTCATTGTTAGAACAGATTATCATCAGCACTTCACATTTGCAATAGAAAGTTTCATTAAAAAGAGGAAGAATTCCACTGCAATGTAAGAATGTAGATTTATCTAAAATATTGCCTAATAAAAGGAGAGCAATCTTTCATTTTATTAATTCCTGGGATTGCTACAAAACATCCAAATCTTGAAATCATGTTGCAATTACTGTCAATTTTTCAAGGCTTTTCTATACAAAGAACTTGCCTAGAACAGCTATCACAAAATAAGATAGCTATTCTTGACTCACATTTTGTGTGCAGATGTTAATTATAGACTATTTTTATTATTCTAAAAAGGAGTGTCTGTGGAAAGTTCTCCAAAAATAACTGTTAAACTGAGCATCTCAAACAAATTCTTCCATTTTGGGCTCTATGTGTAATTTAATGAAAACATTTCTACTCCAACTTTAAAAGGTAAGAAATATGGATTAGCAGTCTTGTGCCCTTCTAACAAAGTACTTAACAGTATTTTTAAGAATACAATTGTTGAGCAAAGTACATAGAGAAAAACTGTATCTATTAAATATTAAAAACTGTATCTATAAATATTCTTTCTATACGTATCACAACCACTTTTCCAGTAATTCTGTAACTGCCTTCAAAATACTTACATTTAACTCCTGATGTTTCCTGTAATTGTATAAAGCAAGTGGAGAAACCATGATCTAGTCATTGCTGAAATAAAAAGAAGGGAATGGAAGGAAAATATGAACTGTACTAGAAAAGTCAAAGAAATGTGGGAGAAACACTAGGAATTTGCTCCACCTGCAAGAGAAACAAAATAGTGAACAGAAGAAAGGAACTTTAGTCTGACCTTATGCTTGTATAAAACCTTTTCATTTAAATGGATTTACTATAGTATAAGAGCTGTATTAATGAATCACAGAATCATAGAAAGCTTTAGGTTGGAAGGGACCTTAAAGTCCAACTCATTCCATCCCCTGCTATGGGCAGAGACATCTTTCATTAGACCAAGTTGCTCAGAGCCTCATCCAGCCTGGCCTTGGACACTTCCAGGGATGAGGCAGCCACAGCTGCTCTGGACAATCCATGCCATCATGCTCTCTGTAAAGAATTTCTTCCATATGTGTAAACCTAAATTTTCCCTCTTTCAGTTTGAACCCATTATCCTGTCACTACACTTTCTGATGAAGAGTCCCTCTCCTGCCTCCCTTCAGATACTAGAAAGCTGCTGTGAGTTGTCCATGCAACCTTCTCTTTTCCAGGCTGAACAGCCCCAAATCTCTTAGCCTGTCTTCATCGGGGAGGTGCTCCAGCCCCCCATCCCCTTGGTGCTCTCCTCTGGACTCTCTCCGACAGATCCATGTCCTTACTGTGCTGGGAGCCCAGAGCTGGATGCAGCCCTGCAGGTGGGGTCTCAGCAGAGTGGGGTGTAGGGGCAGAATCCCCTCCCTGCCCTGCTGCCCACGGAGCTTTGTAGGCAGCCCAGCACACGGCGGGGAGGGGTTTGGGCTTCCAGCACACACAGCCAGGGCATGTTAGTTTTTCATCAGCCATCAGTATTAATAACATCCTATCACCTATCCTTTAGTTTAATTCCATACTGCCATTTCTTAACACTCTCCACGTTTATAACTTTTCCACCAGACTCTTCCCATATTTCAATGTTATATCAAGACAACATTTCCATCACTGTCTGACTAAATAGTAAAACAGTCCTGCTGAAATCAATGAACTTTTGTACTTGCCTAAAGCTATGATGTGCTGGGACACACAAAAAACTTTTCTGTTTTCACTGGGACAGTTTCGATTTTATTAAATGCATGTCATGATGCCAGTAATATATACTGGACATACATACATACATACATACATACATATATGTATGCAGATTTTTAAAAAAATATTACTTGTGTTCTGTATACATTTTTTCCACGTGAAAAATAAACTAAGAAGATTTTGCTATGAAGAGCATCATGCCATCCTACTTCCTTGCTCTCCATTAAAATAGCTGTTAGAGATTTTATATATAAATGATCTTTCTTCATTTTGTTGCCCTCTAACAAAATATAGCCGACATTGCTGTTCTGATTACCATAAAAAATACTTGTGATACTTGTTATAGAACTGTTTTACAACAGTGGTAATGCATTTTTAAGATGTCATTGGAAACTACTAAGATTAACTTTCAAGATGAGTAATTTTCCTTGATTCATAAATTTAAAGAACCATTACACCACCTGTATGTTTAACAAAAAACTCTCCTAGTCTGGTATAAAATAATAACACAATAAAAATGTTTTGAAGGTCACCGTGTGACCCATCTCCTGCTGTAGGTGGGATTCTGTCCAATCCAGCTGTACAGAGAGGCACAAGGAGTCACTGTGACTTCTTTCGCCTTAAAAGAGCGCCTCGCCTCGCCCTCACATGGCTTTCTTGTTAGCCGGAATATCCAAATGTTTGTTCCGTGATTTCACTCCGTTATCCCCACTTCCTCCCTGGGGGGATTTGCCTGAGGGAAACGCACCAACAGGGACGCTCTTCTTGAGAAATTAAACGCTCTTCTTTGAGAAATTAAATCTTTTCCTAACGAAAAGTTTATTCTGTTGCAAAAAATGTCCTTGAGTTTATGAAGATGTCCCCGCTTAAAAACAAATAAATTAACAAAACGGAGAGAAGAACTTCTGGATTCAACACAGCCCAGTCCCCGGGATGCGCGGGGGCATTGCGGGGGCGGCAGAGGAGAGGGATGCTCTCGGCACCGCAGCCCGCCGCGGCTCTCCGCTCCGGGCGGGCGGGCGGGCGGGCTGGCTGCCAGGGCACATCCCCGCCTCAAGCCCCGGCTCCTGCGCTCCGAGCGGAGAGACGCCTCCTCGGACACGTTAAAAGTTTGGGGCGGCTCCGGCTCCGGAGGAGGCAGAGCGCGGCCGGCCGCTGTAACAGCTCCGCGGGCGCCGAGCCCCCGGCCCCGGGCACCGCCCCACGCCGCCGCCGCCGCTGGAAGATGGCGAGCCGCAGCCTGCGCCTGCTGCTCCTGCTTTGCGTGGGGCTCCTGAGCTGTAAGTGTCCCTGTCCCGCGGGGCTATCGCGAACCGCCGCCTCGGGAGGCTCCCCGGGCTTCCCAAGCCTCTCCGGCGCTGGGCTGCGGGGGGACGGTCCCCGTGGAATCTCTGTGTGTGTTGAGGGATTTGGCTCCCAGAGGTGCCGCTTCCCCTCCCTCATCCCGGAGCAAGAAGAGCCAAGTCGCGTCTCCAAGAACGAAACGCAAACGAGCGCGTCCCCCGCCACAGCCGGGGCGGTGCGCGCTGATTCTTTCCATGTGTCTTTCCATGTTTTCGGGCAGATGTAACCTGTTTAAGGCCGGCCTGGTTAAGTGCAAGTCAGCGGCCGTCTGCCGCCGTGCAAACTTTAGGATGCGGGCTGCATAGTTTGTTTTTCTGTTGGCCTTTGCAAGGTGAATGAACAAGGGGCGGGAGGGCGTTTTCTGTTGCCAGCACTGGATGCTGCATCTTCGGAACAGACTTGAGTTTCCAGTATTTTTATGCTCCTAACTCCTTAAAAACAAAAGGGTAAGGTTAGAATAAGTTGAACAAAGATTGCCCCGCCGGAAAGCACGCATAAATAATAGGATAAAGGAGATATGTGCAGCACACACCTACAGAGAACCACTGAATTAACACTAATGTTAGTAGTGCCAGTTGTGATAAGGTTGTCACTTTCAGATCATGTCTTACAGTGCTTCTGTTCTATGTTTTTTGTGTCCTACTGATGTTTGGGGAAAGGGCTGTACATGAAAATAGTGTTTTGAAAAGAGTTACGTAGCGCTGCCTTGCAATGAAATGACCAACCAGGACCAGCCCAGAATGGGTTCTCAATCCATTGTAGATGTGGAACATCCATGGTACTGATGCTGGGTATATTTTGAGGTTTACCTTTCATTCCTCTTAAGAGAACGCTACCTAACAGAAAGCTCTGTGTGTGCAAACTCCTTTTTTTTTTCCAGATCCCTGCAGTGGAGATACTTGAAGTAATGCATGTCTGATAGGTCTTTGGCTTGGAATTTTTTTTTTCTCTGTTTTTTCTCCTACAAGACCATATGGAAATGTTGAGCTGTTAAATGAGCAGCTAGTGCAGAAATTATCTTTCACATAGTAACTAATAATAATAATAATAAACTTGGGGGGGGTTAACTTCTTTTCTTCTTATTTGCATGATATATCTGAGCAGATGAAACTGCTGTGATTTTTTTTTTCTGGTGACAGGTTTCAGTGTGTTCAGGCTGCTCAGCCTTCTGGTTAGTTGTCTGTTGGCAGTGCTGGCTTTGACTGCTAAGGAAATGATAGAGCGTGCAATACAGTACATCAAAGTCTGGTGCCTAGATTGTTATCAGACTTAGAGGTTTCTTCTTGGTGGGCTTTTTTCCCCTTCCTGTCCCAATTCCAAAGAAACACTAGGTGGAAAGCAAATTTACAAGCAAGGTGCTGATAAGAACCTTTCTTTTCATGAAGAAAGTGATTGTAGGTGCATGGGTGTGCAAATGCCAATTGTTTGTGGGAGCCAGAGGTAACCCAGGAAGAAATCCGGCAACCAGAAGTCTGCTGCTGCTCCTGTGGCTGGAGTGTGTTTACATGAACAGTAAGGCTGAGTAATGCAAGTGTCCAGGGCTGAGCAGTCTCTTTTGTGGGACCCATATGCTCTGGAGATGGTGGGGAATGGGCAGAAACTAGTGAGGAAAAGGAAGAAGTGGTGGATGCCTCACAAGCAGCATAGGGGTTGGCCTCTTCTCCCAGGCAACCAGCAACGTTGCAAGAGGACACAACCTCAGGCTGAGTCAGGGGAGGACGTCAGGAAGAACATGGAAAAGGTTGTTAAGCATTGGAATGGGCTCTCAGGGAGGTGGCAGGGTCACTATCCCTGGAAGTGTTCAAGAAGCAACTGGATGTGGCACTCAGTGCCCTGGTCTAGTTGTGAAGGTGGTGATTGGTCAAAGGTTGGACTCAAAGATCTTAGAGATCTTTTCCAGCCTAAATGCTCCTGCAATTCTGTGGTTAAATTGTGGAGCAGGTATAGAGAACTTTCTTGGTAGCTGAGCTGCAGATATCAAAAGCTGTGTGAGCTGGTCACAGGGCATCAGCATAGCCAAGGCAGATGATGTTTGAATTGCTTTTCAGTGAGAAATTGCTAAGAAATATTCATGATGTGCAAAAATTGTAGTTTCTGCGAGCTAATCTTCCCTTCCACCTTTAATTTAGGGAAAGTAAGGGAGCTGGGAGTCTTTAATCATGTTCTCTCTCAGCACAAGCTTCTGGAATTGACATCTCAAAGTTGTAAAAGGTGCCACAGCGTAAGACTTGTGAGCTCTGTTGGCAAGACAGAAAATGTACAGAAATTGTTATTAACCATGATGGCTTCATGGGAGGAGATAGGCCATTTGGTCAGCACATACTTTCTGAGGAGCATCTAGGTGTGATTTTTCTTAATATTAGTGCACATTGAAATTAGACTTCAGGTGGTGATGCTGGAAGCAAATGCAGTACAATATGTGTGTGTGAGGACAATGCAGAGACAATAAATAGTAGTCTTACCTAAATATTTGATGGACCTCACAGGGGTAGTTTGAGCAGGAAGTAAGGTGATATTTTGTTTATTTGTTTTGACTCAAGAAAACCCCACTCCTTATTTTTCAGAAATCTTTCACTCAGATACAAAGATTCTAGACCAAAATAAACTTTTGTTTCTTTCCCTCCCCCAACCCTGACCATCATAAAGCATGACTGCATTGCTGTAGGAATTGACAGTGGAAGTGTTTAAACTATGCTTTCTTGACTATATGTGATACACAACTGATGTACTCAAAATTGAGACTATTGTCAACCCTCAGCCTTTTGTTTGAATCCTGTTTGTTTGCTGGTTTAGCTTGGTAGGAGCTGATTTCTAAATTAGGCCATATTCAGGTGAGATGGGATTTCTTAAATTTGTAAGACTGCATACTTCTCTAGTAATATCTGTTCAGCATAATGCTATAAAGCAGACAGCCTGGTTTCAGAGAAGGAGTGGGGGAAGAGGCATCAACTGAATGTTCATCCTCTTGCTGGTCTGGGTGAGAAGCAGTATTTCTTTGCTGAAGGCTGTTCAAGGTTTAGAAACATGTACAGACTCTTAGACACTACAACATAAGTTGTAGGAGGAGAATAAACTGCTAATATATAAACAAACAAATAAAAACTAGGTACAGAAAAGCAATGTTTGTTTCTGGTCTCAGCCTAACATTTTCCATTTATGACTGTGGTGAGACTGCACAAGATACACATATGCTTCTAAAACTGACACAAATTGACATGGCAGTAAAGGCTATTTCTGTCTTTAAAAGGGATACATGTTTTTCTCTAGCTTTTTAAATAACCTTTACAATTTCACCCTCTTACTTAGATCCTCATGCCTCAGAAGAAACTGACTGTGAGTTACTGGTATGTCTTGCAGAAATCATGGCTTTTGCTGCATTTCAAAACAGCAAGTCATGCTGTTTTCCTTAAACCTGCATGCTGCTTAGAAGGGGCTCTGTATTCCTGAGAGGGCCCATTCACAAGTGTTGCTGTTCTGTCTCCCTCCTGTCTCTCTCCAGCAGAGAGGAGGCAGAGACAGCTCTTCCTTGGTTGGCCCTATAGTATCACTCTTCTAGGCTGCTGGCCCCACAGACTACTATTGAATGTTCAAAAGAGAAGATGAGGGTGGCTGTCTTCCCTCACTGTATGGAGGAGACAAGAAATATGCCCGGAAATGTTACATCAAGACAGTTGCAATTCCTTGTTTCTTTTTTAAGGTGGATGAATGCAAGAGGAGGATTTGGTTTTGTAATTGCTTGGCCTCTGAGGTCCTTTCTTTCAAGTTGCAACAATTCTTTGTTCATGTTGTAGGATACATATTTCTGGTGATTGTGAATATCACAGGGCATCTGGTATTCATAATGACAATTAAAACTACCACTGTGAGTCACAGATCTAATTGAGCCTGGATGAGGTCTTCCCATTGGCTATTTAACTGAATTACACAAAGATATTTATGTGATTATTTCCTGTATTACACCTGTTATTCCTGCTGCAGCCTATTTTGGTAGCTGCCAGATTCTGTTCCAGAAACTGGCTGATGCCAGTGCAAATGATCTGGTGAGAATACAGAGGTAGCTGAATTTTGACATCATCTTTTCAGTTGATTGATTTAGCAGAACGTCTGGTTTCATCTTTCATGACCTAGAGCAACCGAACCTGTCTGTGTTCACTGACTAACTCCAAATGTTATTTGGGGTGTGTGCAGACCTGTTTTTAAAGAAGTGAACTAAAAACATTACAGCACACACTTACCCTTCCTCCAAGGGTGCCCCAGGTCCTTTAATTTCTTCTCAAGTGCTGGTGGTCACTAAGGAGAAGTCTGTAAGACAGAAGTCCTCTTGCGAAGTATGGGAGAATCTTCTTGTACATCTGATATTAAGAAAATTCAGTTTCCTCATAAATTCACATGAGTAAATAATAGTAGAATTTCTTCACTGAAGATAGTGACATGCATGTGAACCTTCTGCAGCAGCAGTAAGCAAGCTTCTTTTGTTCGAGGGGGAAGAGATTTGGGTTGGTGGTGCTTTTAGAGAGCCAACAACAGCTAGTAATATAGTTCTGCAGTTGGGATGTAAAAGTTTCCATCTGGTATGATCTACTTAGAATCCATCAACACTCAAAATGTAATCCTTGTGTTGGAGCACTTCTGAAGACACTTGCTCCCTGCACGTGGTGAACCCTTTTAGGAACACTTTCCTTAAAGTAAGGCTTACTGTCATAGACTTTCCCTTAGAAATGCTAGAGGTGACTCCAGTAAAAATGCTTATGTAAAGGAAGGTTACTTAGAAAATAAATATCTTGTATATTAAAGCAATTGAAGCACAAGGCAGACATATGTATTTGTCCTTGCAGACGCTTTGCCAGGGCCATATGGAATGGCTGAACTCCCTTGAAGTTATATAATGGTATCAAGCAAAACAAAATTTGCATAAAATAGTGTCCTTGTGGATGTGTACAATGAGCTGTCTTACTGCTGTTTTTTCTTGTTTTGCTGGGTTTTTTTTTTTCCCCACCATGTTAACTTTGTGGCAGTTTTGTATATATGTAGGAAAAGAGGTGGTTTACAAGTTCTTGCTGCCTAGTTCAGGGGCTAGTTTAGTTCTGGTTCAGTACCATGGGGAGAGCGCTTTAATGGAAACTGAGGGAAATGTTATGTGGAAGCTGTTTATTTTATTGCAAGTCATTCATTCTGTTCTGGTTAGCTCACCCCCTCTCCCACCCCACTTTTGTTAAGCTAACTTTGTAACAGTTTTACTTTCTAGCAGGTCTTCTGCCATCCCCGGTACTTTTGAAAGAACCAGCAAAGCATTTCTGCAGAAAGGCCAGTCACATCTTCCTCAAAGCACTGTGATTGTTCTGTAATTCAACTTCAGGAAGCTTAAAGCAAATATTATGGTGTCTTGTAATCAAGACAAATTATTTGTTTCCTTCATCTAAATGCTGGGTTTTTTTAGAGAATGGAATATGTATTTCAGAGAAATGAGACAGCAGATGAGGCTGGAGAAGCATTTGGATGATTGCCATTGCTTGCGCTCACCTGTATTTCCAAAGTCACTTTTTTTCCTGGAGGATTCCATCTAGTTTTGTGACCTCTATGCTCACAATATATCATCAAGCGCTCGAGTGCTTACATAAAATTTCTTTAACTGGGCAGAAAGTAAGCTTGGCAGCTGAACATCTGGTCCTGTTCACTTGTTGGTTTCTAACACAGTGGGAGGTGGAGGAGCTTTTGGAGAAAGAAGAAGAGGAAAATGGCAATTTCTGAAAAGAGCAAGTCATATAACAGTCGTAGTTGTTGAACCACTAGTAAGTCTGTAAACCTTTCTAGTTAATAAAAATTAAAGCAGGCATCCAATTTTTCCCAAAGATTTTTTTGTAGGGGAAAATCATGGAAAAAAAAAATCTGGTACTGAACCTTTTTGAATTATTCCTTTTTAGAAGTTCAAAATTTAGCAGTTTTCAGTAAGAGATATGAAAATAAATCTTGAATTAAAATAGCTACAATTTGATTCTGATTGCTTAAAGAGGCACAAAGTGGTGAGATTTGAGCTGGAAAGAACAGACCCTACAAGTATGAAGTTTCAATAGATATATTTCATAGCTCTTAGGTGGATTAACATGTTAAGGATTGAAAATGCTTTTGACCCCATCCAAACCACTGGATCAGATTCAAAGGGGGACAAAACATATTACTGTCTGGATGGAAAAATGATTTATTATATTTTTTTATACTAGATAATTTTAACAAAACAGGCTATATTTGTTATTCACAAACTTCTGATATACTACTTGGAGATAATGATGGAAAATTCCTGAGAAATTACATTTGCTCAAATTAATATCATATACAACCCAAAATTATTGTATCTCAGCCTGCAGAAAGTGCCCAGTACGAACTGGGAGACAATCCTGGGGGTGTTATGCAGACCTGTGTGTGTTTGTTGGAGTTGGACAAGCATTTGTGTTTGGCATACTTGTAAAAATATGAGGAAAATATATGCAGTGTGAGAAACAACGACTCACTTTAAAATTTCAAAGGTTTACTAAACCTTAACAAATACAAGAAATGACTGAATAAGGAGAAAGAGCAGCGCTGGGGGCATGGAACTAAACCACCCTGTACTCACCCACAAAATGGCTGCTCTACCTTTTATACTGCTGGTGTTGCATCAGGTAACCCCAGCCCCTCCCAAAGTCCGTCAGTCAGCTCTTCTCTGTCCATTGGTGGAGTCTCCTTTCTTGCAGTCTGATGGAAGGTCAGGTGTTGTCATGCTGTGCCTGCCCTCCCCACAAATGCCCTGACTACCAAGGCCATCCCATGACAACAATAAAATGGGAGGGGAAAGAGCACTATGGGGAGAACACATCACAATAACATAACTATACATCAATAAAACTTCTTAACATACGCATAACATTAATGTCTTAATTGTGAGGGCCAACCATCGCATTACCCATCTATAACATGCAGAAAAACAGCAATTTAATGCCTATTATATGAGGCAGACAGCAGCTTGCCACTAGAATGTATAGCCAGTACTTGTCTCTGGAGGCCCTGTCTCATAACTGAAGCCTTCTAGTAGCTAGCAAAAATGAGTTTAAAAAATGTTGGAAGTTAGAATTTTTCCTTTTTTTTTTTCCTTCTTTCTCTCAGGGAATTTTCTTCCATTTGTTGCCTAAGAGATGATAATGATGATACTTATGAGACAAAAGATGTGGCTGGGAGGAGGAGGAGTGGGGGGAAGGATGCAGTTGGCCACCCTCTTAGCTGGGAGGCTTTCTCTTGGGAAGAGCAGAGATACCATGTAGTTTTGGCTGGTCACCGGAGCTAGGCTCAGCTCCTTGCTCTCTCTCACCCTCGGGACAGAGAAGAATGGTCAGGCTGGTGCTGCTGCGGGGAGAATTTGCTGCTTCCACAGAGCTCTGTCCCTCATGTCCTTCACTGCTTCTCTTACTGTGGGCGAGGCTTTGATCATAAGAGGGGCCATTGTACTGGTACCTTTTCAACACCCGACCTCGCTGGAAAGCACCTTCACCATCAGCTTGGGTGCCTTAGCAGATGACCCAGGACCATTGTGGAGGAAGCATCTCCTGGCTTCCATGTGCAGCTCCGCTGTCTTCTACCGCTTTTTGCTACACTTTAACCTAACAGCCCGTGGTGCCTGCCCAGACAGGCCGCAGCTCCAGAGCTTTTGCTACACCTTGTTTTGTCACCCCAGTTGTTCTTGCCTCTGCTGTTCCAGCCTTCTGCTCTGAGGTTCCTGCTGTAGTCCATATTGCCATCTGGAGGCACACCGGGACTGGCTGCCACAGCCCTGCCATGATTTTTTACAGGAATCCCCTTTTCCATCTCTCCCACCAGCCCACCCGCCATGGCTGTGCACAGAGGTGGCCGAGCTCACGCCACAGCGCCCCCTGCAGCTGCGGAGGAATCATCGCACCTGCGCGGCCAGGGGCCAGCAGCACCCCTGCTGGCTGTGACTGGAACTGCACCAAAGGGGAAAGCGCTTGATGGACTGAGGCTGTTATTGGGTCTTGAGGGACTTTTTCTGTTTGCTGATGATGATGTTGTTGTTTGCATTTGTGAGAAACGACTGCTCACTTTAAACATTTGTAAAGGTTTATTTCAACCTAAACAAAAAATACAACAAGAGGACTAAATAAGGAAAACCAGCGCTGGAAGCCGCCCCGTGGCTGGCTACCATGTGGCTGGCTCTTCTTCAACATGGATGCTTCGTCTTTTATATCTCTAGCCACTCCTAGAACCTTGTCAGTCAACTCCTTCCTTGCTGTCCAGTGGTGGAGGTCACTTTTTTACATTCTAATAGGAGATCAGGTGCTGCCATAGTAACAAGCCAACCTTCCCAAGTGCCCGGATTGCCAAGACCATCCCATGATAACACATGCTGGGGGGGACACATTGCAGTAACATAACTATACATTTATAAAACTTCTTTTAGCATACATGCAATATTCACCCCTTAATTGTGAGAGCCAACCATCTCATTACTCATCCATAACATGATGTTTTATATATATACGTCTATATATATATATATATATATATATATATATATATATACTTTCCAGTAAAGAACTGTTATTCCTTTTCTCATATCTTTACCTGAAAGCCCTGTAATTTTGAAGTCATAATAATTTGAAGGGAAGGGGGTCATATTTTCCATTCCAAGGGAGGTTCCTACCTTGCTTGGCAGGCACCTGTCTTTCAAACCAAGAGAAAAAACATCTCTAAAACTAAATCTGTAGAATGTATTGGTGTGTTCAGGTGCATGCTCTGGGTCACTTTTGTGCTCTAGTACCCTTACTGTTTCCATAAAATGGTCTTAACAGTAAATATTGATTATTTGCACTTTAAACTGTTGGGCCATCTAAGCTGATTTTTCTGCCCTTTCTCCAGTCTTTGAGGAGGTCACCAACAAAGGAGAGAAATTCTCTTCAACTCCTGGCTTTTTTGTGTCTCTTGTTTAATGTACCCCTGAGCCAGATTGACTGGGATTTTGGGAAGTGTGACAGGAGACTTTGGTTCAGCTTTGATACTGTCCAAAACAGTGGTGCTGAGCACTTCTGAAACTGGGATTCAAGCAAGCTGTCCAAGCTATTTAATAACAAAAGGCAATATTCTGTATTTGGGCAGTCTGTTTCCCTGCCTAAATAGAGAAAAGTCTGGGTGGGGATGAGAAGTGATGGCTTTGGTGTGGCCGGACGTAGGAGCACTGCTGGCCAGGAATCCCTGCAGTGCTTCCCTCTGAGGATGGTGAGGCCCTGGCACAGGTTGCCCACAGAAGCTGTGGCTGCCCCATCCCTGGAAGAGTCCAAGGCCAGGTTGGGTGGGGCTTGGAGCAACCTGCTCTAGTGGAAGGTGTCCGTGCCCATGGCAGAGGGGGTGGAACAAGATCTGGAAGAAGGTGTATTCTTTAATAACTTCCACGAGGTAAATACCTATTGTTCATTTGCTTGAAACATATAAGTTTCCAGTCAGGAATTTATACTGCACATGAACAACTCCATCTTGTTTGAGATGTTTGCAACACTTTTAGGAATGATTAAATAGAAGAGGATTATCCCTAAACCCAAAGTATTAGATTATAAAAGAGAGACATCTCTGATGTAAAGTAGGGAGATACATCTGTAGTGGAGATATGGTTAAATATCAAAAAGTGGCCTTTTGGGCTGAAGTAGTTAATGGTTTTGTTACTTGCCAGTCTTAGAAGCCTTCACATAATTCCACTTCTAAGTCAATTGCCTTTTTTTCCCCCTCCCTTTCATAAATAAGATCTATGTCCTGGATATCAGCTAATGCCCTTTGAATCATGTGATACAGAGGTTTTCTGAAATGTATTAGGCATAAAGAATAAATGGAATTATTCTCTACGTGTTCAATGAAGTGTTGCTGAAATGATGGCTCAGGGGTATTTGCAAAAGGTAATGTACTTGTCTTCTATAACAGTTGTCTTCAGACTCTTTCAGTTGTCTTCAGACTCTTGTTTTGGGGGATAAAAAGTCATCTGGGAAAGCTCTGTCAGCAGGGAATCAGCAATATTTGTAGAGACTGACTAACAATTTTTTCAGCTTTGATTTTTCCCTGCCACTGCACACTGTTTCTTATTTCATTTATGTTTCAGTTGTATCTCTAGCTGTGTTGTCAAAACAGGAACAATCCACACACAGTTACTCCTCGCTTTCCAGTTGTGTTTAAGTTCTTAGCCACCTTTCTAAGGGATAAGAAGGGAGGGAAAACAGTGCTACAGAGGTTTTGCCCAGTTGCTGAAAGACAGAGGCTTTCTAACATAAGCAGCTGTTGGGAGGACTGATTTTTGTGAGAGAAGAATGAAGTGATGCTTCTGTAAACATTTGCACATATTTAAAGTTTTTTCAAAGCTTTTGAAAGCTATGTGAAAGAGAGCAGAGAAAGAGGAGGGAGACAGCCAATTCTTTTGTAGGTACGGACTTTCAGGTGCAGAACATATTTCCTGAGCTAGCTCTGTCACAAGGCACACTCTTTAAATAGTATGTTCAGTGTAGATATATTAGTGACTTAAACACTGTCAGTTTTGGAATGAGACTAATCAGTTTTGAAATGGGAAAAATTATCTACTGCTTTGTGTTGCTGTTAAAGCTGCAATCTTGCATCTGTGTGCTGTGTTTGAATCCCCTGTACCTTTATGGAGCCCTGCTGAAATCTTGCATGTAAAAAAAAAAAACCTGGTTATTTTAGATTGCCAGTTGTGTTGACTGAAGGGTAGACAGTTCATTCTTAAGCTGCCTCTGCTGTGGGATGGGATACATTTGCTGTATTGTACATTTGCTGGACAATAATCTCCAAGGAAGTTTTATGGCTAAATAGGACAAGAGGCTTTGTTATAAAATAGACTCTTTAAGTAGAAGATATGTGTAGACTTGGCTATGAAGAGTTGCATACAAAGAGTTGCATTACATATCTGTAAACTCTGAAGTGGATAATCTTTCCTGTATAAGAGTAATTAATTTTGTCCTGTAAAGAACCCATTCCGTTTCTGCCCAAACAGAACAACACCTGATGCTCATAAACAATAAAAACTTACAGGCTTATTTTTCAAAGGTTCTTTCAGCAGAACTGTTGAACTTTGGCTGAGTTGGCAATGAGTTTCTCTTTGGGAAGAGAAATTCTGGTAGCAATGTATTATTCAACAAGCCATCTTGTTCCCTTTCTTGATATCTTGGCCACTCATAGAACTGCTGATGCTCTGTACCATCCAGGCTCATTGCAGTAAGTTCAGCCCTGCAACAACAGTGGGAATAAATCTGTAAATGTGCTAGATCCTGTTATAAAAACAAAATTGTTCTGTGAATTTAGAGCTGAACTCTGAAGACCTTATTTTGTGATCACAGTATTTATGCTGATGCCTGAATAAGTTGTTTCCCAGTATAGTCCTTGGACTGTTCTTCAGTCACAGTGGTATTATTTTGTCTTAATGTAATCAGGACCAGGGCAATGATTGTCATCCTGTCCTGGGCACTGGTGAGGCCACCCCTCAAATCCTGTGTCCAGTTCTGGGCCCTCACCGCAAGAAAGACATGGAAGTGCTGGAGCATGTCCAGAGAAGGGCAACAAAGCTTGGGAAGGGTCTGGAGCACAAGTCTGATGAGGAGCTGCTGAGGGAGCTGGGAATTTTCAGCCTGGAGAAAAGGAGGCTCAGGGGGCAAGTTCTCACTCTGTGAAACTCCCTGAAAGGAAGGTGTAGCCAGGCTGGGCCATGCTCTTCTCCCAGAGAACAAGTGACAGGACAACAGGAATGGCCTCAAGTTGTGTCAGGGAACATTCAGGTTGGACATTTGGAAGAAATTCTTCTTGAGAAGTGATCTCAAGCATTGGAATGGGGGACCCAGGGAAGTGTCCAATGAGTGGCTGGACATGGCACTCAGTGCTCTGGTCTGAGACAAGATAGGGATTGGTCACAGGATGGACTTGATAGTCTTGGAGGTCTTTTTCAGCCTTAATGATTCTTTGACTTCTAAAGGAAACTTAAGCAATAATTGTGTCACCCAAGTTTCTAGAGCATCAATATCCCATGAGCAGTTGGTTATAAAGGGAATACAGGCAGAAGAAGGCAAAGTACATGACAAAACATTAGCTTAAAACAGCATATATGCTAATACGGCAGACATGGCTTAATAACATATGTTGATCTATTGACTCTAACAAGTATTCTAGAAATGTAATGTTGATTTCTTCTAATCAATCTTCTCCTTTGAGTGTGAAAAACATCTTCTGTTTGTTCTAGCTTCTCTAAGCATGTGTTAGCCTTAATGAAATTAGAGTGGCTTCAATCTTGTTCAAATGTGCCAGAAGAAGTTTCTATAAAATTTGGTATTAAACAACTAAATTGATGATATTATATGTGTTATTGAGGTTTTGCAGACAGCCACTTTAACCACCAGACTTTTAAGCACGGAAGTTGTGCTGGAGATAGTAGTGACACAGGGGGCAGAACCCTTAGTTACATGTGGTTTACTCTAAAAAAAAAAAATCATGGCTTTAAAAAATATTTTTATTGTCTTTTTATACAATTGCAGGATTGCTGACATTTTTATTTTGTTTTATTTCTGTCTCAGTTTGAGACGATTTAAAGAACACTGGAATGAGTTGCCTCCTCTAAAGGATTCCAGCAATTCCTGTTCAGCAATAGAAATGAATACTAATAGATGAAAATAAAAAAAACACACAGCAGTTTATTAACAAACAGAATGCCCTCAAGGCAGGGGAAAAAGTAAATAACTGCTAGATATCAAACTGTTAGATTTCACCCCCCACACGCTGGAACAAAGACCCAAAATTCCAGAGATTACCTGCTCTCAACATGGAATACGGGATGGTGTCAGCTTCTGTCTCGGGAAGGCAGAAGCTCTCACGGAGCAGTTCCAGCAGCAGACGGAGGCCTGGTGGCTCATCTGGCATCAGCCTTCTCCCCAGGATAAAGTACAGCAGATGACAGCAGGTAAAGCAGCTGGGCTGGAGCCTCTCAGTGTGTTTTCTTCCCAGCTCGGCATGGTTCATGGAGTGTGGCTTCCATCGGAGCAGGGCAGCTCTGCTCCTGCTGACACAATGTCCCTGGTCTCTTACCAGGAGCTGCTCAGGTCACCTTAAGGCAGCCCAAAGGCTGCTACTGCAGCATCTCTGAGCCAAGGAAAGGAAAAGCTTTTTGGCTGGGCCAAAAACCAAACCAGCCCAGCAAAACCCACGCTGCACAGAGCCATGAAAATTCTGGGCAGGAGCTTTTAAAAATGCTCACACAAAAGCAAAACTCGTCATCCTCCTGGTCCCCCACACACCAGGTCTTGGGCTACAGGGTCTCAAAGATACAATCCCCATTTTTGGGCACAGACCTGAGGATTGTGAATACACTATCATAATAAATCACTTTAATACAGTTTTGCAACAGTGAAACAGCTTAGTGTAAGTACCTGCAGAGAAGATCATCAAATCTCATTACATGAAGGAGCAAACCACTGCATTGTGAATATTGGCTCATGTACTGAGCTTTGCCTTCTTCTGAGGCAAAGCTGTAAACTGTTTTATCAGGGAAGTACTTTAGAGGATGTGGCTCCTACAACATCTTTCCTGTGGAAAGCTGTGATGATCACTGAGTTAAAACTTATGCTTGATTTAAAAATAGATAAGACATGGAGTTTGTTTATTCCTGTTTCCTGACTAACTTTCCAGTGTTGTTCTAATGTTTTCTAATCTGAATACCTGTATGCTGCTTTGCTTGTGTAGCTTTTACTGTGATGAAGACTGCAGTGTTTTGTAGTTGGGTGTTTTAATTTTCTAAGTTGCCTTTAAGGAAAACTTGGCACCTCTTATACTGTGACCTATTGTTCCTAGCTCTACCTTCCGGAGGATTTCTTCTAATCAACCTTCTCCTTAGAGCGTGAAAAACATCTTCTGTTTGCTGTAGCTTCTCTTGGTATGTGTTAGCCTTAATGGAATTAGAGTAGCTTGTCTGGTTCAAATATGCCAGAAGATGTTTCTATAAAATTTGGCATTAAACAACTAAATTATCTATTAAAGGCCTGTAGAATTAAAATTTAAAATATGCATTCATACTCTAAACTACAGAGTTGATTGAAGGTGCTGGTCATCAAACATGGCTGTTAGTTGCTTCTGCCAGGAAGCAACTAACAGCAACCTTGGCAATGTAAAAGAGCAACCTTGGGCAATGTAAAAGAGCAATGTAAAAGAGCAACCTTGGCAATGTAAAAGAACTTGTGAATGAAAATGGGATGAGCAATTTGGCCATTGCATTTGGATTTTAGGAAGGGTTCACAATATTCTTTTAGCTGTGAGAACTGGTAATCATGTTCCCTGCTCATATTGGCAAAGAACCTGGTCTTTAGTCTGGAGGACAAAAAGCTTAAAAACTAAGTTCAGTGCTGTCTAATAGGATGCAGTCCTAAAATTCATGGTTCAAGTGACATTTACACAAGTGAAACCACCACTCCCACCCCCAGTTACTGGAAACATCTCAGAAGTCCTAAATTCACTAAGCATTGCACAAGACCTTTGCTGAATGTTTAGAGAGCAGCCTACTAGTGTTGGAGGACTTTTTGTTTTCTTTTAAATGGGCATGCTAAATAGAATGAAGTCATAGTAGTGTGTCCCAAAGTCAGAAAAATTAGAATGAGAAAAAGCACGTGTAACATGCTTTTTAAAAACTCACCTCAAGGAGCTACACACATTGCATATAGAAGAATATTCTAGGTGAATATTGGCTTCAGAGAGAATGGGTTTTTTTAAAAAAAATTAAACTCTTTCAGATGTTTTATCTCCTTCATTCGTGGAACATAGTAGGATATAAGGTGGCAATGCTGACTTAGAAGCCAGAATTTAATACAGTGTTGTATGTACTCATCCTCTGCAGTGTGTTTTGTAGAAATATTGAGATTAATCAAAAAGGTGTTGAGAAGATCCATTTGAGAGGGACTGAGGATGGCAGACAGGTTGAAACTGGATGATCTTTATGGTTTTTCCAACCCAAATCTTTATATGATTCTATGATGCACAAGAAATTTGGTTCCACTTTAAATTAATAGGACTAACTACAGGATGAAACACCCCCTCACTTTACCAATTTATGTACTTAGAACAATTTTAAATTATACAGTTCCTCCTAAATATCTGGAAACATGCTCCAACAGTTTGGCAGCCTGTCTGACTTTACTGGTTCTGAATGAGCAAGGACTCCAGTTTCATACTGAGTATACTGGAATTGTAAGTAATACTGGTTGATACAGTTGGAAAGTAAACAAAATCTGTGTTCAGGATTTTAAGATAAATAATGAGTGTATTTATAGGTTTATAAATGAGATTACTTCATGAAAGTGTTTATTCTTTCCAAATTGTTTGGCAATTCCAGCAAAAGTCACTTAAAGGTTGTGGGAGACTTCACAGATTTTTATCACAAACTAGGGACCAGAATGGTTGTGTTCATTTGGGGAGTGGTGGGGTATTGTTTGTTTCTTCTGGTTTTCCAACTCTCTTGTGCTTCAGAGCTGATTTTACAGTTGATGTAAATCAGTCTTGGTATGACTGACTTCAGAGGAACACGCTGGTTTGCCCTGGGTACCAAGCTTTATTTTGCAAATTTAATAACATTATGCAGTTTCACTAGGTGTTTGCACAGGGAAGTGTTTCTGCTGGATTGTTACCCCTAGAAATGCAAAGGGAAATCTGTTTGTCCAGCTTCAGCTTTGCCCTGTGTGGAATGAGGGGGGTGGGACAGCAGTGGTAAGGGGCTTCTACGCCAATGGCCTATTCACACAGTCTATTGAAAAATGGTGGCACTAGACACATGTTCTCAGCATCCTGATGCATCTTAAAATAGGCAACAGCTGAAGCAGCTATAGGCTCTCACTGCATTTACAAGCTGTCTTTGAGCTGCCAATGAGTTGCTGTGGAAACCATTGCTGAGCAGGACCAGGAGATGGCTGGAAAATAGGCTTTTTTTGAGAGCCTGACTAGTTTAAACCCCCATCCCCCATTTGCAGAAGCTCCCTCTGAATTGCCATGGAGACAAGAGGAGTACTGGTGTTGTGAGACTTGTAAAAGTGCAAGCTATAAATATTTATTTGGCTAACAGCATATGCTTTCTGTGTTGTCTCTCTGTTGGAATAAACTCCATGCTACATTGAACCTTTGCAAGTTGTGCATTCTGTGCATTCAAACCCTTCCTCTCTTCTGTGAGTAGAAAAGAAGGAAATAATATAAACATTGAAGGGAATTAAATTTTACATTTTGATTATTAATTATAAAACTTTAAATTATAATTTTTTCCTCAGTATTTCCCCCTCTCATGCAGTTCTCTTTCAGTGTTTGGGACTACTGAAAGCACTCAGGAGGCTGTTGAGTTTATCTAAAATTGTTGTACTTCTGTGTTCAGTTTTTCAGAAAGGCTGACCTAAATAATCTCTTGCTTTCTTGCCCTGCGCCACTTGACTTTTTTCCCTTCCACTTTCTTCTTTACAAGCACTTCAAGTTTTGTGTTTCCAGAGCCAACTGTCCTTGGGGCTCTGAAATGAAATTAACCATTAACATGACCTTAAGTTCTTAGGACTCCCAGTGATAACTTTAGATAATTGGCTCTGAAAACTTCAAAAGTTTTAACAAAAGCCTTTTGTTACTTTTACTTTAAAGACTTCTTCTTTTTTTTTTTCTTTTTCTTAACTTGAAAACTAAGACTAAAACACCATGACAGATGTGCTGGCTTTCCAGATTTCACTTAACAGTCCCCTTAACAAAGCTAAGGATTAAGGTAACTGAGTGACTGAAATTCAGGGGATTTTGCCTATTTTCCTCCCAGTGATGTGGGATAACTTCCTCTAGCCCTTGTTCAAAATTTGAGGTCTTAATGCTGTGTTTATGTTGTTAACTTAATCACATGGTCACAGAATGGTTTGGATAGAGGGGACCTTGTTGAAGACTAAAATGTTATGGTTTATGGCTTAAACATCTTTATGAAATACTTTTGCCCATTACAGCAAAGGTGTATAACCACAACAGCACTGCACCAGCAAAGCCCACCCTGGATGGGCCTCCTGACTGGAAACCCTGAACTGTGGGTTAAACCACCTAAGGCAGATTGAGATAAAATGACATTATTGTGTGAAGCATCTGGAAGAGCATCCACCACAGGGCCCAGCCCAGCACCTTTGGGGTAGAAGCCCCAGCCCCAGGTTTTCCTGCTGCCAGGCTCGCACAGATCCCTACACCAAAGCAGGGAAGGAGGAGAGATTTTGGGTGTGTGGCATGGCCTCTGGCCAGATGCAGTGAACACCCATCCTCCACTGGGCAGACTGGCCCAGCTGTGGGGCCTCTCACCCCTGGAAGGCCACATCTGTGTCAGGGACAGCTGAGGGGGTGCCATGGCTCATCCAAGGCCCCTCACCAAAGGGTCCCCAGACCCTGCACTGCACGTGATCCTACATGATGCAACAGATCCGCAGTCTTGCACGGGACAGTGTCAAACTTGCCCCCTGCCCACCAGGAGGTACTTGTGTGTTCTCACCTGCCCAAATGTATATTATCCATTGGATTCTACCACTTTATGGTGGGGGACCCTCATTGCCAAGAAGACCAGATGGAGGGAAGCAGGGAGATATCACTGGGGACCTTGGAAGGGGTGATATATTTCTACTGGATCTCTGCCACTCTCCCTGTTTCCCACACACTTCCTTCCTTCCTTCCTTCCTTCCTTCCTTCCTTCCTTCCTTCCTTCCTTCCTCCTCCTTCCTTCCTTCCTTCCTTCCTTCCTTCCTTCCTTCCTTCCTTCCTTCCTTCCTTCCTTCCTTCCTTCCTTCCGTTCCTTCCTTCCTTCCTTCCTTCCTTCCTTCCTTCCTTCCTTCTTCCTTCCTTCCTTCCTCCTTCCTTCCTTCCTTCCTTCCTTCCTTCCTTCCTTCCTTCCTTCCTTCCTTCCTTCCTATCCTTCCTTCGCTTCCTTCCTTCCTTCCTTCCTTCCTTCCTTCCTTCCTTCGCCTTCCTTTCCTTGTCCTTCCTTCCTTCCTTCCTTCCTTCTCCTCCCTCCCTCCCTCCCTCCCTCCCTCCCTCCCTCCCTCCCTCCCTCTCTTCCTTTCCAGCTGTGAATACTCCCAGTCTCTCTCCAGCATGCCTGCTGGAGGTTGGCATTCACCAAGCAGAGATCATGGAAGGGGAAAGCTGCTTAACACAGACCCTGACAGGAGCGTGGGTGGGGAAGAGTGGTGTGTCTGAGCCCTGGGTGCCTGGAACAGCTGTCAGAGTTAACATGGTCCAGCCTGCTGGTGCCACTCCAAGCAGGGCTGGTAGCCTTTGGGTTGTAGCAGCCACATCTTGGACTACTAAGAAGAATGGGAGTTACTAGTCTGGCTGTTTTTTGATAATTCATAACTAGTGCTCTCCAAAGGTAGGCAGCTTTTCCTTCCCCTTCCCCTTCCCCTTTTATGGATTATGTAGTCTGTGGGCTACTTCTAGAGAACTGCTGAGACACTTGGGTGTTCATAAATCCATGGGACCAGATGGGATCCATCCCAGGGTGATGAGGGAGTGGCAGATGAGCTTGCAAAGCTGCTCTCCATCATTTACCAGCAGTCCTGGCTCACTGGGGATGTTCCAGATGTCTGGAAGCTGGCCAGTGTGATGTCCATTCACAACAAGGGCCAGAAGGAGCATCCTGGTAATTATAGGTCAGTGAGCCTGACCTCAGTACCTGGTAAGGTTATGGAAGAGTTTGTACTGAATGTCATCACACAGCACTTGCAGGATGGCCAGGGAATCAGACCCAGCCAGCAGGGGTTCAGGAGGGGTAGGTCGTGTTTGACCAACCTGATCTCCTTTTATGACCAAGTGACCCACCTGGTGGATGCAGGACAGGCTGTGGATGTTGTGTACCTGGGTTTCAGCAAGGCCTTTGACACTGTCTCCCACAGCACACTCCTGGAAAAGCTGGCAGCCCAGGGCTTGGACAGGGCACTCTGTGCTGGGTTAGGAACTGGCTGGATGGCCGGCCCAGAGTGGTGGTGAACGGTGCTGCATCCAGCTGGGGCCAGTCACCAGTGGTGTCCTCAGGGGTCAGAGCTGGGGCCAGTTCTGTTCAATGTTTTTATTGATCACATGGATGAGGGATTGAGTCCTTCATTGGTAAATCTTCAGATGACACCAAGCTGAGAGTGTGTGTCAACCTGTTGGAGGGTAGGAGGGCTCTGCAGAGAGAGCTGGAATGATTGGATGCATGGGCAGAGTCCAGTAGGATGGAGTTTAATAAGCCCAGGTGCTGAGTCCTGCATTTTGGCCACAATAACCCCCGGCAGCACTATAGGCTGGGGACAGAGTGGCTGGACAGTGCCCAGGCAGAAAGGGACCTGGGGGTACTGGCTGACATGGACATGAGCCAGCAGTGTGCCCTGGGGGCCAAGAAGGCCAATGGCTCCTGGCCTGTGTCAGGAACAGTGTGGCCAGCAGGAGCAGGGAGGTCATTCTTCCCCTGTACCTGGCACAGGTGAGGCCACACCTTGAGTGCTGTGTCCAGCTCTGGCCCCTCAGTTTGGGAAGGACCTGGAGACACTGGAGCGCGTCCAGAGGAGGCAACGAGGCTGGAGAGGGGCTTGGGACACAAACCTGTGAGGAATGACTGAGGGAGCTGGGGGTGTTTAGCCTGGAGAAAAGGAGACTCAGGGGTGACCTTGTCACTCTACAACTTCCTGAAAGGTGTCTGGAGCCAGGTGGGGGTTGGTCTCTCTCTCCAGGCAGCAACTGACAGACAAGAGGTCACAGTTTCAAGCTGCATAAAAGGAAATATAGGCTGGATATCAGGAAAACGTTTTTCACAGAAAGAGTGATATAGTACTGGAGTGGTCTGCCCAGGGAGGTGGTGGAGTCGCCATCCCCGGATGTGTTAAAAAAAGACTGGATGTGGCACTTGGTGCTGTGGTTTAATTGAGGTGTTGGGGCATGGGTTGGACTCGATGATCTTGAAGGTCTCTTCCAACCTTGTGATTTTATGATTCTGTGAAATATGGCAAAAAGGGAGCCAAAACAAGTGTGCTTAAATAACGTGACAATGGCAAAAGCCCAGGTATCATTAGAGTGCCTTGTGGTAGGTAGTTTCATGGCTGAGAAGTTTGCATCAGCACCTAATTCTGTAGCTGAGGCTTTACCCTGAAAAGGTCACGTCTGAAGGATGCTAACACCAAACAGATGTCTGGTTTCCTATTCTCTTTTAGAGACTTCAGTAACAGAATTGGCTTTATTCTTGAGATGCTGGACTTCCTAAATTTACAGTATCCTCAGAAACCCTTTGTTAAACTTTCCTTTAGACCACCTGTTGTTTAGAACTTGGCAAAACAAATGCAAGACTGTTTTTTCTCTTGTACTTATAACTTTGTTTTGATTCTGTTCTCATGTAATTTCTTCCAGGCACACTGTTTCTTTTGATTTGATTTGACTAATATGTTTTTCCTTAATGATTCATCTAGCCAGTAGTTTCAGTTTACAGCTGTGAGTGTTTATCAAATGGAAAGTGTGTTTTTTTGGAGTTTACTTCTAAACAAACATAGCTACTGACATGTAAAAGCAGCTTTTTTCTCTTTTTTTCTCTTTTTTTTTTCTGGTCTTTAAAAAGCAGCCTGAATAAAAGGTTTACTGGTACAGTAATATGTCATCTTTTTACTACTGCTCTTTATAAGGTGAATTAAAATCCAAAGCTGAAGACTTGGATTCTGAATATTTGGCACAGACATTTCTTGAAGGATGTCTAAGAGAAGAGATACTCTAGTTTTAAGGACCTCTTCTATCTTTCTGCTTGATCAGAATATATAATGGTTTTAATATAGTCAGCTGTCTCTGCACCATGTTACATTACTGTTTGAACTTTACAGCTTCTTAAAAAGGGCCATGTATATGTTGGTTTGTGTGTGTGAGGAGGAGGGCTGTATGTACACTGAACTTCTCTCTCTCCCTATCTCCCCCTCTTTCTCATATTTTTCTCCTTAATTGTATTGTATAATAGAATCTTCATGTATTCTATAAATCCCTTGATGTAAGGGTAAATATGGACTTTCTGCAGTTGCAAGCTTCCAATAAAAAGCAAAGTAATTCTGTAATAACTTCCATAGTGGAAGGTAGATACCATGGTCCTGCCCCAGAAGTCATAAAATGCGTTTTCCTTTTGTGGCTTCATATTCTGTGAATATTTTGATCATGACAGTGAGCTGCATGAACACCTGTATTAATGAGAAGCAGAGAAATTTCCAGGCCCATGAAACAGAGAATCTAATACAGTGGTGAATTGCATGTACTCGAGCTGTTTTGTGTCCAGAGAGAAGAGGCTGATGAGGCAATAATTTATAAATGGTTTTATCCACACATTGGACACCTAGAAAGGCTTCCTTTTAGTGTTATCAAGCGTTAGCTGCTGGCAGTCTCAGAATAAAATGCTCCTCCCCATCATAAAGGAAAAAGTAATTTCAATAGATAAATGTGATTTGTTAACTATTGCCATCTAGAATAGGGGGGAAGAGGGGGCAAGGGGGAGGTATTGTTCTAGAAATATGGTTTGGGTAAAAGTCATGCATTAATTTTTTTTTCCATAAATCTAAATAGGACCTAATATGTTAAAAAGAAAATTACTTGCTGATTCCAGGCTATTCTAGACCTAGACTGATCAAAAAAGAGCTGGGCTGTGTATGGACTTGCAGGAGAAATGGTTGCTTTGGGAGGAGCTGGAGAAATGTGTTCCTCCTCTGGTTTCAACAGGGTGTGAGGGGGCTTATACAGAGGATTTTTAAAATTTCTTTCTTTAAAGTTCAGTAGGAAAGTTTTCTTTTCTTGGAGGGATGGAAAAAATTTCCAAGTGCTATTTGTAGTGCAAATATTCTTTTGCTATTTCAGTATTCTCATTGGCATTGCTAGAATTCTTCATGTCTTATTTATTTCATATTATAAACTTCTGATTGTAACTTTTGGGGTAACATAAAGTGGATAAAATTGAAACATATGGCAGACAGGATAACTATGCACAATTTGGATCTTTTGGTAATGTGCACACATGAAAATTCACTTTACACTGTCAGGTGAGGCTGTGTTCTTTTAGACACAGGAATTGTTGGACATGTATTTGGAAGGGGATGTGAGATAGCATGAAAGCACCACAGAGAATCCATGTTGGAGCAGGCTCCTGGCAGTAACTCTGACCTATAGAAAGCAGCCCATGCTGGAGTACAGGAGAGCATGCAGAGGAAGGAGCAGCAGAGAAGAGCACATTCCCACAACTACTGCATTTACTCTGTTTTAAACTGGCAGTAAATTTAATTTTTTTTCCCTAAATTTAGTCTGTTTTGCCTGTGATGGTAACTGCTACCTAAACTCCCTGATTCCCTGTCTTTCTATTGACCCATGAGCTTTTTAATCCTATTTTCTCCTTGGTCATGTTGAGGAGGAGGAGCTGCGTGGGTGTCCGGCAGCCACCCAAGGTCAAGCCACCACAGTATACAGTGAATGAATGACTGAACTCTTGGTACAGTGCCAGGGCCTCAGATACCATTTCTGAGTGTTGCTCCATGCCTCTGAGGCAGTGGTTACAGATACCTGTAGAACTGTAATTGTATTTTTAAAGGATGCTGAAAAAAATCTCTAGAAAATTAAGGAGGAAAAAGGCCAAGGGAATAGAATGAATGAAGAATTTCCTCCGTTGTGTTGGACTTAAACTGTAAGGAATGATCTTTAATGGAGAAGAAACCTATGATAGGGTACTCTGGTGTATGGGATCAGTGCTGTTTAATGTCTTCATTATTGACATAGACAAAGGCACCAAGTGCACCCTCGGCAGATTTGCTGACACCAAGATGAGTGGTGCTGTTGCCACACTTGAAGGATTTGATTGTCATCCAGAAGGACCTGGACTAGCTCAAGAACTGGCCCATGGGAATGTCATGATGTTTAAAAAGACTGAATTCAAGGTGCTCCACCTGGGTCAGGCCAACCCCTGGTACCAGTCTAGGCTGGGGGATGAACAGAGAAGCCCTACAAGAAGGACCTGGGGGTGCTGGTGGGTGAGAGGCTGGACGTGCCCCGGCCATGAGCACTGGGAGCCCAGAGCCCCCCGTGTGCTGGGCTCACCCAGAGCCCGTGGGCAGCAGGGCAGGGAGGGGATTCTGCCCCTCTGCCCCCTCTGCTGAGAGCCCACCTGCAGGGCTGCATCCAGCTCTGGGCTCCCAACGTAGAAAGCACAGGGACCTGTTGGAGCAAGTCCAGAGGGCCACTAAAATGATCATGGGGATATGGCATGCCTTCTGTGAAAATAGTCTGAGAAAATTTGGGTTGTTCACCCTATGAAAGAGAAGGCTCTGGAAACACCTTATTGCAGCCTTTCAGTACTTACAGGGGACTTATAAGAAAGATGTGGACAAACTTTTTAGTAGGGCCTGTTGTGGGTTAGGACAAGGGGTAATGGCTTAAACTAAAACAGAGTTGATTCAGACTAGATACAAGGAAGAAAGGTTTTATAGTGAAAGTGGTGAAACACTGACACACATTACCCAAACACAGAGTGGGAATGGATGCCCCATCCCTGGAAACATTCAAGGTCTGGCTGGATAGGGCTCTGAGCAACCTACTCATGTTGAAAATGTTCCTGCTCATTTGCAGGGAGCTTGAACTAGATGACCTTTAGAGATCCCTTCCAACACAAACCATTCTGAGATCCTGATGATATCTTCAAACACACAAAACTTTGAGCACTGAAAGCCCAAATGGACTCACTCAAGGCAGAAGTGAGGCACTAACTTCAACAAAAGTAATCAACTGCTAAAAGACAGCCATAAGAATCAAGAAATTGTTAATTTGTTTGTGTCTTCAGGTCAAGACTAGATATTCATCTGCTAGGGTGTGTGCAACTCTTTCCCCATTAAGCAGGAGAAAGAAAAATTATTTTGGGATGGATGAAGGAAGTCTGTGTGCTTAAGAGCATCTAATCTTGCTGTTTTCCTAGTTTCTGTCAGTCAAAAGAAGATTGTTTTTAACCAAGTCAAATTTCTAAACATTGATGGAAACAGGTTCTCAGTTCTTGTCCATACCCACATATAGCAATTGTTCAGTTGGCTGATGCAGAGGAAGGAAACAGACTGCATTAGAAGTGTCTGTGCTGTCTTCAAAACTAGTACTAAACCAAGAGAACCTGAGATGCTTTTGGGGGAAAACAAAAAAGTAGACCTGTGTAAAGAACTGTGTTCAGTTGTTGTTAAGCACTTGCTAGCCTGACGTGGATTAATTGTAATACCCATGCCCAACTCCTGGGAACTGGGTGGGGGTTGGTGTAGGCCTAGTGGTTATTTCACTTGTTCTTTCTGGAATTTCAGTGTTCCCAATACATGAGTGTGAGGAACCAATTTAATTTTGAGTTCTGTCTCAATATTGTTTGAAATTACCAGAGGTGTGGGGGGGAAGGGGGTTGTACAAGTGCTCCTTGCAGTGTTAGTTATGGATTAATAGATGTCTCCCCAGTTATAAACAGACAATACCATAGCATAAAATGTTTACTGTTTATGTAGAACTTCTTACATGTTAATATCATTATGCCATTGTAAAAAAGAATTACTTATTTTTTACAGATGCCAGAACCTGGAGAAAAAAGACGAACTGTTCAAGGCCAGCCCTGGTCTAGCTCTTAGTTTGTACTCTTTCTCATAGGCGATGTCTTACTTGTACAGTGTGAGCAGGTCTCAAAAATATTGCTTGTAGCTGCCAAAGCACAAGCAATGTGCTTTGTGTGAAATCACAAATGTTTACTGCTGAATTGTCTTTTTCTGCTGTCCCCTTGCAGATCCTGATGTGTCTGGAATCTCCATTGAAACAGATAACAAAAATGTAAAAGCAGAGGAGTTCAAAGGTACAGTATGGGCATTGTTGTGATAATTTTTAATATATCCACAATACATGCAAACTGGGTATACAGAACCTGTGCAGCTGTTGATGTTTTCTTCCTCTTTCCTGAGGAGTCTTGTGCCTACTCTCTCCACTGATTCTGCCTTATCTTTGTCTTGTTCCCATTTTCTCTTACTCAAGGTGGGGTTGACCCAGGTGGACCCCAGAGATCCTTTTCAACCTCACCTGTTGTGTGGTTCTATGACTTGTTTGTCAGTCCTGTAACTTCTGCCTGGTCTCCTTCCACACAATATTATGGGAGCTGATGGAAAGGAGAAACATTAAATATCTTACAAGACAGAAAAGTGAAGGACTAGAGAGAACAGATATAAGTTAGTTGTTTGTAAGTAACAATAATTTAATGGCTATTTTTACTTGTCAGTAGCTGTAATGGCTATTTACATAGTTATATATGTACTCATATATGTGTCATATATAAAATAGCAAATTTCTTCAAATAATGGGGTGGAGAACTTACAGAGGCAAAGAGGAAAACCTATTTGCTGGGTAGATGAGAAAGGGGAGTACTGCAGTGTGAGGTTTGTTATGTGGGTTTGTTTTTTGTATTTGGTCTGAGTGAAGAGAGGTGGGAATTTGGGATCAAAGAAACTGTTCTCTGAGCTTTAAATCTTATTTACCTTTTTGAGGTAATAATCAAATATTTTAGAGGTCTCTAAAACTGTCATCTGGACTTCTGTTAAGTATTCTTCTCTTGACAGAATGCATTTAGAGCTCAAGGCAGGCGAAAGCAGAGAGAAATGCTGCAGCTAATATTAAAGCTTGATTAGGTTCTGTCTTTTTATATTGTGTATGGCTTGCATTTTTTCTTTTGTTATTTGTACATTGAATGGAATCAGTTTAGCACAGCCCAGATGCCGAGCCAAGTTCTCCCTGTGTCGCAGCACTAAGGGGTGGGTGGTAGGGCAAATAGACAGTTACTCCTCTGAGTGCAGCTGGTCTGAAATGCATTTTCCTTTTCTCCTCTAACTCCTCTTACTGTAGAGGAGGATGGTCAGGCACTGGGACAGGGTTCCCAGGGGAGTGGCCATGGTACCAAGCCTGACAGAGCTCAAGGAGCATCTAGGTGACACTCCTAGTCATGGTTTTGTTTTAGTAGTTCTGCAAGGAGCAGGGAGTTGGGCTCACCGATTCTTGGCATTCCTTCCAACTTGAGATATTCTATAATTCTATCACCAATTATAACCTCCAGACCAGATGTAAATCCAAATGAAATATTGTGCAGATCTCTGCAAGATTCCTGAAGGCTTTTGCAGGCCTAGCAGTACCAGTGCTGATGCACAGTATCCTGTGGATCTACCTTAATGCAAGTCTGAAAAATACCTCTCCCTGACTCCATTATTATGGGGAAAAGCAGGAGAGGGGAGCTATAACTAAGGACACCTTTATTATGTTGTCTCTGTTCTGTGCACACTCCCTTTCTTCCATCCATTCCTTTTCTCTGAATAAGATTAGTGGGTGGGCATCAGTGCTAGGGTTTTTTCCTGAAACAAAAACATGTGGCATGAGAGAAAGGGACAGCTCATTTGAGACAGAGGTGACTTGTTCAGCTGAGAACACTTCAGCTGAGCTGTCTCTGTGTCAGCTAATAGAGACCAGCTCATTTGACAAGCCAGCTGTCACAAGGCCAGTAGCAAAAGCAAGCTGAGCTCGACTGATGGTTTTTCTTTGTTAGAAGGATAAAAAACAAAATGGGAAGGAAACTAGCAAATCTTAAGATTCAGGAAGCCTCCACCCATACACTCAACCTGAAGTCAGGAACCTCAGACTTCCTGAGCGTACAGTATGTTTTTCAAAACAGCCAGTGCATGTGTAACATGTTTCTGGCAAGGAATGCCCTCCTGCCTCAATTTTTCTTTCAAGTCTGGATATTTTTTTCCCCTGTGAGGTATCACCAAGGCTACCAGTCTGGGCTTTTGTTTCTTTTCAGAGCAGACCTAGGAAATCAGACTCTGAAAGGCAAGGGAGTAGATCTGTCTGTAGCTCCTAATTACCTTCCAGCCTCATTTGTTTAGACTGGATAGGAGGATGATGGTTGATTATGTTTCAGCAGTGCATGTTGGCATTATGAAAGCTAGACAGGCCGTGTCAAAACTATAAAGGCTTTTGCTCTGGATATTGTGGCCTGTATTGGAAAATTAGTAGTTTACAGGTAGCAAGGTCTATATTGCATTTGTTTCTTTAACCATCTTACTGAAATATTTTTCATCTCCATTAAGTTACACATTTAAACAGAAAAGCTATTGAGACTGAATTCAGAGTGGTAATTCAAAAAATATGTTTGTAACAGGGTCAGAGTCCCCTTTTTTAGGGGTGATCTGCTCAGAAATGTTTAAAATGAGGGTAGTAATAAAGAATGTAATTGATAAAGTAGATATTCCCATATTAGATGGGCAAAGTAACAAACAGCATGGGAATCCCCAGCATCTGAAGTTTGACCTAAAAGCCACTGAAGTATAAGAACATTACTGTTTTCTTTTTCCCCACTGTGTTAGTGTAAATCTGGAGAAGCATCACTTTGAGAAGTAGATCTGGCCATTGCTGACTGTACAAGTTCTTTTGAAGGAGGAACATGAATTTCAAGGAGCCTGAATGTATACCAACACAATACTGAAATCTCTAATTTTCCTTTTTGTCTTTATTTTTTTTTCTTCCCTCTAGAGGCTATTCTTAGTTGCAAACACAAATTTTCGAAAGGGATGAGTTTAAGAATAGAGTGGAAGAAAATCCAATCTCAAGGAGTCTCATTTGTCTACTACAACAGTGAATTTACAGGTACAGTGCTGCAAATGGACGGTTTAACATGTCATTCTCTAGCATAGCTACTGACTCTTTCTTGGGGAACACCACCAAGAATAAGACTGAACAAGAAAGCTCTTGGCTGTTCAAATAGAAGAGCTGTCATTTTGAGAAAGAGAATTGTTCTCTGGGGGGGGGGGGAAGGCATTTTTTAATAAAATCATCAATTATTAGTTACCTTTTAATTAAGTTAAATAGAATAAAATTAAAGACTAAGATATGGTACTGCAGATTTCTTGGGATTTTTCAACATGCGGATGTAAACGCCCCTGAACTACTGCAGGCTCTGCACTCCTATCCTAAAAAGATGTTTCTGAAGCCTCCTGTAAAGCAGGAGGCTTAGATATGAATAATGCAGCATTTTTTATATACATAAAATATAAACTCAGCTGTATATTATAAATTATTTGTATTCTTTTCAGAAGTAGACTTTCTCATTGTATGTTTTAAAAGGGAGTTACTTAAGCTCTGTGTGTTGGAGAACATATGGGTCTCTCTTACACTGTACACAATAAACAAAGGCTGAGAAGTAAAATAAAAGCACAGAGATTTTTGTTAGTTTGTAGAGCTTGCAGATGTGTTGACCTTGATGAACTTGTTTTTTTCCTGCATATATCTAATTTAGAGAAACACGGGAACTCATGCTTCTGTGTGTGTATGTAACTTTCATAATAAGCTGTAGAATTAAAAAACTTCTTTGTTGTTAGAAGGCAGTATTTTTGCTAAATCCATCAAGTTTTTCTTGCCAAGTTAAAATGTCAAATATTCTGCTGTGGTCACACAACTTTTTCTTTAAGGTAATTAAGTTAGTGATTGCCATGTGAGTAGTGGAAAGGGGTGTCTTTCAGTCACCTCACTACTGCTGTACATATTTTCTTGAAACACCTGCAGAAAAATGCATTCCATCTTCCAAATGAATAATGTATGGAGGTATTTTGAATTGAGGGTGGTTTTTTGGACTAAATGGAAGGTTCATACTGTATTGAGAAGGGGATTACATATTGCTCTTTGCTGATAGGTAGCTAACACTGAACAAATGAGCCATAGTTTCTTGTATAATATGACATAAAATATCAATAAATTGTACATGATTTCAGAATAAGCCAATGAGCCATAGGTATTTGCTTCAGAGTGAAAGAGGGGAAATTTATGTTAGATATGCAGAGGAAATATACAAAGGAAGTTCTTCCCTGCGAGGATGGTGAAGCACTGGCACAGGCTGGCCAGAGAAACTGTGGCTGCCCCTGCCTGGAAGTGCTCCAGACCAGGTTGGATGGGGCTGGGAACAACCTGGTCTAGTGGAAGGTGTCCCTGCCCACAGCAGTGGGAATGGAACAAGATGATCTTCAAGGTCCCTTCCACTCCAAACCACTCTGTGATTCTATGATTCTCTAAGCAAAGAGCAGAAACCTCTCTGTCTGTTCTCCCTGAAGGTGATCTTCGAGGCCGAGCAGAGATGCTGAATACAGGAATCCGAATTAGGAATGTGACCAGAAGGGATTCTGGGACTTACCGCTGTGAAATCAGTGCCAAGAGTGAAGAGGGGCAACGCCTGGGAGAGGCTACTATTACTCTCACAGTATTGGGTACAAACTTTATTACTTAGGCTTTTTAAAGAAACTGGATGATGGCATGTTGGGATGTTGAAGGTAGGGTTGTCCACACAGGGTGTGGCTGCTGGGTTTTTGGGTCTTCTTCAGGCTGGTTTTATAGACACACTTGCACATGAACATTCTACAACATCACAAAACAGCTTGGCAAAAGTCACACTTGCATTAGAAAGGGACATAACTAGGGTTTTATGAAATCAAAGTGAGTTTCAGTTCTCTAAACTGAAATCGCTCAGTGACTGAGAATCTGGATAAGATGATCATGGTGTTTGGCACTGGAAAGTCAGCATCTGTCAACACTTATCAAATATTCATAAGCAGAAGTTTGTTCCAAGATGCTACAGTCTCCTCCTGGTTTTAAAAGGAGAGAGTTTTTGTGCAGTGACAGCCAGAGAGCTGGCAATCAGTGGACTTTATTTACAGGAGAGATGGTCGTGCCTGCTGGGGAGCAGTTGTTCTTTGTGGGTCTTTGTTTTCTTTCCCAGTTAAGGAATTGATGGAAAAGAATATTGAGCACATTTTTCTCACGTTGGGTTTGGTATTTGTTGCACTGAATGAGTGGTAGAGGCCAATAGTTTTCCTTTTTTACCTGTACAGGAACAAAAGAAAATACTTGCTTTTGTAGATTCTACATTTGTCCCATTAAAACTAATAATTGGTCATTAAAAATTATACATAAAGTTTCTATGTTCTTCATAAAAGATGATAAACACATGAACTTCTGATTGGCATCAACAATGAAGTAACCACACTTTCTTCTACTCTCACAACAGCTTTCCTGTTTTAAATGTGGCTTCTTAATTTAAAGTTGAAGTCTTCGAGGTCAAAGGAGAAAGGGTGGGGAGGCAGCATGTGTTGCTTACAAACCTTTTTGAAAGTTAATGTGAATTAGCATTTCATTTGGTTTTCTTTATTTCTGCTTTTTATCTTAAAATCAACCAAGAAAAAACAATCAATACTAGTTAAGGTATCAGTTGTTCTTTTAATGTTCCATGGATGCCTTTTCACCATTATTTTTCTTCTATATAATGTTAAGTACCAAAAAAAAAAATTAAGTTTCTTTTCTGTTCACATTTTAAAAATCAAAAAAAGATATGTTCATCTTCATAGTAGAAGGAACAAACAGTTCTCCTGCATGTGAGTGGGGGAATGTTCATTTTTAATTTAAACTGGAATGCAGTAACCAATTGAATTTGGTCCTCAGACTGGGGTTTATAAAGTGCCTATGATGACTGCTGATGTCTCGGTGAATCTTTCTGACATTCACTTCTCAAAAATTTACTCCTTTTAATACAAAAACTCTTTTTCCTCTTCCTCACTTCTGTTTCTTAGTACTAGGGTAGGGAAGGGGCCAATTGCTGGACTACAGATTCAAAGTTATCCCATCTCTTGCATATAAGAAACAAAGTGAAACAAACTCTCTGGGGTTGGATGAAAGTGAACAGATTGGAGAGAGGATGACACAGCATATGGTGGGGGGAGGCTGGCAGTAAGCACCACTTTCATTTTTAGCAACTCATAAATTTTACTGTGCTCTCAGTAGCAGGGTTGTGCCTTCCAGCCCTTCTCCTACACTTCATTTCATTGATGTAGTAATTATCAAGTGCTCACTTCCTCACAATGACTGTCAGCCTGCTGTCATGTTGTCATGATCCCATTAGCAAAGTTCTTAGAAATGCCCCTGCCCAAATCAAGGTGCAAACAAGACCAAATGCCAGTGACAATAGTATGGGGTTTATTTAATAGTAAATATATGAGAGAAGAAGAGAGAGAGAAATAAGAAATAGCTGTGAGAGACAGAGAATAACAGGGACAGAATAAGGAAAATCCCAATGATGTTTCACTGATCCTCTCCAGCTGGTGTTCTTGGTGGTGAAGAAGAAAAGCATAGAATCTGATGGATTAATATACACTCAGTCTGGGTAGGAAAACCCAGGTACCTCCCTTGGGGGGCAGGGGGAGTTTGCCATTGTCCCTTATAACAGACTGGGTTCGTTGCATCGCATGCAGTCCTGTGGTGCAAGGCTTCAGGAATGACTCTGGGGAGCACTTTAGGGGGTCTTTGATGGATTAAGGCACCCCCTCAGCTGCCTCTCACATCAATGTCCCATGGATGTGGCCTTCCCAAGGTTGTGTAAGGGAAGATGGGTTCCCTGCCCCAGAGCAGAGGTTACAACACACCAAAACTTTCTCCCCCCACCTTGGCTGGGGGGGATCTGTGCAAACCTGCTCCCAACAAATGGTCTACTGTGACAGCTATAGCTGTCCTATAGCTGCACAGATAATTAGGCCACAACAGATACCAACTCGACCAGCCTAGCTCATTAGAGAATAAGCAGAAAACAAGTCCCCAGGTTTTAAGTTGATAGGCTGAATTCAAGTTCAAACAAAGGGACCCCAGCCAGTCCCTTTGAACCAGGAATGCACCTGTATCACTGGCCAGTGAGCTGGGCAGAGTTAAGACCTGTGACCAATAATATCTGTAAGCATGGGAAATTCAAAGCCCACACAAAGAGGGTACACATCAATAAACTCTGGCTGTTGCTGCATGAACCTTGCTGTGTATATGTCACATTCCTGTCCCCACCATCAGTGACAGGCTACAGCCTCCCTCACCCCAAAGCAAGCCCAAGATGATTCTTAGCACAGCTGCTAGGTTTGGCTTACATTCTTTTCCTTGTTTACTTGCTTGTTTCAGGTGATTGAAGAACGAGTTTTCACTTTATTTAATCTCAGCACTTTGACTTTCAGTCCAAAGTCCCAGTCAGGTATCTTCAGAGAGGCTTCTTTAGTTGTAGCTTCTTTATACAGTTTTTGTTATAATGGGCAAAACTTTGTATCAGTGTTTGAGGCATGAACTATTTCAGACTCTGACAGATGTGGACAGTATAAGTACATGTGTAACAAGTTCAATTTCGCTGTCCAGTTGCTCCGACTACTCCAGTGTGTGAGGTACCCAGCTCCGCAATGACAGGAACAGTCGTGCAGATGAGTTGTAAGGAAACTGAGGGCTCCCCTCCATCGGAGTACCAGTGGTACAAGAATGGTGTTGCCTTGCTGGAGAAGACAGGAACAGGCAGTGCTAGAGCAGCAAACATAACTTACACCATGAATAAAAAGTCTGGCACTCTGGTAAGTGTAATAACCAACTCTGTCATAGACAGCTATCAAGGAGACCAAATTTACTGTTCAGTAAAATGACACACAGGGGTCTAAATCCGAAAATTCACATGGTCTTTGTTGGAGGTCAATGTCATGCTGAAATGTGCTGAGGAATGTAGAAGGTGGTTTGTGCCTCAAACCAGTGACAGGCCATAGACATTTAATGATACACACAAACTGGGGGAGGTGCAAGGCTGCAGTAGTGATAACTGAGTCTAGAAATACATGACAAATTTTGCCTTGTCAGTTGGTAAACTAGTGCCAGGTAACAATGAGGTTTTGGTATGGCAACAGAGATATATTTGACAGAACCTTGAATTTGGAATAGTAGCTTCATACACTTCAAGGGGAGTGCATCACTCAGGGCAGTACAGAATCTCTGCAATCCAGTGCCATTTACAAATTCCCATTCAGCACCTGTGAAGTCAGGGGGAATGAGCTGGGACTGTAAGCAAGCTTAGTTCTTCATTTTAGTTGTAGTTTGTTTTGTGGTTTGTGGTGTTGGGTTCTATTTTCCTTCAGAGCTGGCTGTCTCTCTCATTCTTCCCCCATTAGCTGATCCTTCAAAAGAACTTGATGCTACTTAAGGAGCTGAGATTTTGCAGAAGTAAAGAGCTGTTCTAAGAACAGTACTCTTGTGCAAAATCAAACATGGAAACAGAAGTATGACTAAGCATTCAGATGTTCTGAAAACAATCACGGAAATCAGGCAGACTAGTCAAACTTCCAAATCACTTCTGAAAATATCAAAGTATGGCATACATTAAAAAGAAACAGTTAACAAGTCTAATAATTGGGAAATTAGAAATACTGGAACTGACGAGGTCAGTTTCTATCTATCTCCATGTTACAGATCAAGTGAGAGCTTTAGAAAAGCCCTGCCTTAGGCTTAGACTTTTTGCAACAGCTCTACTTAGGTGACCTGCACCTAAATCACTCTGGCTCACAAGTTCTTAAGAGTGGACAATTTGTTCTATTATAAAACAAAGGTATAGGGACAGAATTTTATCATTTATTTCTTTCTTAAATATCCCACCATAGCTTAGGTTAGACAATATTAAAATTAAAACAATGTCCTTGTTCAGGAAAAACTGTTTTCCTGTGAAACAAATGGGATTCCTTGTGATAGAAAACTGCAAAATTTTGTAGTTTTAATTCAATAAGTAACTCATTATAGAGTTTTGTACTCTATAATGAGTTACTTATTGAATTAAAAGAAAGTAACAGACAAGAGGCCTTAAACAGTTATTTATTACACAGTGTAAAATAAAATAACTACTTGTGGATTATATAAAAGTGCATGACATTAAGGAACCTATATTACAGCTAGCAAGGAAACAGTATAGGTTAGGAGTCAGTGTAACTCACCACCGAATTGCTGATAGCATACACATTGTCCTTACACTCAGCCCCCAGGAGAGGAACCACAAAGTGGGGTCCTGACTTTGGGGGGGAGACCCCACACATTTCCAGAGAATGTGCAGAACATTTCTGCTTTGTGAAAATATGGTGTAGCTTTTATAATTTGTAAAGTGAAGTGTATGTCAGTCAGAAATTCCAGCTTGTCTTTCCATATCTGCTTCCACAGCAAGATGTTTACTGTCAGCTGGAAGCATCAATCCCATGGCAATGAAATGATTCACTGCAAGATAAACTATCCTGATTGAGTTACTTCACCAAGGCTCGTGTGAGGCTCATGTGAGAGCATGATGCTCTGAGTTATTGCATCAACTAACAAGCAACAGATAAGCTCTTCTCTGGTGAGGGAAGATGTCCTGCCACAGTCTCATTTTCATTTCATTTTCATTTTTACAGCAGTAGTACTTGATAAATAGTATGGTTTAGCATTTCTCTGCTGGAAGAAGACAAAGTGCATTTTTGGAGGGTCAAGAACCACCCAAACAATTCCTTACTTCTGAAAAATTTCAGTTGACAATGCATCGTAAGTAGTATGTGTCATGTTTTTTGAAGGATCAGTTAATGGGGTTGTTGTTTTGATAAAATGAAGAAACTGTTTGATTTCAGGTATTCTGAAATTAGAGCATATCTAAAAAAGTGGATATTATTGGAAAGTTCTGGTCCACTGAAAATTAATTTCCTTGTAGATATACTCCACTGAGTTAAATGTCCATCTAAAGGAACCTCTTAAGCAATAAGCAGAAGTTGAAGAACCAGGGAATGTAACCAGGGAGCTGTTACAAGGTTGAAATCGACCAGAATTTCTTGCCTTCAGGTTTTTTTGGGTTTCATTTGTTTAAAACAAACAAATCTACATTGACATGTGAAAATTTCTATCCTACAGGATTTTTCCCCCTGTTCTGACAATGGTTTTGGACTCTTTCTTAACAGCTGTTTAATACAGTAACAAAGAATGACACTGGAGAGTATTTCTGTGAAGCCTCCAATGGGATTGGATTATCTCAGAAATGCTCAGTGAAGCGAATGCAAGTTGGTATGTGTGAAAGAAAATAATGGTGGAAAACAGTCTTGCAGTAGGATTTATGTCATTACATGGTACAACTAAGAATGTAAGAACAGATTGAATTAAATATTTTTATTTGATTGTGGCTTTTGGGAGGAGGGGAAATAATAAGTTCCTTATCACCATAATTAGGGTTTAGATTGCTAAACACTGAATTCACAGAAAATCATCAGCCATATGAGAGCTTTAATATTTCCAAATGCTTTTGTGGAAGGCTTACAGAAGAGTGTGCCAGTCCACTGGGGTGTTTTCTTCACATAAAGCCTCCCTTTTGGGATTCATTCATGGGAAATCTTAATGTAACAGTCTGTAACAACCCAAAATGTGTGAGGGTTTTTTTTGCAAAATATACAACTGGTTCTTGCAGATATCATAGGAAAGCAAGTGGTAACAAATCCTAATAACTACTGCAGGGAAGATCCTGGTCAAGTGCTCCATAAAGCAGCACTCAGAACTGCAAAGTTCCATATGGTGCTTTCATGGAACTTAGCTGAAAATCACTGTGTCATGGCTGTTACTGCATTATTGGTGGATTATGAGCAAATGTTCCTCAAGCTATTGAGATACAATCACTTTGTGAAAATATGCACTAAGTCCTAAATTGCTGTCACCCTAAATTGTGCAAACATTTGTTAGGTTTTGGGGTAAAAATCCCAACCATATATTAAAATATGCTTAAAGTTAGGATCCAAATAATTGGAAACATAACAAAAACCTATGAAAATGTTTCTGGTTCTTGATAATTTTGGTTTTCCTAAAATATATGATATTCTGAAGCTCTTAGTATATCAGGATATGGGTGTGGTCTTTGTCATGGTTGAAGTCAAGCCATCACCTTAAAAATGGCCAGATGTTTCAGTAGCCTGCTGTAGAGTTTAACTTCAGGCAACTCAGCTTTACTGTGTTGTATTTTTAAAGCCTTGCTATTTAAAAATGTAAAAATCACTGCATTTCAAAAAACTTATTTGAAGAGTTCTTTAGAAGTGGAACTCAATTGCCATCAGCTGTTTCAGTTGTGTTAAGCAAATAACTATATGAAAAAACTTGCTTAACATTTACAAAAATTTCAAGATGTTTTTCTTCAGAGACATGTGACTTGGGTAATACTTATCTGGGGTAGATATGATAAGGAATATGTATCCCTTGGTCTTTCTTATTCTTTCCTTACTTTTGACCCAAACGAAGCAGTTGATGCATACCAAGCACTTCTGTTAAAGTGGCTGTGGTACATTAGTGCTCTTTTACTGCTTAAATACATCTAACTGTTGCTAATTAACTTATGCATCTTGGGCCAAAGCCCACCTATAGATACAAAAATGTCTGTGGTAATTAGGGGAAAATCCAGCCAGTGGAAATTTTTACAATTTAGAACATAGGACTTCTGCTTTATAATTACAGATGACCTTAATCTAAGCGGTATCATTGTGGCTGTAGTAATTGTGGCTCTGGTGATGGTGCTGTGTGGCCTTGGAGTATTCTATGCTCAAAAAAAGGGCTACTTTGCAAGTAAGTAGAATAAAATCACTCCTTCCTTGAGTCAGAGAATGTCTGTCTTTAGCAGTGTTTCCATGACACTCTCTCTTGCCTAGAGAAGCTGTGGGTGCCCTGTCCCTAGAAGTGTTCAAGGACAGGTTGGAGTCCTGAGCAACTAGATCTAGTGCAAGGTGTCCCTGCTTATGGCAGAGAGTTGGAACCAGATGATCTTTAAGATCCCTTCCTACCCAAACCATTCCATGATTTTATGATTCTGATGATGTCCTCCTTTCCATGAAGGTTCTAACTCCATGGTACTGAAGCTGGAGAGCATTAAAACAGCAATATTTTGTGCAGATATTTTTATTCTGTCAACATTTACTGCAAAAGGTACTTTGCAAATGACACGGAGATGTTTGTGTAGTTGCTTAAGGCTACCAAACAACAATCTACAGAAAGCAACGAGCCTGACTCTGGTTCTTGGAACCTGTCCACCCTATTTTTGATAAGGAATGCCTAAGAAAGACAAAATAAAATTAAACCTGTTTTAGTCAACAGTGCCTGACCAACTAAGTTCTGATGAAAGGGAAACTAAATTAACTGTCTTCTTCCTCTGGGTCATGGAAAAAGTTTGCTTTTAGGGATTGCTGCATAAAGCCTGACATCCAGCAAGCCTCTCTGTAGCCTTTACATTGGTACCTATAGGCTTGAGCACAGCAACAATAGATGTCAAACATTGGAGTCTGAAAAGGTCGGCTGCCTGAAATTACCAGAGGCTGCAGAGCTGCTCGTTAGAGTTCACTTGGAGCTTCATTGACCCTTGAAACCTAATCTTTCTTCTGCCTAAACTCACTACACCAAAAAGAGACATTTGGTTCAGAAACTCCTTCTAGAAACTGAAGAGCTGAATATTCTAGAAATAACTATTTCAAAGAACTTTAAAACAGCTAAGGAAAACTGTTCATGTGCTAATTCTTTTTTTTTTCCTTTCTTTTTCAGAGGAAAGTTCTTCCCAGTAAGTATGCAAGTAGTACATAAATCACTGCAAACCTCATTTACATTTCAGATGACTTAGTAACTATAATGATTTTTACAGCCTTTCTAACATGATTCTTGTGCAATAGCTTTCTTGACACTGAGATAAACCTGATCCTACACACTAGCTGGTGTCCTTAATAGAAACCAGCGTGCTGGTCAGAATGTGAATCATTACATTGCTGTGGTAAATACACAGAGATGTGTCTTTTTACATAGTTACAGCTTACACTTCTAACTCAGCTATTCATGTGTCTCCTCTTCAAACTACACAAAAGACAATCAGAACCAAATTGAACTGCTCTCATATCTGTATCTACAGGTTATTTCAGGAAGTGTTTTGTGAAAACATAACTGGTAGAAACTTGCTGACAGTATCTGGTCTATTCCTTTGATATGGATTTATTTCACTCAAATTTCTTAGTAGCGAGTCAGAATTCTTCAAGCTATTTTAGTTCTGGCCATGAGCTAGACAAAAAGTGTAACTGGAAGACTTGGAAAGACGAGCTAGAGAAGGAGTTTGGCAGTGGTTTATGAGATAATGACTGATATCTAAAACCATTCAATGGATTTGTTATTGTAAGTTTTTTCTAAGAGGAGAGGAAAAACCCCTGAGGATTGCTGGAAATCTGGAGAAATGCATTCATATATAAGGCTTTCAAAGGGATAAAGCCAACCCCAGAAAAGTCACTATTTAACCTGTATTCCTTTCCTGCTCTATTAACAGAAAGAAGACAAACTATCAATCTACAAGTGAAAAGGCAAGTCTTTTGTGTTCACTAGTGTGTTTTAGATATCTTCAAAGTTCCTTACATCTGTAATGTCTTTCCACATGTACACAAACTCCTCACTCCTGCTGTGCCCGTACCTGGCAACACTATATCTGCATTTACAGCTTCCTGTTGCATGGTGTTAAATGCAACACAGGTGCAGCACTTTGCTGCGTACTTTGCATCTTCTTGTACATATTGATTAAGTAACTGAGACACAGTCCAAGACAGCAATGAGAGAAAGACTGGGCCCTAACTCTTCTAAGAATAATGTGGGTCAAAAGACTTAACTAAATATGGAAGCTGAATTTACTACTTCACCCCCACTTCCTTGAGTCGGCTCAAAGGGCTTTTACTACATCCACAACTTTCCAGCTTTTCAGAATAGTGCAAAAAGAATAGAGTTCTAAGTAAAATTTCAACTAGGAGTGACTTAATATCACTTAATATCACAGCTTAAGGACAAGAGGAGTTAAAGTAGCATAAGTAAAACTGATATAACCTTAAAAGATCCCTGAACACCACCCATTTTCTTAATCAAAACAAAACATACTAAATTGCATAAGCTTAATCCTTGACTTAGTATGTATATAAGAAACTTCCTGAAACCAACTGTTTGCTCTGAGTGAGAAAGATAAAGCTTTGAAGAGCTATGGTATCTGTTTATCATTGTTAATGCAGTTTAAAATCTGTTGCTCTGAACAGAGCTGTTTGATACCTGTATTTAGGGATAGGTTGCTACTTCTGTGTTGAGTGCATTTTATAGACCTCCCATCTCAGAAAAGAACATTTTCTAACAGCACATCAGACACATTTCTTGTCAAGCTCAGTGCCTTAGTTCCTTCTGAAATGTACACTAATATTAACCTGCTTAAAATCTTTGAGCTATTTTTTATTGTAACTTTGTTTGCTTCATTTAGGATTTCAAGCATACCAAGTCCTTTGTTATTTAGAAGATTTCAGCCTCTGTGAGGGACATCAAATTACTACTTGTTATACAAAAGTATCAATGTCCTGGTTTCAGCTGGGATAATTTTCTTCATAGTAGCTGTGTTTTGGATTTAATATGAGAATAAAGTTGATAACACACTGATGTTTTAGTTGCTGCTGAGTAGTGCTTACTCCAAGTCAAGGAGTCCTCAGATTCCCATGGTCTTCCAGTGAGGATGTACAAAAGAAGCAGGGACAAGGCACAGCTGGGACAGCTGATCTGATTTGTCCAAAGGGATATGCACAGAATCACAGAATCATTGAATAAGCTGCGTTGGAAGGGACCCATCAGGATCATGAAGTCCAACTCCTGGCCCTGCACAGGACACCCCAAGAATCACACCATGTGCCTGTCACATTGTCCAAACATTTCTGGAACTCAAACAGGCTTGGTGCTTGGTGACTGCCTTCACGCCAGAACATCACACCCAGTATTCAAACTGGGGACCTGGACCAGGAGGAGCCAACTGCTGCTGGGGAACAGGCTGGTCATCAGTCCATGGGTGGTGAGAAACTGTCGTGCATCATTTGCCTTTCTTGGGCTTTACTCCTCTCTCTCCTTCTCACTACAATTCACATTATTGTTGTTTTTATTTATCATTAGTATTATTAGTATCTTATTTTACTTTGTTTCAATTATTAAACTGTTGTTTTCTCAACCCACCAGTTTAACTTTTTTTCCCCAGTTCTCCCACTGGGCTGGGGTGAGCGCAGTAAGCAAGCAGCCACACGGGGCTGAGCTGCTGGCAGTGCTTTTTGGCATCCAACAAGGCACTCAAAAGGTTGAGATAAAACCAGATCTGACTAGAGCATGTTAAAACAAGTTTGTTATATGCCTTCATTGTATTGGTTTAATAGCTGCTGGTCACCATATTGATTCATTTACTCTAGGCCTGGGCTAAGGTTATCACTGTGTTGTTCTGTGTTGTACTGGTTTGTGATATGATAGAATGGCTGGTTGTGAGCCTGCCTGGTGCGTGTCCCCACTGTCCTTTGGGAGCCATCTGCTGGAAACTATCCACAGTTACATCTACTGCCTTTTACCCTCAGAGAGCCAACCCATAGGAAAAACACCTTCCTTACCCTCCAGGATGATTACAATAGCATTTGAGAATTTTAAAGACTTTGCTTATCCTGTGACTACCCTTGAAACCAACCTGGTCCTTTTGGTAACCATCAGTTTGTTGCTGCATATGGTTCAGGCCTTCTTTAGGGTTAGGAAATGATCTGAGACAATCGAAACCCCACTGACATGTACTGTACCTACACAAACTTCAGTAACAGGACAAGAGGCAGCCAGTCAATCCTTATTCCTGAGTGAGCTGCAGGATATATATAAATATTTCAGCTGTTGTCCTGATGAGCACACTACCACCTAGCTCTTCCGATGCTGGGATAACGGGACTAATGGATTGGAATTAGAGCATAGGAATCACTTTCTAAGAAAGCAAGCATTGACAAGGTGATTGCAAGAGAGACACAAGTGCCCAGCCTCTGGCAGCGACTCCTGTCAAGCCTGAAGGAAAGGTATCCGTACAAGAATGATATTACATGTCACCATGCAAGTGGAAAGATATCCAGTACTTGAGGGAATTAGCCACGCTAGAGATTTATTTTGACCTGGACAATACAAGGTCCCCCACAAATCCAGACCAATTCCTTTGCACATGACCCATGTGGTGGAAGTTTGTAGAGTGTACCAAGAGTACACACCAACCCACTGGCAACGATAATCTGAAAAGACATCACACCACAATCTGTGGATAGAGTGGCTTACCATCTCTGGGAATTTGAAGACAACCTCTCTTCCCCTCTCATCTGTGGAGAAACTATCAGATAAACTGTGCCAGGAGTTTCATCAGTTCAAAGAGGTTATGTTCTATTCCTCACCTCTACAGACCCATGCTAATGACAGTAAGCATTTGCACAAGAGGGAGGATATGGAAGGGACACACCATGGGATACCCTGTGGGTTTAGCTGAGAGACCACAGAGAAGGCGTGAAGAATTGGGATGGGAGACCTACCGCGACCCTCAAGACACGAATTGTAAGGAAAACAATCCCAAATGGGTGTTCTTCCAGGAAAGCTGCTACTCCCATCTCCACTGGATGGTTTCCCAGGCAGAGTGGAAGGGCTGAATTTACTCCTGATCCTATGGAAAGAAATTCTAATCCATTTCTTCAAAATGTAAGCTTAGATGTGGGTTTTTTGAAAATGCAGATTCCAAACTAGTCTGATTGTAAGCCCTTTTTATCAAGTGATTTAAAAGAATGATTTCACATGGGACCCTGAGCGACACCAAGCTTTTCAACAGAATAAAGTAGAAATACTTGAGAAACACTTAGACACTTGGGCCAAGGAACATGGCATTTATAGAGGAACATGGGTATATTGTATCATGCACCAGCTGAGAAAACCACATGATCCAATGGACTGTTAGACTACACTGAGAGAAATGGCCAGGGGGAACCTTCAAACATTGGGATGCACATTGGCAAAGGCCATCTGGTGAGTCAGCACTAATTTGCCAAGTGGGCTGGCCCTGCCCCATCAAAACTTTTACTGTAGAAGAGAATAAAGTTCCCGTAGTGCACATGAAAACTGTGCTGTGGAAGACAGTCTGTGTTGTTCCTGCCTTGGGCAAAGGCAAGCTCATCTGTGGGATTGCTTTTGTTCAAGGGCTTGGGCACACTTGTTAAGACGAGAGAATGGGCAAGTCTGGTTTGTGCATTGAGTGGATTTCACTGAATAGCCACTGCATTGTGTGATATTAATTGCTGTGAAATGCTGTGTATTAGCACTTGTACATCAGATGCATGCCCACCATTGTACCAGGCACCTCATGGTGCCTGTCTCCACACCTCCAGCTTTGGGGATCTGAACCCAGCTCCCCTTCAACTGCTATATTAATGAACTTTGTTGTAACTGGACAAGCAGAGCAGTGACAGAATCAGAACTAGCTTCAACATGCAACAATCCAACACCAGACACCCTCTTTCCTGCCCTGAAAGACTGTTTATGACACTCACAAGTCACGACTGTAAAAGCCAAAAGTCATGGACTGAATTAATTCAATGGACTTCTACAGGGATTGTCTATAGATTAAGGAAATGGTATCTGTGTGTGCATCTATAAAAAGATGGGGAAGGGCCTGGTATATCGGGAAGTGTGGGATTCAGTATGGTATGGAGTAAGCAGCTGATACTTTTCTGGTTTCAGCTGGGATTTAATTTTCTTCCTAGTAGCTGGTACAGAACTGGTTTTTTTAATTAGTATTACAGTCATGTCAATAACACAATAATGTTTCAGTTGTTGCTCAACAGTACTTACCCCGATTCAAAGACTCTTCAGTGTCTGATGCTCTGACAGTGAGAAGGTGCTCAAGCCACGAGGGAACAGGGCCAGGACCCTGACCTGAACTGGGCAAAGGGATGTAACATCATGCCCAGTATTTAAACTGGGGGGAAGTTGGCTGGGAGGGGCCATTTGCTGCTGGGGAACAGGCTGGGCATCAGTCAGTGAGTGGTGATGAGCACTTGTGCTCCCCATCACTTGTGCTTCTCAGGTTTTCTCTTTCTCTCATCCTCCCATATTACTACTTTGGTTCAATTATTTAAGTGCTTTATCTCAACCCACGAATTTTGTTTCTAATTCCCTTCCCTCCAGTAGGGGGAAGGGACAGGGTGTGAGCCAGAGGCTATGGGATGCTTAGTTGCTGGCTGGGGTTACACCACAACACCAAGGGATCTTTTGGCCTCTGCTCTGTAAATATTCCATGTCTTACCTGCTGAGAATAGAAACTGCCAATATTTAGTCAACCTAGCTGTGATAGCATTTCAAAAAAAACCAACCCCCAAATAAACTTGAAGACAAATTATCTTGTATATTCAATTTAGTTCTGTGTGAAAGCTTCTCATTTTGTTCATACATAGATGCAGCAATACAAGATTCACTCTTGCAGCTTGGAACAATCTTCAAATAATTTTCATAGATGATCTCACTACTTGTGTCTCAACCATTGTCAAGGGCTCAATTTCTCCTGCAATTCTGATTTACTAGGACTTAAAGAGATGATTTTGGCAAATCTGATACAATTTCAAAGTGTGTAGAAGTAAACTCACTAGGCTGATGAAATAAATCTTCCTGTAATAAAAGCTCAAGCAGTGTTTTAGTGTTCAATGTGGAAGTCTCTGTCTCTGTAGACTGCATATGTAGTTTCATTCTGAAGAAAAATCATGTCAATACAATTCAAACTGTAGTATGAAGACTCTGTCAAAGTGTTTATGTAGTTTCTCAGATATGATTATTATAAATAAATAGCTCCTCAGAAGCTAAAGTGTTTGTGTCAATAGTTCAGTCGCAGAAATTCACACCTTACAACCTCTTTAGCAGATTTCCTTTTCTTCTGGAAGATTAACTTCATCACCTTTGTGTTCATTGATGCAGTGTAGAATTAGGGTATTTGTGCCTATGCTTTTGACCTCCATCACTACTGTAGAGCTTTGCTACAGACTTAAGGTTCATGAAGATTTTTTTTTTCTGCAGAAGCTTTTTGGATAAACTCAACAGAACAAATAGTTCCTTCCTGGTATATCATTACAAGTGTTATAATATCTAAGCATTAAAACATAACACACAAAGGAGTCTTCCAGTTAACACTGAGCCTCACTACTCAGCTGCCTCTGTCATGTGAGAGTTGATGATCACAGCTAGCTACACTTACCATGCAATTAAGAGCTTCTTCACACCACTGAAATCAAACTGAAGTACTACATTTATTAAATTACAATAGGTGCCATGTTCAGCAACTCCATGGCTGTACATTGCTGTCTGGTGTACAAGCTGCAGAGATCACTTTGGAGTCTCCTCAAACTTGGGCTCTACAGGAGGAATGGGAGAGAGAAAATTCCTATTAGTCTCTTTTTATTCCATCTTCAAACACCACAATTAATTTGTAATTCAAAGAAAATTAACCATTACTTTGGCAAGCTAAAGCAGTACATTACAGTCTACACTCCCCCCTGACTGATTAAATGTGGGCAGCAGTAACCAGCAACTAGGCTGGAGACAGGTCTTTTTCACCTTGTGGGAGTTATGTATAAAGGCTAAGCCTCAGTAATATTCTGCCTAAACAGCTTTTAGTGACACCTGGGATAGGGGAGAAGGCAGCAGAGAAAATGAAGAAGTCAACCAGAATGTTACTGGACAAGTATTTCCAACATAGCTCTAAGAACAAGTAATCTCTCTTCTCGGCCTTTCATTAGTGTATCATCAGTGCACATTAACAAAGAGGAGCACACAATTTCAACTCAACTCAGCAAGATACTCTTCACATGCAAACACTTACTGAGGAGTTCTTGATGTCAAAGGTACAGGCTCACAAAGGTTAGGGCTTTGGGCACTTGGGCTACTAATGCCTACTGTCTTTAATACGAAGTCTGAGAGGCAAGGGTCAGCTTATAGTATACATCCCTAAGGTAAAAATATTGAGGTCCCCAAGGTAAAAAAATTGATGTTCCTACTCATATAATTGCTCATATTAATTACAATTTGAAACCTAATTGAAATTATATCAAGGACAGGCAACAGGTAGCAAGAGAACAAAGTCATGTTGTGTCTGTGCTTTGCTCCGTTCCTATGGTCAAACAAATTCTTTTTCCTTACAAAAACAAGTAAAATTTTAATAGGCATAGTTTCACATACGACACAGAAATAAAACTGAATGTAGAGAAACTAGATCCCTAAAATTGTGGAAAAATAAACCATAGATCCTACTTTACAGGTACTCTGTTTTATCTGCACCACTAACAACCTGACCCCAACTTTGCCCAACAGAAATACTACCAAAACCCAGAACATTTTCAGGAGTGTTCCAAGTCTAATTAGAACTCCCAGACACTCTGATCAGAACTACAAGTTGCTGACTATGGTTGCTTGGCCTTGGCTGGCTTCCAGATACCCACCAAGCCTCATGCTGTCTGCCCTTTCCCTTCCACGCTAAAACAAATTTAGAGCAGTTAAACAGAAATCATATCCAAATAGCTGAAGAAAAAAGGTTTAATGTAATTTAGCCACAAAATATTCATAAGTAAGGAAGTTAAGTCCTATGTTAATTTTCTGAAATCAGTGACTCTCCAGAGGAGCTTACAAAATCAAAAGTCATAGTTTGGATGATGTTAAGACTAACTGATTTTCACATTATAGTCTGCTGATCTTTTTGGCAAGGTGAGAAAAATACAGACCCTAGGCTATTTCTATTTGAGCTCTTTCTTAAGAGTGTCTGAAGGACAATTAAAAAAAACCGACCTGACTGTAAGTTTTGATAATCATTAGCATAATGAAGACCACATCCCTGCTAGAAAAGGCAAATAATCAAACCAGGAGTCACATGGAAACAGATGTGAACTGTGCAAAAGTGTAAGATTCCCAGAGGGCATTTTACACCAAATTAACAGTACAAATATAAACTAAAGGGGAATTTAAGAAACCTGGGAGTGAACATGTCTCTACTTGCAATTAGAATTCAGTAAGATTGTTAACTCACCCTCAAATTTAAATTCTGGAAACTTGGTGAGATCTCCTTCACCATACGCCCGTTGGAGTCTTGCAAGGGATTCATTCATATCTTTTTGAAACTCAGGTCCTGCATCAACAGGCCCTCCAGCTTGCCTAATAAACATTAAAACTTGTGATTAATGATTCAGTTCTAGTATTTCACATGGAAAATTCTACGTTTTCAAGCCCATTTATAAATTAAAACCTTTCTAACAGCCAGCCAAAGGAAATAATTTAAAATATTTCCAAAACTCAATATATGACACCTTAGGGGCCTCCTTACCTTACACACAAACAAGATTCTCAGGGTAAAGGTTTTCTGCTGTCAGTGAAGAAAATCCAATTATTAGGGATGAAAATCCAAGCCTTTTGAGACAAAGGGTGGTCTTATAAGGCAAAACACTGATGAGTATGGAGGTTCTCCAGCTTTTAATTTTGTTTGTTCCAGGTGTGAATTCCTAACAAAACTGTGATTTGCACCTCTTTTGTCTCTGAACTAGTTATCTCAGTTAGTAAAGCTTAACTGTTCTTACCAAGAAAATGCATTTTGAAATAGTAACTCTTTAGACTGCCAGCACTCAGTTGTACCGGCAAAGGATCCATGCTTAGAATTGGTAAAACCACCAAATATCTGCCTCCCTACACAGATGGGTTTGTAGGTAGGGATAGACACAGATACCAGTAGAGCTAAGAGAATACTTCCCAAGAATAAATTACACAGAATTACTATAGTTTTCGTTTCCTGGTCAGCAGTTCATTCAAACATTACAAGAATCTAAGATTCTATTTAAAGGAACTGCTTATTAACTTAAGATGCTAAATGGACCATCCTGATAATCCCATTAATTCTCAATTGGTTTTGAAAGCTATTTCCATTCAGCTTCTGGAAACAAGACTACAGAATAACTGTTTTCCCCAGGAAAAAAAAAAAAAAAACCAAAAAAAAAAAAACAACACCCAAAAGAAAAAGAAAGAAAGGGTTTGTTTAGTTTTTTCCCCTCTATTTATAGGACATGTAGATGGGTAAAAATTAACATACCAGTACATTCATGCAACGTGCAAGAGATCTTAACTGTGTGGCTTAACTGCCCAAGAAGAATGGCATCAGATTTTTTCTTAAGGGGGAAAAAAACCTGGTATTTTCTATTAGATATGCAAGAACAACCTTTCCCACTAGTGATACCGTAAGTGTTGCAGGAAAACACACCTTAAATATTTACAGACCAGCCTACAGAAGTATCAAACTGTGAAAAATCAAAACACTTCAGGTCTGATGTTTTTATGTCAAAATCAACAGATCTTCCCCTTTTGCCATCAGCCCCCTCCTTAAGACAATTTCCTTTACTTACTTGCTCTTCGTGTTGTACTCTCTGATCTTGTCCACGAAGAGCTTCTGGACGGGGTCGAGCTCTTTTGCCTTGTTGAAGACAATCGCAGAGAGCCCAATGTTCCTGCGCAGATGAACGGACACAGCGGAGTGGAAAAGGGAGGAAAGCCGCAAGATCTGCCGCAGGATCATGGTGGCACTGCTACTTTAACCATTAATAAAAAACGAAAGGAGGAATAAAAAATTAGTCACAGAGATATAATAAATGCATTAAAAAAGCAGGGAAAAAATAGCTCGGAGCTGAAACCAGGAAAGTGTTTAAAAGAGATTTCCTTTAAGATATTATTAAGATAAATGCATAAGAAGAAAGAAAAATGTACTTTGGAGCTAAACTTTAAAGCAGAGAGTTAGCCAAAGGTTATTTAAAACAGCATGGGGGGGAGGGGAAATTCCAGCAACCACTGAACTCGAGGCCACCGTGATCCCAAGGCTGCAGCTCCGCGACCCCTTCGGTACGGAACCGCGACAGAACAACCCAGACAAACCGTGAATCCTGCTCTTCGCCTTGTTTAAGTAGGAAGAAAGGCGACACTTCCAACCCCAGAGTCACCTTGGCCGAGCCGCTGCCTGCGCTCGGCCCCGCCGCCCTCGCAGTGCGCGCCGGGAGCCACCATCCCCCCCCGCCCCCTCCACCCGCACACCCGGGGCTCCCCCATCCGCACACGCAGCCCGGCCCCGCTTAGCGCTCACTGGGACCTGGCAAAGCGCGGGAAGAGCCGCGGGAAGAACCCCGGGACATCCCAGCACTCACCGTCCCCGCACAGAGCTACTTCCAACTGAAGCCAAGAGGCTCAGGGCCTTCCGGAGCCGCGGGTGCCGCCGGGAGTGGTAGTTCGTGCGGGGGCGCGGCGGTGTCGCGCGTTTCCCCGCGCTGGGCCTGCGCGCCGCCCCGATTCTGGCGCAGCCCGCTCCTGGACCCGCTCCCGGAGCCGGTCCTGGACCTGGAGCTGGGGGAGTTCCCGGACGCGGACGGACGGCGGGACGTGTCGGTGCGGCGGGCGAGCGGACGGACGGACGGACGGACGGTGGCGGCGGCGGGTGAGCGCGGCCCGGCCCGTGTTTTGTTTCCGTTTCTCTCCCGGCGGCTCCGCGGTCCCATTTCCGTTTCGGGTTCAAACAACGACACGGAGGCGCCGCGGGAAGCGGGGCCCACGGGGAGGTTGCGCCTTGGCGGCCGCGGGGAAAGGCCCCGGGGATCGGGAACCGAGGGCTCCCGCCGCGGTGATCGCGAGGCCTCCCCGGCGCGTGGAAACTTATCCCCGCTCGTAAAAACCTTGTTTTGGCTGAAAACTTAACAGGATGTGTGGTGTCTTGTGGTTCTCCCCTTGCAGTGGTGAGAAGCCCCTCGAGTGATGTGACCAGTTCTGGGCCGCTCTTTCCGAGAAGGACATTAGGGGGGCTGGAGGGAGTTGAGAGAAAAGCAGCGGAGTTGGGAAAGGGTCTGGACAAGTCTGATGAGGAGCAGGGGGGACTCACCTCGGGGAAAAGGAGGCCCAGGGAGCACCCTGTATCTTTTTACAATTCCCAGACAGGAGGTTGCAGCCAGGTGGGGTTGGGGCTCTGCTCCTCTGCAACCCAATAATAAAAGAGTCTTAAGCTGTGCCGCGGGAAGTTTAGGTTGGAGAGTAAGAGGAATTTCTTCACTGAAGGGGTGATTAGATATTGGAACAGGCAGCCCAGGTGGAATCACCGTCCCTGGAGATGTTAAGGACTGGACGTGGCACTTAGTGCCATGGTCTAGTTGACGTGGTGTTCAGTCATGATGATTTTGAAGGTCTTTTCCAGCCTAATTGATCCCATGATCTTGTATAGTTTGCTTCCTAATCTTTGACCAGGTACATGCTGCACAGCCACAGCTCTCAGTTTGGCTTTATTTTCTCACTTCAGGCTGTTAGGGGAGTTAAACACATCGCATCTGGGGTGTTTTTCCCCCACCCTGTTCACTGCTCCATTGTCTCCATCATAAAACTGAATTGGTTCATGAGTTGTAAAAGCTGATCTGTAAAGGACAGGCTATCTGCTTTGTTACCTGCTTTGTGTTGGTATCTATAATTTGGATAATACGGATGGATAGGAACCATGTGCTGCACGCACCAGAGCTTCTCTGGGGCACAAATGTCTCCAGTGACTGGGTTTCAATATCAGCTGATTATGTAAATGAGCTCCAGAACTGGACCCCATCTTACAATTACCTGGTGGGGTAGCAACAATTCTACTCGTAGAGTTTGGGCCCATTTCACAGTGGGCTCATTCCTTGCTTAACTCCTTGTCTTCTAGGGAAAAGATAGATCTTAAACAGGACAGGGGGACTACTCTCCTTACTATAAAAGGTACTGGAATAGCATTGGGCTGTAACATGGGAAGAAGGCTCTGTTGACAGATGCCTTCGTGTATGTTAGTGGAGGTCAGCTTTCTTCTTGGCTAACAGGTAAGTCTTAGGCTTGTTAGGAGAAAGTAGAAAACAGAAATCAGTAGGCTGAATCCTCCAGGAATCAACCATAGGTTTTATGTTCCTTTGAACAAATGCTGCTGTTGAAGTGTTCTTGCCACATGAACCCTCCATGAAAGCCAGGCTCTTTGAGCCTTCTTGTCTCTCAGTACCCTTCAGGGAAGGGGCAGGCAGTTCAGTCCCATCTGAACCTATATTCACTTTCAAACTCTGCATCATCCTGTAGGAACAAACTCCTAGACTTCATGTGAGATGTTTATATTGTAAGAAATCTCTTTATGCTAGTATAGGGAGCACTGAATAATTTTCCCCTTTAGGCCTCTATGAACTTTAATGAGTTTAGGTGTTTACATTATGTTGTTATTCTTTATAGCCATCTCCCTTCTTTGTATCTGTGCTCAGCAGAACTGTCTCTCTTTGTGTGGCTGCTCTTTGTGCACCTGCTTTTTGTGCCTGGGTTCCTCTTTCCCGCCCCTCCAGGGATCCAGAAATATAGCAAGACCTGAGAGATTCAACCATGAGCTGCCTTTGAAGAGGGAGTGAGCAGTTACTAGTCCCAGCTGCCAGTTTGGAGTCCAATCCATAGGGACTTCTAAATGCCTTAACTAATTCTGTACTGTTGCTGTGGGCAGTAATATTTTCTCACTCTGCGTCCCTTTGCATTTGTCCATATTGAATAATTCCTGCCAGAAATCTATCAAGGTGCTGAGTCATTTCTGTAAGTTTGCACTGTTTTCTCCATAAATAACATATGAATATGTCAAAGAACACAAATCCCAGCCTAACCCCTTTGTGACCTTACTGGTAAACTCCCTTCATCACAAAAAAAACCAATTTACCTTTGTTTTCTGGTTTTAGTCTGATTGCTAATGCAGAAAAGACATTCACCCCTTTTTTATCATATCAGTTTGCTTCTTTGGGAGTTTTCAACAAGAGACATTGCTCAAATCTTGGGTTTGAAATATTTTTTAACAGTCTGACAGATCACCTGTAAGCATGTGGGTGTCAGTGCATTCAGATATTTAAGCCTGTCTGCGTTCTTCAGAATTTGTGTTTCAGTCCTTCCCATTTATCATGACAATAATACATAAGATTAAGTGATACAGGAATTTGCCTATGAAGAAATATTTGCCTATGAAGAAATCATGCATCTTCTCCCCAACTGCCTCCTGCAGCATTTCATGTAAAATTCTGCTTACATTTATAAGCATCTTTCAGCCATGCTAGGAAGGTAGTTTGAATTTTCAGGTGTGCTTTGCTGTAGGTGGCCTGTAGCAACAACAAAAAAAAAATCCATAAATTTGGGTGCCTCCAAGAGAATCAGGCTTTGGGCTCTGTGCAAATGTCTTAATAGTCCCATGTTTGCTTCTAGAATATTTATTTGAGAACAGGTATAGTAATATATTTTGTAAAATATGAATTAGGTTTTGGATTTTTTTTTGGCTTTAAAAGGCTATTCTGGTATTTGATTTTAAAAATGTGTGATAGGGTACAAAATATTGTCTAGTCTTGTTGGTCTGTGACTTACACAAAAAATTCTTTTCTGTTCATAGCTCCGTTCTTAAAACGTTGCAGCCATGACTAAGAGAGAGGCAGAGGAGCTGATAGAAATTGAGATTGATGGAACTGAGAAACAGGAATGCACTGAAGAAAGGTATGTACTGTCCTTGCTTTTTGGGATCCTTAGGCAGCAATTAATTGACTAATTCATTTTTCTGTTTCTTGTCTAATTAAATGGTGGTTTTCCAGAAGATGTAGCCACTATAGGAAATCAGCTGTCATGTTCCTCAGCCTTTATTAGCTAAATCCCAAAATATTTTGCTTATCTCTTGCTATTTTATTAGTACTTTACTTTTCCTATTTTCATGTCTATAGTAGTATGTCTGTGTGTGTGCTGCAAACCTTTCAGCTTCAGTGGATCCTTCTGTAATTGAGATAGACCTTTCTATATCTCCAGTCCTTTGCTTTACTGTTATACAGGATTTGTACAGGATGATTTGTTTTTAACAGAGCAGAAATGATGCTTGGTATCTACTATACTATTGTTAGGGCCATTGAAACCATAAATACTGACGTAGGATACCTTCTGATTTAATAACCTCAACCTGGATTTTTAGTTTTGTATGCTTCCTTTCTAATTTTCACTACTGTGTTTGGAGGCTCAGAGCATCAGTTAATGTGTATATAGTGATGCAAACTGGTCTAAGCACAGAAGAGCAAAGAAAACTAATTCTCTGTGAATAAAACAGATCGAACACAGAAAGGAATGAAATCTAACCCAAAACTTAATTAAAACCAAATGAGTTTAGATGTTGATACAAAATAAAAATGGATATATTTTATTTAATACTAAAAGAGAGAAAGAGAAAAGAAAGAAAAAAAGCAATAGAGGTGGGAGGCGGGGTCAGGGAGTGTGAAAAATATTAAGCAGAAGCATGTCACCCTTCCAAGGGTCCCAGCGATATCTCATCGCTTCCCTTCATCTTGTCTTCTTGGTGCTAAGGGTCCCTGCTGAAAAGTAGAGAATTCAATGGATAATTATACATTTGGGCAGGTGAGAACATACAGAGGTGCCCACTCTTGGTGGGCAGGGGGCAAGTTTTACACTGTCCCTTGCAAGACTGCGGATCTGTTGCATCATGTAGGATCACGTGCAGTGCAGGGTCTGGGGACCCTTTGGTGAGGGGCCTTGGATGAGCCATGGCACCCCCTCAGCTGTCCCTGACACAGATGTGGCCTTCCAGGGGTGGGAGGCCCCACAGCTGGGCCAGTCTGCCCAGTGGAGGATGGGTGTTCACTGCACCTGGCCAGAGGCCATGCCACACACCCAAAATCTCTCCTCCTTCCCTGCTTTGGTGTAGGGATCTGTGCGAGCCTGGCAGCAGGAAAAACCTGGGGCTGGGGCTTCTACCCCAAAGGTGTTGGGCTTAGTTCTTTTGTGATAGATAAGTAATGCGATGGTTGACTCTCATAATCAAAGGGCAAATATTAGGTATATGTTAGAGAAGTTCTATAGTTATGTTTTACCCCACCTTGCATTGATATCACGAGGTGACCTGAGTAGTCAGGACATTTGGGAGGGTCAGCTTGTTACTATAGTGGCACCTGACCTCCAGTCAAGATGTAAAGAAGTTAACTCCATGCTGGACAGCGAAAAGGAGTCAATGGTCTGTGAAAAAAGAGTCAATAGACTGAACTTTGGGAGGGCTAAAGGGTTAAAAGGCGAAACATCCATTGTGTAGATGAGCCCATGGCAGGAAAAATCCAGGCACTGTAATATTTTGTCTATTCAGTCTTCTGTTGTATTTTTGATAAACCTTTTTTAAGGTTTAATAAACCTTTTAAAATTTTAGAAGTGCATATCATTTATCACACTCGTGTGATATTCTTTTCCCCCCAGCCCAGACTTAGGTCACTTTATTTTATCTGTCTTAACTTGCAGTTGAGGGCCTCAAGTCAGGAGGCCCATTCAGGGTGCAGTGGTGTAGTTCTTGTTACCCACTTTTGCTATAATAGGCAAAAGTCCTTCATAAAGATATTTAAGCCATATACCATTTCAGTCTCTAACAGGTATTAAGAACTGAGGCTGGTTAGGTTAACTACTCTTTAAGTACCTATTCTGGAGAATTGACTCAAAGCCACTTACTAGTTTCTTACTGTTCTAAGTTCCTTGTATATTTTTACTACTTACAGACAATGTTTGTGTACATTCTGGTTTCCTTCTGTAAACCAAGAGACTGTGTAAGGTCATTGTTATAAATGTGTCCCATAACAATGACATTTCCGAATGCTTGTGCCAATACTGTCGTTGTAGTGTTGGACAACCATGTCACGTGACTGATAGTTCCTTCAAGGCTCCATGTTGCTGTACTTCCTTCTGGTTGTTCCTTTTGTTCTTGTACTGACCAGTGAAAAGACATGGAAAGTTGCTATATATGAGTGTGAGCATTTTTTTCCTTCTATTTTCCCTGTCTGTGTTTCTGTGTTTGCTTTTAACTTGAATATCTTTTAAACACAGTCCAGGCAAAGCAAATAAAATTAGTTTACTCTACATGCAAGTTAACAACATATGATATGCTAACCATGGCTTACTGTCTTGAAAAATGTGATCTGAATCTTGGTATTTACCTGAGCTTTTTAGTGGTGACAGGGCGAAAGAAGAATTACACAACTGTAAAATTAATGAGACCAAATTTAGTAACTGACTCTACTCAAATGAAGAGTACTCAAACTAATACTGCATTGTCAGTTTTCACGTCAAGGGGGATCAGTTTGGCTAGCTCTGGATAGCGGCGATGCCAACAAGGACAAAAGCAAAAGGCGAGAGGCACTCTTTCTGCTCAGGACCAAAGTCCCACAGCTTTAATGTAGAACAACTCTGGGAGAGAAAAGAGGGAGCCTGGGAGAGGAAATGGCATCTGGGAGAGGAAAGAGACCGGGTACCTCATGGTGGGAGATTTTAAACCCCGAGGGAGGAAAGAAACTACAGCCAATGGGTACAACTGATGGGAGGGGTGAAGGGAGGAACCAGCCCGGGGGAAAACAACACCCCAGGACTTGGGGGGGTGTACAGAGCAAACCCTGTGATACAAAACAAACCACTCAGTGCAAAACAATAACTGAATAAACTACTCAGTGCAATACACTACCTCCTCCTTTTTTTTTTTTTTTTCCTAATAAAGTTAAAAGCATTGGGCCTGTTCTGATTCAGAATATGAATTTGTCCATCACTTTTGATTTGCAGGATAGTTAGATTGCTTTTGATCCACAAACTCTGTGTGGTTGACTTCTGAGGTAGCAGGGATTAAACTGTCTATGGCTTTTAAAATTAAGCAACATAGAATTCCAAACACTAACACAATTAGGAGAAAAACAACAAAAAACAACAGAACTGTTTTAACTACTGAAGTTCACCACCCCGAGAGTCGCCAGTCCTTGAACAGTCCGCTGAACCAGTCTTCAGATTCTTGCTTTACTTGTCTGATCAAGCTTTTCATTTCTTGGAGAGCTGTGTGGACATTGGGTGCTTTCGAGGTTAAGTTCAGACAACAAAGTCCTTCAGATTCCTGGTCCTCATGTCCATACAACAGCAGGAGGAAGTCTATGGCTGCACGATTTTGGAGTGTGGCTTGCCTGGTGATCTCCTCGTCCTCTAGGAGGGAGCTGATTGCAGTGGATGTCAAATTCGCTTGTTTGACCACCTGGCACTCTAGGTGACCCAGTACACCTAGAGCTTTGGCTGCTGCAACTCATGGAAGGAATAGGGATGTAGCAGTTCTTTTTGACTTGGCCCAGTGAAAAATTTCTGAATTGCAATTTGGGTCCAGATTGTCAGTGCTTCTCTTTTGAATTTTGTTGGCCAAATTGCTTTTTCAATCCATTTGCCAGTCAGGGTTTGGTTGGTTCCCAGCAGGGACAACAACCCAGTGGTACATGGCCCTCCTAAAAGCCAAGATGGGATTCCTGCTCATCCACAATCTCCACAAATCAGGAACAGACCCCTAGAGAGGTTTTTGGGATGTGAATGGTATGGATTGTCTGCTGTAATGTGGCTTAGAACATTATACCACCTTTTGGCAGTGAACTCTTCTCGATACTGCAGTAGGTTGTTAAAGGCTTTAGTGTTAGATAATGGGCTGAAGATAAAGTGAATGCAGTATGGTGCTGAAGAGGAACCCAGTAGCTCTTTAACTCTTGGGGTTCCTGAGCTTTTCTGGGCAAATTTGGTAGCCACTCCTCCTTGGGGTTCCTAATCATTACAGCCCACTGCTCACAGGTTTTGTTTGATTTGGGACCTGGGTCAGGCATAGGTGTGTTAAAACTGGCTGGATAGTCTCCATCTTGCAATGGAATTCCCACCCAGCAGGTAGACATAGGGTCTCTTGTTGCTGCAGTGGATAGGTGTATATTTTCTTGTTGGAGCATCCATGCCAGGGTCACCCAGATGTTTTGGCGTGGCTGAGAGATCCACACGGCTGTCAGACTGCTCAGCCCCAACAGGATGACAACTTGCACAAGGCTCATCATGAGGCTGAGTGGGAGGTAGGGTTTTTTTTTCCTAAAGTGGAAAAACAAACATTTTAAAGCATATTTAAAATTAGGGGTCTGCTGGAATGTAACCAGATTTTTTTTTTTAAGGTTTTCTCTCCTTTTTCCAGCAGCGTCTTCTTTTTGAAGCAACATCTACTTATTTTTCATTCCCTTCTGGTGGCGCCGGATTTTTGGGGACGAAAGGTTTTACCCACTTTTGGGGTATCCAGTGCAGGCCTGTGGGGATGGATACACATGTGTAGCCACGCCACAGGTAACGAGCTCAGAAGGACCTTTGGTTTCCCAAGTTTCTGGGTCCTTATTTAGGACTGGTGAACCCTGTGACAACTTAAACTGATTATTGCTGTGCAAGTGACATACTACCAGAGGACTCATATTTTCAAACAAACAATTCGGAAAATTAATTGTAAACATGGCTTTGCAGAGTTTTTGTTGTGGTGGTATCCACACTGTTGAACTGCTCTTCCTAGCCAAGACTTGTTTAAACATGTGGTGGGCACGCTCAGTTACAGCTTGACCTGTGGGGGAGTCAGGAATGTCTATCTTATGCTCTATTCCCCACTGCTGGACAAACTCTAGGAACTCTTTGAATGCATACTCTGGGCCATTGTCTTGATTTCCCTAGGGATCCCCAGCACTGAAAAGGCTTGCACCCGGTGTTGTTTGGCATGCATAGCCCTTTCCCCTGCATGGGCAGAGGCATAAACCACACCTGAACGTGTGTCAATGCTTACATGCACATATTTAAGGCAACCGAAACTAGGAATGTGTGTGATGTCTGTTTGCCACACTTTGCAGCTCCCGAGGCCTCGGGGGTTAACCCCAATACCCACCGATGGCATGGCCTGGAGCTGGCAACTGGGACAGGTAGCCACAATGGTCCGAGCCTGACTTTGTGTTAGTTGGAACTGATGGATTAGACCCAGCACATTCTGAAGGTACTGCTGATGACTTAGCTTTGCTTTTGGAAGACGTCCAGAAGGTGTGCCATTTCTGCTGGGACAGCAAGGGAATCTGCTTTACAATCACCTTCTGCGATTTCACCTGGCAAATCAGTATGTGACCTCATATGCATACATAGAACAGATGCTCTCTATGTGAAACTAAATAAATTAGTTTTGAGAGCAACCTGAAGAGATGCTCTTTCTTGATGTCTTTGAGACCTTCCTGCTCTGCCCTGGACACTACATGTAGGCTAGTTGGTGACCAAATTAATTGGCTCCAAGAATTTCTCAAAGGCTCTCACGACTGCAGTCAGTTCAGCGACCTGGGGCGACCCCTGCACAAACTCAACATCATCTTCCCACTGCTGAATCTGGGGATTTCTCCAAGTCATCACCAACTTGTGGGACGCCCCAGACACTGTGAGAGCTTTGAGCAGCCTACAACTCCTTTTCTCAGGAGGAATGAGGTGGAATTCCTCTTTAAACAATTTGTGTGATGGGTGTGGACTGATATTTGTCCACTGTAGCTATCCAGAGATAGTTGGAGGTTGGCATTGTTCTGGAGCAGGTGCTCAAACATCTCTTTGGTCAACCTCTCAGGAGAGTTCTTTCCCTCCTTAGAAAGTTTGACTGAGAGGTGAATACACCTAAAGTCACAACCAGCCAGCTCACACAGTCTCATCCCGGCTTTCCGGATCAGCTGAGCTATTAGCCCTTGTGGCTGTTTGATGGTTTTGGATTGCTAGTGGGAGAAGAAAACCCACTCTATGATTAAGAGTGAATCCTGCCCTTCGATCCATTGGAATATCAAGCCATGCAAATGTGGCAACTTTCCCAGGGCAATGAATTTGAAGGGCAGCTTGGCTGATAACGACAGGCCTGCCTCTCGGCCAAAGCTTTCTGTGCTTTTTGGATTGTGGCTTTTGCCTCTGGGGTCAGTTCCCTGGGAGAAACCAGCTCTGTCCCCCCCTTCAATAAATTGATGAGGGGATCTAGGTCCTCATTGGTGAGACCTAGCCAGGGCCTGACCCAGTTCAAAGACCCACACAGGGAATGAAGATCCCTAGGGTTTTGGGATCACTATCAATTTCCAGTTTCTGCAGAACAATGGTCCGCGTAGTGATCTCCAAGCCCAGGTACTTCCAAGGTGGCACCCTTTGAACTTTGTCTTCCTGCAGTTGGAATCCAGCTGAGGTTAAAATTTTAACCACTAGGTCAAGTGTGTGTTGAAGTATAGTGCTATCGGGGGTGCACACAAGCACATTATCCATGTAGTGGAGGATGACAGCTTCCCTTTTTTGGTGTGGACCAGGGACAGCAGTGAAGCCACGTACCACTGGCAAATGGAAGGAGAGTATTTCATGCCTTGAGGCAATACTTTCCAGTGGCTTCTCAGTTGATGGTAGGAACCAAGAAGGCAAACTGTGAGGCATCTTCCGGGTGTAGAGGAATTTGGAAGAAACAGTCCTTGATGTCCAGGACAGCCAGTTGCCAATTTTGGGGAAGCATCGCTGGGGAAGGCATCCCTGGTTGGACTGACCCCATGTCCTCAATTACTTTATTTCCTGGAGGTCATGGAGGAGCTGCCACTTATCCTTCCCTGGCTTTTCTTATCACAAAGACCGGGGAATTCCAAGGGCTGTCTCTTCTGTGTGGCCTTTGGCCAATTACACTTCTATGAGCTCCTCAAGCACCTTAATCTTTTCCTTGCTGAGTGGCCACTGACTTACCCAGACTAGGGTATCATCCAGCCATGTTAACTTGTGGGTAGGGCGCTTCACAGTGGCTGCCTCTAAAAATCCTGGGGTGTCTTAGGGATAACTAATTTGATCCCCCGCTGGAACATGGTGTCTCTCCCCCCCCATAGTGGAGCTTTGTAGTTGGCAACAAATGGATGGACACTGGCCAGTTTTCTGTCCGGTCCCTCAATTTGTATGATGCTTTTTGAGATTTTTGCCAATGTGACTCCTCCTATACCTTGGATTTTGCCAGCCACAGGTTGCAAGTCTCAGTGTGACAGCCACATCCTTTCGGGTATGATTGTCCCTTTAACCCAGTTGCTACTCCCCGAATTTCACGTTCTGTGAGTTTCAAAGATGCCCCCCACCCCTACCCCATCCCCAAAATGGCAGCAGTCACATGGCTGAGATCCAAGATCACATGAACCACATGGTCAGGATCCAGGACAGTGACAGCCACACCACCGTGCCTCCAACACAAACCCCTCCAAGAACGGGCCTACACCTTTCCCTAACGCCAGAGATAACCCCTACCAAAACCGGGGTTGCTTCTGGGTCCCCTCTACCACTCGCAGGGGTTACTTACCCCTCCTGGGGGCCTTGGCTGGCTGGAATGGCTGCAAGGAATTAATTTGTCCAGAACTGACCCATCTTTGGGCTCGGAGTGGGCTTGCCAGTCCTACCCTTGTGAGTGCTGCTGTACAAAAGGCAGCAGCAAACTCCAGGGGAGCTGACGGTCCAAAAGGCTGGTAAAATCCACACGTGGATAATCCAGCTGCTGTGTGGGGTCTCTGACATTGCGGGAGGCCCCACGGTTGGACGCCAGTTGTTGGATTTCACCTTGTGGGGGATCAGTTTGGCTAGCTCTGGATAGCGGCAATGCTGACAAGGACAAAAGCAAAAGGCGAGAGGCACTCTCTCTGCTCTTTCTGAGTCCAAAGTCCCACAGCTTTAATGTAGAACAACTCCTGGAGAGAAAAGAGGGAGCCTGGGAGAGGAAATGGCGTCTGGGAGAGGAAAGAGACCGGGTACCTCGTGGTGGCAGATTTTAAACCCTGGGGGAGGAAAGAAACTACAGCTAGTGGGATACAACTGATAGGAGGGGTGAAGGGAGGAACCAACCTGAGGGAAAACAACACCCCAGGACTTGGGGGGGTGTACAGAGCAAACCCTGTGATACAAAATAAACCGCTCAGTGCAAAACAATAACTGAATAAACTACTCAGTGTAATACAACACTGCACGATATTAAGATTTCAGAGTCAGTATTACTTTTTATCTAGTTTACTTCCAACTTTTATTAAGCCTTCTATACCTGCTCTATTAACATGTAAGTAATTATTGATTATATTAATTTGCTATTTAAGCATTGTCGAGCAAAGCTACACCACCGCAGAATTTGTGAGTCAGGCTATTGACATCAGTGAACCCATTGGAAATCTTAAGAAGTTGCTGGAACCCAGACTGCAGTGTTCCTTGGATGCACACGAGATTTGTCTGCAAGATATCCAGGTAAATTGAAAGGTTATGAAAGATTTAACTTTGTAATGGAGAAGAGTTTTACATACTTTTTCCGTTTTTTCCATTGTCTGTGGAATTCATGTGGAATATTAACTACAGTTAAGAGTTTGATTTCATGTCAGGTTCATTATCATCAGAGCATTTAATATATGCACACTTATTCAGTGTGAATACAATCAAAATATTTTTGGAGTTCCTGGTGTGAGGTTAAGAAACCACCTTGCCAGTGAAAGAAGAATGAGGGCGATGACCATACTACTTTCTCTTGAGGTAGCCCACATCATTTGTTGCTGCCAGAATTTCCATAATTCTAATCTTGTTTTTAATCTAAATGAGAAGGTTTCTGTAATATTGAGGTATAGAGGTAGCAAAGCATTACTCAAGAAATCCCCCTGCCCCATTTTTACAGGCGTTGGCACATGTTAGACAGTGAACTGTTTTGTGTTTTATTTGGAGTTACAATCAGACATCTGTGGCTTTTCCAGAAACAACAGGAGAATGTTGGTATAAAGATAAGAATTTTTATGAAGGAGTTAAAAACTCAGAGAAGGAACTGTAGGTAGTTTTCAGGTAGTGAAGGTACCTCCTCCTATTGCATTACTTCTTTTAGGTCAAAAAATGTTCCTGTAGGCAAAAATATCTTAAACAGAACAGAGTGGCAAGTTGCAAATACGATCAAATTTTTTCTGTTACGCACTATGTCTAGACAGTACTAAAAATATTTGCATGCTTCAGAAAATTTGCTGCAGGCACCCAATGTTTCTAGAATTTAAAGGAGAGTAAGTTTATTGTATCTGTGAGACTAATACATATTTTTAATTTTTAATGCTTTTATCAAGCTGGACCCAGATCGAAGCCTTTTTGATCAAGGAGTGAAAACAGATGGAACAGTGCAACTCAGTGTACAAGTAATATCTAGGCAAGGTAAGCAGTTACATTTGTCTGTTGTACAGACAAATTTGTGAAACAGTTTGTTTCACAACAACTGTTTGTTGTACAGACAAACTTGCACAAATACTTGTGAGCAAGCAAACCTAATCTCCTATTCCTAGCTGTAAAATTGAGAAAATCAATGAATGGTCACAGAGCTTCAGAATGTCTTTTTCATTGTGTACTGTAGTTCTAAGTAGTAAAATTAAAATAAATGTCATGCACTAAGTAATTTGAAATGTTTTTTAAAGGAATTTCATATTGTTTTTATAAGTAACAAAATTAAACACAAATCCAGAACCCGAACAACTCTTAGTCTAGTAGTATCAGTTACAGTATGGGGTTTTCCTCAAGGTTGAGTAGTTACTCATATCAGACCAAATATCGATGCAGGCAAAAGATTTTTGTGTAGGTAGGTGGCAGTTTCATCCCTGTGAGGTGAGTGAGCTTGTGTGCTTTAGGAACAATTACATTTTGAAAGCAAATGTAGCTAACTGAAAATTCTTATCAAGGTCCATGATCACTGTCCATTGCCTGTTTTCTTTGGATGAGAAGTCAGAATAAACCATTGTGTAAGAGGAACATTAAAGTTGGATACGGATTTGTTAAGGCATAGTTTTTATTTGTATTATCTGGTATGACAGGAGTTCCCCTTGTCAAATTCTCGGGAACTAGCAGTTCATTGTTTACTTTTTGTCCTAGTTTTCTGCTTTGCCCCCTCAATATGTCCTGAGTGGAAGGACAGCCAGACAGCCACCACTCTTTATAGACAATGTACATATTAGGCTGTGGGATCAGCTACAAGTGTTAATTTCTCTATTTTTAAACAGAGATGAGTTTGTACAGGAGTAGATTAGTTATCTGTTTTGAGTTACACCAGCAAAGCAAATCAGCAAAATTTGGGGTGCACTTTTTGTTTCCTTTTGGCTTCATTGTAGATTAAACAGAAGAAAACTTTTCTGTTTTGTATTAACAGTCTTCAGTAAGACAATTTGCATTTAAGGCTGAGTGTCAGGTGGCTAGTGCTAAGTTGAGTCCTTAGTTCTCCATATGTAATGGGAAGTGTACTACCTTTCTACTTATAAAATAGAATGGAAATGTCCTTCAGGGAACTAGAATAACTGCTCTTAATTCATGCCCAGTAACTTCTATCAGACTTCCATTTTCAAAAGGATGTGAGTGATAAATATCTTTACTATCATCTTCCCTTTTTGTCATGGTTTCACATGGGAGACTTTTAGAGAAGTGATGCAAAGCTTCCAGCCACTGGAAAGCTGGATGTGCCTCTGTGAAAAACATTTAAAGACAAAAGAAGTGCAGGAACTTCTTTCTGTTCCAGTCTTCGAAGAGGTAACGCGCCCCGGCCCCTGTCTCAACCAGGCCGGCCCTGGGCAGTCCTGCCCACGGGGCTGGGCCCCTTCCTCCTGGGGCACCTGCCGGCCCCCCGCCATCAGCTCCCAGGCAGGGGAGGGAGTGCCCTGGGCCAGGCCAGGCAGGCTCTGCTGTGGGGCCAGACCCCTCTCCGGGTCCAGGGGGCTCACCAAGCCCCGTCCTGCCCGGGCCGGGCCCCAGCAGCTGCCAGGCAGGAGGGCGGGGAAAGCTGCAGAGCCCTGGCTGGAGCAGGGCCGGGCCGTGGCTGTGAACATTTTGCCACCAGGTCCCCTTCCCCCACACGGCCACCACAAACGAGATCAAGCGGTGAGACCGGGGCAGCCCTGCAGCCTGTGCTGAGTGGCCCTGCAGCTGGAATTGAATGCAGAGAAAACCAAAGACCTGCCATGAGGCCAATCCTGACACAGCCCCAGCCATAGTTTCCACCTCTGGCACCCAGTGACCATCTGCAGGCCCTAGGCAAGATGTTAACTCTTTCAGTGCTTCAGTCCTCCCTTGAGAGAGAGAGAGGAGCGAGATGCAAGCATGTAAAGGAGCAACATGAAGAACACCAACGTCAGTGAAGAAGAAGTCAAGTCCTAGATGGGAGGGGTGAGGAGATGCCTTGATCTTGGAACTGAAATACTTTTGTAAAGCTGTGGAGAAAAGACTCTGTTTCCCTGTAACACATGAAAGCCATGGGGAGATGAAGGGTGCAATTTGATATCAAGCAAAGGCTTCCAAGCTGAAGTAAGCAGATGTTAAAGTAGCTGTGATCCTATGAGAAGTTTGAACAGAGAAGGAGAAAAGAGTGGTCCTGTACCCCCAGGAGAAGAAGAAGACCTCTGTTCCCAGAGATGAAGATGATTTTAGAGATAGATAATGAGAATTTTTGCCTTTGATCAGCTATTCTTTAAAACAATGCCCCATAATTTGACATGGCCCATAAACACAGCTGTGAGAAAATATTGTGAAAAATGGATTGCAGATTTGCCTGGGTGGCTGCTCTTTGTGACAAATTGAGAGCCATGAGAGAACTGGGTTTTTTTCCTACATGGAGAAGTCTCCATAACCTTAGCAAGAGGGACTTCTCTCCCTAAGTGAGCTTAAGAAAGACTATTCTGGAGGTAGTAAACTGAAATTTTAGGTTTTGTTTCTTTATACTGTCAGTGGAAAAGGTTGTGAGGGGAGGAAAAGTGTTCTGAAGGGCTTGTTTTGATTCTTAATACTTTTTTTCTTTTAGTTACTGTCAATAAAATTCTCTTTATACCCTTTTAAAGTTTTGAGCCTGCTTTGCCTTTCTCCTAATCCTACCTCACAGCAGGAAGTGAGTGCATTGGTGGTTGGCCAGTGCTGAACCCATCACACTCCTTGGTGCGCCACCCGGGAAATCTCAAAATTGGCGAACCAAAACCACTACATTAAATTGGTGTTTCCACCCGGTTTCAAACTGAAACTGCCACAATGTTCTTCCTGTGTTTACTTTTTTTCCCTTTAATGTAAACTGAGGTTCATGATCACATAACGCAAGGAGCTTCTTGCTCCATGCCACCATCACACCTTGTCTGTCTCCCTCCCTCCTCCCTGCCTGCCTCCCATCTTAAAACAAACACTTGAATATTAAGTACTTCTGCATCATTTTGGAACACTCCTCACTGTTGTTTTTCAGTGATACTTGATACTTTAGCAACTCATAAGGTACCTGTTTGTTGAAGGCATGTAAAATATGGCAGGGCAGAATATCAGAAAACAGTATGCATATAAACAAAAGGAAGATACTTGGATCACTAACAGGAAGATGGACTTGTTACTCTCAACCACAGTACCCCTTTGAGCCAGATGGGAGAAAAACGGCTTCTTACTCCATCCTCATATTTTACCTGCATGAACGAGGTTTTGAGAGATTCTCAGTTCACTTGTGTTTATTTTCCCCTCACTTATGTAATGTATAGATTTCAGCTAAGAGCAATCATTGATGCTAATCCTTGTGGTGGATTGGACTCTCTTATTTCTTGAAAGAAAAGCTGCTATGTCTGTTCAAATGTTCTACCAAATTTTGATGAGCTGGCTTTAAATTCAAAGACAACAGGTGAAACATAGTTCTTCTATAGTTGAACTTGACTGTAGTTCTTTTATAGCATTTCATTCTACAGCAGATAAAATACCATTCCTATTTTTTCATTTTACTAGTACGACGCTTACAGCGCTCTGCCTTGCCCTAACTCATTTCCTCTGATTGGAGGAATGGGAGCCTGGAACTGGTCATCTCTTATGGGTAGGTAAAGGGAGAAGAGATGTGAGGAGAGAAGAAGGCAAACCCAGGGAATTACAGTTGTTTTAGTGTTGCAGTAAGTTAGATGGCAGATTGTTAAATCACATTTTTACTTACAAGGTAAAGTTTCCTCTACAGAGACTCATTGCTTTGATCTCCATGTTTGTATTGTGGACGAAGTACAATGTTCTTTTGACATGTAGCTTTATGACACACAGCAAATTATTTTGTTGAGCAATAATGAACTGTACCTCTTTTTTCTTTACTTTCTTTTTGAAGATCAAAAATAGAATCTTAACCCTTAGTAGCTTCCTTACCCATTTTCATATGATTTTGAAAGAAGCCTGTGTTGTGCATATTAATTTTTCATAGCCTAGATAAAACACTTTCCCAAGTAAGAAGAAAAAAGTAATGAAGAATTTCATTATATTATGAAGAATATTTGCTTCTTCATCTAATCAACCACTTACTGGTTGTCAACATCTGTTTTTACATCCTTGATTTCACATTGCTGAGTTTTGTACTCTAGGGTCTTTATAGTATTTGTTCCCTTTCTAATATCTTTTTCAATAGGCTGAATGCCTATTAAAATCTAGAGGAATACTTGTCTGAAAAAGACTTGGTTTTTCTTACTTGTAATACAGGTACCTACTCCATTTGTTTTCCCTTACAAAGTATGACTGGATTGTGGATTTAGCATTTAAGGCTGTTACCTGCAGAACCATCTCACGCTGTGCTTTAATATAGATTAGACAGGAAGGACACAAAGTAATATCTTTATGGTACAAGACACTGAAGGTGCTCTGGCTATATGATGTTCTCTGAATCTGACTTTCATCAGCCTAACCACAGTCAAGGTTTTACAACTAATGATAAAATAGAATTGTAAGGATTCTTTTTTTATGTGAAAATATGTTTGATAAAAATCTCTTAAGTGTGGTTGTTTGCATTGTAATGAAAATTGTATGTTTCAAAATTTGAAATAATTTTGAAAAATCTTCTGTACAATGTATGAAAATTGGTGACGCACCAGTTGGACAAAACACCTCAAGACAACAGAGAAAGTGGTGATACAAAGCATTAGTGAATGTGTTCTTTCTTGCTGCAGAATAGATGCAGACCTATCTTGTTAGCTCTATGATCTAATACCTGAAATGATAGACAAAAAGTCAAAATATTAATAGCTGATGAATCCTAAGATGAGAAGAATTTTCTGGGTTTCTTTTAGCTTGCTGTTTAACACATTGCCTGCTTCAGAGTACTGAAAGAAAATGTTAACTGCTTTGTGTAGACCCCAGAGATATCAGGGAAGTATTGTAAAGGCTGAAAGAAATGTCTTATGGTTGGAGTATAGCTGGATACTTGTTCTGGGTCCTTTTGGAGGTTGCTTTTTCTATTTGTTTTGGGGTTTTTATATGGTATATTTCTCACAGACCAAAACACTGTACTTAATGCTCACATGCTGACCATTTTGTCCAAGATCTGTGAAATAGATCACTTAAATAGAACAGGAAGCTGTAATACTGGGGGAAGAAGGAGGGACAGCTTTGTTATTCATCTTACTAAAGTATATGCTCTATAAGACTGTATCATTTTAATTTAGGACACTCACAGAAATTTGATGACACTCCTGTGTCCTGCTTCTTTCCTGAGTTTGCTAGCCCTACTAATCAGAAAGCTTTAAAACAACATTTTTGTCATATTTGCATTAAGTTTGCATTAAGTTTTGTGATGTTTCCATGCTTAGGGATAGAGCCCAAGCTGAACATCCTGGAAATCGTGAAGCCTGTGGAGACCGTGGAGGTTGTGATTGATCCAGATGCTCATCACGCAGAGGCTGAAGCTCACCTTGTTGAGGAAGCTCAAGTGATAACCTTGGATGGAACAAAACATATTGCAACAATTTCAGATGAAACGTCTGAGCAAGTGACGCGGTGGGCGGCAGCGCTGGAAGGCTACCGGAAGGAGCAGGAGCGCCTTGGAATACCTTACGGTAATAGTGCACAGCTGTGGGTGCATTCAGCTGGGGCTGGTCCCTTCTGTTCTGTGTGGGGTTGGTGCTCAAGGGCCTTAGAGGAGGAAACCTGTGGTATGGGTTAGTTAATGCAGATATCTGCATAAGGGAATTGTAGAATCGTGGAATGGTTTAGCTTGGAAGGAACTTAAAGACCATCTGGTTCCAATCCCCTGCCATTGGCAGGGACAACTTCCACTAGATGAGGTTGCTCCAAGCACCGTCTAGCTTAGCCTCAAACACATCCAGGAATGGGGCAGCCACAGCTTCTCTGGGCACTCTGCCAGGGCCTCACCCCTCTCACAGGAAAGAATTTTTTCCTAATACCTAATCTAAAAACCAAGGAGAAGTAAAATGAATGCTCATAATAGTTTCATTAAATGAGTGCTTTTGTGCCATAACTTCCTTGTCAATGCAGTTTTTAGAAAGCACTTTTCTTCCTGCCCTCCTTAAAAACGTGTGTGTTAGTGATAAAGCTCTTCAGGTGTGTGTGGAATTTAACAGACTCAGTATTGGGGCATTGCCTGTAAAGTTGCTGAGACAAATTGTTCATGGACTGGAGGATGCTGAATATTCTATTAAATTAGATTTTGTATGAGAAGCTGTGCTAGAGTGGAGGAAGATGATTCAGAACTGAAAAGGAATACTTTTCTAGATGATCATCTTTTTTTGAATTAATGTTGTTACTTAGCAGGTTGCTCTTTTAATGTTAGCTTAAAAAACATCTCCAAATGGTTAAGATTGAACTGGAACTGTGGGATGTAGACCTATAGCATGTTTGGGACATTATCCAGCTGAATTTCTTCTTATGACTGGCAGAAATGTACTGTCAAGACATATTCAGGAAGCTGTTCCATATGAGCAGACCTGTAAAACTGGAATATATTTGGCTAGGGAGAAGTTTTGAAGGATTTAAGAATTCCAGTCAAGTCACAGGTCTTTGCAGGACATGCAGCTTGCCAATATTTTGAGCATTCTTTTGATAACTAAAGCAAAAGCTTTTTCATGGCTTTTTAGTTTTCTCATTTGTAAGCACTTCAAAAATAGTTTTCCTCATGTTATGTCTGCTGATAATCAGGGATTTAATGTGTAATGTTTGAAAAAAAAAAGTGGGGGTTTATCAGAAGCAGACTAATACTTTTCATCATGCTGTCACATTAATATTGGAATAAAATTATTTAAACCAATGTTGTTAGGTTGAATAATATTTTTAATAAACTTTAATAATGTTGATGCTTTAAGAAAATCCTATAATCCACAACTATGCCTTCAAAAGTTCAATGATTTTTCGGCCATAGGAGTGCAGATTTTTCAGGAAAATCATATTAGTTCATTATGACAGAGATCCATAGATTATGAAAAATAGTGTTCTCTTGATATAAAAAATATGTGCCAAATTACACTCCTAAAAAAATAACATTTTAGATGTTTTCTGAATAGACATTACAGGGACCTGGACTGAAATAAGGTGCCCCTAGGTTCTACATTATAATCCAAAATTATTTCTTGAAGCTTTCCAGAAGACAGGATGCATTGATGTTAAGAGTCAAGGCTAGTCAATAAATAATTATCCAGAAAAGTAGAGGTCCAATGTCTTCATCCTTACAGGCTTCTCTGGTTTGCTGCAAATGAAAAACTAGCATTTAGCAGGTTTTTAAAATGTTGTTTTATGTCTGTGTTATGTTTTGGGTAGATTTTATTAGAGATCATAAATATTTTCCTGTTACAAGTATTTCTGCTATTAGAATCCAAATATTTGGTACCTAGAAGGAAGGAAAATAGTAATTGTTATGAGAAATAAATGCAGAAAACAGAGCCAGCAGAAAGGTTGGAAACCACAGAAGGGATTAGAGAAAGTAATGATTTTTGTTTCCTTGCAGATTGTGATTTCTAAATGAGAACAAATTAGCAGCTTTTTGATGGAAGCTCACTGCTGCAGATGTTTGGTAGATCAACCCTCTTGTGGTGTGTCTTTTGCCACAGGATTACATTGCATTGTTTTAGGTAGCATTAGTGAAAAATGATACCATGTAGCTGTTCTTTGTTAACCAAAATTAAATTTGTAGCTCCTTGATAACTGTTTTTAGACTTAGGATACTTGCTTTCTCTAAATCTTAATTTTCTTAATTTTTCTTAATGCTTAATCATATTTGTTTTAAATCTTAAAATAAAAAAATGCCAAGGTGACATTTGCTTGGGATATCAGAATTTAAAAATATGTAATCACTCTGCTCCAGTGAAAAGTAGATGTCCCTACTTTAGTTTCTTGTTCTTAACCTGTTGACGTATTTTAATATGTTGTATACAATGTTAACATCCCAAAACTTGATGGTCTGGCTGAAAAGGTCAGCAGAAGCACTCACTCACCTCCAGTAGGCCAGCACTCAGATCAGCTCTATACAAGGGATACTTGGCAAAAGCTTGGTCCTCAGTTTTATTGCACAGGATTCCCTGTAGTGTGGAATATGCCTTTGGTCAGTTGAGGTCAGCTGTCCCTCCTCAGTTTCGTGTGCACCCCCTGTCTACTCGCTGGGGTGGCTGAATGAGAAACAGAGAAGGCCTTGCACTGGAGTCCAATAGTCTGTTCTTCCAGATACTCCATGTGTGCAGGTGTAATATGAATATCAGATTTACTTGAAAAATTATTGATATTACATGGGATTTCTGGTTTAGTAGAGTGATACAAGGTACATTAAAACCCAGCACAGAGGTAAGATATACTTGAATGAATACAGCAGTTTCAGAACATTGCACAATCCCAATCCCTTTCCCAACAGGATTCCTGATACAGGTGTTTATTACATACTCACCATCACAAGGTTAGGTGTTCCTAATGGCCAGGAAGGAGAACATGGGTTGCAGCCAACTCAAGCCCATTGTTCTCTTCGAAATTCTCTTGCTAGTTTTCTGGTTTATGTTCTCTGTGTTGGGCTAAGCCACATCTTTGTGGCCTCTGCAAGCGCTGCTCAGCAGTGGACAAAACATCTCAGTGTTAGTAATAGTGGTTTGGTCACCAGCCTAAAGTACAACACAATAGGGGCTTCTGGGAAAAAAATTAATCCATCCCAGACATAGCCAGTGGTGGTTTTTATCAGCAGAAACTGAGATGGTGTGAACGAGTTTAGAATGTAGTATTTTGTCATAATCACAAAATGATCAACGTTTTTGAAGGAGAGTATCCTTCTGTGGGAGAGGGTACTCTTTTCTTGAAGCTAAAGACCTGTGGAAGAAGAAAATGCTTTTGTTTTTATGTTTGAGATATGTCAGACATAGATCTGATGTAGAAACTTTCTCTAAAGAAAATCATTCTTTCACCCTTTCTGTCACCCCACCACCCCCCACCATTCCATCACCATTTTAAGTGCAGTCACCAACTTTCCATGTAGATTTGGTCTCAGTAACTGCTTCTTGATGTTGTGCTTTTACTCTTATGGAAGTTATTATATAATAACCTTGCAGCATATGACGAGGTGATTTGCAGTTTCATCCATCTTTTCCAGACCCAGTTCAGTGGTCAACAGACCAGGTGCTCCACTGGGTGGTGTGGGTGATGAAGGAGTTCAGCATGACTGACATCGACCTCAACGCACTCAGCATTCCTGGGCGGGACCTCTGCAACCTCAGCCAAGAAGATTTCTTCCAGCGTGTCCCACGGGGAGAAATCCTCTGGAGCCACCTGGAACTTCTTCGAAAGTGTATGGCAGTTTGTTGGTTTTTTGTTTTTTTGTAGACTTTTTTCTTGAACTATGACACCAGTTATGAGCAGTCATTTTTCCTTTACTTGATGCTGATGGTAAAAATGAGGGTATCAGTACAAGATAAAAGAAGGTATTAGAATGTCTGCTGCCGTGAAACGTTGTCTGCATTCTAAACACTGCCTGTCTTTTATCAAACCTCATAACTGGTAGAAGGTAGCAAATGATTGTTCCACCTTTGTTTTTTATAAAGCTTCATAGTTAGTGCATCCACTGAATTTGTTAGTTCTATAATTAAATATTGATTTTGAGTTATTAAATATACATTTCTGTGTCATACTGAAGTGGAGATTTTTAAGCACAGCAAGTGAAATCCTTATTTGGTACACAGCACAGCTGCAAAGTGATGCATTGTATGTGCAGAATACAGTAACAGTAAATATATGTGCATTTCAGATGTACCATGCTTGGAGGTAACTTGCCAGACTAATAATTAATTCTGCCTTCATTTACATAATATAACAGAAGGTTTTTGGGGGTGGAGCTAGTGAAAATTTGCCCATGTACACCCTTTTAAAAATGAGTGACAGATCTTAAATGTCTCCACTTGTAAGACCATGAACTGTACACGTCTCTTGCAAACTGATACCAAATTTTTATTTCTTTCCTCTATGAAATAAGAAAGTTTTTGATCTTCAGATGACTTACTATTTATAGGTTAAATCTAAGCCTGTTGGGTTTTTTTCCAATTTGTAGATGTGTTGGCTAGCCAAGAACACTCTGGAGAAATAGCAACTGTTACAATTGACCAGCGTAAGTACTTCTGTCAGCATTAATTAATGCAATTCACTGTGTGCAGGTTTAGCACTGTACTGTGGTTCAGAAGTATGATAGTACAACATTTAGAAAATCACTTGAGAGAGATTTTCCTTGGGAAAGGGAGGAGGACATATTTTAAACTTCAAAAGTTTCTCTATATTTTGTTACTGGCTGAAAGGTAGTGTTTGACCTGAACTATGGAAGTTTATGACTTTCATTTTGGGTGGTAGATTTTTCACTTTCTTGAAAAAAGCTCTCTATGATACATATTTGAGGTTTTTAGTTGTTTCAGGGCTCTAGGTTATATATTGCATTAATGAATGGATCTGTTTAAATATTAATTTCAAATAAAAAAGTGTTTCCAAAAATTGAAGGGTTCTGTGGAAGAGATGACTTGCTTAGAAACCAGTATTAGAAATAATACATTAAACTCATTGAAACTCATTCTTTCATCTAAGCAGTGTCATCAGTTATTAAAATGAATCAATTTTCAGATGATTTATAAGCATTTTATATGTCAAATAGACATACTGTTTCTTACATCCTGTGGTTGTGTCTAGTTAAAGCCAGCTTGACTGGGGCATCTGTATCCTCCTACACCATTGCAATAGAAGGTGTTTGCTGTTTGAATATCAGGTATGAGGTTGTGCAGTGACTGTAGAGAAAAGGGCATTAGGGCAGATCATGTGAGAATAGCATGAAAATAAAACAAGGGCTTGAGAGAGTTTGTATTCTTTTTGTGGAAGCATGTAATACACATAATAATAAATTAAAACTGGTCTTTTATTTGTAATATGACACTTCTGCAATGAGTCTAAAACTGCAATTTTCATATAAGAGGTAAAAAGGATTTAAATTATACTCAGCATTGTGACTTAATGCAGTGTGCCTTTTTAGCAAAGGAAAAAACTAGCTTCTAGATGTTATGATAATACAGGTAATAAATAAAACATGCCTATTTCTGTGCAAACAATTTATAGTTGATGTTCTGCAACATTCTCTGCTCTACAGCTGTGCAGATTATACCAGCATCCGTTCAGCCTGCTACCCCAACCACCATCAAAGTGATAAACAGCAGTGCAAAAGCAGCGAAAGTACAGAGAGCTCCAAGGATCTCTGGGGAAGATAGGAGTTCCCCTGGGAACAGAACAGGTATTGCCTCCATTATTTTACATGCTAATGCACTGAACACTGACCCATTCTGTTGAATTACAGTTTGTGAGATGTGTCTTTGTAGCTCCAAATGAGAGGTTTGTAGGGGTCTGTGTGAAGGGAGTGGTGTGAAGGGAGTCACATGTACAAAAATCTGTCATAAGCACAGGCAGGTTGGTCAGCTCACACAGGCACCATGTCAACATGACGCTGCAGTTTTTCCATCCTGCAGCAAATAAAATGGATATATTTCCCTATCACTTAACAATCTGTCCTCTCAAACCACTGCATAGCATTTATTCAAGCTTTTAACATCTTTCTATTTGTAGAAGGGGTAAAAAATAAACTCTATGTTGTAAAATGTAGCCTAGCTGCTACTTGCCCTGTCTGTTGTGCTCCTCCTCCATTTTTCCCCAGTCTGGTGACTTCAAAATTTATAAAGTTTTATATTTCTTTTTTAGGTAAATGAATGTATATCTAGAAAACTGTGCACTAAATTTGCAGTTTAATTTTGGAACTACTGTTACTTGTACATACTCTTTGATTATTAATTTCTTTATTTTTTCTTTCTGTCATTTTTGTTTTGCCTCTCTTTATTGTTGTGAATTATTCTGTTAAATCCTTCCTTCTCTTCCTTCTTGAGTTTTTGTTTTAGACTCTATAAAGGCCTCTAAGGATGTCATTCAGAAGGTCAAGGTTTTATTGGCTGACATTAGTGAGGAATACTGTGTGTTTCTCTCTTTAGTCATCAAGTCTGCTCTCTTTATCTCGTTGAGAATTTAGGAATTTTACTGTGGGTACTAGAAAAAAATCTTAACTATTGGATGTGAAAGATGCAACCTTGATGAAAAATGAAATTTGGGGGTTTCCTTTGTGTTTCTCATATTTCATGCTGAAAACTTGAGACTAAATTTTTCTTTAAAAAACAGCTATTGCACATATATGTGTGTATGTGTGAAGAGGAGTTAGCAGCTCTTGATAAATCTGTTCTATTTTAAAGACAAATATGCTTCTAAATTATTATATTGGGGGAGTTGTGTTTTTTTAAGTTCTAGAGCAAGATTTGTGTGAAATCTTGATTAATTTTTTCCTGTATTCATAATTTTTTTAATAAAAAATGGTTACTGATGACTTTGCAGGAAAATGTTTGCAAAACAATCATTAGAAGGGATTAATTAAGTGGAAATTTTCCTTCCATCATATAGTCTATGCTGGTCTGCCTTAATATGTTGGTTGCAAGTTTTTAGGCATGAGTGGAACATGAAAAGGACAAGATGAAGTGAAACTTCTTATTCTTTTAACAGGGAACAACGGCCAGATCCAGCTGTGGCAGTTTTTATTAGAACTTCTCACAGACAAAGATGCTCGGGACTGTATTTCTTGGGTTGGTGATGAAGGAGAGTTTAAATTGAATCAACCTGAACTGGTTGCACAGAAATGGGGACAGCGCAAGAACAAGCCCACCATGAACTACGAGAAGCTTAGTCGGGCTTTGAGGTAAGGACTTAAGGAACTCATGGGGTATGATTTGCTTTCATTTGGCTTCCTCATTTTTAATTAACATAATGCAAAACTTGCAGCTTTTTTAGTAAAGGCATATCTTCTGAAGCTGGTCCTTGCTATGAGATCCTGCTAATCTTAGGGGAGAGGTATTTGCTGGGCTTTTTGATAGTAGAATAACTTCTTGAAAATAGATTTTCTTTTTTCAAGATCATTAATTTGGGTTGCTGGCTTCCAGAAATATGCCTGTATTTTATTTATCTTCAATATTTATACTTTTAGTAGCATGCCAAACAATATTGATTATTGATGAAAGATACAGAAATATGTGAATTATTAACTTATTTTTATGTTCTACTGTCCGTGTTCTTCTTGCTCTTGTTATGGAATAAAGCAGATACTTTTCTGTAATTGTTAGTGATTTTCTGTATGTAAGAACCTTTTCTAACTTCCAAGTATTCATTGTTTCGTGTCATTGTTCTTATTGTGTGGATCTTAAATTGAAAAGTACAGTTGACAGCTATGTTCCAACAGTTGCAATTCCAACATCATAGTGATCTGAAGAAATGGAAGTGTTTCAGTATCTTCATTTCCTTGAGATTTTTTACTTTGACATTGATAAAAGGGACTTATATTATTGATTCCCTGTGGCAGAGGTACTTGAGGAGGAGGAAGTCTGCAAGTACCTGAATTTTAAACTACTTTTCTCTGATTATTTTAGCCTCTGGAATCATTTGAAAATTCATCCACATTCTTTGAAATCGTTGAGAGTGAACTTCTGATTTCTTATTCTGATATTGTTAAATATACTCCTCTTGGTTTGTTTTCAAGAAAGATGTTTTTTGCCTAATCCTGCAAATTATTCAAGCAGGTTTAGAAATTCTTTTTGTATGAGTGAAGTTGCATTTTGATTGAGGGTCTGTGTTTTACTTACTAGCATTTTCACTTCTGGATTCATGTTGTTTGCTTGATTGTTTTTTTTTTTAAGTAAACTCCTCTAGCATTATATAAAAATACCAACTTCTGTTTGAAAACACCTCTGTAAGAAATGATGGTAAAGTATCATATTCTGGCTTTCTTTACCCTTTTAGAGAGTGTTTAAGTAGCATTTGACAGGCATGAGATACACAGCTAAACTCCACCCTTTTGCTTGTCTTAGAACTTCTGTAGGCACAGTACTGCACATGCCAGAATTATTTTATGTGTTTGACAGACAAGTGGAAAAATGAATGAAAACAAATATTTTGAACAATATTAGGTATTGAAAGATGCATTTTATGAGAGTTCCTGAGCCTCAGGTCACTAAAAGCAGCGAGAGCATTGGTAGATGCTTACTGTCATGCTTTTCCTTAAGTCTCTTGGAGTCTTGTCTCTTGTTTCATTCTCTTGGAGTCTATTCCTGTTCTAGATGGATCTTTAGTCTGGTATAACTGTTCTTGCATTATTTATATATTAATGAGAATGTTAATTTTTTTCATAGAATCACAGACTCTCTTGGGTTGGAGGGCTGGAGGAGGTTTCTAGACCTTTCTTCCCCAGCCTGTATTGTTCCAATACCATTCCCAGGTTTCCAACCTGTGTATCTGTGAGTCTGTGTACTAAAGGCATATGTGAAAACCTTCTGATACATAAAAATTTTGCTGATGTTTTTGGGTTTCATCAACAAGCTCCACAGAAGATGCCAAAGGCAGCTGAAGGACTTTGGAATAATGCTCTTATCAGTGTGATATTAAACACCAGTTTGCATAAATCACTATTAGAAAAGTTTCACATTTATATTTTAGTCACAGAATTACAGAAATCACATTTGTCAAAGTGGTATCATTTTGGCAGCTGCATCAATATTGATGTGTTTTCTAACAGTTTAATGTCTGAAGGGATGTTAATGACTCTTGCTACTCCTGTGATAAGCACTGATGCCAAGCTGATGTTTAATAAATGATTATATGTTTTGTTTACTAATGTATTGAAATCACTGTGTCAATTATTGATTAATACAGGAAATTATGTTTGTATTATTGAGAAATATGCTGGCTCTTCTGCCCAGCTGTAGGAAAAGCAGGCATATAGAAACTAGGGCAGAGGGGCAGAAAGGGAAGAGCAGCTTTTTTTTGTTATACATATCTTGGTAAATATTCTAAAAATCCAGGTCTGTTTAGTTATCCAGTAGGGAGGTGAGACTTGAAGAAAAATAATTCATCTCCTGTATTATTCTGAAACAAAGTTTCCATGTCTCTTGGAATGTTCCAGTAACTTTGTGAACTTGTGTGGGTATTTAATTTTATGCATTTTTAGCTTTCTATATTTTTGAGTAGGCAAATGCTGTAATCAGAAATGCATTCAACATTGTATTGAAAATATCCTCTCACCACATTAACTGATTTTAACTTGAGTGTTTTGAGCATGAGATGGGGGAATCTTGCATGTTTTTGGCCTTCATATAAACATGATCTAATTTCTTGTGATCCTTTTCCTTTCTGATCCTATCAGTAATGTGGGCTAAGTCATTCAAAGTATATTCAGTCTTTTAAAACATTTTTTACAGCATTTTTTGAATGCTTATATGGATAGGAATGATTATATGGCATTGTACAATAAATGGAAATGCTTGCACAGAGTTAACAAACTTTAAAAAAATGATGACCACTGCCACTGGACATATGCCATGGCCACATATTGCAAACTTTGTTTTTCTGCTTCATATTGCCAAGTGAGCAGAGCTCAGTTTCTCTATGTCCTCTACCCTGTCATGTTCAACATGAGAGTCTGCCCAGTGTTCTCACACTGAACCCAGTGTTCCCTTTCACACACAAGGGACACACCAGGTCATTGCTCATCCTTCTCCAGTTCTGCCCAGTACTACAAGACTCTGCTTCAAAGCTGAACATAAATTATGATCACACCCTCATGTTTACAGAGTTCATTCAACTAAACTCAGGAAGAAGGCTGAAAGTGCTGGACACCATTCCACAGCAGTTCCTTCAGCTGGTGCTGAGATGTCTTGGAGGACAGGGCTGGCATGGAAAATTGCTGGGTGGAAGCTGTAGTAGCAGCCAAGAGTAAGCACAGAGATGCAGAGAATGAAATGGAGGAGTTAAGGGAGGCAGGTGGTAGTTTGAGGGGTAGAATGAGGAGAAGGACTGAAAAGGAAGCTTTTTTATCATTATGTCATTCAGGAGAAAGCTGAAGGAGAGCTGTAGTAAACACACCACACTGTTTTCACCCACAGAGCAATAATAAGCTACTCTGACATCTCCTGTCCTCCATGACAGACCTCTGCAGTTTCTTGTATGATCTCAGTGACCAAAAGATTTACCAACATTGTTTTCTACACAGCCAGTCTCTCATCTGTCTTTGGTCCTGCTGCTTAGGTCCTGATCCCCAAAAGTAAGAAATTAAAAGGCTTTTTTTTCAGAACTTGAGATGTCTGAAGAATTTGCTGGGATTCTTAGTTACTTACTTCTTCTACTCTAGAGCTGGGAGTCAGAAGTTTGTGTTTTAAGTGACCTAATTTTGCTACTGAACAAGAATCATCTTTGCTTTATGAACATGTCACATGATTGAGTTTTAGACAGTCAAGAAATCTAGGTTCATTTGTTCTATATTTGGGTGATGGTTTTTAGGAAATTATATTGTGTGAGTTGTGTTGGTTGAGTTTTTATTATTTTCCAAATCTATCATAAGCTTTCAAGCTCATCAAATTCAAGTTACATCCCAGTCATTTAAGCTTCCTTAATGAGAAATGTGATACACATTTTATTAAAGCTTGTAGTGAGAGTAGAACAGCAACAAAACTGCAAAATTCTAACTTCTGTTTTATTGCTGTGACCTAAACTGGGAGGGCCGTTGAGGTCATGTAGATCTTGTTATCTCACTATATTTCTGCCCACTCTGATAATTCTTTTGTCACACAATGTAAAAGATATTTATAGTTAGAGAACTCACTTTTAGTCATAAATAAAGGCAAAGATGTAGTTTTGTAGTTTTTTTATAATTTATATGCTAGCATATTAATTATGATAAAATAACCCCAACCAACAAAAAACAAATAAAAAAACTAAACCAACAAAACCCCACAAATCCAATCCATGGCTTTATACTTTTATTTCCATCTTTGAAGACAGTATGGAGAGAATAGCTGCTTTCATATCATAGAAACTGCTTGGTAATTTTCAACCTATTTCCAGCATTAATTTTTTTTCTTCAGAAAAGCAAAGCAAAGGACCATAATAAGGGGAAAGATAGTATTTACTTATTAAGGCAAAGCACTACCTATAAGACATCTTCCCCGCCAAGCTGTTTTTAAACTGCTCTAAGACTTACTCCTGAACTGGTGCTTCCAGTAGCCTGTAAAAGAATTGCTGTGTTTTATTTCTCTGTAATATACCAAGGTACAGAGACAATTTGCAACAATTCCCTTTTCTCATATAAGAAAATGTCTAAGCAATGTCTTGGAATATGAAATTATGAGAGTCTCAGTGAGAAAAAGAATAATATTTTAGCCTCTGGTGACCTTAAGTAAGTAATGGATGCATATGAAAAATGCAGATGCTAAAATTCTCTGTTACTGATTTCTGTTTTGCAGGTATTACTATGATGGAGACATGATCTGCAAGGTGCAAGGCAAGAGGTTTGTGTACAAATTTGTGTGTGACCTGAAGACTCTGATTGGGTACAGCGCAGCAGAGCTGAACCGCTTGGTCACGGAGTGCGAGCAGAAGAAACTGGCCAAGATGCAGCTCCATGGCATTGCACAGCCAGTTACAGCAGTGGCACTGGCTACAGCATCCCTGCAAGCAGAGAAAGATAATTAAGCACTGGGACCTGTAAGTGGGAACCTGAGGCCTTTCCTCTATAACCAGAGCAGTTGGTGCTCTTACCTTGATCAGAATTGGAAACGTCTTTTGTTTCTTGATTGTACAATATGGAGCATGAATTTCTATAAAGAACTCAGACATGCATAAATTTGGATCTTTTAACAGCATATATTTTAATGTAATTTAAGGGATCACCCCAACTTCTGCAGCTAGTGAGAGGTGGAGCCCGTGACCACAGCTGTGCAAAGTACTTTCTGCAACACTTGGAACAAAAATTAAGTCCCTGTAGTCCCCAGGCTGATCAGTTGTGTGAATGCAGCCTTTTCCAGTCTTTTGTTCTCTGCTGAACTACCAAATAGCATTTGATGCTTTCAAAGTTTACAATATATTCTTTATTCTGTTAATCAAGTGGAGCTGAAAGACATGTTAAATGTTACAAAGCATCAAGTTCTTAAAATAGCTTCTGTGTTTAAAAGCAAAGGACACTTAAGACTAGACTTAACTGGAGATCAGTGCTGAAGAAGAAGATCCAGGTTTAGATATGGCTTAGGTGAAAAGCCAATTATGAGTATTTCATTGTAGTATGCACATAATATACATATATGAGGGCAAATACCTGTTTTGAAATACATACTTGATATAAGCCATTTGGCAGAAAGCAAAGGTGAACTTCTTCCCCCCATGCCATTCCCCATCAGGTAATTCAAAAACTTGAAAAAACAGCCCTCACCCAAAGAGTAGATTGTTTTGGTGGGGAGTATTAAGGCTGTGTTCTGCAAGGTGCTTATACCTGCATGGTAGTCAACCTTAGTATCCAAAGACTTAAGTTAATCACAGTCAGTAGTCCCTGTTAGGAACAGAAAGCAATTTGAAAATAGTTTTACAGAGAACTGTCGTTTAGTTTCCCAATCATTGTACAGTCTAACGTATATTAACTACAAAGAGGTACTTTTTATTTAAAATTAAATTCTCTTTGAACTTCAAGTGATATTTTTGAAGCTTCTTAAGCCAAATGCATGCTCCACAACTGGGTGCAATTTGAAGTCTGGATGATGAGTCAGAAATAGTTGGGTTGTATCCTGAATTCTGAGCTACTCAGTGCTTCTTGCAAACTTACACATGCAGTAAAAAGTAGGCTTCAGCTTTTGAGTTTCCATACTGGTGTCTGTTAGACTGCTTCTTTTGATGTCTGAGAACAGTATGATTTGGGGGTTGCTTTTGCCTCTTCCTGCTAATAAACAGCACAATTACTATGTCAGCATTGATGTTCACCAACTTTTTATAAATTAAACCCCCTCTGGTAACACTTAACAATTACAAGGGAAGACCTTTAATTCTGTTAGGGATTGAACTACTCATAAACCTTAAATCTGAAGTCCTTGAACAGTGAGATTCTGAACAAAGTGTGTTTGTGCTGAGCAGTGAGAGCACTGGGCTGCTGCTCTTGAGCCGAGCAGGAATGGTTACACTTGCAGACAGAAAGCAGAGAATACAAAGACTTGTGTGTATCCTAAAGATGTGTTGAGGACAAGGTTTTTTGTAGGTGGATGCTCATCTGCAGATAGTTTTTGCTTGACTAGAAGGTTTGCATATAGTTCTAACTTGTGTTTTTTCATCATTGACATGATTATAAAATCAAAGGGTTCTTGCTGGATTCTTTCTGTAACTCTTGCTGTTGTTTTCATCTTTGAGTTCTTATAGCACTCCATCTGCTGAGCATGCTGATGTCATTTTGCTTTTAAAAAAATTGTAAGCCCTGAGCAAAATGTAAATGTATCTTTTATGAAAGGTCACCATCACCCCTTTTCTTGCTGTTAGAGTTGATGTCACTGATTGGCAAGTGTTGGAGACATCTTGTGCAGGAGATGCAAGTTTGCTTAACCAAGAATTATGTGAAGTTGATGTTTGAGGGCAGCAGCTCTGCTTGTAACAACATTCCGTGACTAAACACAAGTCCAGTACAAGTCACTAGTTCTAGATAGCAGAGTTCTTGAGAGGCATTTTTAGTTAAAATGCAGGATAAAAAGAAAAGAAGCTTAAAATACCAGCTTTCTATATCAAACTGGACTGTGGGTAAACACACAGCAAAATTGAAAAGTAGTATCAATACTTCATTCCCCTGCCTCTTCTTGTTACATGGTAAATCTGATGGGGGAAAACTTCTGCTCCCATCCTTTGTTTGTGATTACATCCTGTTGTTGCTTTGCAGCCTTTCAGTAGGAGTCATGGTCCTTGGGGTTCTTTGTTGTGGCTCCATCTGCTTTTCCACCATGTTCTAATTAGTAAAGAAAGAATCTCTCAAGTGGTATCAAATTATTATCACGCTGTCTGTAGTTGAGGGAGAAATCTGTGACTAACTTGATGTCTTCAGTAAAACAAAAGATGTAGAATATATTGTCAAAGGATTTTCTGTTACTGCCAGAAGGAAAACATAGAATATTCCCAATTTTTGTAAAACAGAAGGGGTTTTGCATACTTTTTACTCTTTAAATAAAGACACTTATACTCTACTAATTATTACAAATTTCTTTGTTTCGCCTTTTTTTTTTTTGTAATTTTCCATGAAACAATTATTTTCTATTTTTACTCTGATAAGTATTTGTGGATAAAATGTCAATATAGTAAAATAAAAATGTTATACAGCTAATTTGCTTTCTTAATTTTTCAGACATTTGTAATATCTTTCAGGGACAAGCAGTTCAAAAATGCATACTTGCCCTTTATTCGCTTTTCTCTTAAAGTCAGAAGCTCAGTGCAGAAAGAAGGTAAACTCAGCTTATATTCTGAAGATGCATCTTCTTTGACTCAATAATTGGCTATGGGTTTCTACTTTTAAACTGTAACTCAGTGTCCTTTATTTCTGTAGCAGCTTTCTTTAACATCTTAATTGTAAATCTCAGAATGGTGCTTAGATTAAACAAATGATGAAAACTCAGTAGTAGGACAGAACGGAACCCTGTGAAATTATTCTGTTTATGCTTTTGTCAGTGTTTAAATCAGAAAGGTTCATGTTGACCTGTAAATATTGGACTTTTTCATTCCTGCAGATGGCCCCATTTACTTCATGTGGCTCTGCTAGTACTGTCCATGTTAAAAAAAAGATAAAATTCTGATTGTACTGCTCTTTATTTTTACTGAGACACAATTTAATAGTATTCTCATTGTCTTCCACCTGGACTGCCAAATTCAAGACTGAAATATTTTTCATCTTTATACCTACCACATCACTTGATTTGAAAATGTTTATGTTAAGCTTAGCACCAACAACATGCAATTGATGGAAGATACTGGTTTTCAGACATTTCAGTAACTTGTTGGACCTGATGATCTTAGAAGTCTTTTCCAACAAAATTAATATATGATTTTAAAGTTCGCTTACAAGTGCTCTGGTATCATATTAATGGAGGACCTATTTTTCGGCTTTATAGCTATCAGCATCAGTTTCTTTTGGGATTCCTACCATACAGAAATTGTTATTGAAACAACGTAGGGAATTACAACTAACAGCTTGCAATGTCTTTCTTAATTGAGATAAGCTGACTTGGGACTCTGCTGCCTGATCAAGAAACTGTTATATGGTCCATTAACACAGGTTTGGGGGGAATATTTTTACTGACTGGACTGGGATGTCTTGTTCTTCAAGGTCATACATATTCTTAAAGGTTGTGGTTTTAATATTGCTATGTCAGGGCTGTTAAAATATATTTTCATTGATAATGTTTAATTTTTTTCCTTTGGAAAAGTAATTCTTAATACGAATGATGCTAAACAAGAGATTAATTAAAGGAAAGGAATTAATGATTGACTGGTTTTGAGGGTTATAACATGGAACCCATGCATTAGATACATAATTGCTCCATTACATTTTGCCTCATTGCTTCATGACTGGAACCCAGGGAATCTAATCACGCACCAAACTGAAATTTTACCGTCTTGCAATTTTAGAGTATTGACATCTTACCCATTCAAAACTTGAAAGAAATGTTAAAAAATTATGAATAGGGAGAAACAAATATTGTCTGATATTGCAGGAGTCTAATTTTAGTTAAAATTGCCTTTTACTTGTGAAACTGGGCTTCTGAAAACCAAAATGAAATGCTTCTAGTGGCAGTTGTATCAGAAGATGGGTCTGGGGGCTGCAGAACAGTTCTCATTTACTTTGAAAAGACAGAGGAATCAGTTGTTGTGTTTGTGGTTTGTGGCACACAATGTCCATATCTTTTTGTAGGCAGTGTCACTGTAACCAGCTGTGATGGGAATAAAAGAATCCAAAGTAATTGATCATAGTTTTAAGCAACTTACTTGTGCAGCTTCTTAATAAAAATGAAGTCAGTTTAAAAGAGAAGATAGCTATAAAGAAATGATTGGAATCCTCATGTGAATAGTTACCAGAAAAAGCTAAAAACTAAGCTAAATAAAACATTGGTTTTTCATAGTCCAGCAGTTCTTGACTTATAAAACAACTACTAGACATAAAATATTTTAAAAGATCAGTTTTTAGTAATTTTCATGTTGCAGGAGTTGAAATATTTGTTCAGAAAAAAACAGAGAAAAGGCTTGTTTAGTTTAGCACAACTTGGGGGAGACTGAAAATTTGTCAAAATCTTCCATTTTGTCTACTGAATTGCTTCAAGTATTTGTTACTAATTATCTAAATGAGCTCACATAATAAAAAACTTAAACTGTCCATCCATAAGGTCTGAAATCTTAAGACTTTTTTTTTTTACCTCTTCCACCTCCCTTTTAACCTAAATGTATGAAATTAGGATTTAGAAGCTGTATTTCTAGTCCTATAGGACCTACTTCTCAGAATTCACTAATCAATGTAGAATGCCCCCATCTCAGGAGATGAAAAGCAAATTATAGGAATTATATATAAATATAATCAACTACTGATTGTAATGGGAGGAAACATGGATGGCACTAAAAAATCTGTTTCTTAGAAGATTTATTGTTTATTTGAAATTCCTCCTGGTTAGGGAAATGTAATTTAGGATGAAATAATGTGAGTTAGCTGCTTCCCCCTTCACCCTGATAAGATTTGGTTTTTCAATATTCTCATTTTCAAGGACTCTGCAGGAGCTGCTTCATATGAACTGGTTTGCATAAACCTTTGGCTACAGAAGACAATGGGAAACCAGTGCGTTTTATACAAATCTAGTCAGGGTGAAAGCTGGAAACCATGCATGGGAAAAAAATTAGTCAGGAAGAGTGAGAATGCAAGAGATGAGATTTAATGAGATTAACTAGAGATTAACTAGGCACCTGCAGGGTGCAGTTCTTTAAACTTCAGGGTTAGGATAGATAATGGATTGGGCTTTTTTCCTCCATGAAAACAGTGTTTTATTCCAGAAACTCAGAGCTGTGTTATTCCCATATCCTATGGCAAGCCAGCCTGTTGGGCTTCAGTGAAAGTGCCCTGTGTTGAAATCTCTAGTACCCACTTTGATGTCCACAGTGAGAGCAGTGAGAGGAGGTTAGGAACAGTCAGGATGCAAAACTCACTGTGAAACTCGACTTGTGTCAGGATGGAAAAGCCTCAATTATTTTAGAAAACAGGTTTCAACAATTGGTTTAATTGTTACTCCTGTAATATTTTGTCAAAAGGAGGGTAGTTCTTCAAGGAGAGGCAGTAACCAGACAGAGCACAATATCATACCAATAGCTGGTTTAGGGTACTAAACTGGCATCAAACTGGAAATAGCAATATGAATTCATATTATTAAAACCAGACAGGTGGCAAGAGAGTTTTGCCTTAGACGAGAAGGCAAACTAGACTGCATTGGTAGGTACAAAGAAAATAGATGACCTCTGCTGAGGTAGTGAAGGGATGTCCAAGACTGATTGGTGTTGAGGGACCGAACATGTCCTGACAGAAAAATGCTGTTGCAAGTTTATAAAAATACATAAATACATATATATGTGCAGGGCAAGGGGTGTCCCTCCAAATTTGCTTGGTCAGATAGTATTACTTGCATTGGACTTCACCAGGCAGTAGAGAAAGCTGAAATGGGTGAGTGCTTTAATTTTTTGTTTATTCTTAAGACAGACCTAGCTGAAGAGAGCAAATGGAGGGAAGAAATAAAAACTTCCTTAGAGGTGCAAAGCTGCTCAGAAATGCCACCTGTCAGGCTGGAGGACTTGTTAAATAGACCACATATAAATGCAGGTAGAGTACTGATGTTGGTTGAAGGTGCAGGCAAGCCAGAAGGAATGGAAACAGAGCCATCACTGAGAAACAAAAATGCAGGGAAGCAAAGAATTGCCTGATTCAGCCCAAGCAGTTCTGAGAAAAGCTTAGTGAGAGCTGGAGCTGCAGGTTGGGAACAGCCTGGCGTGCCAAAGGACTGTCTTCTCTTGGCTCCCTCTCTCACAGAGCCTTTCTAACTAAACCAGATGGTGTCAGGGTAGTTCTTGGTTTTTTTCTCACCAGCTGCTGTCTGAAGCAACTGGCATTGATTATCCCCTTGGGCTAGGAAGTAAATAGATAAATGCAGTTTCTCCTATTACCATTTCCATCAGTGGACACCTAGAAATATGTATTCTGTTATTATTTGTGTTTCAATGAAGGGGCCTGAAAAACCTACCCTGATTAAACTTTGGGTATTCTATGCAGAATTGTTTTCAGTATCAGCTAACAGATATGTCGTGAGCACTGATCCTGGGGAGCAGCTTCCAACAGGCTATTGTACCACAGTGTTATTCAATGTATTATTTCAAATTACCAATTAAGGACTTTAATCTTGAAGCCTCTGCCTGCTGGGGAATCTTGTATTTCATTTTTTTAACTGTATTTGGCCTTGTGATTACCTAGGATGCCATGGTTTGACACTGGCCCAATGCCAGGCACCCACAGCTGGGCAGAGGAGGGAAAAGGGAAAAAAAGTTAACCAAGGATTCCTGAGTTAAGGACCAGCAGAAAACACTTCAAGGACAAAACAGGCTCAACTTTAGTTGCAAAGTGAAATTTATTACTAAGAGAGTCACAGGAGGATAATGAAAAGTAAAATAAGCCCTGAAAACACCTTCTCCCCCCCAGCCCCTCCTTCCTTCCCACTGACAGTGCAGGGAGACAGGGTGCAGGTTTGGTCAGTTCACCACTGAGATTTTCTTCCACTGCTCCAGGAGTGGAGTCCATCCCCTGTGAGGCCACGGGGTCCCTCCCACGGGAGAGAGTTCTCTGTGAACTTCTCTGGGCTGGGTCCACTCTCACCAGCAGCAGCCGTACCACACCTGCTGCAAACATGGGTTCCCCCCTTGGGCACACAGCCTCCCAAAATTGCTGCATCGTGGCTCTCTTCCACGGGGTGCAGTCCTCCAAGGACAGGCTGCTCCAGCCTGGGAGCAGGAGCCCTCTCTCTTCTCTGGGTCTTCCACTGGATCACAGCCTCCTCCAGGCATCCACCTGCTCCAGCATGGGCATCTCCCCCATGGGCTGTGGGTGGATCTCTGCATCCCCCATGGATCCATGGCCAGCAGGGGGACAACCTGCTTCACCGTGGCCATCACCATGTCCTGCAGAGGAGGCTGGGATCCAGCACCTGGAATACCTCATCCACCTCCTTTTCCACTGACCTTGGTGTCTCCATGTTGTTTCATCACATGTTCTCACCTCTTCCCCTCCTCTGACTAGAAGCAAAAACTTGTGACTTTGTTTTGATTTCCTTCTTAAATATGTCATCACAGAGGTGTTACCAACCTCTCTCGTTGGCCCAGTTTTGTCCAGCAGCATATCCATCTTCAGAGCCATCAGCCATTGGCTTTGCCAGACATGGTGGGAAGCTTCCAGCATCTTCTCACAGAAAAAAAGGAGGGGGGGGCCAGCATCACTGTGGCCCCCCTGCTGCCAAAAACCAGGCTGTGCCAAACCAATACATAAGAGCTCTCACTAGAAATGTATACTGGTAATGCTCTACACTTTTCCATTGCTCGAGCCACTGATGACAATTTTGTTTCAACCAGGAACCAAATAAAAATTTGTTCACTGCAGAGAAACACAAACTTCATACCAGCTCAATATGACTTTCACAAATAATTTTGGAATTACCGGAGCTATCTACTTTATTTAAGCACTTTGTTCCTTCCTTTTACTTATATGACCTTTAAAAGTCTTCAGTGAAGTGCAAGTACAGCAGGCAAAAGTATTCCTTTTTCCTGACAGTGGTCCCAGAGAGTGTGCTAGCTCAGCACCTGCCTTTTGCCAAGGGACATTGGTGCCAAAATAAGTCCAGAAGTCACTCTCTCCTGGGAAGCTTTGCTTTTTCCTTTCTTCCAAAAGACATGCTGTGTGTGCAGACTCATTTTCAGGAGATATTTTCGACATCTTTTAATCTAGTTTGTGTCTAGAAAATGCATTTTTTCCCCATGACCTTCAGGGCAATCAGTTTTCTGTATGGAAAAGAGGCAATTTCCCTTTGCAAAGCTTAACTTAGACAATGAAAAAATGCCTGTCACTTGCTGGAACTGTAAATCTTTGGTCATTAAACAAAATCTTAATTGAAATCCTGGCTGTAGTGGTTCAGCAAACCAATAATAGGTGTAAGAGAAGCAAACATAGATATTACCAAGTAGGATCTCATGCAGCTTCTTTCCCAAAAGATGAGCTCAACTGTACCTATAGAGATTTCTGGCTAAAAAAAATTTGAATAAATAGTCTTCAGCCCCAGGAAAAGAAACCTTTTTTCAATGCTGATCTGAGACTGAGAATTTCTTTACCTATCTTCTTTGACAAGGATTTCTCCACCCACACCTATCACACATTCAGAATTCAATATGCATTCTTTCTTGTCAAAGAAGAAATCCTGATGTGCTTCCCACTAGTCTGTGTGTTCTAGAATTGTCCATGGTACTCTACAGCAATTCTGGATAGCTTTCAGAAAGAAATACAATTGTGCTTTATGCCTTGATCATATGAAATCCATTAGGTTCTTGCATAGTAATACATGTTGGCAGCCTGTGACAATTATAAACATGTTGATTCAGTGTTGTGTTGTACCTGCTTTGCCTTTTAATGAGGAGCCTGTAGTCTTAATGGTAAATTAAAATGCAATTACTATCACCAGAAGGACCAGGAAGGAAACATTCTCAGCAGCCAGCCCTTCAGTATGACTGCTGTCACCTCCAGCCCCCATAAGAGCTGATGCTGAAGCTTCATTCTTGTAAGATTAAAAGAAAAACTCCACTGTGCTGAGCTCTGTCCCTCAGCTGCGCTGCTGTGCCTCACTCTTTCTCATTTCGTCTGTGAAGAATTTACAGTCACAAGAAATAATTAAAATACAACTTCATTGGATATGAATCTTGGTAATGCTCTTGAAGAAGGAGGTCATTGCTTGCTTTCAGATTATGGAAAGTTACAATTTTCTTACAATTTTTTTATTTCAGAAGAACTGAGGTGATTTTCTGTGTACTGTAGTGGGGGGAACTTACTTTTGGGTGGAAAGTAACTTCTTAAAAAGAAGTCCTGCTCCACTACCAGCATTTCCCAGCTGATGTCACACTGACAATAGATTCAAGCACACCAGAGGTCACCAGCACTCCTTATAAAATCTAGTGATGTTCCTGAACAGAGACATGTCCTGGGGTTGCAGGAGCGAGATGCATCGACACACACAGCAGAGCTGAAGGCTGAGCATGGGCACCACTGGGCAGCTGAGCCCCACTGGGAGGGGGCAGAACAGGTGTGGGCAGGGGGCTGGTGCAAGGACATATCCCAGCAGCCTGACAGCCCAGCCCTTCTGTAAGAAACAGGAGGCCTGGGACCCCCAGTCTGAATTTGCAGCGAGTCTGGAACAACTGTTCTGAGAAATATCAATAGTTCATTTGTTTTTACTGGATTTTTGATGTGCCCCTTCACACTGTTTTGTCCCAAAGCCTAGCACAGAGCTTCCCATTTGCTACTGCTGCACCTTCACCTTTCCAAAGCTGCCTGGTTGGGTTCAACCTTTCTGGGCAAGTGAACATCTCTCCTTCTCCTTTCCACCACCTCCAGCTGCTGGCTGTAAGCACAGAGCTTTTGTCTTCCTTGCTGGAGGCAAGGTATATCTCCTGGAACAGCAAGTAGTGAATTAAATTAATCAGTTGAAAATGGCTCTTTTCAATCCAGGATTTTTCCAAGTATATGAAAATTATTCCCATCCTTCCCAAATAAGTACTTTGGTTGCCTGTTGCATTGCAAGCTGAACATGAACCCAGTCATAAATAACAAATCCAGCTCACCACCACAAACCAGCCTTTGGGCTGACTGACAGAGGTTTTGACAAATAACAACTCTCCCAGAACACAAGCATTTGACTGGTTAAGAGTCTGGGGCGCAGAGTTTAGACCAATGTCTGTGTAGCACCGGGAGTCTTTGAATTGCCTGTGAAATGGTGACAGATACAATAACCCAGGCTGTTTGCTGATGACCAAGGGGAGTTTTGTCGTGTGTTATGTCTCAGACACATGAACATCATGGGTGCTATTAATGTAATACGTGGTGATCCCTGACATGAGGACTAGCAGTCCAAGGACCCACGGAAATTGCGGAGAGAGACGGAGCGAAAAGCTGAAAGAGGCCAGGAAGAGCCAAAAATAGGCAGCAAAGGCTGCAGGAGCTAGCTTTGAAACAAAGGTCACAGGAAATCACAGCCAAAGGGCTGTGGGGAAAAGAAACTGGAGAAGTTAAAAAAGCTAAAAAGAAAGAGGCTGGAAAAGAGCCCGAAAATAGGCAGCAAAGGCTGCAAGGATACAAATAGCAATGAGGATTGCAAGTCAAAGCCAAAGGGGTGTGTGGAAAAGAAACTGGAGAAGTTGAAAATAGAAGAAAAACCCCACAGGAGACCATGGGCACCTGGATTTCAACGTCAGAAAACCCCACAGTACAGGTATGGAAAATTTTCTTTAAGGAATGGAATATAGACTATGATGAAGAAGCATTATTTAGATTAATTACATGGGCAAAACCCCTCAGACTTGACACAACAAAAGAAATTGCTTTTGACCTTAATACTTAGGAACTAACTTTATATTAAAAGCAGCCTTGAAGGGGGAGTGTCATGATTCGCTAGTACAAGCAGGGGCTGTGATGGTTTGTTAACTGATCTCAGAGTGCAAAAAACAACACAGAGGGGATTTCAGTATTAATCAAAACAAATGTACCTTTTATTGAGTGCTCACAGCAAAATGCGATAGAAGGATTAGAAAGGAAATAAAGGATAGAGAGAGAGAGAAAGAGGGGGAGGGGAATACAGCTACCAACGGAGAGATGAAATCCTCGTGGTCCGGCCAACAGATCCATCCTGACACGTCGGGGAGAATTCCAAAGTCTCTGGTTTACTAGGGGGTCTTTTACAGTCCTCTGCTGGGAGGGGAACAGGTAAAAGACAATGGAGAATGAGTCCATTGAAAACAGGGACAGACAGTCCATGCTCGGAAGCAGGGCAAGTCAATTTCAGCAGTGAGTGGGACCCATTGTTCTTGGTCCAGCGAACACATCTGCAGGCAACGCTTGGCAGACATCCTGCTTCAGCCAGCCCAGTGCCCCTGTGTCAGAATTGTGAGGGTCTCAGTCTCAGTCCTTGGGAGGGGCCTTCAATCTCCATCTGTCACGGTGGTCGTGAGGCAGATGAGGGATTTTCCATGGGGGATCACTGAAGTTACCCCAGAAAGTCAGGCTTTCTGCAAAGCGGGTGGCATCTGGCCAAGAGGTGGGGAAATTCATGGGTGTGAAAAACACCAACCACTTGTTTGAAAATCGTAAAAGTTTAATAGTAATAAAATGGTTGTAAAAATAGTAATAAAAATTAGAGTACTAAGAATTTGGACAATCAGAGTTAGGACAATAAAGGACAATAAAAAAGCAAAGAATTATGAATGTTTGGATGCTTTCCTCTTGAAAGCTAACAAAGGATTAACTCTTAAAAGCAATAGCCTGTTGCATATTCATATATTTCATATATGATTCAAAAATTCTTTTCAAACAAAGGGTGTTTTCTGGTTATTGTCAACTTCCCTTCCTCATCTTGCAAATCAGTCATCTCAGCCCCCACCAAGTCTGGTCCTTCACGATAAGGAGGCAATAATTCTTCTCTTGGACATCTTGGTGCCTTGTTGCTGTTGTCTCTGTGCGAAGAATTTCTTGAGCCAATTAGAAAAAGTATCTTACATGGCATAGTTTATATTTTAATATTACGTTATAGCCAAAAACTATATTTAACACACTACTAAAAAGGATTAAGACAGTATAACTTTCTAACATATCACATATAATATTCATTTTAATATTAGTGAAAAGCCAACCATATAATACTCATTTTTCACAATGGGCTATTGTGATGAGCGGGGATCGTGAAGCAGGTATAAGACACAGCAAGCACACCTGCAAACAATCACTTGGCGAGCATCCACCTCGAGCAGGCCGGAACTCCAGCCAGGGTCTTCAGGGTCTTGGTCTCTCTCCTTGTGACAGTGGTGAGGCAAATGAGGGAAACTTTGGACTGTCTCTTACAGGGAGGAAAATGCAATAAGAGTTATAAAACCATGGAGGCTCATTTTAGATTTAATAAGACTAGTAAATACTAAGCTATATAGGGAGGAAAGCACACCAGATGAGTTTTCGGGGGGAATGCGTGCCTTTCTAAGCCCCAAAAGCATGTGGGGGAACACATGGCCAGCCATGCTGCCTCACCTGGCCAAACTGCACTGAATTACTCCCCTGCATCAGCACTGCTCCCAAGAGATCTGTGAAAAATGCCAATCACTTGTTTTTTTTCAATTTTAAAAGTTTAATAGTAATAAGATGGTTATAAAAATAGTAATATAATTAGAGTAATAAAAATTTTGACAATTAGGATTTAGGACAATACGAGACAATAAAAACACAGAGTTACAGATGTCTGGGTGCCTTTTTCTGGGTAAAATAAGCCTGAGAAAAGGACACACAGTTAACAGAGGATTAACCCTTAAAAACAACAGCCTGTTGCATATTCATACACCTCATACATGATGCATAAATTCCATTCAAACAAAGCATTCTGTCTGGTCAGTGTCAGCTTTTTCCTATTAATCATAACGACGTCTTCAGAGCTGAGTGAGGCGGGAAGAAGTTAGCTTCTGATAAAAGAGCAATAAATACATTTTCTCTGAAAGATTTAGGTGTCCTGTGACTGCTATCTCAGTGCGAGTTCTCTCTTTAAAAAAAGTGTCATACATAGCATAGTTTCTATTTGAACATTTTGTTATAACCCAAAACTAAATTTAAGAGAATTATTACAGAATAACGTTCTGACACAACACATATAATATTCCTTTTAATATTTGCGAAAATCCAATCATAAAATACCCATTTTTCACAATATCCATGCCCTGCAGCTCCCCAGCACGGAGAGGCACCGCTGTGCAGCGAGATGGAGGGGGGCGGCGGGGTCCCGACCGGCAGCGGGGATGCTCCCATGCCAAAGTGCCATGCGGGGCTGGGGGTCCGATACAGGCACCCATGCCAAAGGGCCATGCTGTGAAAAATGTGTATTTTATTATTGGCTTTTCGCAAATATTAAAATGAATATTACATGTGTTATGTCAGAAGGTTATGCTGTTTTCATTTTTTTAGTAGTGTGTTAATATATAGCTTTAGGTTATAGCAAAATGTTAGAATAGAAACTGTGCTATGTAAGATACTTTTTAAAAGAAAGGACTACTAGCAAGATAGCAGCCACAGGACACCTAAATCTTTCACAGAAAGAGAATTTATTGCCCCATTATCAGAAGAAGCTGACTTCTTCCTGCCTCGCTCAGCCCTGAAGACGCCCTTAGGATTGATAGGAAGAAGCTGACACTGATCAGACAGAATCCTTTGTTTGAATGGAATTTATGCATCATGTATGAAGTGTATGAACATGCAAGAGGCTATTGTTTTTAAGAGTTAATCCTCTGTTAATGTGTGTCCTTTTCTCAGGCTTATTTTGCCCAGAAAAAGGTACCCGGAGGTCCATAACTCTTTAATTGTCTCATATTGTCCTAATCCAAATTGTCCAAATTTTTATTACTCTAATTATATTACTATTCCCCCCAGCCCCTCCCTCATTCCCACTGACAGTGCAGGGAGACAAGGTGCAGGGATAGTGGTCAGTTCATCACCAAGATTTTCTTCCACTGCTCCAGGAGAGGATATAACCATTTATAACCATTTTATTACTATTAAACTTTTAAAATTTTAAAAACAAATTATTAGTGTTTTTCACAATGCGGAGCTGGGAGATCCGATACCGGCACCCCAAAATTGCCCCCCAGTGCCGGGAGCGGGCAGCTGCTGCAGAGATCATCCGCAGAGATCAGCCGCATTTGCCGGCGCCGTGGCTGCGGGCATTATTCAGGCAGCCGCCACGGTCCCGGCAAGCTCGGCAGCCCCGGCAGCTCCGAGACACCGAGCGGTCACCGTGAGGGCCCCGCCGCCAGCCGCCATGGGACCGCCGGGCCGAGAGGGGGTCCCTTGTCGCCATGGAAATGCTCGGTCCGCCCCTGCCCGGAGCTGATTGGCTCCGCCATCATACCACGCCCATAGCCCCGCCCCCGCAATCAGGGCCTGCCTGCCACGGCGACGCGGGGGTGAGGCCCGATTTGATGTCACTACAAATGCCCGGGTGTTGTTTACGTCACATCCGGAAGCACGCCGGAAGCAGGAAGCTCCAGCCCCATGATGCAGAGCCCGGTCCCGGCACCGAGCCCAGCCGGGCACAGCAGTCACTGCCATTGTCACAGCACCACGGCAGCTACAGGCAAGGTCCAACAAGCTGGGGAACTCCCTACAACCCTGTCAACACCAGCTCCAGCCCCTGGGATGTTCCGAGCAGGAAACGCCCCCAGCTGAGACCCAGTGACCCTCTGGGTGGGGGTAAACAGAAGGCTCTAGACTGTGGAGATGTAGAAGGGGCTGAGCTGACTTCATCATCAGAGACCTGGCAACAGGGTGGGGGAATGATTCCAGCATTCCCAGCGGTGTGAGGAAATGGGACAGCACCTGAAAAATACACAGCCTTTAATTGGCAAATCCTCTCAGAACTACGCTAGCTAGCTGCTAAACATGGGCTGCTGTTGCAAATATGCTGCGATTTATAACTACTACTGAATTAACCCCGTGTGATATGAAGTAGATTGTGCAACTGCTTGGTACTCCAGTGCAATACGTAATGTTCAAATCGAGCAGGAAAGCTTATGCAGAAGATCAGGAACTAAAGAAATCAAGAGCTTTGAACCCATGTTTCGTTCCATATTTCAAAACCTCTAATAAGCTGATAGCATATGATGAAGATAAAAATACTGAAGAGGTATCACACAAGAATTACAAAAGTGTACAGTTGTTTGTTAAAAATGCCTTAGAGTTCATAGTGCAATATTTGTCACTGCTGTTTGCATTTATTAAAATCAGACTCCTTAAGCCTATGGTATCTGATTTTACTAAGGTTATTAAGAGAGTATTACATTTCTCTCTCAGTCATGGGCTGCTGTGTATCAAAGAGATGGTAGGATATATATATTAATAATTTGGCTCTTAGTATTCCTAATAGCCCTGCTTGCATTATTACTAGATCAAACCTGAAGATTCAAAGAATATAATCATCTTAACATTCTAGGTCCATTGACACATACACAGAATATTAATTTACTAAATTCATAGGCAAATTTCAACTACAAAGCCTCTAACCAAGAATTTACCACCTATCATAATTTTAAAACCTAAAGTCACCTGTTAGTGCCAATAACAAAATTTCTAACTCCTAATAAAAGGAAAAAAGTAGACTGCTTGCCCTGTTATTCATGTTAACAAAATTTTCTTGCACTAGAATACTGTTCAAAACCAATGTTTCGTTCCTTTTCTTATTTACTCTACAAAGAAAAAAGGGGGGAAAAGGTTGGGGTGAATGCATTCCCCCTTTTGAGTCTTAAGTAATGTTATGTTCTCATGTTTCACAATGAATCATGTAACAGTACAACGATCCTAAACCCAAGATAAAAGCATTACAATGGACACTGGGAGCCACAGACACCAGCCCTTTGTCAGACACCATGAGCCATTTAACCAAAACAACTGATAACTGCCTCATAGAAATCTGGAACTTTTGAAATGACAGTTCATATAAAGACTGTTTGTTTACAAATTGCCTTATCTTTTAAGTTTGTTTTTTCTTACAGCCCTAAAGTTGAATGTTTCAGAGTTCTCTAATCTCAGTTCTGAGTAAAGATATAACTTACAGCTTTGCTTACAAACTATTTTTCATGTTTACACACTGTTTTTCTGTTTAAAAATTGTTTTTTTCTAGCAGGTAGACTTTCTTTAACAGTTTTAGGAGTTAAGTAGCTTGTTGTTGTTAAAATAAGCTAATTTGTAAACTAACCATTAAGAAATTCTTACCTGCAGGCTCTAAACCAAAATGCTGCAGCTTCACTAATAGATAATTCATGCAAATTAAACCATACTATTTTCTGTCATCCTGTTTGCTAGGGACTCCTACAAATAGATGACAGAGAACAAGTCACAATTTTTAGTAAAGAAAAATTTTAGGGTGAGATGTTGCATTGCAAGCTGAACATGAGCCCAGTTATAAATAACAAATGCAGCCCACCTCCACAAACCAGCCTTTGGGCTGACTGACAGAAGCTTTGACAAATAACAACTCTCCTAAAACACAAGCATTTACTGTTAAGAGTCTGTGGGGTGTAGAGTTTAGACCAATGTCTGTGTAGCACCGGGAGTTTTAAATTTGCCATGAAATGGTGTTGGATAAACAATAACCCAGGCTGTTTGCTGGTGACCAAGGGGAGTTTTGTCATGTGTTATGTCTCAGACACATGTACATCACACGTACATCATGTTATTAATGTAATGGTTGCCTGCTGTGAGAGCTTTGAGCTGAATTAGAGTAAGATGGTCACCTGGAGTAAGACTAAAATCATTAATCATTGCTCTCCTCTCTTCCTTTGGATGAAAGTGGCAGGCTGCAGCATTTACAGCACCAGAGCCTCAGCAGGCAGGACCGCTCTCTGTGAGCCTGCAAGGGGAAGGTTGATGGCTGTGCCCTGGAAGGGCACACCATGGCCTCCAGGCACTCCTAACTCAGGGTGAGAAAAAAGGCTTCCCCCATGATGCTTTGTAATGACATGTTAATTACCCCCAGTTGTGTCCTCCCCATTGGCCTTCCCTACCCCTTTTACCCTTATATGTTCACATTCTAGCAAGTTCTTTATTCCCTGTTTTCCCATTGGTTCTCATATCCCTACCTATTCACACTGGCACTCCCTTTTGGTTCCTACCCTTTGTACCACCCCTGTGCCCTCAGTTCATTGGGCCCTGGTGCTCTTCTCCTCCCCCTCTTACCCATACTTAAACCTGGACTCTCCTTTCCTTCTGGTCTTTTAGCCCTGGACCCTTTCTTTGTGTGGCTTCAATAAACCCCATGGAAATTCCACCCAGGAGACCCTTCCTGCGTTTCATTCACCGGGAGCTATCCATGGCTATGTGCATGGGCTGAGTGGTTGTTTGCCTGCCTGCCTGAACGCCTTCGACAGAGGATGCTTTCAGGCAGGCAGTGGTGACTCACCACCCTGCCATGCTCCTGCAGTGTGATACAGCACAGCACCAACAGCACCCTCCTCTCCCTGACACTGATCTGTTCTCTGCCATTTTCAGTGGCCTGATTGAAGCACATGGTGAGAAACGCCATTCACTTGTTTTAAAATTGTAAAAGTTTAATTGTAATCAAATGGTTGTAAAAATAGTAATAAAAATTAGAGTAATAAGAATTTGGACAATCAGAGTTAGGACAATAAAGGACAATAAAAAACCAAAGAATTACGAATGTTCAGATGCTTTCCTCAAAAAAGCATGGCTCACTAACAAAGGATTAACTCTTAAAAGCAATAGCCTGTTGCATATTCATACATCTCATGCATGATTCAAAAACTCATTTCAAACAAAGGGTGTTTTCTGGTTATGGTCGACTTCTCCCCCCTTCCTTTTGTAAATCGTGGTCAGGCTCCATGGAGTCTGCAAGGAGACTAGTTCTTCCCAATAAGGTGGCAATAATTATTTCTCTTTGGGATTTTAGTGTCTTGTTGCTGTTATCTCTGTGAGAAGAATTTCTTGATTATCTCATCTCTTTCTTGAGCTAGTTAAAAAGTATCTTACATAGCACAGTTTCTATTTTAACATTATGTTATAACCTAAAACTATATTTAACACCCTACTTAAGAGAATTAATACAGCATAGCTTTCTAACATAACATATAATATTCATTTTACTATTGTGAAAAGCCAATAAAAATATGCATTTTTCACACACATCTACTGAATTAAAGTGGGGGAAAAGGAGGGGTGGGGAGGGAAGCTGTGAAGCTGTAAGGTATGTGTGCCTCCTGTGTCACAGAACTGTGCTCCCATGTATTTGCTGGAGAAGCACTCAGAATTCCCTGTGTCCATGGGTGTTGCTGCAGCTTTCTTTCTACTAACCTTGGGTTCTCTCTGTCTCTTGATGGTAAAATCCTGGGTGCATGTGCCTGACAAAATGGATGAAGGGTATATGTTTTCTTAAGTGCAGATACAAATAGCAGGGAAATTAATAGAAGATTGCAGTATTAATAATTTGAATTAAAAATTGCAACATAATCTTTAAAATTCCTACTCATTTGTGCATGATTCCAGCTTCCTAATGAGCTGTGTCAAAAGATTTATGATCTTTTTACCTCTTCAAAAGTGGGGCCATTTTTATTAAAAAAACATTCCAGTTATGTTATGGCACAACTCCATTTTTTTAGCAAATGGGGGAGAGGGGGATCCCTTCAGCTGCAGCTCCCATAGCAGCAGAGATGCCCTGGCCTGGCTGGGCTGCAGCTTCTGCTGAGAGAGGCAAGAGCCCTGCCAAGGGCACAGCACTGCCACCTTCAGCAGCTTGTTTTCTTCTACACTTCTGTCATTCTCTACAAAGCTACAGTCAGGGTTTTCTGGGAGGAGAAAGACCTTTCCTGGCACTTCCAGCAGCACACTGACAGTCAGCTTGAGCCTTCAGTTTTTGGTTTAATTGCCTTTGATTGCCTCTTGCCTTAACATTTGGTGCCTTTACACCACCTTGCACCTATTCTGCCAGTACTTATTTTTCCTCATTTCTAAAATACACCTGCTGCTTAGTAACAAAGGAGTTAGTTCAGAGTGACCCAGAGCCTGTGGTGCACTGTGCCTTCAGAGATTGTTTCTGCCTGGGAAAGGTTTGCACCTAATCTCCTCTGTGGCACACAGCTCTGACTGGGACACACACACATCGGAGCCTTCCTTCCCTGGACTCAGCCCAGAAGCACTGTCTCCTTGCCCAGGGAGCAAGCATAGCACAGTTGGCCTGAAAACTCACACCCCAAACCTTGTGTATACCAGCTCCCCTCCTGGGTGATGAGTACCATCCACATACCAGCTGTCCAATTAATCACTTGCAGGCATGGAGAAGATGGGGTGTTATAGCCAGAATGGGAAAGAGGCACACACTGCAGCTTTGCACCAATAAACATCTATTGCTGAGTGAAGGAGCTTTCTGAGGCAGCCATTGAATGCTTTAAAAATGTCCAGCTGTTTTGAGCAGAAGGCTTAAACTGTGTGCCTGTAGGAATTCCTGCTGGTTTTTACCCTTGAACTTTGCTTCTCTAACTTGCAAAGCCTCTAAATTTTTGTGTTCTGATCTGTCACTCTTGCTCCCAGTTTTCAACCAGAGTCCTTGTTGTAGAGCTAGCAGCCTCTTCAGCTGGATCCTTTGTTGCCCCACCGTGTCTTGGCTCACTGTAAGTCTCTGTCATGTGGCATGCAATCCTGTGAAAAAATGAATAAAATTTGAGTTGAGATGACTCATTTGAGATGACTGTAATGCAGTGTAAAAGCATTGACAAATTGCATGGCCTGGTCTCACATGACCAGGATAGTGACAAAACCTAATGAAGCTTTTGCTTTTTGGTTGTGTGTCTGGTGAATTAAGAGGCTGGTCCTGTACCCTTGTTAAACAGTTATCATGAGCAAGCTCAGGGCACTCTAAACACTAAAAAAACTTTCCTAATTGTCTGTCAGACAAAAGCGAGTCTATGTTCCTGCTGAGTCAGCTTAGGTTCAATTACTTTTAGCTTGCTGTAGATTCAAGATGGGAACTACTGAAAAATCACTTGGCATTCTGAGGTAGGGTTAACATCTCTTAGTGAGTGGGGGGGAGGGGTGGACAAAGAAGGACAGGAAAGACTGACTGTGTCTTACACCTGGAAAAGAGACACTGTTGACTCTAATGGTCTGGTTAGGATCTGCTGGGGGAGGGGGGTGTAAAATAACCCTCCTGGGAGCCTCCATTTAACCCACTGAAATATTTTTTTCTCAGAGGGATTTTGGTGTATGGAAGATAGATCCCTTTCAGAGCACATCAACCTGCAAGGTCTGTTTCAAAGGTGCACAGGTGCCTGATGGAGATGTAAGAGCACAAATCACTGAGGGCAAGGGGAGGGGTAACCCAAGTAACTCTGCTTGCTCCAAGCTTGAAGATTGAGTATTACTCAGGAGTGAGAGACTAGAGTAGGCAAATCTTAGAGGAGGATGGAGGAAGTCCTCTGAGGAAAGGGAGAAGAGAAAGATGACAGAAGGAAGTGCTGGGATTCTTTTGTATTGACAGTACTTTTACTACAATGACAAAAGCAATGGTCACTAACCACCCTACTGGGGACCAGTGTGTTTGGGGCCCTCAGTGACAGCCACGAGCTCCATATGCCACCAGAAGACTGGTTCCACTTCTGGCTAGAAACATCCATTCCACTTCCACCATGAATGTGGTGAGGGCTTGGAAAAAACATACTGACAAAGGTATGGAATCCAAGGCTGGACCAGATGCCCTGAGTGACAGGAGTCCTTCTGCAGAGGTGTCCATAACTATAATCTGAGGGTCCATGAAAGCCCATAAAGGGGTGGTCAGCCTTGGCAGTCAGTGCCATCAGAGATCCCCTGACCTCAGGATGGGAAGGTGAGCACAGGCCAGGAGCTCCAACAAAGGAAGAGAGCCTGAAGGACTATCTGACAAACTCTGTGCACCACCTTACTCTGGCACTCTTGTCCACCCCAGACTGGGTAATGGTTGGCTGGCAGGCCTGGCAACCTGGTGAGTTGCCCCAGGGCACCAGATCTTCTGATCCCAGAGCTAAGCTCCCAGAAATTGACATGGAACACCAGAGTCACAGCTGATGGTCTTGACTACAGCCACTCCCACTGAGGAGCTGGATGTTTGCCAGGCACACCAAGGGCAGTGAGGCAGTACATGTCCCCGAGCCTCTGGTCACACTCAGACAGGGGCATGGTGGTCACTCAGGAGGAAATCCTGCCATCCTCATCCTCGTGGAAAAGACAGTCCATCACAACAGACATCAGGTATCTTCCTGCCTTCAGGATTAATCTTGCAGCCTTGACCCACTGTCACCGACATGTTTTATGAAAAGTCCTTTCCTTAGGATTTTTCCCCTCCCGAGAAGCTGAGAGGCCTCAGGAACAAACTGTAAACAATTCTTATCTGCTGCTGTGGAATGCAACAGGGGAATCTGTGATTGGCCTCATCAGGCTGTTTCCAGTTACGGGCCAATCACAGATCACCTGTCCGGCCGGTCTCGGTCTGAAAGAAGACTTTGTTATTTCATTCCTTTTTTATTCTTAGCTTAGCCTTGTAGGGAGATCCTTTCCTCTATTCTTTTAGTATAGTTTTAATATATTATCTATCATATACTAACAAATCAAGCCTTCTGATACATGGAGTCAACTTTCTCGTCTCTTCCATCATCCTGGGACCCCTGTGAACAAGACAACAACCCACAGCCCCTTGGAGATCACTCTGTCCACACATGAACAGATAAGCCAGCTTTGTGGCTTATCCAGGTGAATGGATAAGCCAGCTTTGTGGTGCCCCTCAGGAGTCTCATCAGCAAAAACAAAACCAGAGATTTTTCTGGCATTAACCCTTAAAAGGGCAATGATGTGTGTACAAACTGATGTGAGCACCAACAGAGTGACAGGCAAAGGAAAAGACACTGCAATACTTTCTAAAAGGGATGTTGTGTGAATGAGACAGGGTTTGGTGGGGTCACTCGGCTCATGAAAGTGCCAGACTGTATGTGCAGCCAAATTCTTTAGCCCTGAATGCTGGATTATAAATACTCTGAAATAAACACCTTGAATTTAGGTTGTAATGAGTGTGGCAGGACATGTCCTTCCCCTCTACCACAGATAGTTGGTGCATAAAGAATAACCTTGGGTGAAACACTCAGCAAGGGGTCATGTCTGGCACCAAAAGGGCTCAAACCCCAGCTAAGAATCAGCACCTGAGTCTGGAGAGCAGATGTAGGAAGAGATAAAAGAAATATTCTTTACTGAGAGACAGTTTTAAACTATAAAAATAGACAAGTTATCACAGAGGCAGAAGCCTTTTATACCTTGACAAATGTTCAAGACTTCTTCCTGGAGTTTGGATGCAGATTCCATGGTTACTTTCCTGGGAATTGAGGGAAAGGGTCTCGATGTGTGCCTCACCAACAGTTAGATAAGATAGATTGAATCCTAAGTTGTATTTCTTTGCTGGCTGTAATATTAACAGGTACCTTTAACCTCACACTCTATTTGCTTACTAGTAGTTTCTTTTTTGTCTTTATTCCTGTCATTTCCTATTAGTTGGTTTTAAGTCTTATCTCTGTTAGTTTTGTGTCTATTAAATAAGTAAATCATTCTATAATGGACTGAATTAGTCATTATTAAAGAACTTGTGAAAGAGAATGGGTTTTGGGGTGCTGGCTACCTCAATAAAGCTACTGCCTGCTGCCAGAGCCCTGGGCAAAAGGCAAGGACTTACCTAAACCCACATCTATTAGTAACAACTGTAGCTTCACATTTCTCTTCACACACAAAAGCAAAGTACAATAATTTTTCTCTAGAATATTTCCGGGATCCACATTCTGTAAACCTCAGAGAAAGAAAACACTATTCTTATCATTTGCTGTGCCTGTGTTTGTGCCAAAGTAGAATGCAACATGGAGATTATTTACCCAAAGTGATGGAGTTTTGTTTCCTTGGCCTGTCAGGACCCAGGGTGTGTGTGTGGGGGGGACTGTTGGGTGGCAGTCAGGAGATTCTATGCAGAGTGTGCAGTGTGTGCAGGGTTGAGTGCTTGTCAGATTCAGTTTTAGATGTATAGAATAATTTAGTATAATAAAGTAATTAATTAGCCATCTAATATCCACGGAGTCAGATGCATCATCATTGTCTCCCCTCATTGGGGCCATGGCAGGTTGCAATAAACAACGAGGACACGAGATGCCTCAGGACCAGGTGCTTTGATCAGTGGATCCACACTTATTACATTGCATTAATTGCTAAGGTAGGCTGAGCCAGATGTAACACCAGGTTTCTCTTTATCAAAAGCAGCAGCAGCATGAAGTTTCCATTGCGTCTCAGCACTCATTCCTATCCAGAACAGCTTTTATATTTGATGGTTTCCCTGCTCCCCTGCTCTCTTTTCCAGCTGATTGAAGAGCTCTGTCTTACTTAGCCAGGAAAGAACTTGCTTTATTTTTTCAGAATTGAAACTCATGCACTTCCCAATTTCATTAAGTCCTGAGCTTGAAGCAAAACAAAATGAGAAATGTTCTATGTTTACAGATTTCAAGTTAATGAAGACTTTGCTCACAGGTAAGGAAAGGCTATCAGTGCTTGTTGAGGTCTAATTATTTCTTGTTGGAGAAAATCTGATTTTAAGCCAGTGTTTCCTTCAGCTGAGTGCCATTAAAGTAGATTTTTAAAAAGCTACTTTGGAAGAGTTTACAGTTGACATGGTCTGCAGCCAGGTTGGAGAAATATAATCAGAGGAGGTTTATTAAAAAATGCATGGGTTTGTGTTAATGAAGCCAGAGTTTGTTCTTGAGTTGTGTAATAGTCTGCAACACCATAAAACTGAAGGAAACATTCATTACACATTAGCAAAATGCTGAAGACTTTATTGTGTGTATTACAAAATAGTTTAGTCAAACCATATGGAGCCATTTAAAATGCCATTTGGCTGACACTGACTTACCTACGCTGTGCATATATTTAGTGCTCATTATAATTTTAGGGTGAGACACATCTTTTTTTTAATAAGGTTCACTGTGAGATAGAGGCCTATTTTTATAATGGCCTTTGACTTGCAACATTTCTTGAGTTCCGTAGTTAAATTTGAATTTTAAATATGAAAGTCCAAGGTAATGAGAATGTTGTGTGTTTTATAAAGCTCTATGGAGCTGCAGACCTCAAAGAGCTCTAAATTATTTAAAAATAGAAATAATAGCAACATTTTCCATCTTTCTTCACAAAAAGCAAGAGAAATTGTTTGATTAGGTATTGGCTGTGTTTGTGTTTTTACATACTGTAGGACTCAGACAGGGAATTTACTGGGACAGGGAAAAAGTGAACCTCTGTGATGCTTTCTGAGTCTAAAACCCTGACTCCTGTTGTCTTACCTGCACACAAGCACTGAATTTTGAACAAGTATGTATTTTAGGTATGCTAACTTAGTAAGATTTCTAACACAGAAACAAGTGTACTGTGCAAGTGGCTCAGGAGTTTTAAAGGGCAATTTTATGATCAGAAAAGTCCAATGTAATGTTACTCTCTGTGTCAGCCACAGCAGCACGAGGGATTCCATTTGTGCTGCTGACAGACAGGACTAATCTGGCCAGTGTCCCATCCACAGCATCACAAGCAGGCTGTATCCATGGGACTGAGGCTGAGCACTTGGGAGTGAGATGTGAATGGACCTTCAAGGTCTTGAAATAGAGGCAGATAAGAATGCTTAATATATTAAACCCTCGGGATCTTGCATTGCTCAAGCACATGTTTTGAATGCCTAGGAGTGTGAAAACTGCAGAGTGCTCCTTCCTTCAGTTAAACTTGTTACAGCTCTCCCACACAGCTATCAGAGCCATGTGCCAGGGCTCACAGTTTTAGGTAGATCAATGGAAGACTGATGTACATAAAAGCTGTGGGTTGGGGGTTTTTTTAATGTGTTTGGCTCCCAAGCCTCAGATGAGTCAGGGTAATGATTGGAAAGTCCTTTAGAGCAATCCAGGAAGAAAAACAAGGGATGAGAGTGTTTATTCCATATCCTCAGGGCTTCAGAGCTCTGTCTCTGGTTCCTCAGAGAAGGGCAATTAATCCTGTCCAGAAAATAGGTTTGTATGTCTCCTCCTTCCAAAAACTGTGCAAGGTTTACTTTTCTGCTCATAAAATGCAGTTAAGGTTTTTGCTCACTGTTCATGACTACCTTAAAGGAAGCCCTCATGACTACCTTATAGGAACCTTCTTAGTCCCTTTTTTCTCCCAGGCTCAGTTAACTTGAAGCCATGAGATGGCACAAGCTGAGCCCTCCTTCCCTGTGCTGAGGAGTCACCTCCCTGTGCAGGCAGCTGCAGAAAATGGGAGAAGCATGTTTGTGACCTCGGCAGTGGGAGGCTTGAGCCATCTTGTGCCTCGTATGCTGAGGAAGGCTTCTGTCACTGGACTTGTCACTGGGAAATAGAAACTCTGAGGTTAACCAGCTGAAGTCATGAAGAGCTGTATCTGTTCATTATGGTATATTGAATGGACCCTAGGGGAGATAAAACAGTACAGTGGAACTGATAAAGCAGCCTGATATCTTAGGCCTGATGGAGCAGAAACCATGGGAGACACAGACACAGATAACAGATCCCTGGGGTGGAAGTGACCAAGAGATATGTTGTGAAACTTTGTAATAATTACCAGCTAACTGATGTCATGAAGAATGTGTAACCAATGGGAAATTGTTACCAAAAATAGAATCCTATATAAGTAAAAACCCCAGATGTAAATGGTTGTGTTCTCAATAAAGATTAGCTTCTGATTCAGCTCAGTCATCCCTGTCTCTCCATTGCCAGCACGACCCTACTTGGTAGGTGGGCATGGGGCTGAGCCCACACTTGAGGAGAGACGGGCAAGCAAACTGGCTTCCTTGACTTCTGGAGCCTGGTGGGAAAGGTGGGCATTGCCTGGGCTCAGAGATTCTTTGTATTCCTTCTGTCCCAGGAGCAGCTGTGAAATCACAGGCATCTTCCCAGAATGGGTCTCGAGGTTTTGCTGCAAACGCAGAAGTGACCTGCAGAGTTTAGCTCGGGGTGGCAAGATGGGTGAGTGGGGCATGAGAGCTCCCTGACCTGCAGCCCATTCCCTCCTCCAGGATCTGAGGCTTGGTGTTGGTCCTTTGTAACTGTGGCAATCAGCCAACGCCTAAATTTCTAATTGCTACTTTTTAAATGTGGTTTTACAGGGAGAAGTCCAAAATGCCACTTACTGCCACAGTGCTAAGATTACTTTTCTGTCTGGAGTTCAGATTCCAGAGCTGAAGCTACCTTCAATCTGCATTTGCCCTCTTCAGCTTAACCACAAGGCCAGTAGCAATTTAACTAGAAATATATGGAATCCTGATTCTTTAATATGGCCACAAGGCTTGAGAATGTGGGAGTTTTGAGAAATCCACAAAATAATCATTCTGATTTGCATTATCTTGTTGAATCACTATGTTTAAACATTGTATTATTTTATCAAAGTCATGCTTAAAATGAATGATTCAGTCCTTTGGCAGGACTGGTCTAAAAGTTTAAAGTTTACTGGTTAGAGTTTATTATCAGACATGTCACTCTCCTAAAAATGCTGGGTTTCACTCTAATGATTCTGTGCCACACAAGTGATTCTGCATTAAAATGTCAATAAGGACCAGTAGCAGTTTTCTTGGCTAGACACACTCTGCTTCGGTATTTCTCCTATATGGAGCACGTACATTTCTGAAAGCCATCAGAGCCCCACCTTGCACTGCCATGTTCCAGATGGGCCTATCTCAACCAGGCATTGTGGATGTTAAATCTTCCTCAAGGTTAGCACCAGCTAACATACACTCAGCCACAGAAACACAGAGTTGTTGAGGTTAGAAAACACTTCTGAGATCACTCAGTCCAACTGTGCCCCCAGCACTACTAACCCCTGTCCCCAGCTGCCACATCCACACATCTGTTAAATCCCTCCAGGGATGGGGACTCCACCACTGCCCTGGGCAGCCTGTGCCAGGGCTTTGCAGCTCTTCCAGTGAAGAAATTTTCCCTAGATTAAATCTAAATGTGCCACAGTACAACTTGAGGCAATTTCCTCTTATTGCTTGGGAAGAGAGACCAGCTCCTCACTACATCCTCAAGCAGTTGTAGAGAGCAATAATAAGGTACCCCAAGCTTCCTTTTTCTCCAGGCTGAGCACCCCGGATTCCCCAGCTGATCTTCACAAGACTTGTGCTCTTCCCCCTTCCCCAGTGATGTTGCCCTCCTCTGGACTTGCTCCAGCACCACAATGTCTTTGTTAAAGTGAGACATCTGGAGCAGAACACAGTGGATATCTAGGAACCTCTTACACCCTTCCCCAGCTTTCCATTTCAGTCACCATGAGAAGCAGGATGCTGGGCCTAGGTGGACCTTGGCTCTGACACTCTATATCCATCTGCTATTCCATCTTTCTTTAGGTTGATCGTGCCAGCACTATGCAGTGCCAATCAGAATTTCCTCTCTCTACTTTGTGACTCTGTTGGTGTGTCCTGCAACCCTTTGGAAGGTGTTCTCTGCTTAGGGAACTGAACATGCATTGGAAAGTGTCACAGTGGGGATGTGGTTGTTTCTGGATAAACTGCAGATTGTAAATAGAATTTGCATCATGGATGAACTCTTTTTGTGGCTGCAGGTGCTTCCTCCCCTCAGAAGAGGCTGTGAGTTGCTCCACTCTATGTGAGCACATGAAAATTTGTGTCAAGACACTTTTGACAGAGGATGTCCTGACACCTTCTCTGGATGCAGACAGAACTACAGCATTAGGGCTGTTCTGGGCAAGCAGCAGAGAGAGACTTGGCCAGTCCTCCCTGGGGGAGAGCAGCTCTTCTTTGGGGTCTGTCCTCAGCTTGCTCCTCCTGACTTCCCCTTCATTTATGTTTTGTTGGTTTTTTTTTAATGGGGCATTGAATAGAGAATCTCATTTTTCATATCTAGGTTTATATACCTTCTTTTATATCAATCATGTAAAATTCAGGCTTTGCAAAATGCCAGCTGTTGACTGCAATACTCTTTTGGCTACTGAATTTTGGCAGCCCACAGACATTTACAGCAGATTTTCCAGCAACTCTATTGTTAGAAACAGCCAGTTGCATTTGGGGTTTTTTTTTGTTTTTTTTTCTTTTTCTGTGCCAGGGAAACAAAAGAAAACAAAAGAAAACTACAACACTTTGTATAGGTCATAGGGCACAAATTATATTTTTATAAAAGACGGCTAATTGTAGCTCAGTCTTTTATTGCTCATTTTTTATGTAATTTCTGGTGAGACTTTATGTTGTTGCAAGCAAGGGGTTTCTAATGAAGGTATCTGCAAGGCAGGTGGAGATCATTTTTGGTAGCACTGTCTCAAGACTGCCCTGGCAACAGACCAGGAACTTCATCCTGACTCCCCAGGTGCTAAACCCACATGCTAAATCAGCTTCCCAGATCCATCCCTTACAGTGCCAATGAGCACTCCCCCAGGAGGTCAGTGGGCAGCCCGAGTGCTGGGCATGGATCAGGATTCCAGCCCCCACTGCTGCCGGTGTGATTCTGGAACACCAAACTTGTCAGCAGTGGGCTGGATCCCGGCTAACATAAAACACTGGTGCAGCCCTGAGCAGCCTGAACATTACAGACACATCCTTGGCTGTGCCTGGGCCAGGAACACTCAGTGAAGGAGCAGAGTTCAATGTGGTTGGCATGGGCTGGCACAGCCATACAGCAGGCCAGATACAGGGCTTGGAATTTCCCCTCCAGACAATCCCAAATGAGTGCCCTGGGCCTGCAGTTTCATCCCAGCTAGGAAGGGAAGCACAGCCTCCAGCTTTTCCCCAAGAAGCAGCCAGTTTACATACACAAAAAAACCCAAAACAACAAAAAAACCCTGCTCTCTTTTTTCCATAAAGCAGGTTGAGGGACAAGGCTGTTGAAAAGAAAATAAACCCCACTTCCCCAGTATTTATTTGGTTTAGGTTTGTGAGGAATGAAGCCCACTACTCTGTTAAAATGGAAAGAAAATTTAATAAGGGACAACAGGGGACAAAGTCAGTAAAGGAAAGAGAACAGTGCTGGGTGCTTAGCCACAGCCAGAGGCACACCACTGAACACAGCAACACCCCTTATATACCCTGGGCACTGCATCAGCCAACTGCATATTCATAAATGGTCATATATATTCAAACACTGTAACATGGTTCCTCCTCTGTCCTGCCAATTTGGAGTGTGTGCAGTGGCCTTAGCCATGGTCATTTGTTACTTTTCAATAATTCAACAGGTTTAGATTCCTTCATTGGTTAAATGTTAACATTGCAACAACTCTTCACCAACGTTGGTATTACAATGCAACACTCACATTAGAAGAATTCTAAACTTTAGCCAAACTTCTCTTAGAAAAGTCAGCATTATAAAACACATAGTACTCACTCTAACAATTATGAAAGCCAACTATAGTATATTTATCACAATTTCTCCTCTTCCTTTTCATAAGTCATTTGTCTTGAGCAATGATTCTTATTTTTAATGTTGGTGATACACTCACGTTTTTCATAAATCAATTCAGCTTCTTTGAAGGGATCCTTTGTTTTGTCTTTTATCTTTTACCATTATATTTTATGCCGTTCCAGAAATAGCAAATTTCAGGTCCATTGGCATTGCTACTACTGGCATACCCTGGATTACACTGGTGATTAGCCAAATATAACAGGGAATCAGACAAGGAAAAATAATAAACCAGCTGCTGCACATAAGAGAAAGAGGCTTAGTTTTTTCCACCATTCCATTGCCAATAAATTGTCCCACCACTGGCTTTTAGTATCAATTCCCATTTCTGTACTGGGACATGGGCTATTTTTCTGATATCCCCTTTATCATCTATTTTCAAGCAGCAGTCAGATGTATTAAATTTTCTACAGACACCCCCTTCTTCTGCTAATAAGTAGTCTAAAGCCAACCTATTCTGATACACTGCATCTCTTGTTTGCCTTTGTTGGTTTGATGTTAATTCCAGGGCTAAAGCAATTTTGTTAGTTATTATTTCTACACCTGCTTGGAGTCTTATAATACAATTTAGCATATAAATTGGGGTTCAGTATCCCCAAATTCCATCTTGTCCTATGTGCCTGGCTGTTCTGGTTTAGGGCAAATTTGGGAGGAAACCTCCAAAGGGGCCCTCCAGAAAGCAAACCCACAGGTCCCTCCCCCCAACCGGTTTGGGAAGGATTCCTTGGAGAGAAGTGGAAAGAACCTGTTTATTTAACAGGCACAGCACCCCCCAACACACAAAATGATCAGTACCAGATGACACCACTCTTTCACTGCTCTGAAAAAGATGACAAATTCAGAAAATCTCTCTGGGAGTGGTTGCTCTGTTATCAGTCCTTCCAGCGCTGGGGCAGCTGCTGCAGCCACAAGATGCAAACTCTTGGTGTTCCCAGGTCCCAGTCCGGAGCAGGCTCGAGTAGGTCCAAAAAAGGGAAAGAAAAAAACAAAACAGTCCAGGGAAAAATTTGGACTGCATAGCTAAACTAACTAATGAGTAGAAGCAAAAAAGCAAGAACAAAGCAGGAGCAAAGCAGAAGCAAGAGCAAAGCGAAAAGCCAAGCAAAAAGCAAAAGCCGCACTGAGTACTGCCCCGTCTGTGTGTCCCACCAGCCATGGGGGAATGGCTGATAACAAAACAAAACAAAACAAAACAAATCATTCACTCTTCAGAGCCAGTCTTGAAGGCACAGAACATAATACCCAGCATAAACAGAACAGATGACTGGGGATACAAGCATCATAACGTCACCCTAGGACACCAATGATGCCAGAAGAAGCCGATGGAGCCGCCAAAACTGGCGGGGCATGCCTCTAGCTCAAAATCTCCCAGGGCCACACAGACAGGGTGTCCATCCTGGACTAACATCCAGCAGTGAGAAATGAAGCCCACTACTCTGTTAAAAATGAAAGAAAATTTAATAAGGGACAACAGGGGACAAAGTCAATAAAGGAAAGAGAACAGTGCTGGGTGCTTAGCCACAGCCAGAGGCACACCACTGAACACAGCAACACCCCTTATATACCCTGGGCACTGCATCAGCCAACTGCATATTCATAAATAGTCATATATATTCAAACATTTTAACATGGTTCCTCCTCTGTCCTGCCTTTTTGGAGTGTGTGCAGTGGCCTTAGCCATGGTCATTTGTTACTTTTCAATAATTCAACAGGTTTAGATTCCTTCATTGGTTAAATGTTAACATTGCAACAACTCTTCACCAACGTTGGTATTGCAATACAACATTCACATTAAAAGAACTCTAAACTTTAGCCAAACTTCTCTTAGAAAAGTCAGCATTATAAAACACATAGTGCTCACTCTAACAATTGTGAAAGCCAACACTGTAGTATATTTATCACAGGTTTGGGGTTTTTTTCTTCTCAAGGGACTCTAAAAGTCAAATTAAGACTCCAGAGCTCAGTTGCCTTCCAGGCAGGGACCGCTGCTGGCCATAGCTTGACTTTGCTCTCATCTCTGTGCAGTAGCTGGAGGGATGCAGACCTTTCTTCATAAACCCCTCTCAGAGGAACAACATGCGGGGTAAATAGGATTTTGCCTGTTTCTTCCAAGCCCTCTCATCCTAATTAAATGGAAAAAAGATCCTGTGCTTGAAACACGCCCCAGAGCTACAGCCTAAAGTAGTGTTAAATACAGTTAGATGGACGTGGTGCAGGACTCAAAATAACCATAATTACCACAACCTGTTTTGGACCAGCAGCAATGTCACAGCTATTTCAAGTATCTTCTTCCTGGAGGTCAGCCCCTGCTGAGGTGTGTCTGCCCTGTTCCAGCTAGTTTTCTTCCTCTGTCTCTCTCTCTTTCATTTTTTATTAATTAGCAGCATTTTAAAAGACCAATTGTCTTGGTTTTGGAGACAAATTTCTGGAGAAATGAGCGTTTCCTCTAAAGTGAAAAGAGCTTCAATAACTCCCTCCCTTTTCTTCTACCAATGAGAGAAATTTATACCAGTGGATGAAAGTGAAAAAAAAAAGGCAAAGAAATTTATTGACAAAATAAAAGGGGGGGGGGGGTGTGAGGGGCATGTGCCCACAATGCACAGAAAAGGACTGAATAAATGCTAGATATGAACTCCCAGAACTTACTCTCCATCCACACATGCCCACATCAGAACAAAAAAATCCCAAAAATGCCTAGGGAAGAAAATTACTCGGACTGACCATGTGGCCTGGAGAACAAAATGGCAACTGGTCCCTTTTGTCTCAGGGAAGGGGAAGAGGAGTTCATGCAGCAGCCCAGAGTGAAGCAGATGGGAAATCTGTTGAATTTCTGGTGTGGGTCCCCTCCTCACAGCAGCCAAAGTTGGTGGATTTTAATGTTCTGTCTCGTGTTGCTTCAGGTCCTCCTAGGTCTTTGGTTCGGGGTGGTCCCGCTGGCTCCTGGACAGGCCAAAAAGGAAAACCAGCCAAGCCGAAAAGAGTTCAAGGGAAAAACAAAAAGCCAAAAAGCTGCTGGGAGGATTCCCAGTACAGCCTCCAGGCTAGGGGAAGGGTAGGGAAAACACTTCTTGCTTTAAGCAAGCAAAAAGCTCGATCCAACAAAAGTAACAATGCAGCATCCCTGGTCCACTCTGGAGAACACCGGAGAGAGATTGAGCAGAGCCCACACCCTGCATTCCAGGCTCCAGCCCCGCTCCCTGACTCATCTTAAAGATACCACAGCCATTTCTGGGCATAAAGTAGACGATTAGGGAATAAGGTATCATAAAATCACCCCAAGACACCAATCACCCTTTGACCTAGGTGGTATCCTATCTGAAACTGCTGTGGATGCTTTACTTGAACAATCTTCCTCAGAGAAACTAAGTTACAAACACAGAATCATGGAATTTTCAGGGTTGGAAGGGACCTCTGGAGATCATCCAGTTTAACCTCCCTGGAGCAAGTGACACAGAAATGTGTCCAGGTGGGTTTGGAATGTCTTCAGAGAGGGAGCACCCAGGACTTCCCTGGGCAGCCTGTTCCAGTGCTCTGCCACTTTCCATGGAAAGAAATTCCTCCTTGTGTTGAGGTGGATCTTCTTGTGTTTTAGTTTATAGCCATTACTCCTCATCCTGCCACAGTCTTCCTAAAAACCTGCGTTGAGGTATTTTTATGTGCTGATGAGATCCCCTCTCAGTCTTCTCCAGACTCAACAAGCCCAGCTCCTATGGGGTCTCCTCACAACAGATGCTGAAGACCACACATGGGAGGCACTAGTTAGGGAGACTTGCTTTCTAATTCAGTGTCCAAATTCAGCTTTAACTAAGAATCCTATTGAAGCCAGAATATTTAATTACTTCAATATAAATCTCAGTACTTCTATTTGGAACCTTAAAAGATTTTGCTGTATAGTCAGCCAAATAAATTTCCCAGGACTGTAGAAAGCTGTGGGAAATATTCAGTGCTTGCTTCTTGTAGGAAGGAGGAGGAACAGATAATTGCTGGAAAGCAATGAGAGAGAAGAGCCATTATAGCCTGACTTAATTGAGGCCACTCATTTTCAAGTGATGGAAAAAGTGCAGAGAAACACAAGCAGACAGTGTTATTTGTAACCTGTTCTTATGTGTGATTAGGCTGTTTTCATGCACTCTGCCTGGAGGCACTTGAACAGCAGCTTGCCTACTGCCCACAAAATCCATTAGTTTAAACAATAAAAATGAGCCATTTGGCCACACAGTGAAGGCCCTCAAAAATTGCTTTGGTGAGTGCAGACACAACGAGGATGGAGACTTTGGAGCTGTGCAAAGATCACAAGAGACCTAGAGGAAAATGCAGCTGCTGTGAGGTGATGTCTGCAAAGGCAACACAAAGCCTTGGCTTGCTTTTCCTAGATAACCACGTAGTCAGAGAAACACAGCATCATCAAGGTTGGAAAGACACTCAGGATCATTTATTTAACTGTCAACCCATCACCACCATAATCACCCCTAAACCCTGTCCCCAAATGTTGGTTCTCCAGTCTGATTTGGAGGCAGATACTGAATTCAGAGCATGGCACATTTTATGGTGGCTCCACCACTGTGTGCCTGAAAATATCTGAAGAACCTTGCACCTGGGACTCATTAACCTGAGCAAGCCAAGACAAGCCAGCCAAAGCAAGACCTCCGGCATGCCCAAAGGCTGAGGAGGCTTGGTCTGGCTCTCATCCCTGCCTGGCACCACTCTTGCTTACCAGGGACCACCCTCCCTAGCCCTGCTGATTAACCTGCAGGGCAAACACTTTCTAACCATGTTCTGTTGAAATGGACAGGCTAGAAAACTTCTTCATTGTAATAGATCAACTCAATAGACAGGGATATTTTTATGTATTCCCCCACCCCTCCAAGAGTAATTTCCTCAGGGCTGGAGAATAGCATTTTGTTTCCAGCCCATGGCTTCATGCAGTGGCCCTGCCTGGTTTGTTGCTGAAGAGGGTGATACCAAATCAATCCCACACTTAGAAGCAAGGCATTCAGCTACTGTCCTCAGCAAGCTTTTCTACTTTGTGCTCATTCATACCTTATACAATCTTTCCACAATAAGGAGCTTGCATGGCTAGAGATAGGTAGGATGCTGCCACTTTCACCTGGGAACATCAGCTTCCAGAGTTGGTACAGTTGTGGGAGTGTTTCTCTTGAAGTTTTGGGAACTTCGTTCACACCTTGTGCTTTCCATGCATGTCACAGTGTTCATTTACTGCCTTTCTTTCAGGAGAGTGTGTGCAGGGAATCATAAAACCTGATCACTTAATCAGAGCATAAAACAGCAATCTATTAACAGCTCATGCACAAGGAGCAAGAGCAGCACCAGCATCTCGCTGGACACATAACCCCACACCAGGAGCCTTGACTGGCTGGGAATTGGTGTTCAAAGCAATTGCATTTTTCTATAAGTGGGATTGCATGGGATTATGGTATTATAAATGAAATTTGCTCTAAAGGCCAGTGGTTCTCTCTATCTTATGGATTATTCCAGCTTCCTCTCAAAGGAATTTTGATAATCCCTCTTTAATGAGACTGGGCTAAATTGAATTACATCCTGCCTTCCCCCTGAAGTGGGATCATCTTCCATGACACTGGACATGTGCACAGAAGAGTCTTACGTATTCCTTTCTAGGTGGTGTGTGTGACCTATATAACACCTATACAAACAGACACAAGCTTAACCTAAATATTTGTAGAAGAATTTTTTTCTTTAAAGGAGCTTGGGGCCTGAAAGCCTCTGCTTATCATCACACATTATTCTGGCCCAACCAGTTCAGTTTTAAAACTGGAGAAGGTAAATCCTCTGGGGGCATTTTGTAAGTTTTTTTGTAACACACTGGTATTCCAAAGCCTGCAAATAACACCAACCACTTCCAGTGTTCTGATCCCTTGAGATGAATTCCCTTAACACAGTAGAAATGGAAGAGCAAAGGGAATAAACACTTGGTTGGTAACAGGCAATTGGAAGCTCTGCAGTTTTTCCCACTACTGGTTCAGAGTAGTAGGTGTCACCTCATCATCCTGAATCTCCCCAGATGGCTTCTGAAATTCCCAGACCTGGTTGTTCCCTCACTGACTGAACATCCCTCCTGGCCTGTCTGATAGCATGGCTGTGTTCCAGGACAGCAGGTGAATTACGTGAACAGGTGAGGTTTTGGGTAAGATCATGGATGGGGAAGGACTAGTTAGTAATAGTTGAAGTCAGGAACAACTCAGCCATTTGCCTGAGCTGTGCATCCCCACTGCAGCCATGCCTCATCTTGCTTGCTGAGACAAAGGCTGCCAGTGATGCTGAAGACGAGGCTGCCATGGCTTGCACACAAACTGAGTTACAAGGGGCTTTCCCTGAAGAGATCATGCTGTCTTTATTCTGCTCCTAGTTCTTCCTTCAGTCCTGCATTGTCTAACCCAGTCACTGTAGAGAAACAGTAATTCACTTTCTTTTTCACAAACACACCCCTCCAGTTTATTCCAGAGCCCATTTCCAAGTTTGAACAGAGGAGTCCTTATTTTGGCAGGAGAGCCCTGTGGTGTGAGTTACTGTGCTCTCCCTGTGCCACAGGAGCGCTCCCAGAGAGCCAGGAACTGAAGGAAGCTCTCAGGCAATGGAGTGAACATGCTGGGCAATGGCTTTGCCCTCTTCCTGCAAAAAAAAAACTCCTGGTGCTGCTGTTCTACCCTCCTGGGCACTCGCTGTGAGGCAGCAGAACCAAGCTGGGTGCAGTCTGGGAGGCTCCTCCTCGCCTTCACCAATACAGCACATTGCAAGGCACAGATCTTGCCAGAAAGCCAGCAGAGGCGTGGGGAGGAGAGGGAAGAACTTGCTGGTAAACCACGGCAGGGGATGACCAGGGAAGTGGGAGGTTGGTTAGCCATCCACGCCATGCTCCTTCCTCTGCATGAGCAAGGGTGGCTGGTTGGCACAGAAACGCACTACTACAACAGGGCTCCTCCAGGAATGTATTTATTTACATTAAAACACTGTTATACAAACTGAAAGTAAAAGAAAAGGAAAAAAGGAAAAGACATCTCAGAGGGTAGCTGTGCCAAAGATGGCACTTCCCACTTCCTGCCCTGTCTCAGTGCTGCCTTCCTTCTGCTCCAGTCCCACTGTCAGTGCCGCAATCTCTGTAGGATCCCAACTCCCTCAGTGTGAACACCCTTGTATTCTGTTTAAATGGCTTTCAGAACTCTTTGTTTTCTGCCTCCAAAGAAAACTCTTGCCCACACATTCTTTTCTTAATTTATTTATGTAACACAGTGTAGAAAGCTATCAATTCATAAGCAATGGCTCTGTACAATCATCCTGCAGAGGACCCCTGTTAACTTTTGGCCAGCAGGCACTTCGTCCCCCAGAAGTGCTCACAATTAACAGGGACTCTTTTTAATAATTTTTTTTAAGATCAAAAAGATACATGGAAAAGAAAATAAAGTTTACCTTTCAATGCCTAAAGTGTGCACATAAAACAGGCACAACAAAACAAATGTGTATTCTCATGATTTCTACATCACTAATACAGCAGGAGCAACAATCCGTACAATAAAATGCAGTTGCAGAGAAAAAGAATTTCAATAACTCATCTGAAATACTTTTAAAAAATGTTGGTTTACTTTAAAATGCATAGTGATCAGAAAAAAATGCTCAGCAAAGAGAAGCAGCTAAACCCCACAGACACAGAAAGCATCCCCCATCAATTCTTAAAGCATGTTTCAACTAGGACCTAATTTTTGTCACAAATCACAAGAATAATATACAACTGGCTAAGGTGCTACATGATAAATAATTGGGAAAGAGAATCTATCCATGCACTAGTTAAATACAGCTAACCTCTTTACAGTACACAAAAAACATTCATTAATAATGTAGTGTAAAGACTGAAATGTAAAGAGAAAGAGAGAGAAAATACATTACCGATTTTATTAATTCAAGTTCAGGCATCTACTTGTGTTACAGCACAGCTGTCAAAAGGCGAGAATGAGTAAATAATAAAGCAGAGTGTTTTTCTTTCTTTCCACATTATAACTGAACACCAATGGGCAGTGAAGCAATTACTCTTCCATTCAACTCATGAGGCTGCTATGATGTCCTAGTTCTGCATCTGTTCAAAGAACTTGTATGTGGGATTTTCGTAGCCATTTTGCTGCATCTTGGAAAGGTGGCGCTCCTCTGGTGTCACTGCAGCATCAACCTGTCAGGAGAGGGGACAACTGGGGTCACATTCCTTCACAGCATGCCCTGTGCCTTTTAATTTTCCTATTAGGCTGTAGTTTGTTGTTGCTGTTTTATTTTTTTCTAATTTATACATACTAGTAAAGAACTGTTATTCCTTTCCTCGTATCTTTGCCTGAGACCCCCTTAATTTCAAAATTTTAATAATTTACAATTTCCTTCCTCCTCTGAGGGAGGCTTCTGCCTTCCTTAGCAGACACCTTCTTTCAAACCAAGACATACTGCAGCAATGGCATGTCTACATTCAATGTCTGATCTGGGGTTTGGCCTAACAAGGTTCCTGTTTTTTCCATTATTACTAAATTCACCCAAAGGAGAGTCTTTGGTGGCACAACTGTTGGCAGCAGATATCCAGATATCCACCAGCTTGGTGGATTAATACTAAAGTCTCCTTCAATTTTCTACAAAATGGGCTGACAGCTATCACATCAAAAGCTAAAGTTGAGATTCCTGTTTGCTATTTTCTGCCTCTTGGTCCAAAATTCTGCACAGGTTGCTATCTGTGCAAATCACCCCACACTGTTGGTGATATTCTGACCACGTCTCTTTGGAAAGTTTCAAACCACATGGATAACCACAGTGTGGACACAAGGATGCACAAGCATAGCCTTTAGACAAAGGCTTACCCAAATAATTCTTAAGACCCTTTGTAATCCCAGACAGTGGAATAAATCATGTGTCTCCAGCTAGAACAAAGCAAGGCTCATTTGACTCAAGATTAAACCAACATAAACTAGGGACTTAATCAAGACTTCGGTTTCAATCAAAAATGTAAAATACCAATTCTAAAAGGCAAAACTAAACAAGTGTCTCAAGTGCTTACTAATACAAGTACTATCTGCAAACCAGACACTCACACAGCAAAATAATAGGAAGAAAAAGAGTTAATGAACCTCTTCCAGTTCTCATAATGAAGTCTTTCTAGTTACAGAGATCTTATCATAAAGCCATGAAACAGAGAAAATATTTTAAATTACTGTAAATTAACCACAAACCTCCTTGGCAGACTGAGAAGAGACAAAGATTTTAATCTTGAAAATCTTATGTAAGAGTCTTACCTACTATTTGTTTCTCAAAATTATGAGTTTCAGATCAGCCATAAATCCAAAGCTGTTTGTGGCAACAAAAAATCTTGTTTACAGAACAGAGAACAATAAAATACTTCTCCAGGGAAAATCCTTGCAGTGCACAGCACAAGCTATGGGAGGGCCAGTCTCAAACATTACAGCTAAATAAAAATTGGTGTATGATTTCCCAACAGTAAAACCAGATTTTTCCTCTTGCACAGTATCTTCTCATTGGCTGCTGTCAAATTTCTTACAAAATGAACTTATTATAAGTGCAGAAGAAAGTTTTGTGGTTTTACACCCACTTTAACACAGTTTACATTGTGCTTGCATTTACTAAATAAAGCAAATTGATTCCACACTGCTGGATGTATCAGTGCCAACATAGCTAAAACCACAGTTTCTTCCTTCATAAATTAATATTTATACAGCAGTGTGTTGCCTGTGTTGCACAGGTGACACCAGTTGTGCTTGGAAGTCTCTTCTTACCTCCACAACCCCATGATGAATAGATGTGTACTGCTTCTTCTTCAGCATCACCAAAGTAATGACAATCACTGTTGCTATGACAACACCTCCCACCATTAGTCCAATGACAGCACCTTTATTTGAGCCCACATCTTCAGCAAAGAACACCTACAAAAGAAATATAAAGGAAGATGGCTAATAAAAAGCTCACTGAACATTTGGCTAACCTGCTAAGCTGCCACAGCAATATAAAGGCTATTGAAGCATCAGTAATTCAATGTCTTGGGAATTACTCAGATCTGGATTGCCACAGAGCTCTGAAAGCTGGAGAGGAGCAATCTGGGACATGTATATGGCAGTGTAGCAGTGCTGTGCTGAAAGGGGCACTCAGCTCCATGTTCAGCCTCACACAGGTCTTAGATAGTAGCTCCCTTTTTTATTTTCAGAATGCTTATCATGAGTGTGGTCATAAATTTACATCTGTGTGGCCTGTTTGGACAATGATGCATTTTTTCCTATAAAAGAGTAGTGAAGGACCTGTGAACTACAGTGAAAACTGCTCCCAACCAGCTGGGAGAAAATTCTCACACCAAAGGAGATGAGACAACAAAAGCTATCACTGATTTAAGTTACCACGAAGGAGTGCTCCAAGATTTTGCAGGGTAAAGAGAATAAGCTGTATCTACATGATGTACTTCTGTGAGACCTAGGAGGTTACAGCTGAGTGAAAACCAGAGCAAATCCACTTGAATTTTATACACTGATAAGGCAAAACAGAGGACAGCAAGATGCTTTACTGTGCATATAATAAATCTGGCTTTTATAAGCAAGAGCAGGTATGAAAAATGGGTGATTGCCTTCATTGCCTTGTTCCATATTCAAAGAATACACAGGATTATGTCACATCTGAGCATACATTACAATTCTTTTGTCTGCATGCCAATTGCAGGCTATTTTAATTATTATATTTATTATTAATATTATTATTGTTGTTATTGTTATTATTATTGTTTTAAACCAAAATGGGCAAAAATAGAGAATAAATTACATTTACAGAATCATACAACGATCTCATATTGAAAGAATAAATACTTTGACAAGTATTTAACAAGAATGTAGAGGAAGCAAGAAACCAGCTGAGAATTATACTGAGCTGTGTAACATTCGCACTCTATAATAAACACAACCTTCATCAGAAAGGTATTATAGCATGCAGTGTAAATATTTATATTGTTCCTAGTCACAACAAAGAAATGTGTTATAACAAAGTTAAAAATTTACTAGAAAGTACAAACAATGGATAGTGTTGGCATAAAATGGTGCAAAGTAGTAATTGCTTCCATGAATTTTACCTGCCTAGGACTGAAATTCTGTTACTACATTATTTCAGGAGCACTGTGAAAGGCCTCAGCTAATACACATGGACAAGAGAGGAAGGCCTTAAGCACTCCAAGCCATGAAAATCAACTTAATGTACAGTTCAGACATGAACCTCCACAAAGGAGAAAATAAATGCAACTTCAACCCAATTCAGAGGTCTGCATGCAAAATAGCATGTGCAGCTGAATTCAAAGCAATATCCTTAGGAGACTGTTTCAGGAAATTCTACTGTGGGATGGAATGGGTGCACAGATCAAAGCGTTTTCTGCTCCCTGCTTTTGAATTAATGCTAAATGTAGAAGGGCATTGGACAGGACATGCTGTGTGGCAGGGAAGCAAGGCCTTGTGAGCATCAGTCCAGTACTTGCTCAGCAATACCAGAATCCCCGCTCAGTCTCAATTGAAAAGATAACCAGAAGGCAGCTCACTTGTCTTTACATAGTGGTTGTACCTATCACTGTAAGAGGTATGGCAAAAGCCACTGTGAAAAGCTAGAGAGGTCCCATTTTAAGCATGACACAGGGACTGCAATGCCCTCCCCATCAGCCACCATGGTATGGGGAGTTCCCAGCACCTAATTCCTTGAGATGGCATCAAACCACTTCCACACTAAAGGGTGCTGCTGAAAACTATGACAAGCAGTAACTACTGTGTCTAGCACATGTCCTGCAAATTCCTTCCCTTCTACCCTGCACAGGTTTGCTCCACTGGCATGTTTAACCCACCTGAGCTAAGCACGTTGGACTTTCCCAAATTAGGGCTAATGCATTTTGGATTAACTCATCAAATTGGTAATTCTCAGTTCTTGGCATCAAAGAGATGGCAGAATATCCTTTCACAGAGTGATTGTCTAGTTCAAATGCAAATTTGAGTCCCATGTTAATTTTGATTTTCAGCACTACTTAGCTTTAAAAATATATTAAGGGAAAAAAGCTTTCAAGTTTAATATCAGGATATTGAAAATTATGGAACTGAAACCTCATCACATAATATACCCTTCCAAAGAAGAAAAAGAACAGGTTTTTTATAGTCAACACTGCTGTCTGGGTTCTTCATTGCTTATTAAACTACCAAAAAAAAGCTTTTAGAAGATGCTTTTCTTAACTACAGTGCTTTTGGTTGTCATTTTTATGCTCACAAGAAGCATACTTCAAATGGGGAACAATTTTTTGCTCCTACCTGCCTTTCCCCTGTTAATAATAATTTCATACACCTTAAGGAACAAAACACAATGATACAGCCAAACACAAACTAAAATTAAGGCCAGTGGGGAATCTCCTGTTATCCCAAGCAGCCATTCTTGTGAAAGGTTATGCTCCATGCATACACCACTGCTGTCTGTTTTGATGGAAAAGCACTATATTCCTGAAATGGTGTCATTCTGTTTCTTGCTGCAGTGTGCTATGCGTCTCAAACTCTTATTGTTTTTTTTTAACCCAGCATTTTCCATCCTCTCTATCCTTTGTATGATGCAGAGAGACAATGAGACAGATGGACTGTGGGACAAGTATTCTCCATATAAGGACATCCAGTGGCATAGTAGTGTGTCACTGTCATATTTTCTGGAAAAATCCTTTCACCAGGATTTCTCTTCCTGGGAAACTGAGAAGCCTCAGAGAAAAATGAAAACAATGATTATCTGATTGCTTCTCCTGTGTTTTGCTGCTTTGGAATGTGGTTGGAGATTGTTTATCCAACAGGTGGGTGGTTGATTGGTTTCATGTGAATTGTTTTCACTTAATGACCAATCACCGTAAGGTTGTGTTGGACTTTGAGGAGTCAGTCATGAGTTTTTCATTAGCATCTTGTTAAGCCTTCTCTAAGTATCCTTTCTCTATTCTTTAGTATAGCTTTAGTATAGTATTCTTTAATATAATATAGTCACATAAAATAACAAATTAGCCTTCTAAGAACATGGAGTCAGAAGCATCAATTCCTCCTTTGTCCTGGGGACCCCAAAAATACCACAGAAGTGCAAGGACAGGAACTGTTGCAATTTCCTCTCACGTGAGGCTCAATGACTTTCCATCCTTTTCAGTGACATTGTTCCAGGTTTACTCTCATCGAAGGGAGAACCAGAAAAATCATAATCTTTTCACATGCTAACTTTCTGTTGACACTTACAGTGTCCACATCACTCAAGCAAAACATGGCCACAAGTGACTCACTAGTTCAGGATTGAATCAGCATCTCAAAATGCATTCATGGAAAGCACTGTTTGATCACTCACCAGCTTTTGATGATGAACTTCGTATCCTGAGTCATGCCGGAACTCCGCATCCATCTTCACCTCAGATATTTCTTCTGTCTTAACATTGGTCAACCCAGAACCTGCATTGCACCACAAAGACAATTCATTAAATTCAGGATTCAGATTCAGGAAGATTCTGCTTAACCCCATTGCTGGAGAGCAGAAGGCAGCAGTGCCATTCACATGGAGGAGGTGTGATGAAATGTGAAAACGAACTGGGAGGAAAGTGAGGTACATCTGGTGTTTCAGTCCCACTAAGGTGACACAGAATGAGCTAGTAAAGTTTCTCCTCTGTTAAAATGATCCTTAGTCCTCAGCAGCTTAAATTAGTACAAGCATTAAAGGCTTCCAGCATGAAACACTGCATGAACAAAGCTGTGAGGGACCAACAGAGGCCTCCTGAATTGGCTCACAGGCTGCATACAGATCTGCTCTGACAGCCTCTTTAGCAATGTCAAGAAAATTTGTTTTTTAGGCCAAAATCTTCCTCCTCCCTCAGCTCAGGCTGCTGTGAGGAAAAAACAAAATACTCATGGTATGAGTAAGAGAACTCCAGATATCTTATTTTCTTGCTTCCTGTGAGTCTATACCTTTTCCACAAACATGCACAAGTTACTAAAATGTTTATGGAGTTTACAGAGTTTTCAGATTTCATACTGCTCAGAATTAATGATTCTTCTTGTCTTCTCTCTGAAAGATAACTGTGTCTCTGTTAGAAACATACAGAAAAGCAAGTGACTACAGCTCACAACATCTATAATTGCACACAGTTTGCAGTCCTCTTCTCTTACGGGTGTGAAGGGGAGATGCTGCACTCATCTAGCTGGAAAGAAGGGCAAAATTTCCTCCTGGAAAATAGCCTTAGGAGGATGAGCAGTGAATCCTGAATATGTCTATGAATCCTGAAGAGCCAGCTCTGGCCTAGAGAGACTGTATAGATATTCATGGAGCTGATTGCTTTCCTTCTCAGTAGCAATGAACCAGACATTTGTATTTCTTGGAGGTAAAACACTGCAGAAGAATGGTGTTTATGAGTCGTAATTTCTTCCCTCTACTGAATACAGTAAGAACAAACCAGTTCATATTCCTTGTTAGTGTTTATTTCAGCATTTTCTCACTCCCAATTCCCCTCTCCAAGGCTTAATTCTTAGAATCTTGTTCTGAAGTTAAATTTTGATTAAGAGGAAGAACCTCTTTTAAAATTCTCAACACTACTGACTGCTCCTGTAGTTCCACTGTCTCGCTGAACTCTAAATAATAACTCCTTAAGAATTCCATGTTCCAATGCGCTCCACAGCCTAAAATAGCACTCAATCCAGTAATTTTTTTTATTGCCTTCAAATGTGCAATTTCTTTTTTCATTAAGTGCTGGTTTACTTTTGATATTTGAACCAGTAAGAATGGATCTTCCTTCTCTGGACTTTACAGATAACCCACTCTAAGGTTCTGATCTTTATTTTCATAGGAAAACATGCAAAGGAGAGAACAAGAATCACCCTCATGCTATAAAGAATTTTTGGTTATTTTTTTGAAGAGTCTGCCCCATCAATTTTACCTTACTTTTTCTTTTCTAAGGAATCAAGCACTTCAACCCCTCAAATCTATTAAGTTCCTGATTCTTGATGCTACATAACAGTACTGACACAAATATATTTTGACATTTATGGGAGACCATTTTAAAATGCAAGAAGTGTAAAGTACCTGAGGAATTACAGTCTGAAAACAAACAATGATATTCTGTCAAAGAAATGCAAGAGGAAGTGGAGCTGCAGGAAATAAAACCCCCATGGTACCTGAAAACAGGTTTAACTTTCTATCCTTGAAGCAGCTGTGGCTAGTTTTCCAAATTAAGAGCACAGTTTACTCTCTTTTGTGCATCATCTCAAAGTACCTCCTACACCTGCATCAATGGGAAATGAGGAAAAGTGTGGTGGAGACTGAAATGTTAGAGTTTATGGCTTAAATATTTTTACAAAGGACTAGTGCCTGTCTTAGCAAAACCGTAGAACAAAAACTGCACCGAAGACTCTGGACTGAGGCCCTGGGCTGTAAATTTTTTTGGGAGAAAATAAAGTGACACTGTTCTCAAGCCTGGTTTGAGAAGAATACTTTTACAGGAGGATTAAGCCCAGCACCTTCATGGGTGGAGGCTACAGCCCCAGGCTTATCTGCTGCAAGGCTTGTGCAGACCCCTACATCAAAGGGAGGATGACGTGAGGTTTTACGTGTATGGCAAAAATCCCCTAATCAGAGGCAGTGAACACCCATCCTCCACTGGGCAGACTGGCCCAGCTGCAGGGCCTCTCACCCCTGGAAAGCCACATCTATGGGACATTCCACATGGAGCACAGATGAGGGGATGTTATGGCCCATCAAAGGCCCTCCCAAAGGGGACCCCCAGACCCTGCACCAGAGCACTGCACATGATACTGCATGATGCAACAGATCCAGAGTCTTACAAGAGTCAGTACACTGGCCCCTCTCAGGGTGTGTTCCCACCTGCCCAGATCCATTGATTCTGTACTTTTTGGCAGGGTATCCTCACCAGCAAGAAGATCAGATGGAGGGAAACAAGGAGACGTCATTGGGACCCATGGAGGGGTGGTCTGCTTCTACTTAATCTGTCTCAGTCATTCTCCCTGTCCTCCCTCCCCCCACCCCCTATCTCTATTTCTTTCTCTCTTTTCTTTTCCATTTCTTTCTCTTTGCCTCTCTTAGTATTAAATAAAAGATACAAATTTTTTGGTATCAACATCTAACCTCTTTTGGTTTTAATTGCATTTTGGGGATTATTCAAACATCCAGGTTTGTTCCATTTAATTCAGAGAGTTAGTTCTCTTTGCTCCTCTATGATTAGAGCAGATTGCAACAAAGGAGAACAAGGAAGCAAGGAAGCTCGACCTGTCAAGCCCTCCTGCCTTTTTGGTTTTAGGATTAAAAGGGAAGGGGGAAAATTACAGCAGTGGAGTACCAGTGCAGTAGCTGGGGGGAAAGGGCTTTCCCAGGACTTGTTTTACTGTCCTTGGCTGCAGCAGCTGAAGAGGTGGCTGCTCCCAGCTGCTCACCATTGTCCATGGCCACACTTGCTGCCCTTGCAGATGACCTGGCAAAAGCACCACATGGAAATTGCACCAAGGCAAAGGCCTGAGGAGCTGTACAACTCGACTGCTACAGCTGGCAAATCCACTGTAGCTATAAATATTGACTGGAACGTATCCACACACATATAAGATAAATTAGTGAAGAATCTGCTTTGCCTTTTGTTGAGGGAAGTCCTACCTCCCAAACTCTTAGAGGTCACTGGAAGAGTTAGGAATCACATGGGAAACAGGAATTCTGCTTGGAGTGAATCTGGATTTCCAAAAAGCTTTTGAGAAGGTCCCTGATCAAAGCTCTGGCAGAAGCTAAGAGCCAAGGATTAGAAGGGCAAGTCCTACATTACTTTCCATAACTGACTAAGAGAAAGGAAATGAAGTGCAAGTACACATCTGTTTTGCACAATGGAGGAATATTACCAGTGGGTCCCAAAAAGATCTGTGCTGTGCTGTTTGCAAAGTGATCTGGATAGGAGAGTGAATAGTGACATGACAAAGTTTACTGTCAAAAAATGTCAAGAAAAAAAGAGGATAGTCAAAGTAAAACCAGTTGCAAAGAACTGCAGAAGGATCTTACAAATTCCAAGAGCAGAATAAAAGGGAAATTCTATTTAGTGTTGATATAATGCAAAGTGGTGCTTGTGGGGATACAAAGCCCTAACTACACATATATAGTTATAAAGATTCTAATTTAGCTCTGTTCCACCTGGGCCAGAAACCTTGCAGTCACAGTGGGTAACTCTGTGGGCACTTGGCTCAGCTGCAGTCAAAAAGGCAAAGAGAAAGGTAGAAGCAATTATGAGAAAACAGAAAACATTTTTACACCACTGTATTTATGATGCATCCTCATTTTAAATCTGGCTATTTGCTCTGGTCACCTCACCTCTCACAAAGGCAGAAGAACTACAAAAGATACAATGCAGGGAGACACAGATGATCACAGGTATGGAATGGCTTTTGTACATGAAGGACTGAAACTGTGAGTCTTCAGACTAGAAGAGGCAAATGAGGTGAAACACAGCAGAGTGTGTGACTGTGAATGACAAGGGGAAAGTCAACAGGAAATGGTCATTCATTATTTCTCCTAAGAAATACAGGACACTGACATGGCTATGATACAGCAGATTGAAAGGTAACACAAGAAAATGTGTGTACATATATATAATTCAATACAAAATTGGACTCTGGAACTCAGTGGCATAAATCATGAGGATGTTCAAAATACAAATGGACAAATGCAGAGAAGAAAGGTCCTTTCAGGGTTACTAAACACAATGGTGAAAATACAGTTTTCAGTCCTGGAAGCTATCAAATGCTAGCTGCCAAATGATCAATGGATGTGCTGAGGTATAAGGCAGAGGTGAAATCTGTACATATTCTGTTTGCACCACTGTTAGAGGTAGGAAAATGGACATGAGCACTTCTGCTTCTGACAATTCCAATCAAACAGTAGCATGGGAGCCATGCTTTCAGCACACAGCAGGTTAAACAATGGGTTTTTGCCTTGGGATCAGGCAGAAAATTTTTTGTTTGCGCCAAGTGACCAAGACCCCACAAAAATGCCATGGAATCTGAGCACAAGGTAGGATCTGATATTAGGAAGTTAATGATGTTAAGACTTACTGAAACTTGTTTTTGGCAACTTGCACCGGAAAAAAGTCAGAAACAGAGAATTTTTTTTTTTTTAGCTGTTGCAGTAACAAACCTGATAGCAACTTTTTCCTTCCTTCTACCTCCTTCCTTCTACCTCCCTTACAAGTGAGGAAAAAGGCTTCAACTAGGGTAAACTGCTCATCTTCTGCAAATAACTGATTATATAGCAAGGAGAAGTATGACATTGCACTGGAATCAATTAAATACCTGGTATGAGATAAAAATATACATGGGGTTAAACACACCTTTCCACAATGTCACAGAATTGAGGCTTTGTTGAAGAGATTCTCTCTATTACCAGTAAAGTTAATTCACTTTACTGTCCTAGTGACCACACATTTAGACTTGCATGCTACAATCAAAGCTATACTTTTCAAGGGTACTAACTGAAGTAGGAAAAACTTCAGGGTCTTTCTAAAACTTTGATCAGAGGTGAGATGCAAACAGTCAAGGGATTCCTAAAACCTCTTCACCCTTGCACTGAAGACAAGCACACAAAGAACAGTTCTCTCTCTGACAAGAACTTTAATCCTGACCTCAGACAAAATTATGTTTTTTTCATTACCAATTCTAAAACACACAAGCCAAACACAAAAGCCAATATACAAGATGAAATGTGAGAGCAACAGCCTCATTGCAAATTCACAAATAATGATAATTGCTACCAGTTTTCTTCTGAATTACATACCACCTTTAGGGAGCTGCAATCTTAATAACTTCAATTTAAAAATGCTTCAATTCAGCTGAAAAATACATTAATTCATAGCTCCTTAGAAAAACTGGCAAAACTATTTTTTAAAAGCTTCTAGTGAAATGCAACAAAACGAGCTAACTATGATGGGCTTTTTATTGATATTGCCTTTAATCAGCAATATTAACTGCTTTTGGAAATGTACACATGCATGTGTGCACACATCCATTTCCAAACATCAAAAAATGGAGAGTATGAAACCCGAATTTTTCCTTGCCCTTATGGGAAAAAAATAATATGGAGTGAAAAACTACTCATATGAAATAAAAACCAAGCAACTGCTTTTGGAAACAGTCTTTACTAACATTGATGAGCTGTGTTTGTGTAAACATATATTTATGCTTTCAGATGACTAAAAAAAGAGATTACAGTGAATCACATCAAGGATATAATTAGATGCACCTCATCTACCAAACTGCTTGCAATTACTTTGTCTACTGGTTACATAAACAGCTGGAAAGGTTTTGTGATATTGTTTTGCACAGATCCAGGAGTGTTAGCTGTGCCTGAGGTTACATCTAGAGTTAAAAATTAAATCTCCAAGTGAAGTGCTTCTCACTGTTGAAACAACTAGACCTGGGTGTCCTTAACCCAGTGCAGCACTGTAATATGCAGCAGTTTGAGTGACTGTGGTACCAACTGCATTTAGGAAAACATTCAGCTCCATGTCCATGAACTGTGCTTCAGTCATGGCAAGAACAAGAAAAGAGTTGTTGAATCAAAGCCTGTTAGACATGTGGCAAACAGCTTTATCTGGGCTCATCTTCATCAAAGATAAAAAAGGTGGAAGGGAAGGAATGCAGTCTTGGAGCAAACCCCTGGAGGAGAGAGCTGCCTGTTGTAATGAGAAGTTCAACTATTACTTCCATATGACTCGGTGACTTTGTGCAGGTCATTTAATTTTGAAATGAAAGAAGAATGTATATTGTAAACTCATAAAGATGAAAATGAAGACTATATAACTCTTTTTTGTAAGGTTAACTCAAACATCTTTGAGGGATATGCACTTTAAAACTGTGTGGAGCTAAAACTTTCTGGTCTCTCCTAAGATGTCAGTGACCTGCTGGTTCACTTTTACTTCATGGATGATTATGGGGCTCTCAAATTGAAAAAATCAGAAAATAAGTGGAATAAAAGCATTATCTTTTTAAAAAGGAATCTCAGAATGAAGTATAAAATAGTTACTTCTCAGAATAAGTGTGTGTAGAAATAATCAAAACAATTAAAATCTGAATGAATAATCAAAACAAGAAAAATCTGGTTTGATAATCTTTCCGGCATGTCAATCCAGATGCTGTGCCTATGTACCTATAATTGCATTCATAGTTAGCAACAATCTCATAAAACAAGCCACAACAATTGAATGGAAAAAAAAATATTAATGATTTTTATTTAGTAGCTGCAGACAGTTTGTTTAAAGCAACTGTATTGAACTAACATCACAGACACAGGAAAAAAAATATGTTGGCAGTTTCTGACAAGAAAATCCTAAATAACTAAGCTGCTCTATGCCCTCAGCTCATACAGACTGCAGCATATGTGCCAATGATTCTCCAGAACAGCCATTAGGCTTACAGAGACTCTGCATGAGGGAAAAAACCCTCAGTTATTATGCAATGTAATAAAGATAGACATGCCAGAATTTATTAGCAGAAGGGCCAAAGACACAGAAGCAGATTTATTTTTTTGTGCAACATTTCTCCAAATTAGTTAAATGTTTGCAAAAAATGATCAACTGACAAAGAGCTGGAATAACACAAAAAACCACCAAGTCCAAACTATACTACATGGAAAAAAGTAATATGCTTAAAAGCAAAAATCCTTGCCTTGTGAACTATGGGCATCCTGTAAGTGATGTATTTACAGCTCTGAGTGTATAATTCCAACTGCAGCTGTGGAACAGATGAAAATATGATCTGCCCTGAACAGAGCATTTGTTGTTTATCACCTTGAATTACAGAAAATATGCTAATAGTAAGCAATGTCCCTTCTGATGCCACATTTTCTAATCTTCACTCAATTTCCACAGATCAGAGCTGCTGAATTAATGTAAGTAAAAGGGGCTTGCTCATGAGCATCTAGAGATGTTTTTATATGTATTTTTATGTATATGTCTCTATATGCACAAAGAAAAAAATCAGCTAGCAAACAGATACCCAAAATTCAGTTGCAAGAAATTAAGTGCTCATCATGAAGAAGTGACTGCTGGAGCACAGGAGAGAAGGAAACACTACTGAATAAGTTGTTACAGTGAGGTTACCAAGAAAACAGGTACTTGTTCTATCTGAAGTTCTTTGTATGGAAGTTCTCAGGCTGGACTGGAGCCTTCTAACACCTAACATCTAACAGCTCCTTGTATAAAGCAATTTATAAATGGCAAGAAATATGTCATTTATCTGTTATAATTTTGTGCTGTATTAAAAAATAGTGCACTGATGACTACTTAATAGATCTAGGTATTTTTCTTCCCTCTGACCATTGACCATCTCATTTACTTCCTTTTTAGGAAGATTATAAGAAAAGGTTTTAGGCATAATTTTTATGTTTGTTTGCCCATTTGTGAATTAGGAAGGGGAAGGACAGTAAGTTAAGGCACTGGAATCCTTTTCTAATGCCCATGTGAATTACACAGATGTTTTATCCATACTAGAAAATGGGATTCATCCAGACAAAATTATTTTCCTAGGACTGATGTAGATCAGATTCCAATTCAAGCTTTAACTGTGGACAGTCAAGGTGGAGCACAACAGAGGTGGGGGTTTAGAAACTGGCATAAATTTCAACAAATGCTTTAAACTTGGTCCTTACTCATAAACTTTTCTACTCCATGAACTGGACAACTCCTTACTTTTTCTGGCTTGACCCACAGACTTCATTTTTTTAAAGAGAATGATGTGGTGAAGGAAAAACATCTCAGGTATCACAAATACTATTAAATACTAAATACCATCTAAATATTTGTTGGACCAGATGATTGTTGAGGTCCTCTTTCAACCTAGTATTCTGAGTCTGTGACTCTGTTCTGTACTGTGACCAATCTATCTCTCTTGTAAGAAAGTGACGAAGATGATCTGCATGATTTTGATCTGCCTGTAAGAAAAACCTACTGATCATTATAAGAATGTTGTGTGAGCAAGAAGTAAATAAAATGGAAAAGAGAAAAAAGGGCACATGTTTGCATGTTTGGCTTAGTCCTTTCAGAGCTCATTTTCTTCAAGAAATAAATTCAAACAGCTTTAAAACATTCATTTGTTCTTCTTAAGGCCTGTAGTGTTACAGGCTGACATGATACCACTATTTCTATCCTGAAGAAGCAGGTCACTCGAGCCAAGCAAGTAGAAGCATCAACTGGAAAGTCAGGCCCACAGAAAGGGCAAACCTTTCAGGAAACCAACAAGAAGCTGGGCAATTAAAACAAAAAGTCACAAGCAGCTGGATGCATTAATCTGCAGGTCTTTCATTAATAATTTTCCACTCTGCAGTAATCTACTATATTTTTACATTTTTTTTCTTCAATAATAGCCTCAAACTGTAAAAACAGACTATCCCAAAAGGACAATTCCTGCACAAAAAGTATTTATTTTCTTTTTTCAACCTCCAGTATAGAAATTTTGTTTGTAATTAGCAAGTAAAGTAAAATTATTTTAAAGCACACACTTTTAAACTATCAGAATCCCTGTGCACTTCATAGTTGAAATAAGCATCTACTTGCTTTCCTTTATTCCTAGTTCATTAAGATATTCAGATTGGAATAATTTCTCTGTTAAAGTGAAGTTTTGTCACACATAATTTGCTTTTGAATGATGATAAAAACCACATGCACATTTATAGACAGAATCTGTATGTGTAGGAATTTTTTTTCTAAATCTATAAATGGTGATTGAAGACATAGGAAACTTAAGCACTTTAGCAGAACATTGAGGAAATGTCCCCTGCAATTTTCACAGTACAAAAGGTACAGCACCTGCCATCTGCCAAATTTCAAGCCATAATGGTCAGATGCTGAAATATTTTTGACCTATCCTTAGTAGTCTATTGCACACATTCACCAAGATGACTCATGACTTCTTGTCATGAGGCTTCTAGACTTTAGTACTACTGGTATCTACACAACCAACAAAGCACTCTGATGCAGTTGACTAAAACATACAGTTTCTTTCTGAAACAAGAGAGTGGCAGTGAGAGGAAATCCTCTCTCTAGAGAAGGACACTAAGGATTTCTGAGAGTGTGTGATGGAACAGAAGGGAGGAAGGAAAAACCTGCAGTAATAAATATGGGCCTCATAACAGGAAATTTTTTAGGAGGACTGAAATTAAAATTGCAAATAATAATAAATTTTAATATTATAAGAAAGATGAATTAGCATTACAAAATTTGGATTAAACCATATGCATGTTTCATCTGTGATATTTCTACTGTTCCTGGGGAAGAAGGTAGATAATGCAGTACGGAAAGGATTTTTTCCTGATCCCTAGATTTTTGGCATTGTAGCTCTGTACCAGTTTCCAGGCTCTTTTCATGGACTGAATTAAGACTCTAAACATAAGTAAAAATATCAGACTCCTAACACAGTGCTAGAAGCACACTACCTTGCCAGTTCTGACACATATCCCAGTTGCTGCAACATAGGAGCTTATTTTAGCTCCCACTGTTTAGCACCCACTGTAGCAATTTCTGCAGTTGCTAAACGTGGGTGAGTTAAGATTTAAAAACATTTAGCAAGATGTTGTCCACGATGTCATCTAATGGACGTTTGGAAGACAAGATAAAGGCAAAAGGGATACAGATCAATCAATTTAATATGATCTGAAGGAAGAAAACACAATTATGATGTGACACTGAAATAATCCTGACCCTGAAATATATTCTCATTACATCAAAGGGTCAGAGAGTAGCCTCTTCTGAAATAAAAGGCTGTTTCCTCTCAATGGCCTTTTATACTATTAAATACTAAATACTAAATACCATCTAAATATTTGTTGGACCAGATGATTGTTGAGGTCAGATAATTCTGAACAAAAAACAGAGGAAAAATAATCCCAAAAGCGCAAAAAAAAAAAAAAAAAGTATGAAAAGCTAAAATAAGTTTTCCTTTTGGAAACGGGAATTGTCCCATTTTAACTTTTCCAATCATTTGCAGCCTGACTCAACCTAGTGATCTGCTACTGTTCTGAAATTACTACAAAAACAAAGGTACCCACAGAGTAGAAACAATCACCCTGCTCTGTCCTAGAATGGAATGAATAGTTGTGTCCTCAGGCATCCTCAGGGAATCCAGGGGGATAATACCAAATTTTAGGTATTTGGAGTAAGATAAATACCACAGCAAAAAATATCAATGCCCCCCTGCAGTTCTGAAACTGTACACATGAATTCTTCATTAGCTCTGCTCACTCTACATAAAGGATTCAACATTTCTATTATACATTCCCAAATTAGAAGTAGTGTCTGTACAGGGTACCAAGTTTACCATCTCCTGCACCTGCCAAAGTGTTATTTCTGGAAAGGATGAGACCTTTGATACAAATCAGTTCTGGATCTGGGACCCATTCCCACTACAAGCACACATCCCAAACTCCCTCAATACGGACAGCACTCATATGGGGATTATTCGTGAGGGAATGATGCTCCCATCATTCATGGAATAGCATTAAATTTTGTGAGCAGGGTACAACAAAGCAAAGGTAAATAATTTCAGCACCAGCAGACCATATGCATGCCAGAAAAAAATACAGGTTAGGTAAAAGCCATGCAAGTCATATACCTGGTCGTGTGGTGAGTCCTCTGTCTGCAGCTGGGCGGGCATCAACGGGCTCAACTAGGCACGTGCAGAAAAGAAACAAAAAAGCAAACAAAAATAAACAAAATCCCCATAAATCACAAAGTCAAGGGCTCTTCTGTTGGGACAGTGCAGGAGAGACATACTGCATTAACAGTTACCAAAGCAACAACTAGAAAATATCCGCCTTCAGTTAATCCTGAAAGTAAAAGGAAGGGATGGGTAAGACTTCACAAGGAAAGCTTCAGCATTGAGGCAGCATCACTGCTTCAAGTCAGAAACCAGTAAGACTAAATAATTTCTGTCAATAGAACAAAACCATGTTCATTACATGCAAACTTTTCCCCATTGTCTGATCAGAACTGGCAGCCAGAATGTACATAATGAGCTCTTCCTGCAGCGGCTCTTTATCAATATTGATTTAAAAGCCTCCTGAATCCCTCCTTTTTCCTTTCAACAGGGATTCTTTACAGCACCATCTATAATGTTTAAAAAAATAAAGTGTATTTTGAAAATACAATCAATATTCCTATATGTTCGGACTTGTGAACAACATATTTATCTTCCAGTTTTTGGAAGGGAAAGAAAGAAGAAACACAAATTTCTATCCAAACATATGTCACATACAGTTCTATAAAACTCTTTTATTACCCTACTAAGGTTTTATCAGCTGAAACCTAAGTTGAAGTAGCTGACTGGCACTAACAGAAAAATAGCATTTGCAAAACTTAGAGCTCTTTGAGTCACTACCAACTGCCTCAGTAAGTTCAAACACACTGGAAATGTTTATTAAAAGATTCAGATTTTGTTTTGGTTGTTTATCTCTTTTGTTCCAATTGTGTTGCCTTCCTTATCTACTCAGTCTTTGACAATGTCAAAGAACTTAGATTCAGAAATGAAGTGTTACATTTTTCCTTAGAATTCAGAATTTTAACATATATTCTTATTCATTTGAATGTCTGGATTCAGCTATGAGCCTTCATCAGCAGTGAGATGCAGTAACACAGGGAATCTGATAGACCCACAGTTTTCAATCAAGAAGAACTGTTCATCAGAAAATCACACAAGCCTGATGATACTGTTGATATGAGCGATGGAACTGCCCATCTTCTCAGGAAGCCTGTGTCACTGGCTTAGTGTTCCTGTGGGTTGGACAAACAACCTGCCATGCTTGTAAGTGAGAGCCCAAGTGGCTCCCATGCCCTTTGCACATGAGATGACTGCATGAGCTCCTGCCTCTGAATAATTCCCAGTAACTCAGCTTTACACTGGCTGCAAACTTAAAGCACATGAGCACATCTGACTCACTTGTGTCTCCAGCAAGGTAGACTTCCACAGAGCTTGCAAGTCTGGTGCTGCAGAGGAACTTTCTTTCACAGCAGTTCAGAGTGGCACTACCATAGCATGTAATTATTTTCCTTACATAGCTCTATACAAAACACAATTTCCGTCCTTAACTAAAACCCACAGTTTTGAATATTTTTCTATTTATGTCTTCTGCTAGGTTTTTCAATACTGTCAGCACCAACCCTCAGGTGGGTCAGCAGTAATTTTCAGTGGCAAGGACCCAATGGAAGAAATAACCATGAGCATTACCCAGACTGCTCTTGCAGACCCCTCCTCTATTACCCTGGCCCCCACATCCTCCCTAGAAGGCTGAGGAGTTTTTTCCCCCCTCCTCTCTGTAACCCCACATGGCAACAGCTATGGAGAACTGAGAGAGAAGCCTGTGCACAGCATCAGAAATGAGAGTAGGGGAAGGGGAAAAGGATTAAAGAAGCTCCTGTTGTACAGTAGCATGGACCTGACCTCAGATTAATGCAGTATTTGTGGTTAGGTGAAAGTATCAGTAATGAATAATTCTTGTAATCTAAAATTTTAGAAACCCTTTACAGGGGGAAAGGCTGGGCCACCGGCACATTTCGTAAGTGACACAGAAGTGAAAAGACCTGGTCAAGGAAACAAACCAGCTTCAGGGCAAAAACTGGAGGCAAATGGTAAGAGCCAAGAGTCTTCCAAAGCAGACTGTGATGCCAGGCAATGTGATACAAAGAAAGGTTAGTTTCTGGAGAGCTACCACCTTTTGAATTTCAGCTGGATTTTAAAACCTTCTTGCCCTGCTCAGTAATGATACATGCACAAACAGCAGTTAACTCTGAAACTCTTGTCTGTCGGTTTTCTCACTGCTTGCCCTCATATGCTGGTTTAGCATTAAATTTATTTTGGTGAGGAGGAAAGACATCAGCCACTGAAGTAATTCTCTGTAGGAAGCTGTTAAGCGCTTCACCTGTGCCTGACAAAACCAATAGCTGTCTGGCTTTGAGAACTGACACACTGCTAAGCCAATTAGAGAAGCTGGGAACACCTCTAGGATAACATACTTAAGAACGAAAACCTGGGGGAAGTTCTCTTATTTTTCCTGCTTTTGGAAAGGTGGCTGATGGGGGCTGCTGGGCCCCTGGCGTGGCTGCTGCGATCCCATCGGGCCCCAACAAGGTCCGGCCACCAAGATCCTGCTGGGGGTGGCCATCCTGGCACTGCTGAGCCTTGTGGCAGGGGCCATCCCAGCACCTCCAAGCCATGCGGCCAGGGCCATCCCAGCACCACTGAGCCACGTGGCTGCTGCCATCTTGGCCCAGCCAGAGTTAAGACTTTTCATGCCTGTCTGCCTCTAACCTGCCCTGCTGTAAAGAAAGAGATAAAAATGACATTTTTATTCATTTTTCAGCATCCCGCTGAGTGGAGCTGACAGCCAGTGCGGCTCGTGCACTGCCAGGAAGATCACACGACCAACAGGGAGAAAAGCACAATGAGCGTTTCCCCCGATTTGTGGAGCCTGGTGAAGATCTACTCTTCAGCTTTGCAGAACTCTACTTGAGAAGAGAAGAACTTAGGGACACCAATCTTCTCCAGAGCCAGAGAAAAGGGAAAGCGGGGACATGTGAGGAGAGCATCAGGGATACCTGGTCAGTTCAGAAGGGTGAAGGGGAGGAGGAGATGTTCTGAGCATAGGAGCTGAAAATCTTCTGTAAGCCATGATGAGGACTATAATACAACAAACTGCTTCCCTGTAATTCATGAAACATATGAGGGGATGAAGCATTCACCAGCAGCCCATGAGAACTGGAGAATGCAGATGTTGAAAAGCTGTGATCTGACTTGAAAAGAGAGACAGAGAGAACTTTTGCTTTCAGAGACAGAAAAAGAGGACTCTTTGGTCTTATACTAGAACAGCTCATCCTCAAAAACTGTACCCTGTAAGCTGAAATGGCCCACAAAAGTAGTTGTGGGAAGACTGCAAGACACGGGAAGGATTTCATGATGCAGAGTTTTTCTGGGCAGACTGTTTGCTGTGAAAATCAGAACTGTGCTGAAGAGTTCATGGGGAGCTGTTTCCATAGCGTACCAGGGGAGACTCCTCTCCCAGAATGAACTGAAGAAAGATTCTTTTTAGAAGTGATAAACTGACTGAGAATCCCAGGTTCTGTGTCTTTGCATTGTCAGTGGGAAGGAAAGAGGGGCTGGGGGGAGGAAAGGTGTTCTAAAGGTTTATTTTAGTTCTTACCATTCTTCTTTTACTAGTTTTAATAAAGTTTTCTTTATACCTTTTGAAGTTTTAATCCTGTCTTGCCCTAAAGTCTCTTCTCCTAAAGCTTATCTCAACCCCATGAGCTTTATTTGAACTGATTTTTTTTCTCCTCCTTTGCTCACTTATAGCAGAGGAAGATGAGTAGATGATTTTTGTGAGTGCACTGGCGTTTGGCCCACGGTCAAACCGCTACACCTCACCGGACCACATCATCATAACAGCTAATGAAGAGGGGAAAAATTTAAACCTTCCACAGCATTTATCAATAATCAAAACTCAAACATGGACTGTATGTTATTATAAAAAGCACATTCATTTTGAAGCTGCAGAATTGTATTTCTATTGAATACACTTTCACGTGTCCAGAAGTAAGACTGAAAATGCATTGTCCAAACAGACTCACAAAACTAAACCGGTACATGTTTATTTATACCGCCTGCTCAGGCTTCATGGAGGCCACACATTCCCACCTTTACCTAATACTAATAGATCTCAGAAGAGCAAGAGAGAACGTGTTTACTTCTCTTTTCAAAAGTAAAAGAAAAGTACATGAAAAGCTGGTACAGACCAGCAGGAGAGGAGTGCTATGTGATGCTCCCCTATCAAGAACATCGTTGAAGGGAGTAACTGAACAAATCATAAGGATAACACAGTACATTTACAGGAATATCACTTTAGAGAAATACTAGATATAGAAATTAAGGCTCCCTGTAATCTGCAAGCTAAAACACAAAGGGTAAACCACGAAACCCAGTTAGTCACAGGCAAAATGCCCAGAAGGCTTGGCAGTGTCAGAGCTTCACAGCTGTTGGGGGTTTGTTGGAGGTCACCTCTGAAGATGCATTTTGCATTGCTGAAGTACAGCTTGCTGACATTTTTCATGGTCCCTCCGAACAGTTCTCAGAAAGTGTTTTCTTTGTTAACCTAATTTGTGTCACAGCATGCTGGACATCTATACAGTATATTATGTGCTGCTCCAGATCAACTCCTGTCAACATTTCCAGGGAGTCTACTTCAGGGGAAAACAAGTGAGAATATACTTGCAGAAAATACTGAGTAATGTTAGACTTTCAAGGTCTATTTATTTTTAGACTGTTTTTCACTTACTAGTCAGTAAAAGCAATTCTAGGAAAATCAACTATTTGCATAAAACCTGTTCTTAAAAACCTGCAGTTTACATTGGGAAAATTTCAAATGGAGTTATGAACCCTTAAGATTCCATGGCAAGATATCAATACATTATTAGTATCTGTGGGTGAAACATGAGATTAGATCATGGCCATGGAAGTAAACAGGCATGGGAATTAATAATAACAAGAAATATTAGCGGGAAGGGCTGTGGTATTTTAACTTCATCAAATTATAAGAGGGAGAAAAAAAGGAGGAGAAAAGTATGTCAATTGTTAGTAACTTTTTGCTACTTCCAAACCATTTTATAAGAAGACAGAAACATATTTTTGGAAGCAAGGTAGAAAAAGCCTGAAGTAACACCACTATCAAAAAAGAAAACAGGAATGGGAAACAAAGACAAACGGCACAGTCAGTCCTGGGGTTCTGGAACAACAAGGTGGGAGACAAACACAAAGGAAAAAAAACAAGCTGTGAAATTCCACTTTGATGCTATGGACAAAGGTATAGAAATGGTCTCTAAAGAAAGAAGGTATTCTTGGTATATCTTGGCAATGATCATCCCATTGTGGTTTGGGTAGAGGACAGGGAAACAGAAGGACTTGAAGAGGTTTAAGTCACCAAATGATTTCCACTTCTAACTGCGCATACTTGAACAATTATAATCGTTGGCCTAACTGAACTGACTGTTGCAATAAGTTCATGACAAATACAACACAATCCTGGTATAAAAAACTAAAACTAAACCCTATCAACTTGGAGGCATGAAAGAGTAAGTGCTGCAACAAACCACAAACTGCATTAAAACACACAGGCATAATAATTAAGAATGGTGTTCCAGGCAAGAGAGTTTTATTTCTTATTTGCTGCCATGCATTTTAAAAGGAGAACCATGCTCAGTACAGCTGCCTGTGGGAATTCAGTGTCACTTTGAAGTACCTTTCATTATTAGATTCTGAGCTTAGACAGGTTTCTGAAGGAAAAAATACTCTTGTGTGATTAAACTATGGGTATGTCTGGGGGTACCTGTCTACCTAATAACTTCTAAACCTGGTGACTGAAATCAATGTATTTTGGAAGCTAGGAGGAAAGACATCAACAACAATTAATCCCCACCATGTTTTATGAAAGCAGACGAGAGGTACAGAAACTGATGCCCTAGATTCCTCAGCTATGGAAAAAAACTGGAGCAAGAGCTGCAATTGAAAATTCCTGCAGGACAGACATGAGCTAGACTGTGACCTGCTCCTGGCAGACAGCCTTGATATGTGTGCTAGGGTTAGAGCAAGCTGCAGCTCCTTCCCCAGGAAACTGAGGTTCAGCCTGACAGTCTGTGAGCCATCTGTACCCTTGCCAGTGCCTGACGTGCTCCAGCCAGCTGCTCTCACTGCCTGGCATGCCACTTGGCTGCAAGGGCCCTTCAGACACAACTGGAGTCCTTGTCACAATCTCCTGCCTTCTGGTTCTTCCTGCCAGCGGGTCTGTTGAGTTTGCTCTGGCTCTGCTCTTTTACTTGGTCCCTAACTTGCAGTGCTGACTCACTGGTACTCTGATTTTAGCCCTATTCCTGACCAGCCTCTCCTCTTCCTCTCACATCTGCTATGTATCTGCCTCACTGACCTTTGTGCAGGTCTTTTCTTTTGCCTGATGCTAGGTTTCTCTGACTCCTTGGGACAAACTTTGATTGCAAATCTGTCACCGACATGTTCTATGAAAAATCCTTTCCTTAGGATTTTTCCCCTCCTGAGAAGCTGAGAGACCTCAGGAACAAACTGTAAACAATTCTTATCTGCTGCTGTGGAATGCAACAGGGGGAATCTGTGATTGGTCTCATCTGGCTGTTTCCAATTAAGGGCCAATCACAGATCACCTGGCCAGACGGTCTCGGTCAGAGACAAGACTTTGTTATTCGTTCCTTTTCTATTCTTAGCTTAGCCTTCTGATGAAATCTTTCCTCTATTCTTTTAGTGTAGTTTTAATATATTATCTATCATAAAATAATAAATCTTCTGATACATGGAGTCAACTTTCTCGTCTCTTCCCTCATCCTGGGACCTTTGTGGACAATACCACACAAATCTATTTCTGATTCCACTGATTTCACCTGGCAAATCCATGTCCCACACACCCAGCTGCTCACAGTCACTCATACCATGTGGAATGAGACTAACTGCATAAGGATGAGCTCAGAACTCATTCTGAGGACAGGAACAGCCTAAGCCAGTGGTTTCAAAATACTTGAAGATGATTTTAATGTCTGTGCAGTTCAGCTCCAGATCACAGATTTGCCTGAGAAGACTTCTGCAGTTCCAGGCTCTGTATGAACTGTGGCTTGGCAGTATCAAACTTTTACTGATGTGATTAACTTAGCACTAGTAACAGTGCAGTTGAAGAAAGAACCACAAAGGCAAGAGGAGGAACTTGAATGACATGACCAAAGTCCCTCAGGTTTCTGATTTACTGGCTCCAACTCCTAAGTGAAGTACCAATTCCAGATTCTATATGGATTATTCAAGTACCATGCAGTCACTTCATTGAAGTAGCTCATGAACAACATATAATACTCTTCAGGAAAAACATTTTCACTAGCCAAGTTGAACTGATGTGCATGTAGAAGCATTTCTGCAGTACATTCCAGGCAACCAGTGTAGGGAGTGAAATAACATTATCTGTCTGCTAGGATTATGCTGGAACTGTAATAATTTTCATGCCAGCAAATAAAAAGCTCTACCTTAAATAAAACATTCATTTCATCATGGCACAAATCTAACAGCTTATCTATCTCCCTGCAGTCATTGTCATGTATCTTATAAGACTGTTACTCATAATCTCCTAGACTTATGATTTGTTTCTGAAGGCAAGTAAACTCAAAACGTGCCTGAAATATACTGTGTGTCTAAATTACCAGGACTTTCTATTCCATCAAAGAGACACAACTGACACAGGAGACCAGTTCCAAATGTACATTTCAGAACCTCTATCCCACTTACTCTTACTTATAAGAAAAATATTAATTTTCAGAGAATAATGTGAACAGAAACCACAAACTTCAGCTCAGAAAGTTCTGTGGTTTCTCCACCTATTGTACTTACCTTCATTTTCAGTATTGGCTGGAACAGAATCAACTCCAAAGGGATGCCATGGCTGAAGGTCATCTAGGCTGAAGTCTCCATCCACTGGAAGAAGTTCAACTGTAGTCTTTGTTTCCGTCAATGAAGGCATAAGAGCATCATTTCCGTAGCTGATTCTGGGTTCGCTGATCATATTGGCCAAAACATCATCAGAGTAGTTTTGTTCTTTCTGAAGTAATTCATCTGCAAGGAAATTTCAATGCAGAAACATATGAAAGAGCCAGCATGTCTGAAGACCTATTTTCAATGCTACTCAAGTAAGAATTCTCTGTTGTGAGATTCTGTTTTCCTACAATAAATAAAAATAGTAAGGCTTGGAATAGTCAAAACCCCATGATAAGCACTGCAGCTAAGGCATTTTTTGAAACATCAACTTCAGCTGCTCAATACTGTTTCCTACCCACATTTCCACTACATAACAGATCATAGGTCTGTGCTACTATATACATTCCTTGGCTCTTCCCAAACACTTTGAAAGGAAGCACAAAATTCCTTCATCTCAACATGCTTCTGTAAGTCAACTGGGGAGAGATCCAAAGGAAAGAATGTCTTTGTAATTTGTCCTTCCTCTTAAATGCTCACTGCCAAAGCTCATCACAACTCTTAAATCCTAAATCTCCACAACAGTCACTGTATTAAACTGTTTACTATAACACATCAAATCTGAAGAAACATTTGATTTTTTAACATATATAACTTCATCATAACTGAAGTAGTTCTTTGTTACAAAGCAGTAGTAGACATCTAGTACTAGTAGTCGTAGCAGCAAGCAAATTATTTTATAAGCTACCAGCACCTAAAGCTATGTAGTACTATCTATGCTGTGGAGTTTTTCTTTCTTGAAGCAAGGTGAAAAAAATCAAAGCACTTTTCAGTTCCATCAGGTGTATAGGACAGACAGTTCAACTCCGTGTTAAAAAAAGCTCAGAGATTGTGTGTGCTTCATTATTCCTGCTCCCTACCAAAGTTCCTCTACTCTCACACCAAAGTTCCTCTACTCTCAGCACAGAAAGGACATGGACTTGTTGGAGTGAGTCCAAAGGGCCACAGAGTTGATCAGAAGGCTGAAATACCTCTGCTATGAGACATCTGGGGCTGTTCAGCCCAAAGAAGAGAAAGGTCCTAGAAGAGCTTACTGTGGCCTTCAATACTTAGAGAGGGCCTATAAGAAAGAAGGGCCAAACTTGTTATCAGAGCCTTTAGCAATAAGACATGGGGTGATGGTTTTTAACTGAAGGAGAGTAAATTAATATAAGAGAGAAGAAAGAAATTTTTTACAAGGAGGGTAGTGGTAGATGCCCTGTACCTGGGAGCATTCAAGGCCAGGCTGGACAGAGCTCTGATCAAGCTGATCTACTTGAAGATGTCCTTGCTCATTACAGAGAGAGCTGGACTAGATGATCTTTAAAGGTCCCTTCCAACCAAAACGATTCTACAATTCCATCCTTGATCTACCCTGATTCACTGACATCTGTTTTTGTAGGGAAAATATACTATTTGCAAGTATTTTGGGGGAACCTGCTGCACAAGAGCAAATTCAAGCAAGAAATTGCAATGCAGCCCAATAATTGCTAATAAGGCACCAAAAGTGAGCAAGTTCCACAGAGTTAAATAATTCATAATAGGAGACTGTAGTAGTGTGTAAGTGCCCACGTGAGAACACACATGGCAGCTGATGATACAACAGTTTTTATTAGGACTGTTTTCTCTGCACTTCATTAAGGACCCCCTGACTGTCACTACTTCACACCCACATCTCCACCATGCAGCAATGAATCACCACTCTGCTGCTAAACTCTTTATGCCCCTCCATAGGGGCTCACTCATTTCCTAGTAATATCAGTGATAAGGGCTATCTAAGTTTCTATACACACCACAGCTTTAGAAAACCTCAGCAAAACCTTTTGAATGTTATGTTTCTCCCGGCTTTGCACCATGAAGCTTCACACCACAGAAGTATAATGTAACCATGCAGAACCCTCAGAAAGGACCCATACCACCTCAGCAGCATTAGAGCTGCCACTGCTTCAGTGCCTCTATCAGTGATCATGCAGTAGGGCTCTGCTCTCTAATTCATCTCTCAAAGGCCACCTTGACATAGCTAATGAAATTCTCTGCCACCCTATTCCCATAAGACTGAATTCAGAACATCAAAAATAGCAAGAATGCTGCAACCTCAGCTCTGGGGCAAACACAGGTTCTGAATCTTACAAAATAATGTTTCAAAATAAATTTTCCAGTTTAAACAGTAATTACTTGAGCAGATGGTAAGACTAATGTGAATAAAAAATTTAATTCTGTGATTTAATTTGCCCGTTAAAATGACTTACTAGGACAGTATAGAAAGCCTATGTCAATTACACTGAATTGTTTTTCTTTTCATATTCATTTTACTGAAACCAGTACTACTTTTTGACACCTACTAAATCTTCAGCATTGAAGTTAAATCTGATTTTGTCTCCAAAATGCACTTACACTACTCCTTTTTCAAATTAAACCACCTCCTTTCATCAGAAGAGACAGGAGAAGAACCTTGATATTCTGAGCAGACATTATCACATGACATGTTAGTTTTCATAAGATGTAGATGAAAAGACTTTACAAAAAAGAGCTAGATTTTAGTGGCCTGAGGGAGGTGTCCATGTACCTTGCAGGGTGCCACAGATGAGTGCAGCTGAGAACTCTACTACCATGGACCACATTACCATCATGGACCACACAAGAGAGTGTTCAGTACTGAGCATCTTTGTGACCACGCGCCTTTCAAAACCTGGGCATTGGAATGGTTTTGGAATAGTCTTGTTCCCACTGTTCTCCCCATCCCCAGAGGATGGTGTAGGGCAACTGCAGAGACCTGGAGCTCAGGCAGGGGATGGTGGAGCTGTGGCTGGAGGAGCTGTGCCCCAGCCACTCCTTTGCCCTGGACAGTGCCTAGCCTGTACAGCTCCTGTCCATACTCTGCTGCTGACATACTCAGTGTCACCTGCAGACAGCTCCTGCCCTTGCAAAGGGATAAATGGTACACAGAGGGGAAGGAAGCACCTGAGCTCTGGCAGTGCAGGAGCAGCACCAGGATGGGTACAGAACTCAGGAGAGGCCACGGTGCAGACATGGCTGTGCCTGCAAGGCTGACAGAGAGGGGTTCCAAACTCCCATCCTGATACCCATCATTATAGCCAAATTTCTGAGGGCTGGGAGTGATCACACACAAGGTCTCTCTCAAGGCTACCCAACTGGGAGCACGTCGCTGCCAGCTCCATTGTTTTCCACCCAGCTGTGGCAGACAGCATGGAAAGGAACTGACCTGCACAATAGCTCAAGTGAGGCAGACAGATATTACAACCAGCAGATTATGATCACATCCATTTTACAAACGGGGAAACAATGGCTACATGAGTCAAGCCCATCTGACAGGATGAATCAGACACTGAATGACAGTGAGAAATTGGAAGTGCCTGGCATAGAAACTGCTGGAATCCATCACACTGAGGCAGCTGTGTCTGCATTGAGTAAATGATTCGCAAACAATTGCTTCAATCGTTAAACTGCTAAAAAAGTTTGCCTTAGGATTTCCAGTTATTGATACTACTGGCAAAGCCCAAGATCAATATTTCAGGGCTGATTTTGTTCCAAGTATCGATGGCTACTTGAACCATCAGTTACACTAATGGAAAGCCATACATCTATTCATCGACACAGTATTTCCTCCATCTGCAGCTGCCAGCTCAACTCCCCCACCGTGCAAGAGACAAATCCCTAAATAAGCAGGAGTACAGACACAGCTAGAGGCTAGGATGTGCATTCCAGACTGTTTCAGGGGATTTATTTGTACTATGAATATCTTATCATTAGGTGCTGAAAATAGAGAGATCCTAGGTTGTTCCTCAAAATTTCATCTCACATCAAACCAACAGGCCAAAAACACTCTGAGAATCTTCCTATAATAAATGCTTTTTGCTTGGGTTATTATATCCTGCATTCTGCTCAGCCTTGCCACTGAGAAAAATAAAGAGGGTGGCAAGTGTTTCTGTCCCTCTGAGAGCATGTGCTCAAAAGCAACCATGATCTTAGGATGAGACCACACTCAGTTAGGATCTCAGACCTCCCACTAACTCTGAATTTGGTGTGAGGGCACACAATTGCTGCTTCTCCTCCAGATACTTAAAATTCTCCTTCAGGCACCTAAACTTTTTCTCAGGATGAAAGACAGGCTCACTTCTAGTATTTTAATAAAATGCTTCTTGGGCTTCTCATAGTGCCCAAGCAAGTTTCACTAATTCTTGGACTTACTGCAGGCCTCCTCATGGGTCAATAGTCCTCAACAACAGCATCTAGAAAAATTTAAGTGAAATATGTCTGGGGAACTGGATAAAAGTGTAATACCAATCCAAACTACTTTCAAGACTTCTCTTATCTCAAAAAGAGGCAAACAGAGCCAAAGCAAAGAAAGAGATGAAGAAAAGAAATAAAATTTACTACAGAATCTTCTGGTAGATACTGCACTGTTAGAAGTTATTTGTCTACAATGCCCCAAGGCCACAGTTCTATTTGCAAATCTTTGTGCTAGAAAAGATATCATGACAAATCCCAACAAAGTTGATGGAGTCTCTGAGGGGCAAACCCATGTCACGTTAAAACCTTATCTAATTTTACTGTCACACAACATTGTTTCCAATGTTGAACTCTGGGACCTACTTCCCAGCCCTTAACTGGCACAGTTATAATGACAAGAATTTAATATTGAACAGCTTTCTCTTGTTGTCCTGGAGTTCCAATAACCCATTAGCTATTTTTCAAACCATAATTTTTACTTAGTTCATAGTTTGTTTTAGATTTCCAAAAATAATTGTAACATTTGTTGTGTTTTCAAGGAACCCACCTACTAGATGAAAAGCTCTGCAGTCACTATTATGTGCAAAAATGATTTAGTTGAAAAGCTGCCTTAAAATTGGCAATTGTAATTGTGAAGTTCTAGGAAACAACTTCTTCAACCAGATTAGAAATGAAGTGCACCCAAAACACCTCTAATTAGGACTAGTTAAAATACCACCAAATGATATGCCAAAGTTTTGACCAACATCTAACTTCCTTTGTAAAACGCCATTTACATGGTAGAACATATATTTGATCCAACAGAGATGGGCTTGGAATCAGCTCAAATAAAGTTGTGCAAATGCAGAGTCTTACTGCCTCACTCAGCATCAGTGACCATTCAGTCTGAACTGAACATGTGTTTTTCCCAAAGTTACTTGCTTTTGAGCATGTGCTTTCAAAATGACAACACTAAAAAGTGTCAGCAACCTCCCTGCTCTTCATAACAGCAGAAATTACAGAGCAATTGAGTCACAGCAACAGCTTCATTTGCACTGGCACACGTAACTGCCTTAATCCAGTCTGAAGGCAATTTAAATCATACACATGTTGTATGTCACAATTAGGATTCACTAAGAACACCAACACAATAATTTATTACAGCACATGTGGCAAGAGGTAACATGTTTAGCTGCAGCTTTCAATTGTATGCTTACTTTATGGGCTAATTTAATGTTATTTTTTAAAACAGTTGCACTGATGTAATGCAGTCAGGTTTGAACTAACTTTGAGTGTCTGTATCTTGTCAGCTGTACGAATCAAAACTCTCCCAAATTGGTAAATATGAAAACAAGAGCTCCTGTGCCTTACCACAAAGAGTGAAGCTCCACTGAATTTCAAGTATTTTGTTATTTTTAGATGTTTTACTGAATCAAACACTGTATGATCATGATGCTGCATACTGCCATGAGTCATAATTATAACATTATCCAGCTACAAAACACAATTCTGTGCTATTCAGCACCGAATTAATTCATTTGTGTAGTACAAATCAAATGTAATGTAGAGAGACTGATGAGAATGTTACTGAAAGTGCCTGCTGGAGGGTGGAGAAGTGCCTTTGTTGCCTGCATGCTTTGAGGATGATGAAAGAGGAGTGATATGGTAGATCACTCCTGTGAAATACTGGAAATGAGCCCAACCTTCAGTGCTCAGATCCATAATGACAGAGAAATGTGACCACAACATCAGATCTAAGTTTTCTTCTCACCTCCTTGACAGCCTGTGAAATTATGCCACAGGTCTCTTTGTCTGGAAACTCTTTCAGTGCATTGTGTCTCTCCCTCATGGCTAAAGGGAGCCAGAAAGAGCAAGAACCATGGAAAAAGCATTTCATAGTTCTTATTTTCTGTCCTTCAGAGATACCACCACTAGGTAAGAGCAAATAGCAGCCAAAACCCTCCATTTTTCAGAAATTTCCTATGTGTATGAAAACCTTGTTCAGTAAGTTGAAAAGTTTGCCCTTTTTTAACATTTAAGGTATCATGAAACAGTTGACCTAAAATATTTTTTCTAGAAGTTAATAAGAGAATAAGCATCTCATAGCCTTAGACAACACCTTGATGGCTAAAAAAACCCCTAACTTTAGAAAAAATACACATTTGAACTTGAGAATAGCTGCAATAATTAGAACCATGCTAAAAAGAACATGCTTCTACTACATTTTTAAAAATTCACAACTTTAGCACTTCCATTTCTTTCCCATTTCTTGCTCCTTCTATTTCAGCACATGGAGATTTTGCTGTTTCCTGAATCACATCATAAAAACAACCCCAGTGAGTTTCCTCCTGTCAGCTGGCACATGGAATAATGTTTCATTTAAATCTGCCTTGCAGAGATTTTGTCTTTATCATTAAAACTCCCAAAGATGTTTAACTGATATACAGAGACAATGTCCTTGTGCAGGTAAATCACAGTTTTTCTGGTACAGAAGAGTCTTTAAAGCTTGGGTAATCCAATTCAGGATATAAACTTATCACCAAGTAATGACTGATTTCAAAATGTCCTCAGTATCTTTTCCTCATGGATGGACTTCAATGCAAATTTAGTTTTGTAAGCAATTAGTGAGCTCTCTGAACAAAGATTCATGACAATTTTCACACCACTTAATCAGCCTGCTATGAAACTCATGGTCTGAAATTTTGTCTAATTTTCCTGGAAGCCTGATATGACAATCCTTGCCTTCAGTGACAGAAACTTTAATTACTACAGACCCATAATTATCTGACAACTACACAAACTGTCTATTAATTAAAATTAAATCTCAACATATGGCTGTAGCTAAGTGCACATTAATAATTTTTTTGGTATTTAACAGCCAGTCATCTGATTAATAACTGCATTTCCTCCTCACTTCAAAGCAGAGAGTATTGAAGTTTGTGCCATCTCTGGAGTTATTTAACAGAAATGAAAGACCCTGCTCTTCCCTTTCACAACATGCTTTGTTGGCAATTTCTGTTGTCTCTTTCCCTTCTTCTCATCCCCTCCTCATGCAATTTGGTTAAATTAGACAGGTCCTCTCCAAGTAAGACATGGAAACAATCCAATATGAAGGTAGACAAGATAATATTAAAAAATACTTGGGGAAAAAACTGAATTGAAATTACACCATAATCCAGAACATATATTGTATATCATCATCCTGATCCACAGAAGGCACTGTGACAAACTCTCCAAGTCTAAATTTAACTCCACATTTGATTCAGAATTAACATGTCATTAAGTGCTCTAAAATAGGCTGAAGAGTCTAAATTAAAACAAATAAACAGCCTGACCAATTGTCACTGATATTCTAGTCAGATGAATCAGCAATCATTATTCTTGCTCAGGCTTGTGTGAAGTAGAAAAAGCCAAGTACCTTTCCCTCTTAAGGTCCTGATAAGGCTTATAAGTGAAACTACTCTGCTAAAACATTTATATGAAGTATTGCTACAGAATTTTATTGCCTATTTTTCTGAAAACAATAATTTACTTTATTTATAAATTATTTTTTAGTCTTATTTACTGATAAAAAGAATTATATTTACTTGCCAAACTTAAAATATATCATAGAACTTAAAACTGCAGTAAGACCTAAAACTACCACTTTCTGACACCTGAAAAAAGTCAGTTACCAAATTTTCTACAATCACTTCTCAAGGTTAGATTGTGAATACCACAGCAATTTTTGCCATCTTGGAAGCACTCAATAATCTATAAAAAATATAAAAATCTGAACACTAACTTGCTGCACTGATGCTTTAAGATTTTAGCTTTTATAGTTTTCATATCCTGTACTGCACTAGTGTATAACTCTGAACTCCATATAGAGTGTTAGGTAACTCTCTTCCTATTTTGGTCAGACAAAGCAATCCTTCTGGGCCTGAGATCCAAGGACACCATCTGCCTCAGGCCCTAAGAAGTATAAATAAAAGTGAACTGGGGGAGAGGGGAGCAAACTGGGAGAATGTGACTTCATTACCTGAAACTGCTATTGGAGGATTAACACCTGACATGCTAATAGAGCACTTACATCTCTCTGAAAAACTCGTGCCCATCATCCACTCTGGGTGTAGCACCCTGGGGAGGCTCTGTCTGCCCTTAATGAAGGCCCTTCATTAAATATATCTGCTTTTATCCTTTTAACTTTGTCTGGCCTCTGTGTCTAGGTAAGCCCAAAATAGGCATCAGCAGTTGATACTCTTGGTCAAAAGAGAATATTTCTTAATTTAAATCCAAATTTACAGAACTGAATTGTGCAGTGCCTGCTCCAGATAATAAATATTTTGCCTACTTATTAACTGCAGTTTTAGTGTTTGACAGGCCAGATATATCCTAGGTTGCCAGAGTAATCTAAAGAGATGCATTTATTAAATTTACCAAATATATCTATGAAGTGGGACGTGGCCAGTTCTGATACCTTTTATGCTGTTTGATCTAAAAGGAGGAAGCAGAACAGAGCAAGAACTGGAACCCTGCCCAGGCACCACTATTCAGAAAAATGAATCTTTCAGTGAAGTTGGGTATTTGAGAATCACAGGCAGGAGAAAGCTGCATTGATGAAAGATCATTTGTAATCCCATGTGAATGGGAACTGACAGAACATTACTGCAACATCTCCATCAACCCAGCCATTCTGTAAAGTCACATATCCTCTGTAACTTTTTCCTTTTTTATCCCAACAGTAACAACTTGCCAAAGAAGAACACCACAGATACTCTTGACCATGATAAACAGCTGTGAATTTTCCCTCTGCACTTCTGGAAAGTGCAGCTTCAAAACAAAGCTATACTTCAAAACAAAATTTAGTATACCATTGGCATTAGAGGTTTATTTTCCACCCCCCTCAGGATACCTGCCCATAAAGTGATGCAGTTCAGACTTTAGTGTTTAAATCCCTTTGGGTAACAATTCCAGAGACTGACACACTAGCTCTGTAATATATTATATATAAAACTGAATTACCTAGTGCTAGTATAACTAGTCTGTAACTGGTTCTCAATGGAGACTTATAATTTGCCAGCAGGTAAGAGTTAGGATGATTCCTTTGTTTCTTTCACAGTCCAAGACCTCCTACGAGGAATCTGATCTTAGAGTGAATCACACAGAATGACACAACTGTGTTTCCAAAACATGTTAACTGGGAAAAGAAAATCCATCATTCAACAGCACAAATGAAGCAGAAGATGTTGGAGTATTTGTGATCCCACAATTCTGGGCTGCTTCAGTACTCGTGGACATTGACATTATGAACTTGATTTAGGGTGGCATATTTATGAAAAAATTACACATATATTCAGTATTTCAAAAAATCTCCAATAGCTCAGTATAATGAGATTTCTGTAAGCAGGCAACATTGTATAAAGTCAGAGCCTCCCCTCTGACTGGAACTATGCATTTGGAAAGTCACCTGCTCTCAGATCATATCTGAAAGCTGGACAAACTGGAAGACATTTTCAGACTTTGCCTATCTACCCCCCCCCCCAAAAAAAAACCAAACCAACCAACCAACCAACCAAAAAAAAAAGAAGACAAAAAAAAAAAACCCAAACTATCTTTAATTTGGCAGATGATGAACGAACATATGAGCTCCTTAAAGCATAACACTAGAAGCAATTATCAGGAAATATTAATGAGGAAGGCTGAGCAGCCATTCTGCTTCTTAAGACTAAAAGCAGACTTATAAAAAAGTCTTTAAAAAGAACATGTTGGTTCAGGCGCTAAAGAGAACATGTTGGTATCACCACATGCTTTACCTGCATCATCTCAAAACTGAGTGCTGGGCTTTAGACTTTTCACTGAAGACACAAAAGAACAGGAAATAATTCACCTAGATGTTTATGAGCAAATCTGTAATCCTGACCTATAATGCTTTTTAAAATCAAATATATCCAGTATACTGATTTAAAATAATATACACACTCCTTTAAATTCACTATTTTCATATAATTGTAACCCTACTCCTTGGAGAAACGAGGCTCTCCAAGACAGAATGTCCCAGTCTATTGTATTCATGAAACCAGAAAATGATTGGTGATTAAGAAGAAAATCCTGATTAAATCCACATGTATCCAATAAAATAAGAAAAAATAGGAAAGAATACAACCAATAACTGGACAATTATTCAAAGTCCAATGCTTTTTTTCCCCATTGTGCACAAGGTGACTGTAGATTCTTCCAGAGGGGTATCAAAAGAAGTTAAGTGGACACTGTCTCAGCCTCAACCTGTTGCCACTGCAAGCCCAGAGTGGTTCATGATCATTAACTCCCTGTGGATCTGTAGTGGGGATGGCAACTTTCTATTAAAAGAGAAGTGTCTATGAAAAAGTACTTCAGGCTAAGGTAATGGAAAGGTCACAGAACAAGGTCGTCAAGAAGGATCTATCAATGCACAGCAGAGTGCTCTCACCATCAGCTCCTGAGAAAAGCCAAGGCAACACCTTTAAACCTCTCCTGCAAATAGATGAATTATTTAGAGTGAAAGATTTAAATACTCACTGACATAGCAGATGCTCAGAAAATTTAAAATTACTTTGTTTATAATTTACAGGTCCACGATTATTATCAGTTTTCAGTTCTAACACGTGGATCATGAGACCAGATTTTTTACAGGTACAAGTGAAACAGAACAGCATTATTCAAACCAAAGGAAAATATTCTCTTAACAAACTTAGTCACTTCTATTAACTTTTTACTCTGACTATATTTCTGAACTGGAAAACAAGAAGTCCCATATCTTTCCTTGAAGAAAAAGCCACCTCAATCCAAAGTCACCTGAAGTAATTTATCCTTTTGCCAGTATCTGTGCACCCTGGAGGAAACTGGCTCTTTTATTGACTGAAGTCGTGTTCACAATATTTATGAGATGGAAAGAGGGCTTGTGCACACAAAAATCAGGATTCATGTCTTTTCTGGAGAACATTAGTGCCCATGATAGCACACAATAGCCCATTTAGCTATAAAAAGATGGGGAGGATATAGTACATTGCTAATGAAAGCACTTCAGAACATCAACGTCAGTGATGTGCATTTATATCTATTTTAATCATCTACAATTCTCCACCTAATTTTCTTTGACAGTTAAATAATCTTGACAAAAAATAAGAGATGCTTAGAGAAAGAAAATGGTGGATTTATTTCCAGGATTTTTTTCCTTATCTCCTACACTGATGCAAAGGTCATATCTTACTAGCAGAGAGCACTGAGTCTCTTAAAAATGCCTTTTCACTGTGAGGGGTGACCAAAGACTGGCAGCTGGCTCTGGGTGGCCTTGCTTTAGCAGAGGGAATGGAGCAGATGTCCTCCATCCTCCAGAGGTTCTGCCCAACCTCAAGCATTCTGTGCTTCTGTGACATTGGCTGATTCCCTACATAAATGTCATACATCACCCTGCTCCAACAAATGGCAACTTATTATTTATGGTATTTAAATAATTATAAGAATATTTTATAGAGATAACAAAGTGGCAAAACAGCTTAGTAAAGGCCACAGGCTTGTGATAATTAAAGTAAAAAAACAACACCTGGTAAAAAAAAGCTTCAGAGTGTGTGTGTATATATATGTATATGAATTAGTCAAAATTGGTTTAAAAACCAATGTCGTTGGGTGGAAAAGTTCTTAATTGCTCATCAGGCTCTCTACCTGGGCCATATGTCAATACTTAAGCATACAGAATCTATCTCAATGTTTCTGTGGAAAGTTTAACACAAAATTCATTTGCTTTTGTGGAAGGACTCTGCTATTTTTAACCACTGATGCAACAATAAATATTTTGCTAGAATCCTAACAAATCATCTTTTTGACTGAATGCTACAAGCCTTCAAGGGAGAATATTAAAGGTAAATAACCACTTCACAGAAAATTTAAATTTTTCTTTGAAAAGCTGAGGTTACTGGATACACATAAGTATGTCAAATCAATTATGGGGAGTAAACACAGGCGTAGCTAGTGCTGGAAGTCACTTCAGCATACCTGTGCAAATACACATTCTCCAAAGGCTGCTTTTGACTGCTTGTTCCAGTTGCATTGCACTTATGGGCACAAAGGCCAGAGCAGAAGGGCAGGAACATGGGCTTGTATGATATAGCCCAGACACATCAAACAGGCTATTCAAAACTAGAAGGCAGGTTTTACAGAACCTTTGGGAACACCTACATACTACTGCCCTACTTCCACAAACTGTTTAAAGTTTGCTGAGAAGTTTCTCTGTGCTGTAGATATCAACAAATCTCAGTGGAATACTTGCTGTCACAGAAAAATGTGCTGGTTTTAAAGAGATGAAGGTGGAAATTCAATATTTCTGCTCTGGTAAGGATGATGTTTGTTGTATCCAATACTGAACACTCCCCTACACAGTACTAGCCAAGTGCCTGGGGCAATTTAAAAATGACAATTCCACTGATCTCCAGAATGGCAGCATGTATGAAACTGAACAGAAATTGTCCAACTTTCCCCAGCTATGGGTTTTTGCAACTACTGCAAATGCTCACTCTATTTACATTGTCTGGATGAAGCACATTTGTCAACTAGTGCAAAACCCAACTGCTCTGATGACAAGCACCACTGGTGACTATTCTTTATTTTTCTCTATGCCAGTTCACTGAACATGGTCTGTTTCAGTGAAGACAAATCGTGGAGTGCTAATTAATTTACCCATGCCTCAACAACACTGTTTTACTTTACCAGAAAAAAAAAATTAAGGCATTTTAAGCACTCTAATGCATGACATTCATTATAGCATCAATCAAACGCTACCAGTGTTTTTGCTCTACTTTTAGAGGAAGACTAGAATTGGTTCCTATTAAGCAGCCTAGAGCTCCCACCTCTACAAACAAACAAAAAGCAATTTCAAGAATTTTCTAGTCTAGCACACTCAAATTGAGTTACAACGTAATTACTGTTCTTACTTGATAAGAACTAGACCATGCTGTATGATCCAATTACAGTAACTTTGTAAATCTTTAAACAAGCTTTTGACACAGTCAATGTAAGTCAACCACCCTTTATTATTCTGATACCTTGATAGTGCAACCCAACTTCAAATAAAGGTTCAGAAATCCTAAGTATTGCTTCAACATCTTTAACATTTTTGAAGGTAGAATTCTTCCCATCAGATAAAATTTAATATAGAACGACAAGGAAGAGTTACAGAAAAAAAAAAGACACTGAGAAGTCCCATTGCAGTCTGACAGATATTACTAATTACTTATTCAAAACATGAAATGTTTTAAGGGAGAGGATGGTATTTTAAGGGAGAGGATGAAGAAAACAATCACAAAAGTTAAACCCCCAACAAGACAAGAAACAGAATTTGCTTTTGCAAAGCCTCCAAGAGCATGTTTTGGTTTTGCAGTATCAGTCCCCAGACCACTCTGGTTGTGTTTTGAAGCTGTCAGTCTGTGGCAAGAAATGAATACCATTAAACCTCTTAAGAAGGATACCACAGAATGATGGGAAACAGCATCCTAATTCAACTCAAGGCAAGAAATGCAGAAAGGCTGTGGATTGACTACAGGTCAAAATTACAAACTAGAAACAAAGAATCAAAAATCTGTCTAAGAAATGCTGAAAGACCAGAACCAGCTGAGGTAGTGCTAACTTTGCCCTCCACTCAGATAGGTATTGGGCCTGATGATTAAAGAGGAAGTGTTAAAGGAAAGGAAGTCTTCAGAGTCTGCAGCTGCTTCTAAAAACACTTACGAAAATATTCAAAGGAACTTGCAAGGCAAATGTCAAGAGGCAAATGTCTCTTGTTTCAAATTTTGTCATGCTAAGTTGGAGCACACAAATGTTTAAAATAGCACCTGACCTACAGTACACTATATATATCTGAAAGCAGGAACTGATTTGGGGTCAGCCTGGGTTTGCCTTCTCTTCTAGACAAGTAATGTGTGTGTGGCATACAGAAAATGCTGCAGAACAACAGGACAGACAGAGTGGAACAGAACAATAAAATAACAATAGCTTGATTTTATTTGTCAAGGGACAGTTGAAATAATATTCTTTTACTTATTGCTCATAACTGAATGCTTCTGAGCTTAGGTACAGTACTGTTGTGGTATTACTACAGTGCTTAATATTTCCTCAGTAGTGAGCTAGAAAAGTTGAAGCTGAGGACATCAATTTGGAAACAAGTAGCAAACACAGAATTAAAAATTCAGATCACTGCCTACCCACATGACTGATGCACAAAGCTCTGACGTAGTTTCTGATTCAGAAGCTGTGCCTGCTGTGCCACTCTCTGCAATAAATTGCCTTTTACATAGATGGATAAGCAATCTAATCAAATAAGGATTTAAAGCAGGACGTGCTCGAAGGAACTGTTGATTTCGCTTAAAGCCTACTATTGCTTTTTCTGGGTTTCCATACATGTTAAATAGTATTTGAGATTTATCAGAGAGAAAAGGTGAGTACAAATATCTAGGCAGGCAAATAATCTGCTCAGATTTCTTTTTGTGCCACTCTCCTATTCATGGGGATACTCCTGCTCATAAGAAAATCCATTTATCACCAAGAACTACATCAATTGCCAAGAGCGACCTCTTTTTTAACACATTTGCATCCCTGTCCCTTGTGAAATCATTTGCAGCCAGAATGCCCTCTCCTACCCAAATGACCTGCTTATTCTTTCCAAGCTTTTTTCAGAGCAACCATGGTCAGGTGACCTCTTTCTGCAGCTCTCAGACTGGCTCCTTTTCCTCTGCCCCAACATGAACAAGAGATGGCCAGCAATATCCTTTCTCACACATCTGGAATTTGCTGCTACATTACAATGCCTGAAACCCTTATGGGGCATTTGCACATTACACATTGGTCAAAAGCTTAGGATGAAAGCCCTCACTTAATTTAAATGCTGTTTTCTACCCTCTGGAGTGCTGTGAGTCTTCTAACTATCTATGTGCTCCTATGACACCCACTGTTAAAGCCGGTGGACATCAGCTGGTAATGGACACCTGCAGCTAAGGACTAAAACTCTGTTAAATTTTACCCTAAATTCCTACCACCGTCTTTTGCTGGACTTTAAAAAATAACAAGAAGAGGCTGCTCTTAAAAGGCATCAGAGCCTGTTTTTTAAGCATAGAAGCTGGATTTTTTATTTTGGATTTTGCACATTATAACAATGGCTGTAAGCCTGCCTTTTAAGGTAGAAACTTCAAACATGGTCTGTATTTTAAGGTAACTCCAAATGTCCAACAGCTAGACTGTAATTTTTCTGATTAACTGTGCAAAAATAGGTCATAATATCTTTTAGCAATAGGAAAAATAGAGTGAAAAACAGCACCACGTTATATGTAAGAAGAATTACACCCATGGGACAAATTCATAGCAAACTAGATCTCATTTGTATTGCTGCTTATAGAGCTACTTGTTTGATTCAGGGAAAGACTACCTTTGTTAGAGCTCTGTTATCTAAAGCAAAGCTTATCCATTCCTCAAAGTACAAACTTTTCATGAAGAACTCTACAGCAGAGTGGAACTAGAAACTAAAACTATAATCAAGAAAGAAAATGAACTAAAACTATTTTCAACCATGTCTCCTTATAAGTAATTTATTAGACTCTCTGCGTGAGATGTTCTTACCTCGTTTATTTTTCAAATTTTCTACTGACTCAGACTTTCTAAGTCAATGGCTCCAGCAAAAGGTTTTTAATCAAACATCTATCCTTTTAACGAGAGTTGTAATACTTCTTGGGAATGCTACAAAGTGAAGTTTTATTAGAAGTTTACTTCTCCACAGATTTTGTAGCTGTAATAGATGTCTTTTTCCATGGGTTTAGGAAGAGTACAGAGACTAAGAAATTCAGTAATTTCAGAAGAGAATTTTAAACAGGCTGATCAGAGCTAGAAGGCTCAAAACTAGAAGGATGCTGTCTTCTTGAACACATGGGAATGAACTCTACAAACTTTCATTAAAACCAACATTTAAAACAAAGTATACAGACAATATTATTAACAAGAAGAACATTGGTACTGAAAGACATTGCATTATGGAAAACTATTTTATCTAGATCTGATATTTTACCCAGAAAAGATAGTATTTTAATTTGTGCTGCTTAGTTACTCCCAATTATGACAACTTCGTTTTAATTGCTTTAAACTTTGCAATGCATTGAACAGTTTTTAGCACAGCCTAAACCACAAAAATAAAAAAAAAAAAAAACAAGGTAAGGAAAAACTGCTCAAGAGACTGTAGCAAACATTTTCTTTGTGATTTCTTAGCTGCTCTCAACTTATTAGGAAATAATACCTTATTAATTTTAGGCTCCTTTTTCCCCTAAAAATTAGTATTACATTTGAGATTAGGAGTCAGATTCTTGTAAACCACTCAGCAGTTACTAGACTTTTGGTCTCGTGCCACTTCAAAGATTCTGGAATTCTTGTTCCACTTCAGTACACAGAGAGGAGAACAAAATTTACAAGAATATCCTCAGCAACAAGCATTAGCACTACCAAGAATAGAAGAAATTGAAATTTGAAGCCAAAACCCCAAGATAGCAGTGCAAAAAGTAAACTAACTGAGCATCTCAAAGACCTCACAGTACTGACATCTTCTTTCTGCAGAAATGATATGCTTTCAAATTATCAATAAGATGTTGTTCCTCCCTGAATAACTACATCCACAGACTGAGACTGTTGATTGTGCCTTGTAATTGTGGAACATAGAAACACAGTTAAGGACAATTACTAACCAGTTATCTTTTGGCTGCCTCCCAGTCCCTTTCACTATTTCTTGATCTCATCATCTCCAGCCCTCTCAAGCAGAAGCACCTCTCGGTCATAATTCATACTTTGGGCAAATAAATCCACCACTATTCCCTGTCCATCCCTCCCTGTGTCTTAAATGCATCCTAATCCTTACTGCAGTGGCACACCTCCCTCCCTTGTGTTTTGAAGAAATCAATGACTTATTTTTTCAGCTGAACCTGTTCACTAGTGAAATTAATATATCAACTGCCACATACTGCCACAACTTGTGCAAAAAACTGCTACAAAAATGACTGTCCCATCTCTGACCTTTACATGTAACCTTGTGTTATTTTTCTTAAAGACAAACATCAGCAACACAATGTCCAAAACTGAATGCAGTTGCCTTGCTGCAATAGCAGCAAATGGTAAAGTGTGAGTGCTGTACTGGAGATATCTGTGCTGCAGCAATGCCACAGCCAAGAGCAGGAATTTGGATGGAAGGAAAGGCCATTCTCCCTCACAGCTATCTGCCATTACAGCTCTCAGGGAAGAGGCAAACATAGGTCTGCTACTGGATTCATCCACAGTCCAGCTTGTATGTTGGAAAAAATGGGAGGAGCAGAGATATCGCATTGATAACTAACCAATAACTAAAATGCATGACCATTAGGATACTGCCAAGTTGATACCTACACTTTTCTCAGATGCTTGGTTCTGCAACCAATTTTTTAGTTGTGGGATTTCCAAATGGACTATATCATGTAAATACTTACCAGGCAAACTAAATATTCAAAGGATAGAGTTTGCCTAAATCTCATTGTCAATTGCTGTATCCCTACAGCATGGAAGGCTCCAAATGTCAATTAACATATTTCAGGGAAGACATTTACAGCAGTATGGTGATGCCACTGCGTGGGTTATACAAGATTTGTCTTCCAGGGGTTCATTATAATTTAATTCAAAATTTAAGAATGTTGCCAGGTTTACTCTTCTATTTTTCAGCTGAGGTAGTATATCAATAGGAAAAGTGAGATGATACATTTTTGCTTTTGGTGGTAATTTCTCATCACAGAAATATATGTCTTTTTTTACATTAGTAGTTTGCATACCAACTTCATCCTGGATCTCCTCTGCCACAGCAGGCACATTGTAGAGGAAGGAGAGAGACTGGTTCATGCGTTCATATATCACGCGTAGATGTGTCATAACCTATGGAAACAAAAGTATTCAAAGGAGGGGAATACTATGGATAATTTGACATTATCACAAATTTCATAGATTATATGAAGCAAGACCGTTTTCACTTGTGCAGGATAAGATTTCAATATGTTCTATGTATAAAAACTGTCAAACCTATTACAAAACACCTCCCTCCTACAGCTGCTAAAAAATACTATTCTAGATGCTCTTCCATAGCCACCTGAAATCCCATGGAAATGCAGTAATTTAAAGTAGGAGTTTACATTTGCTGTGGGTCAGAACATGCACACAAGCAGCAATTGTGGCAGAAATCCACAGCTTCATTCTTCTTTCAGCAACATTTACATTTTCTCATACTCATAAGTTTTCACATAACATGTAAAGCAAGTGAGGCACATTGATTGCTGCATCAAAATGTTTCAGATGTTTGGATTTATTTCCTAATCCAAATACTGTGAAAAGAAACAGCTCTCCAAAGAAAAAGAAAAAAAAAAGGTAACATTTACAAATTGTAAACATTTCAGCTGCAAACAAAAATATTTCCACCCAGAAGCATTACTGCATCCTCTCATTCAATTACAGCTCTATTGCCCCAAGTGCCCTCACATTGTTATGGGTTGGGTTATGACATCATATGATATGTGCTCCCCAGGCTACTCTTCCAGTATCACCTCTCTTCAGTAGAAGGAGAAATTGAGGTGCATCTTAGAAGACCGACAAGACAATTAGGCCTAACAAGTAAAATGAGTTGCAGACAGCAATTTCAATGAAACAGCAGCATGATTTCTTCAAATCTAAATATTTATGCTATTGAACAAAATATTTTGTTTTCCATTTTCCACTGAAAAACATTTCACAAACAGAATTCCCAGGCCACATTTTCCCAACCATCTGACCAATTCTAGACACAGAGATGCTATATCAATACTCATTCCTACAATGACATGTTAGACAATACACTGCACTTCTTGTATTTATAGGTCTGTTTCTATTCCTCACTAGTGCTGCCACACAACCTGCACCCTGCAAAATTTCACTGATTTTTGTTATTAAATAACCCAATGAGACTTGGAAAAAAAAAATAAGATAGATGCTTAAGACAAGGCAAAGACAATAGTCACTGCAGAAGACTTTTAGAAGTGTGCATTCTCACTCCAGCAATTTCAAGACAGCATGATCTCACTCAATGTACACATTTGGCTGAAACAAATATTTGAAAATCTAATTTGCCATTCAGGGAGGTACATGGTTTTGATTTTTCTTTTAGTGATGTCAGTCAATTCAAAAACTGTGGCTGGAACAGTGCCTGCCACTGAATCTTACAGAGGGAGCAGCAGCAGATTCCACAGATTCCAGCACACTGCTTTTACAGCTTTATCCACTGTGACTCCAATTTTAATTGCTGTTTTGAAAGCCAAATACATCTTCAGTCTTGGGTGTTTTCACTCTGCCTTCTTGCCCTCTATGATTTATGAAGACAAGATAAAAGATGTTCCAAAATATTTGCATTGAGGACTATAGTAACATTCAGCAGTTAAATGCCATGAAGGACAGTGGCTGTTTTCAAAGAACACATTAAACTCAAGTGCATGGCAGTAATCACATTTATAGACATCACAAGTGCCTCTGCAATGATTATAGAAAGGTTGGTCACAGTCAGATGGCTACACCACTTCTGGTTCTGCCACTTGAGCTGAGAGAAGCACAACCATGTGCTGTTGCTAAATCTAATACTGATGTTTTTCCAGAGGTATTATTTACCAAAGCACTAACAAAGTCTCTCAGCATTAATGCTCTGGAGGGCTCCTCAGAACATGCCCATGACTGACTTATGGTCCAGACAGACAAAAAACCTGTATTCAGTTCTTCTCAGAAGAAAAATCATATTTACATTACTCTATCACTTTGCCTTAATCTTCTGATGGAAAACAGATTGGTTTTGATTGCATTTAAAGCTGTCCATGGAAAGGATTTGGGTATTTTATAAAAAATAGGTTGACAGAAATTTCACAATAGTTATGAACTAACACAACCTCACTAACCATCAGTGGGGATTACCTGAGATCTGATTTGGGCAGCTTTCTTTGGGTCCACCATGCGGACGTGTTCAAAGTGTTTGAGAGTGTGCTGTCTGTCCTTCTGCTCAGCCCGCACGTACTTCTTCAGCATGTTGAATACATGACGAGGCTACAGGGGAAGAAAAAAGAACAGAAAAACCATCAGTTTAGAATGACACATGCTTTCATTTCTTGCACTGGAGATGTATCCCAAGCCAAAAGCCCTTGGTGCTACCTTCTGAAGGCAACTCTGACTACTATGAGGAAGATCCTCTCAAGTGAATACCATCAGGATGCACCATTAAATAGTAGGTGTAGGCAGTAGATAATGTCCCCGAGAAGGGTGTTCAAATTTCTATGTTTCTATGAATAACCAATCCCCAGACTTGACTGCAAAACTTAAGGAAAAAAAAATTCACAACGTTCCTGCCCTGTCACTATTGTTACTCCACAAGAGGAGAAAACAGAGGAAAAGAACCACAGGGCTGAGGTACAGAACATACACATCCAGAACACACAACTGACTGAAAACACCTAAGAAAAAAGAGACACCTGCCCAGTTTTCTGAAGTTTCTCAGCTTACATGCCAGATTTTGCAAAAATATGAAGTCTATTGCAAATAATATTAATCAGTAAAACTTAACGGATATAAGTTAAATTCAGATTATTGAATACAATAATCTACCATCAGGCAGATTATTGAATACAAAGAAAGAAAAAGAAAGAAAAGATCAGCAGCTGAAGGGAACTTGAAAGTATACACAGTGATGACAGAGCACTGAAGGCTAAGACATGTATTCCTATGTACTTTCCTTGTCTGCACAGTAATACAGTGCCAAAATAGGAAGTGATCTCCAGCATCCAGCTAAGACATCCATCTTTAACTCTGAGATTATATGGATTTTGGAAATGCAGTCTCCCTTCTCTTCATTCCCACTTGTGGTGCTGTGCTTGTGCATCCTACCTGAAGCTGCTGAGCAGTGAGAAGGAATAGAAAGATGACCTTACTGTGCAGCAGATTAAAGAATGAACAGAAGTGATAAAGAGCCTGTCTAGGCACAGAGAGTGACACAGGGAAGAAGGTATGGAAGTGATAAAAAAAGTGTCAGAAGCTCTGTGCACAGCTTTCCAAAGCAGGAAGAACTGTGGGTGAAGAAGACTTAGATTCATGGACAAATATAGAGCTTAAACTGATTTAACATTTACACAAGAGATGAATACTCAGATATGGAGTCCAAAGATTTCAGAATCTCTTCAGTTTAAGAGAAGCAGAAGATTCAAAAATGTCTGAGGAAAGCAAACCAAAGGCTATTTGAAAAAGAGATGTCAGACAGAAATAGAGATATGAAGCCATATCCTGCCAGAGAATTAAACTTAGTGTCTCCATTGCTGTAAATTCATTCATGAGAGAAATAACTCAAAGTCTCCAAAGCCAAGTACTCTCAGAAGAAGCTGCAAGAAATTGTGGACAAATGCTGGAAAGTGAGTAATCCTCACAACCTTGTGGAAATGGCCAAACAACTGAAATGTCAACTGTAAAGCTCTATTGAAATGAAGGCTAGAAGACCAGAAAGTTTATTAACAAGAAGAAAATTTTGAAGACAGGTATTTAGCTACCTTTCCTGATAATTCAACTTTTCTTAACCCCAAGACATGTCCAGGTAACAGGCTAGGGCTATGCTGATTACTTAGGAATAATATGGGTACTGTGTACTCCAAAACTCTGGACTGGCTGGCAAGAAGCTTAATTCCACAGTCTCATGGCACACACCGTTCAGGAAAATGCAGCAAAAAAGACACACCTAATAAGATGTGAACCTATCAACTATTTTAAGCACATACTGTCACACTGTTTGCTCCCATCAACTCATTCCAAAGCTCCCCCTTCAGCAGAATCAAACATCTGTTTTTATCTACAACTGAGCACAACTGAGATTGAGCGTAGTCCTTCTTACAAGCTATTGTAACCATCCAACAGATGTGCTCATGTCTTTGGGTATTTTTTATTTGTTAGTTTAAAATCCCATTTATTCTGGAGAATGTTGTCAAAGTACTATTTCATATAGCTTTCCTGAGTACCTGGGGACTTGCATGCATTTGATACCTGTGGACAATTTCACAGACAATGTATCTGGGCTACACAGACTACCTAGGGTGACAATACACCACTAAGAACTAAAGTTTTACTTAGAACTGTAGAGAATATGCCTTGTCTCTTATTTGAAAGATGAGTCCTTCTGTGGTTTTGTATATGAGATCTAAAATGCTCATAATCCAGTCTCTAGCAAGTTTATATATAAACATGCAGATGTCCCTATACTGATCCTAATCTGGTATTTCAGATTTTAAGGGAGTGATCAAACAGTGAAGTTTCACTGAGCTTGGAAAATGGAAACATCACATGTAGTTTGCATGGCTAATATCTCTCCTCATGGGGAAAAAAACCCTCCTCTTGTGGAAATGCAAAATACTTACTACAAAGAAACCACACTAAAACCATAATAAAGCAGGTCTGTGTATTGAAAATACAACTTCCCGGCTTTGTGCCAGGAACTTCCATGGGAAATTCTAAGCTGGCTTGTCATTTTGATCAAAATTCACTCTAAATCAGAGAGGAAACTTTCTCAATGCTATTTAACTTTGTCTTTAGAGAAAAATCAATCATCAGTCCCTTCCAATTACTGCTCTTGCAATGTGCAACAATTGCTTCCTTTCATTCCCTATTCTGAATACCTTGTGTATCATATTCAGTACATATTTCACTCACTGCATTATTAACTTGCAGGTCATGTTTCATCATGGAGAAGTAGCTCCTTTTAGAAACATTCAAGTTGAACTGGATGAATGCAAACACTTACTCATGGGCAAGATAAATAAATCCCCATCCAGATACCTGTTCTGTGGAGTGAAAAATGCCTTCTAATAATTTCTACTAATTTGTAACAAAACATGTTATCTCACACGTCAAAACAACACCACTATAATGGTGCTCAAGACTTACATTTGCCTCCCCTCTCAAGGACTCCTCTGGTGACCAAATAAAATGAAAACTATTTGATTCAATCTCATTGTTTGTTTTTCAGTATTTCAACTTACTGAACTATGACAAAGACAAATTTTGTTTCTGCTCACTATTTTAAAACTCTGAATTCTAGATATAACAAACCTGCCAAGGTTTAAAATGACACTTTGGAAAATGGAACTAGCTAACCACATTTCTTGAAATCTGACTTTGTATAAAAATAGAGTGGAAACCCATGCTATTTCACAAAAAAAAACCCGACAAAATTAAGTTTTTGGGAAGAATTCCACAGCTGGAAATTAATGAGTTTGGAGAAGCAGAGCTAAAGGGTGGAGTATTAGAGCTGGACTGTTGTTTCCTGCTGCTCAGGAAGATTTTTATCACCAATTCAGCAGCAACACTTTGGCCTGCCTCCAGCTGCATATTTCCACAGCAAACTCCTTAGACTCAGGAAATGCTTTGAGCTTCCCAAACTCTGAGACACTGAGCATGGACCCCCCTGCAGATTCCTTTTCCCTGTCCAAACAGCCAAACTGGAATAGTTCCAACCTGCCCTGTGCTCTCTCTGTGAACAGGCACTGCTCCCAAGCATAAAAGGTACCTGAGTAAGTTCTGAAGAAAAAGAAAACATGGGAAAAAAATCAGATGGATTAATGTACATTACAGGGTTGATTTAATGATTTCAGTCTTCCAAGCAAGAATTTCCATTTCAGTTAAATAGTGCTGAATTAGAGGAAAAGCATTTTAAACTGATTTTAAGGATTATATGCTCACTTTAATTTATGTGCAAAGTAAAGAGGTTAATTAATTACCTTTCAAAGTTTTCCTGTATGTTTCCCTCATCTGAAACCCTTTATTTCATCAATTTTATTTTCTGCTTGTCTTTGTTACCCACCACCACCTTCCCACAGATAATGTGCCTCTCTTACCATCAAAGATTAGAAAGGAATACATAAATCCACAAAAATTTGACATGCACATGAAAGAGGGAACAGAAGTAAATTACAGAATCAATCTGCTCACAGAGAATGATGGATTTGGATTCCTCTACTTAATGTAAAAAGTTAAGGGGAAAATTTCCAAATGTTTTAAAAACTAGAGGCATATTGTTTCCAGCTGCCACAAATCCTCCTTTCCTGTAGAGTAAGCCCACCAAGGATGATGAAACAATATACTATTTTGACACTGGATACTGAACAGCTGCACCCCATTTTCAAAGGCAGCAAAGTACAGCAGCACAGCTAAGCTGCATCAGGAATCAAAAATGAGGATCAAATTTTGAGTTTCTGGGGAGCCTGCACGACAGTGCTTCTGAGAACAGAACAAGAGTACAAATATCTGGTTTTACTTAATTTTATTTTCTTGTGCACCTTGAAACTATCCAATTTCCTCTCTGTGTGCTCCCTCTCTCCCTTGCTGCCCTGAGTGGTGCTCAGAGGCACACCTCTGACACTGCCCTGGGCAATCATGTAACACATGAAAAAAACCTGCAGTTAGTTTTGGATCCAATACAGGAGCTATTCACAAAGGATTCACAGACTTTTAAACCCTCCTAATTGCATGCAGCACTTCCATAAAAATGTATAATTTATTTTTTTAATTTAAATCCACATTCTTCCTCACAACTTTAGAGAAAGAGACTCCATAACTTACAGTATTTAGAACGTATTTTTGCAGTAAACATACTATTAGCAAACCATGTAACTTGAAGCAGGGAGTGAAGGGGGTTCTTAAAAATAATTTGAGAACTCCAGAACCCCTGACTCCCACAATTTTTCTAATAATAGTTAACAAGTTATAAGTAGGGTTATGAATTACTCTCCCAAAGATAACACAACTGCATCAAATGCACTTTTAGTTTACTAGGAAACTGCCAGAGTGAAATACAGCTAGGGTATCAAAGTTGCATTTTCCATTAAGCCCATTTTCTCTTTGACTAGGCAGCTGAAGTTTGGATTCCCAGTGTATTCAAACTTCTGGCTCCATATCCTGCAAAGCAGTTAGTGGACTGGATTAACTCATTAGGTCTTTCAGCTATCATCAATCACTCCCCAGGTTTCACCCTCACAGAATCATACAAACACAAGTTTGGAAGAGATCTTTAAGGTCATTGAATCCAACCCATGCCCTAACACCTCAACTAAACCATGGCACCGAGTGCCACATCCAGTCTTTTTCTAAAACACATCCAGGGATGGTGACTCCACCACCTCCCCAGGCAGGCCATTCCAGTACTTTATCACTCTTTCTGTTAAAAAATTTTTCCTAATATCCAACCTCAATTTCCCTTAGCTCAGCTAAAGACTGTGACCTCTCATTCTGTCAGTTGTTTCCTGGAGAAAGAGACCAACCCCATCTCATTACAGCCACCTTTCAGGAAGTTGTAGAGTGACAAGGTCACCCCTGAGTCTCCTTTTCTCCAGGCTAAACACCCCCAGCTCCCTCAGTCATTCCTCACAGGATATGTATTCCAAGCCCCTCTCCAGCCTCGTTGCCTCCTCTGGACGCGCTCCGGCGTCTCCAGGTCCTTCCCAAACTGAGGGGCCAGAGCTGGACACAGCACTCAAGGTGTGGCCTCACCTGTGCCAGGTACAGGGGAAGAATGACCTCCCTGCTCCTGCTGGCCACACTGTTCCTGACACAGGCCAGGAGCCATTGGCCTTCTTGGCCCCCAGGGCACACTGCTGGCTCATGTCCATGTCAGCCAGTACCCCCAGGTCCCTTTCTGCCTGGGCACTGTCCAGCCACACTGTCCCCAGCCTATAGTGCTGCTGGGGGTTATTGTGGCCAAAATGCAGGACTCAGCACCTGGACTTACTAGACTTCATCCCACTGGACTCTACCCATCTATCCAATTGTTCCAGGTCTCTCTGCAGAGCCCTGCATCTATCATCCAAAAGATTGACATACGCTCCCATCTGCAAATTTACCAACCATAGACTGAATACCCTCATCCATATGATCAATAAAAACATTGAACAGAACTGGCCCCAGCTCTGACCCCTGAGGACACCACTGGTGACTGGCCCCAGCTGGATGCAGCACCGTTCACCACCACTCTGGGCCGGCCATCCAGCCAGTTCCTAACCCTGCACAGAGTGCCCTGTCCAAGCCCTGGGCTGCCAGCTTTTCCAGGAGTGGGCTGTGGGAGACAGTGTCAAAGGCCTTGCTGAAACCCAGGTACACAACATCCACAGCCTTTCCTGCATCCACCAGGTGGGTCACTTGGTCATAAAAGGAGATCAGGTTGGTCAAACACGACCTACCCCTCCTGAACCCCTGCTGGCTGGGTCTGATTCCCTGGCCATCCTGCAAGTGCTGTGGGATGACATTCAGTACAAACTCTTCCATAACCTTACCAGGCACTGAGGTCAGGCTCACTGACCTATAATTACCAGGAACCTCCTTCCCACCCTTGTTGTGAATAGGCATCACACTGGCCAGCTTCCAGTCCTCTGGAACCTCCCCAGTGAGCCAGGACTGTTGGTAAATGATGGAGAGCAGCTTTGCAAGCTCATCTGCCAGCTCCCTCATCACCCTGGGATGGATCCCATCTGGTTCATAGATTTGTGAACATCCAAGCAGCTGAGCAGTTCCCTGCCTGCTTCCTCCTGGACAGCAGGGGGACCATTCTGCTCCCTGACACCATCTACCAGGCCAGGAGGACAGCTGTCCTGAGGACAAGCTATCTTTCCACTGAAGTCCGAGACAAAGAAGATGTTAAACACCTCCACCTTCTTTCCATCTGCAGTCACTAAATTCCCTCCCGCATCCAGTGGAGAATCGAGGATGCTCTTACCCTTTCTTTTGCTGTTAAAAACATTTGTAAAAACATTTTTTATCATCTTCCATAAAAGTTGCCAAATTAAGTCCTAACTGAGCTTTGGTCTCTCTAATTTTTTTTTGTCATGCCTGTCCTGGGGGGACCTTATGATGCTTAATTACAATTCATCCCCATTCATCTGTTTAGACCAGAAATAAGTTTTGCACCTTTAAGACTGGTTCTGAGAATGAAGAGGAGAGAAGAAATGCACAATTTGTTTTCAGTAACTGCACTCACTCCTACACATTCCTGCTCCTGGACTGTGGTGTCTGTGGTGTCTCTGCTAGCTGAGGCAGAGAGGTTCCCTGGACTGTGGTTTTTTTCTTCTTCTTGGACCTGTTTAAACCTGCTCTGGACTGAACACCAGCAGAGCACCAGCAGCTCACACCTGTGGCTCACTAAGCCAGGCCTGGGCTGTGGCATTCCCAGCACCAGAGGGACTGATAAGAGACTGAGTGAGCTGAGCTACAGCCCACAGAGGGACTTTCTGAGTCTGTCATCTCTTCTGGAGTGGCAAGAGGTTTTATTGTTTAATATTGTTCATTTTTTGTGCGGGCGAATGCTTTGCCTGTTAAATAAACAGTTTTATTCCACTTTTCTCCAAGGAAATACTTTCCTGAACCAGTTGGGGGAGGAGCCGCTTGAATCTGCTTTCTAGAGGAACTCCTTTGGAGGTTCTCTCCCAAATTTGTCCTAAACCAGGACAAATACAATTTTTGGCACCCAATGGCATGGCTTGAGAAAGTGGAAAAAATTCTTACTGATTGCATTTTGGTTGTACTTACTCTGCATTGGGATAAAGCAGTCAGTAACCATGTTGCTTGAATTCATGATGTCTCTCTGGGTGGAGGCCTTCATGTGTTTCTGGTCTCTAGGCATTCTTGAAGCTTTAATACCTTTCTGGTCCCTAGGCTTATTTTCTTATCCAGCTTCAGTATTGCCCCAAATACATAGTTTTTACAGCAGAGGGGCATGGATTACAATAGCTATTGAGCTGGGCTTGGTGATAATGATTTATAGGGAGTTTACAAAGGTACTGGAGTCTGTTCAGGATATGTATGGTTTATGGTATCTTCATCCTACCCTGTGTCCTAGTTCCAGTTCCTAGTTCCTAGTAGTTTTGGGGATTTATAAGTAATTCCACCCAGCTTGTTAGAGGAGGAGCAGGGGATAATTCTTTTCAGCCTTTTCTTTCCTTCTTCTCCTTTGAATCTGTTATGTCACTTTTTGAGAATGTTCAGTTTCCCCTGAATGTTAAAGATACCACCGTCCTGGTATTTGATCTGGTAAGCTTTCTTTATATGTTCTGAGTTTGTCTAGAATGAGGGCTGAGATGTCCAAAAGAGCTGATGAGACATGTGACCCAGAGATAGACCCAGGTGTGGAAAATCCTGGGTGGTGTGGGAAATGGGAGGATATGGGCCAAACCCTGAAAGAATTTTCTGACCCTACAGCCTGGCACTTGCCACATGAAAAATACAGAACCCAGCTGAGGTGGGGAAATACTTGAAAGAGAAGTGCCATGGTGATTCTAAGAAGAAAAGGATCATTGCAAGAAGCTGGGCCCTGGCCTGTGCTTATCACATGCTGCTAGATACTATAGGGCAGCAGATAGAGACAGGGGGGCAGGGAGATAAATCAGCAGCTACCCCAGTCACTCAGACTGCACTCAACACCCCAGCTACTCAAGTTGTAGCTAAACCAGACAGTAAACCTAAGCCCATAGCTAAACCAGACAGTGAGCCCAACCAATGGCTCTTGCTCCTACCACAAGAGGCAAAAAACACACAACCAAAACCTATTGGCCAGTGGATGATGATGATCCTAGGGAAGGACTCTCAACACCAATTACTGACAGAAAATCAGAAGTCACTATTGAGTCCTTTTCCCTGAAGGCCCTCCGTGGCCTAAGAAAATGCGCTAGGAACCTGTCACGGACATATTTTATGAAAAAACGTTTTGCTAGGATTTTTTCTCCTGAGAAGCTGAGAGGCCTCAGAAATAAAATGTAAACAATAATTACCTGCTGCTGTGGAATACAACACGTGCATCTTTGATTGGTGTCATGCGGTTGTTTTTAATTCATGGCCAATCACAGTCCACCTGTCTTGGACTCTCTGGTCAGTCACAAGATTTTACTATCATTCTTTTCCATTCCTTTCTAATCCTTGCAAGCCTTCTGATGAAATCCTTTCTTCTATTCTTTCAGTATAGTTTTAATATATAATTTTCTTTTAATATAATATATATATATATAATAAAATAATAAATCAGCTTTCTGAAACATGGAGTCAAGATTCTCGTCTCTTCTCTTGTCCCGGCACCCCTATGAACACCACCACAGGAACCCCCTTAAATATTTCCTGGGATACCTGACCCTCCTTCCAAAGATGATACATCCTCTTTTTACTCCTAAGTTCCTTCAAAACCTCCTCCTCTCTTTCAATACAACTAGACAAATCATCCTGCTGAATTCAAGGTCAGTGTTTTCAAGTGCTTTGGCATGCACCTGATCAGCAGTTCAACACCTCAACTGTCATCAGCTACAGAGCACACAACCAAAAAATGCTGAAGCAAAGACAAGGCCATCTACAAGACTGAACAAGGACTTGTTTAAAGACACTATTTTTTAAACTGTTCATCCCTGTTATTTTGAGATGAGTCCCTGTCTGGTAGCACTTTCAGCTAATATTACCTCCACGTTTGCTGCCTGCTCCTTTCAGAATTATTAGCTTTTGTAGGACATATATAGGACATATACTCAATGGAGGATGCACTTCTGTCTTTCAAACAGTACTTTCAAAACTTAGTTTTACTAGACTAATGTCACCTTTCAGGCCTGGTGCTCTCCCCCTGACACAGTAAATGTTTCAGTAATTTAAACATCCTGGGAGCTGACTACAAGCTACACAAGCACAAAATGCAAGTTTTTCTGGTCCCAGAGTCACTTAACATTTTTTCCCCTTAGAGAATTCTGCAGCTGAAGTTCACTTTGTGTCCTCTGAGACCTTTCTGCCTATGAGACCTTATGTGGTACCCATCATACCCTTCAACAACCACAGATTCCCAAAGAACCAAGCTTCCAGCCTGACACACACACAGCTTGAAATCAAATAATTTTACTGGGGTACTTTTCAGACAGGATTACATTTGTACAAGGCTGAACTTCAAAGCAAGAAAGCTTGGCTCCAAAGCCAAATGTGGAACCCTACCTTAGGTGAACTACCCAAACCCACAGTGCAAGAAGGCAAACATGACCTGCAGCCAGTCCATATACTTACCTCAGTTCTGAGCCACAGACTCCAGCTACTTAAAAGAAGCTACATCCCAGCTTATAACTCACTAATCTGTCTCCTAATGAGTTCAAGCCTTTCACTACCCTCACTGTGGTAAGAGGTTATAACATGCAACTCACACTCAGGCCAAGTAGCATCCTCCCAATTTACCATCAACTAGCTTCATTTTCCACAAATTACTGCAAAATACATGGAAACTCTTCACACAACTATCCTGCAGTCACCCCTCAACACTTTTACCTATGTGAAAGATTTTAATTTTTACTTGACAGACACGGTAAAAGCAAGAGAGTTTTGTGCCACAGAGTGAAGAAAAAAGTTCAATTATGATGACAATGATAAAGAACTAAGAGAATGATCACTTTTCCATGGTCATCAAATACGCAGGTTTCTCCTCAGAAGGAAATTTACTGAAAATATGTAATGTAATCATGTTAGCCATATTGGTGTAACTCCCTGTAAGGTCAAATTCACTAAAAGATTCACAGTGTAACAATGTTTTTTCCATCTAGGAAAGTGTTCAAGAGGCCAGAAATACATAAAACTGCTTTCCTCCAGTCTTTTTGCAAATTCTCTTCCTCTGGAGGTCACTGACCAGCTATTTTGCTATTGAAACAAGTAACAGAGATACAAAGTCATTAAATTCCACTCAATCTGCATTCTGAATGCACGTGTTTACACCCATCAAAAGCAGACAACTTTGAATTGCTAGTGTGCTAACTTCATGCCATCCAACAATCCTCACAAGATCCTTCACCAAACACTTCAACAGTTCAAAAAACAAAACAAATCACAACCATCCTATCTTTAAGCTCCATGTTGTCATGGTGAAGTATCTAATGAGCATTACTTGGAGGGACACCATCCTCCTGCAGGATCTGTGAACCGCTGCAATTTCTGACAACCAAATCACTTCCACATTATTTGTTTAAGTATCTTTATTATGCACCTATCCATCAACAGGTATTCACATGGGGAGCTTGTGTATGCATTCAGGCAAACTGTCTGACTGCTGTCACAGCTCTTGCACACTGAGCTCCTGGCTCCAAAGCTCGACTGCACCTGGGCACATCCACATTTCCCCCAGGATAACAGCAATGATTTTGACAGAGCTGGCAGAGCTGGTGGTATCCCACTCACCCTGGGCGGGACAGTCTGCAGGGCTGTGATGTAGTTCTCCAGAGCAATGCGTCGGCGGTCATTCAGCATGGCTTCCACCCGTGCCATGTGAGTCTCCACAAGCTGCTGCCTTTCATTTGCTGCTTCCTGTTCCAGTGATTCCACTTTCTCCTGGAAATGCTGAAAAAAACCATCAATCACAACAGAAACAGAGAAGACATCAGCATAGATGGGAAAAAAAGAGTAGAGAATAACATGAAAACTCCATAAAGTAGATTATTAAATTACATCACACCCAGCACCCCTTGTATTTTAACTGGGGCTCCAGATGCTAAGGTTGCATTTTCCTTTACCTGGATGACAGCTTTCTTGTCGGCCTTTGGCAAGCTCTTTGCTTGGCGTTCTGCCTCTTCCCACTCTCTCATGACCTAAAGAATAAAATAAGGAGTGTGACTTTGCTATTTTCCTCCTTTGTCCCACAGCTAGCAACAACCAAGCATTGAAGCTCCAAGAGTCATATTTTTACATTCCTCTCCTCCTTTTATCTCTTAAAAAAAAAGGCAGTTACAACATTTTATGAAGGTAGGATCCTGTTATTAAATTAAAAAAAGACAGCACTTGTGTGCCTGAACACTGTGCCAAGCTCTCACATATGCTGTGAAGGAACACATTAACCAGCCCTCAAGCAGGGGAAGCAGAGATCTCCATGGGTAAACACACCAACCCTTTTTCATCTCAGACAGAAAGAAAACAGATTCCACTCTTTTTGTCCAAGGGTGTAAATTTCACACCTTGAACTCATTCCATTTGAATCATGCCACATTTTTTGACACCACAGAAGCTTTTAATTTATTCAGACTGCATCACTGGCCTTAGTAGGGCAGATCAAAAATTACACATAATTTGTGCTAGTCCAGCTATTTGTCCAGAAACACTTCCAAGAACTGAATATGCATCTCAAGTACAACACTCTAAGAAAAATAACATAGGAGATCTTTCTGTGTCATTTCTTTCAGCAATGTGAGAAGCCTCCTCTTCCTGTAACAAAGAACAGTAGTGTTTCAATGGTCAGGGAGTGGGTTAACTTGTTGCCCATGAGATCTGAAACCTTTCTGTCCTTTGTAGGCATCACTCATTTCACACCTAGACAGCAATCTCCTCAGATAATACATTTTATATACGAACAATTGTTCCCACTGAATGAAGTGCACACAAATAGATCACTATTTATGTGCAGCAATAGCATGATAAGAAACCTATAAGCAATTACTCACAATGTGCATTTCCTTTCATTCCCTTCTCAATAAAACACACTTTCACACCATTTAATAAAAATTGTCAAGATAATTTTTAAAAAAGCTCAGAGTCCACATGGACAACTGAAATTTTACCAAGACCAATACCAAAGGCATGACATATAAGACCTGCTGTGTCTCATGCTTGCAAGTTGAGCCTCCAGCTCTCACCACCTGTCTCAGGCTTCCCAGTCTTCCCACACACCACAGCAGACATTGCTAATCAGGCTCTCTGATGAGCAGACTGGAAAGTGCTGGTGCTGCCTAAGGGTACCTGGCTGAGCCTGTGCCTTTAAAAAAAAACAATCCACACAAACTTGGGCTCAAAGGAGACTTTTACAAGTCCCAGGCCTTAAAATGTAATACCTCTCAGTTTTATACAGGGTTGTAGGATTACCCATACCCAGCAGGCTGAAACTTACACTCTAAAACAACTCACTGTATGGGATTTTGTTGCCCAGTTTTAATCTTCCTTTTCACCCCAAACTATAGTGTATCTTAAGACAGCAATACATCAGTTATGGTAAAAACAGATCAACTCATTGTCAGTGAAATTATTTATCTGTAAGAGATTCTGGCCTCAATAACAGCCCAAAAAAATGGAGACTTATCTTTTGGGAAGCTAATGAGGTGCTGAAAACTTTAAAAATTTTTTGTGAAATTTGAGAAATTGTTTTGCCTGCTTTTTGGTTTCACCAGGGGCATGGTTAAGCAGCAGTTAAAAGCAGAGGCCTCAAACTAAATAGTTAGAATCATGGGTCATTATCTCACCCCACTCTTTTACTGAAAACTAAGCTGAAATTAAAGTCTCAAGAACTGTACTCCAACCAATGTAACTGTCAGCCTAAAACTGCCTATTCAGTTTACATTATCTCCTCATCAGACAGCGTTTAATTTGAAGCCAAGCTCTAAGGCAGCAGGAAAACAAAATTTACAAGGAGTTGTAGCAAGGAACTAATGACAGAGAACATGATGGGCAGCGCACTGAAGTTATAGGTCACCCCCCACCTGCTACTACTGCAATACTTTGGCACAGGAGATTTCACTCATTCTCTGACAAAAAAGAACTAGATGACAATAACTGACACCACAATATAGAACACAGTGATGTGTTCTGGAAAAACCGTATTCATTCTTAGAGTGCTGCTGTGTATTCAGTGTGCATTAAGCACTCAGCTCTTAATTGTGCTTGGGCCATATGACTGTGGGGGCTGAGAAAAAATTTCAGGTAGATAGGCAGCATCTTTCCAGAGACCTGAGATGCCACTGAAGGCAGGATGTGTCAGAGACTGAAAGTTTATGGTTTTGTCTGAAGTACATAACAAAAGCTGCACAGAAGACCATCCAAGCCCACTCTGAATGGGCCTCCTGACTGAAACCCTGAACTGTGAGTTAAACCTCCTAAGGAGCAGAGATAAGAAAAGTGACACTATTGTTCCAAGCATCTGGAAGAGCATCCACTGCAGGGCCCAGCCAAGCACCTTCAGTGGTGGAGGCTATAGCCACAGGCCTATCTGCTGCCAGGCTTGTACAGACCCCCACCAAAGAGAGGGAGCAAGAGGGGTTTGGGTGTATGCAGAAGTAGTCTCTGGTGAGAGGCAGTGAATGCCTAATCTCCACTGTGCAGAGGAGCCCAGGGGCCCCTTCACTCCAGGAAAAGCCACATCCATGTGAAGGACAGCTGAGGGGGTGTCATGGCCCATCAAAGGCCACCCCAAAGGGGACCCCAGACCCTGCACCATGATGCAACAGATCCACAGTGTTGCAAGGGACAGTGTCAAAGCTAGCCCCCTTATGGGAGGCACGTGGGTGTTCCCACGTGGCCCAAATGTATATTAATCCATGGGATTCTATGCTTTTTGTCACAGCTGTGGCAGGGGACCCTCACCACCAAAAAGACGACGGAGGAGAAAAACAAGATGTCATTGGGACCTCCAGAAGGGTGATATGTTTCTACCTAACACTTGTCACTCTCTCCTGGTCCACCCACCCTCCACACACAACTCTTTTTCTTTCTTTCTTTCATCTTTCTTTCTCTTTGCCTCTTTTACTATTAAAATATATCAAGTTTTTTTGGCAACAACATCTAACCTCATTTGGTTTTAATCACGTTTTTTGGGTATATTTAAAACCATCCCGGGTCTGATCCATTTTATTCACAGAAACTTAGATTGCTTTGGTCTTCTGAGTTGTGCCACATCATGACAACCCCCCAAAGGAGTCCCCAGACCCTGCACCAGAGCACTGCACGTGATACTACATGATGTAACAGATCCACGGTCTTGCAAGCGACAGGGTCTGACTGGCCCCCCTCAGGGAGGTACCTGTGCATTCCCACCTGCCCAAATGTATATTAATCCATGGGATTCTATGCTTTTCAGTGGGGGACCCTCACCTCCAAGAAGATCAGATGGAGGGGAAAAATGAGACTTCATTGGAACCCATGGAGGGTGATACACTTCTATTTCATTTCTGTCACTCTCCCAGTCTGTCCACCCCCTTCCCTTCCCCTTCCCTTCCCTTCCCTCTTCGCCTCTTTCAAATAAAATACATAATTTTCTTTGGTATCTAACCACTTCTGGATTTTATCCCACTCTGGGGAATATTTGAACCAATATATGAGTGAATATTCAGGGTTCTTTCTGCTTTGCTCACAGAGTTAGTTCTCTTTGCTCCTCTGTGATTAGAGAGGATATCAACAGGATGTGAACTTACAGAAAGCTCAAAAATTACAGCATTAAGCCAAGTCATGAACTACAATGATGTGCTCAAGCTTGAACACTGGCCTAGAGTAGCAACTTTATGATTTTCTTCTTCCTCTTCTCCCTTTCTGTCTTAAAATCACATCTCTGACATCTGCTTAATTTTTTTATCCTGAAAGAGCAGCTATGGATTTTCAGAACAAGAGTTGCATTGCCATCTTCATCCCCCAAACTAACCCTCTGCTAATCTGCACGACAAAGATAAGCACTGTGGGTAATGTGATTAAGAGGACCTGTGGCTACACCAGGTCTGTCTCTTCCCTTTTATTTCATTAAACCTTTTAAGGCATAGAAGGCAGGATGATAAATTGACAGCCTATACAGCTAGTTGGGAGGAATGTAAATTAGTGGCCTCAGAGTTCAGCTCTGGTGCCACAAAACTGAAAGGTTTTGAAAAAAACCCAGAATTACATGGCTGTTTGCAGAAACAATATTCCTGTAAAGACTGCTGTGACCTGAGTGATGGATTTTTGTAACTGAGAAGACTTCAATGCTTGAGAGCATCTGCGTGTGTGTGCTAGCCAACTGAAGATACAGCTATCCATGGGCCATGCTACCACCCACAGGGAACTCCTGCTCCCACCAAAGGCCAAAACTTCAGGGATTTGTGAGTGAGAAATAAGCCACAGCGCTACAGAGAGCCCCAAAGAGCAAGGAGGAGAAAAAATTCTCCAGTTACACATGTGCAGAAGAAGGCTGAACTTGGCCTCTGCACTTAAAAATCTATTCTCTTCTATTGACAGCACAGACCTATGAAAAACATACAGATTTAGGGCTCTTCAAGGGTTGGAGGCTTTGTACAGGGATAAAAACAGCCTCTGATTGAGATATAGGCAGCAAGCCATTTCAAAGTCAAACTTCTTCAAAACTCAGGCCTTAGAGCCTGGCAGGTGCTTTTTGAAATTGGGCTTCAAGGGACAGTAAGAGGGAAAGAGGCAGTATGGAAAATGTCATTCATTATTGAGAGATGCTAAGTACAAAAATTTCATTATGTATTGAAGCAGCAGAACTCATTCACTCCCATTTTTAACACAAGGGCACAAAAGCATATCTGCAAGAGAAGAATTTATGGCAGACATTTGGGTTAGCACAATCAGGCCAGCAGAGGTACCTGCCTGCAGGCTGGCTCAGTGAGAATGGTCTCAGTTGTGCCAAAAGGGTGTCTATCTTTGTCAAGGGCTTTTCTTCCACACTTAAGTCTTGACCTTTTTTCTGGTAATATCATTAAACTTCTCCAAAGAGTTCTGAGTACAACTGAGGGGGTTAATCCTATTAACTGGACAGTTTTAAGGAAGGAAACAGGCTTCCCACACACTGTGGTAGAGATGGTGAAATCTAGGGAATACATGTACTGGTATATTTAACATCTTTGTTGAGGACACGGACAGCAGGAATGAGAACAATCTCAGTTAGATGACACCAAGGTCAGTGGTGTGACTGATACTCTACAGGGCAGGGATGTCATTTGGAGGAAGCCCAGTGTATCCAGTATCCAACACACCATGGACAGCAGGTTGAGGAAGGCATTCTGTCCCTCTCCTCTACTCTGGTGAGACCCCACCTGCAGTGCTGCATCCAGCTCTGGGGCCCAACAGAAGGTGCACATCAACTTGCTTGAGTGGGTCTAGAAGAGGACCATAAAGATGCTAAAGGATTAGAGCACCTCCTCTGAGGCCAGGGTGAGAGATTTGGGGTTCCTGAGTTTGGAGAAGACTTCAAGTAGACTTTATAGCAGCCCTCCATTGTCTAAAGGGGGCCTTCATGAAGGCAGGAGAGGGGACTTTTCAAAGTGTGTAGTGATAAGGAGGAATGGTTTTAAACTGAAAGAAAGTAGATTTCAATTCAATATTAGAAATTCTTTACTCTGAGGGTGGTGAGGCCCTTGCACAGGTTGCCCAGAGAAGTTGTGGATGCCTCATCCCTGGAAATGTTCAAGGCCAGGCTAGATGGGACTTTAAGCAATCTGATGTATTGGAAGGTACCCCTGCCCATGGCAGGGGGATGGAACTAAATGATCTTTAAGGTCCCTCCAACTCAAAAAATTCTGGGATTCCACAGTGTCACTGGGATTTAAAATCAGCTGAAGATGTATCTAGGATGTTAGAACAACTGGCATGCAATGATCAAAAAAAAAAAAAAAAATCTTGAACAAACACCAGACCCCATCAGGCTGGTTGAGAGCTGCAGTATTTTTAGATGTTTGCTTTGGAAATAAACTTCCAAGAAGCAAAACTATTCTAGGACACAAGGTGTCATTAAGTTCCTATCATAAGTTTTCTACATGCTACAATTCCAAAAATATCGTAGACAGCCAAAGGAAGAGCAAATTTAAGACATGAGGACGTCACAGGATGTCTTAGGAGAGAAGTGTATAAATATACTGCTCCCTTGAGTAAGGTTTGGTATCTGGTTAATCAGGCTATTTAGCAGCAACTAATTAAGTAAGAGAGCTGTACAGCCATTAACAAAAAGAAAAGAGGAAGAAAAAAAGGGGAATTGTACCAAAACAAGAAACAAGAACCATGACACCCTGCAATCAGTTAACACAACCTCTCCCTGTTATCTTTTGGAGAACCGGAAACATTTAAAGGTTACACATGCATCAATGACTGGCTACCCCTGTTTGCATGGGAATGCAGTTTTCCTGCTATGAGGCTGCATTATGAATTCTTGGGAAAAGCTTAAAATTCTGTATTAATCTAATTCTCCTTAGAGTACTTCCTGTAAAATAGGAAAGTTTATAAGCCTTGTTGCTTCAGGTGTGGTGCAGAAGCTTTCACAATATGTAGTCTAAAGAGATGGACACTTTGGAGCACAAGAGATTGAGTCTGAACCACAGGTGCCTCAGGTCATCACAGAGACAAACTTCCCTACTAAAAGTCTTTCATGAGGGGTGAATTATGATGTGACATAACCACTGACAGAATCCTCATCTCTGCTTATGTGAAAATGTTTATACAAAAGAAAAAGAAACACAAGTTGTCAGAATTTCATGGTAAATTAAGGGAAATCTCAGAAAAAGGATATGCAGAATATTTGCATTTTTTAAATGTTTTAAAATATTTTACTTCACGTTTAGTGATAAACTTTCCTACTCCTTAGATGATTACATTTTTCATGTCAACGAGAATGCATCTGATTTTTTTCTTAGTTAATTGACTGTTGCAAAATAAGGTGTGCACCAAACCTATTACTATTTTAAAACTAGATTTTTCATAAATGAAATAATTTATTGGTGTTTTGTGAACAAACCAATCTATTTCAGATCATGGCATTTATCAGGATTAAAGAATTACTTGATCATTTTTTCTCTTTTTATTAGAAGAAAAATGGGCATTTCTGCTGCTTTCTAAGCCTCCACTTTCCAGCTTTGAAAGAACTGGACTTGGAATTTAAAAAAAGTTTGATGCAGCTGGAAGACTTGGCTAGTGACTGTTATTTCTTACCTTTTCTTTTCACCAAGAAAATCATTGACAGCAAAGGTGTGATAACAAAGTTAACTTGTTCAGCATTATTTTTAACATAACAAGTAAGAGTTCCACATTAATTTTCAACTACATATATATTTGAATTTTCTATTAAGAACATACCTGATTTTAAATAAAATGTGAAAAGCCATTTTAAAATAAATTGCCAGAAGAGGAAACCAGTAGTATTGGACATAGATGTTTATGTCAGGAAACAAATAATGGTGAACTAGCTGGCTTTTCTCTAGCATCTACTATCTTTTAAACATTTGACAAGTTAACATGGAGAGGCTAGTTCAATACTGTACAAATCATAAGTTAAGTTCCTAAAAATTACATTTCCCTTCTAGATCTTCCCTGAAGATCTTTCTGATCTTTAAAGCTCTGCAGGGGGTCTGTGTATTTCAAAACACATGTCCTTTAAGATGTGATTTCATAAGCAGCTTAGGCAACTTAATGATTGACTTTTTTTTAATGTACCTATCATGCTGCTTTCTACCAGGATTGACTTAGGTTGCTGAGCTGGCCAGAGCTGGTTATTTGACTTGTTTTTGGAGGACTGACATTGCAGGAGGGGGCAGCTAAACAGCCTCACCCCCTGTGTGCTCAGTGCTGTCAAGAAGAATTGTTAGCAATGTGCTAATGAGGGCCATAGCTCCAATTTCAAACCTCTGAATCACATCCATCAGTTGACAGGGTCCTCCAGATGCTCATGTTAACACAGAAAATACACAGTTCACCCAAATACTGCCCTTAATTATGCAGCTTAACCTTTACATACCAGATTTTGGAGAAAAACATGGAACCACAGTGAGAATCTAAAGACTATGCCAAGGAAATCTGCACTATCCTTTGTTTTCAAGAAACCCACCTCAACAGCATTTTTTACAAAAAGGTTTTTTCAAGGGGAAGGGATGATGGGGTGGTGACTGTAGTATTCACCAACCCTCTGCACACCTAGCTAAGGCAGGGTCTCTCCTCTGCTAGACAGGCTATGTGCCTGTTTTTATTCTCCTGATTCCCTGTCCATAAATTTGCTCTATTTTCTCTGTTTAAAAAGGAGACAGATTGTTTGTGCTTCAACATTTCTCAAGCAGATGAGGAGCACCCATCTTCCTATTTATGACATATCATATTCCATGTTCTCAGTATGTGGCTTGCACCCATTGGATGAGTGCTTCAGGTAAGATGCACTGCCCCCAATTTATTAGCAAAGTGCCAGGCACAGCTGGGGTACCAACAGGCATGGATGTACAGTAAGATCTTAATTTCATTTTCATTCGTAACATTTTATTTTCATTTTTGGAATAACATTTTAGCACAGAACTAAAGGCTAGTAATGTATCAGTAACAGGCAGACACACTGAAATCCCATCAAGAGAATAAGTTATAATGAAAAAATACAGTAAAATTAGCATGGGTATATGAAGTGCATCTGAATTTTACTACATTCATTTTTTGTGGTTTTTTTTATTCTCAAAATATATGCTTTCCTTTAAACCTCTTATATTTTTCTTTGTTGTTATTAAAGCAGAACTGTGACCACTTTTACTGGCATTGCTAATATAAACCCTGTTTCTGAGAGAGTGGGTAACTCATCTCTCACTGGATTAAAACCTGGGTACAGTTTCAGGCTACACAAATCTCTTTGGTTGAAGGGAAAGTAAAGGGCTGATTCAGTTTGGATTTTGAGCTCAAAAGCACCAGTTTTTCCTCTTTTCTTTGACTTTAGATGGATATCATGTTACCTTGAGGCTCAAAATCATTAGATGAACATGTGATCTTACATTACCCGCAGGGCACACAGAGAAAATGCTCAACACAAACCATCTTCCCTCAGAAGCTCCAAGGGAAGGACAATTAACAGAGAGGCCAAGTTCTTTACTTTAAAACATGAATAATCTCACAATACAAACATTTTGATGAGAGACTTTTTTTACAGTTTTTTTTTTCTTTTAACCCTTCTAGCCGCTTATCATCGCACTGGTGACAGAACCATAAACGTGTCAGACAGCTGAATTCTTAGACAAGAGTCAGAAAGGCAGTAAATAATGTGTTTACAGCATTGCACACTGGCAGGGCACCTGGATGAAGCCTTGGGAAATAAGAAGATGAAGGATCAAGTATTACTTGACAGGCAAACTCACACACTTAGGAATAAAGAAATCTCCCCTTACCTGAGACATTCTTTCACGATGCTTGGCTTCAAGCCTCTCCTTGGCCTTCTGGAAATGGGCATGTTCATTCTCATCTCCAGGTGTCTCCAAGTATTTGTCAACAGCATCAGGAGTGCTAGCAGCTGTGGTAGGGACTGACATAAAATTTGAAGGTGGAGAGGGGGAGGGGAGGGAGAAGAAAAGAAGAATTTCTACTTTAGTATGGGAAAGATTTAGATGGATTAATAAAGAAGCATCTGTTCTAATTTCTACTGGAATACAGCCATCTATTTAGCCTCAGAGGAAGACACAGAAACAGAGTTTAGATGAGCATGTTACACAGAGCAAGGACATAAAAATACATCAGGATTTCTTCCCCTTTTCTTACCCCATTTTATAAACCAGGAGAAGCTGTACAGAGTGAACAAAACAATGTTCTTGAAACAGGTTAGAAACTGCTGCCAAAAGACAAATTCCAAGTATGAAGAAAATTCCAAGTATGAAGAAAAGCAATGAATAAAGTCCATTAGCCAGCAAAACGCCCTTTGCAAAGTTACAGGCTTTGTACATAAGTTTATTTTTAAAAGATAAATTGTAACATACAAATGTGAATGCAAATCCCTTTTAAAGCAGTTATGGACCTCACAGCACCTAATGAAACACCTCAAATCCTTCCCTTAGCAACAGAGTGGCTTCACAGATAGTTCCTTCATTTGTAATAACTTTGATTTTAAAAAACCTCACAAAGGCTGGAAATAATCAGTGAGCTTGCACTAACAGCCAGCCTTTCTGTTGGATAACTAGGAGGGAGCTGTGACACTCGTAGTGGAAAGGTTTCCATTTAGGATAATTCAAGCAAAGTGAGCAATAGTCCCCTCTCTATGCAGTATATTCAAACCCTACTTTGCAAAGACTGATTCTGTTTTCCTTTAATATGTTTGAATTTAAGTAATTGGTATGGCATCAAACAACAGGCAGCTTAAAAGAGTTTAGTGAAATTCCTCAGAGACTCCTTGGAGAGGGAAAAAAACCACCCAACAAAACATATCATACTCCTATTATTCCCGATCCATTATTTTAATTAAAGGTGCTACTTGCCATCTAAACTATGTTTAAGCTGAATTTTCTCATATAAAAAGCCTCCTGAGTAAGAACTTCAAGATATATTTCCCACCTGTGCACATCTAGAGCTTGGAAATCGAACCTTCCATGAATGCCTTCCTTTTCACCAACCCTGACAAACAGAATTTTGCCTTGCTGATATCCATTCACCATTCATCCATTAATGGTTCAGATCACACCTCTCCAAGTTCTTTGATGCACTTCTTGACTGGGAGGAGGTCCCCAAAACAAAACTTCCTCAAGCATCTTTGCAATACTCTACTGCAAGGTCATTCTCTTTCAACTTATCATAATTTAAATATTTATGAGAGGAAAAAAACCATTAAATTCTTCACGTGTGGTTCAAATGGGAACAAATACAAGACAAAAGTATGTTCCCAAACATGACCTCTGCCAAGGTTGTAAACAAGAGTCATCAAGTTCCACAGAGTAAAAAGAACCAAAACAAAAAATGCTTTGATTAGACAGAGCAAAATAAGTTACAGTAAACACTGCCCACAGCAATACCTTATATTAATTAAATTATTTGTGTTTGAAATTAGTAGTAGTCTAACTTTTGGATATGAAAACGTTTGCATTATTTCCTTTTTGAATCCTAAACTTCAGTCACTTACTAAAAAGTCTAGTACAACATGTGTGGTTCAAAGGTGAAATAAAAGTGAAAATTTATATAGATGAAGAAACTGTGGAAACAGAAATTATTCAATTGCATGCAGTAAAGGTAGTAATCAAAATTAACAATTTATGATATTAGAAGTCACAGTTCTTTAATACCTTAGACACTAGAAGCTGGCATGCAATTTTAGCTGCCAAAACATTTCACTTCCTGCTAACTAGGGAGATGTCAACATCCCAAACAAACAATGGATAAAGGAAATTACTGACAACAGGAGTATCTTCTTGTAAGCTGCTGCTGTAAAAGGTACAGATCTTTATTTGCAATACACCTCTGAAGAAAAATTAAAGTGTACAGTATCTGCTCCCTAAAAATCACTGAGAGATTTAGCAAGCTTGGAGATTCACAGTATTTAGTCTAGAGAATAAATACTATTTTTACCTAAATTCACCCAAAAATCTGTGATACTGCTCTAAAATGATCAAAAATAAAACCACATGTGTCATCATTTAAACTTCCTACTACATTTCAGGGTTTATGCAAGGAAGGAGGGAACTGCCAACAGTGAACCCTGTTGGTTCTCTCTGTTGTGAGCCACAGAAATTCAGTACTGTCATAAAATTTAAAAAACCCATTTATAAAAGGTCATTTTAATGATAAAAATTTTCAAAAACTGACTGTGCCACAAGAGTTCAACTCACTCCCACTTTGAATGAGGAGCAAATGAAAACACAGTGAATTCCAGTGATGTCAGGCTCTGACTGCTGCTGGAGCTGCTGGGAGAGCTGTCTGAGAAAAGAGGTACATTTAAGAAAATTTATTTTCCCAGCTTTTAACTTCCCAAGCTAAGAATTAAACGTTAATGTAATATCAAGATAGCACTCATTTAAAAAAATATACTTCCTGTAACTTTAAGAATGTTTAAAATGCAACAATTAACAGACAAGTAAAAAAATTCATACAATAGATCACTTTTTAGTATAAGACAGAAATCTTTCCTTTGGTAACAGCAATATGTTCACTTATTCTTGTCAATATATATTCATTCTAAGGCCATTCAATCCAAATTAAACACCTGACAGATTCTATGACTTCAAAGAAGCCACTATGGACAGTCACACAGTGGAAGTTTGAATCATTATATTGAATGGAGACCACAGACAGTACTGAACATTCTTATTAGGAATCAATAGAGACTGAGCAGGTAATCTGACAGGCTGAAGGAATTGGTAACATCAGCCTCAAAGCCTTCTACTTCTAAGGCAATTATGTATCAATTGCCATGGAGTCCAATGATAAATGGAAAAAAATATGACACCAGTAGTTCCTACCCTACAGATAAATCACTTCCATCAGACCTCAGAGCACCAGTCAAATTCAATCAACATGGAGGGACTTCAGGGCTTTGCATGACAGGACAGACCCACCTTCCAGATCAAGGCTAAGAGACTTAGAAAGAAGGCAGAATAAAACATGCTCTTTAAAACTCTTTTTTTCAAGAGAAAGTGTTCAGGATATTAGTATTGAGATTTCACAGTGTATGGGTATTTGTGACAACAGAACATCCTCACATTTTGGTTCAGTCCAATTGCAATTCATTACCAGAAAATCTGACTCACATCCCACACTTCCACCCTTTGCCCATTATACAAGAGAAACCCAATGCTATTCACTATTTCATATTACTCTGTAAAATCTAACTAGTTTATCCTGAAAAGCAAACTATAGCTAGACAAAAGAAAGATGTGCTTTAGCATCCATCTTTCCTCCTGCCTAAGAGAGGCTTGATTTTTCTTTTGGTTTAATAGGACAGAAAGGAGCAAGAACAATCTGAACTTTGGAGAAAAAAGAAAGAATGGAACAAATACATTAATAATAATGAAGTGGGGAGGAGAAGGCAGAAGAATCAAATACAAAGACTAAACTAAGGGTGATGGTGGGAGGAAAAACGACAGGAGAGAACAGGAGTGGCCTTGATGGAAACTATTCTCCACTGTTTTTCTTTTTTTTCTGTGAGATTCAGGTGAAAAATGGTGCCTGTTCTACCTCCTTCAGCAGCATTACATTAGTACTAAAAACAAGACATCATTTCAGTGATGAAACTTATGATATTCAGCACTTCCAATTATTTTCATTACAATTTTTATGCAGCAAAAACATGAAGAATAAAGAGAAACTGCATGGTGAGACTGAAACAGTACATGAAACTAAAAGAAGAAATTACTTCAGGAACAGAAAATACAGGTGTATAGATGAGGGTATAGAACACACTATCATAACATTAAAAACCACAAATAAAATACAACTGAAATAGCTTAGAAAGTGTATCATCATAGACTCAACTGCTGCTTGAGAAACTACTGAAGGAAAAAGGCAGGAAAAAAAACCCTATGGGAGATAAAAAATCAGTTTGAGTTGTGCAAATAAAGTCAAAAAAGCTCAAGTACTCAACCTAACTGCATTGTCCTTAAAGAGAAAATGACTTAGACCAAAATTTTTGACTTCCAGAATAAACCTAGAGAATAATGGAAATTATAAATAGTCTTGTCATTGTTTTATTGAAATGAATCTGAGGAAAAAACCACCCAGACAACCACCAGCCAGACAACAACTTCCATGAGACAAACCAGAATCTCCTGAGAAGAAGAGAAGATCATTTATCTTCCCAAAGAGAGGCTGCAATCAGAGACAAATCATGTTTTGCATCTCTGGAAATACCTCACCTAACACAGGAACTTAATGGTTTAAAATGTTCCTCTGTCAGTAAATACATCAGACCTCACTCCAACCTCCTGCACAGATCTCTCCCTTCACTACATCTTCTGCCTTGCTGCAGGAGCTGATCACAGTTCATTAAGTATCCTCCTCACTGCCATCATGGCAGATTTCTCCATGTCCCTTCCCTGGAGCTTTGCCATGAGCAGCTCTAGAAGACGCTAAGATAAAATGCTGCTGGAACACCAGTTCAGCAATCCTGGCTCCAGGACTGCTCTTGCTTCTGCTCCAATAAAATACAGGTCAGCTCCTCTGCTCCATGACACACACAGTACCCTTTCCTACGGCTCTACACTCACTTGTGTGCATTTTTAACCCTTCTACTTACTGGAAATGCTCCTGAAAAGGCCAGGTTTGGAAAAGCTTTTATTAAAAGGAGCCCTGAAATGCTGTTTGTGTTCTGCTCCTCCATGTCTGGTGAGCAGACAGGGCAGAGACATGTACTCACTCTTTAATGTCTCAGATGTAAATGTCAGGTGATGCTCTCCCAGGAGTATGCACTTGCAAGGCAGATTGGGAGAAGAGTGTACAAGAGGCTCTCAAAAAAGAATCCATCTGATAAAACTATCACCTAATTTATCAGCTTCAGTGGTGTATGGTGGAGAATGCCACCACTCTCAAACAGTGCAAACACCATTTTTTCAGCAAAAACAGCCATTACAACATATGGTTGACTTAAAGTTTTAAGTGGGAGGTGATTCACATCCATGTGCACCACAGCCCTTAGGGAAACAAAAAAATCAAATACCATTTGTTGCGGTGTAAGCAACATCCTGTCCCTCAGGTGTGCCAACTTCTTCCCCTCCCCCTTGCCCTCTTCCTAACTGCTGTCTGTCAAGTTCCACATTCCAGTAAGGGCATTGTGTGATTGGCAGAAGTTCAAAAGATGTTTCTCAGACCTGGGGTCAGTGGCCTGTCCAGGTGTCATTGTCCCCTGAGACCCTCCCTCTCGCACCTGGTTGGTGGCTCACCTATCCTTTCCCTCCCCCCTCCCTGTGGGCTTAAAAGACACGGAGACCATGCGGTCGGGATTCTGTTGGAGCTGTTACCGAGATTCAGAGCTCTGTGACCCTGGAATAAAACTCTGGATTTAACCCTCCAGCGGAATCCGCTCTTTTTCTCTTCACCATCACCTGAACTTTTCCACTAGAGGTAAACTGAGTTTCTACCATTCCGAGCGCCTAACTGCAACCTCCAGCCAGCCAAAAGTGTCTCTGAGGTGAAACATCCACAGCTGTTACTTTTGGTTCAGAGCATTAGGGCCAGATGAGCCCAGGCACGCTCCACTCAGCAATATTAGGATTTTATTCCAATAACCATTTCTCCCCTTTTCATTGCAAACACACCCAAAGAATTCAACCAAACAAATCTGGAAATACACATTCTAATACTTTTTAGCTTTGGAAAAAAAAAAAGGTCAGAAATACATGAGAATACACTGTCAAAAACATGAGGTATTTTTAAACTAACCTAAAGTTAGTGTTTTTTCCTGCACATGCACTGCAGGTGCCCACAGACACACGAAACATCAGTACATTTTGACAGAGAACAGAGAGAAGATGGGTGTGAAGGCGGTGTTAAGCCCTCAGCCCCCAGCTCAGAGCGCACCTACGGTGCCAAGAAGTTCCCCACTACCGTGCCAGGTTAGCAAGAGGCCGAGGAGGAGCGAGTGGTGAGCAGAGGTGTGGACAGACCGCGGCCGGGGTTAGTGTGAGCCCAGCGGGGCGGGCGCCGTGGAGGGCACTTACTGATGCTGCCACAGACCGCCATGCAGTATTCCTCCGAGTCAAAGTTGTTCCGGTTCCCGCCACAGCCGCCGTAAAAGAAGGGCGCGCACTTTCCTTCGGCCAGGTCAAAGTACCAGCGGGAGATCATGGCGCGGCACGGCCCGGTCTCGGCTTGCTCAGAGCACACCTCTATTCACAGGAGACCCGGAGGAACCAAGTTTAGCATGGAAATAGCATCGTCTTGGCTTCTTAGTTAGGTGTCTCTCTGTGTCCATGCACCCAAGTGGGGAAAGGACATGCACCGAGGCAGTGCTTTGGAAGGAGATGCACCAAGGTGGTGTTTTGAGGAATAGGAAACCCTTCCCCGGAGACAATGAAGGTAAACTTTGAACTGACAGAGATTCCTGCCACAAAGTCTCCTTAGCCTGCCTATATCTTATGTTTCTAGCAACTTTATCTGCACACATTAAGAGGTGCTGCCCTGAAACATATGCTTCCAGGCCAGAAGGGTACAACCACTGGCTGACTGGGGGTTTTGCCAATAGCCCTGGGTGGACTCCTGTCCAAGCAGCTTACTTGGTACCTGAAAGGAAACATCTTAAAGTAGAAGACACATTTTGTCTTGTTCTTTTTAGCTCTATATACCTTCCCTGACCATATTATACAAAAGAAAACAAACAAACAAACAATTGTTAATACATTATAGTGGAAAACCAATTAAATTCAGACACCTATTTAAATGTAGCCAGTGATGAAAAAACTCCTGTTTGCAAGCCACCCAGCACAGGGTCTTTAATTCACAGCTTGAGGGCTCACATATATAAAATTACTGCTGAAGCTTGAACCATCCATGGGAGGAAATCTCATCCCCAGTGAATATACCTACAGGAAAAAAAATTTAAATAATTTGTGCTTGTGTTCACTGTGAGCTGCTCTCTGCCTACATTCTGCAACACAGGGAAATCTGAGCGAAGAACCAAACCACACAAATTGAAGGAAGACAAAGAAAATTCTGCCTGCAATTTGGAGTTCAGCCAATTACACATGTAAACACATAGCCTTTTAGCAATAATGTTCCAAACAGACAAAAACAGTTTTAGCTTTCAATGTGCTGCACAAGTAACTTCAAAAATACATAATATTAAACCAATAAACCCTTCATTTACTTTCATCCCACACACTACCTGGCAAACAAACTGCCACATTCAACTGGCGGCTTTTAAATTCTCTGCATAAATTTGAATTTTGTGGAAATCACATTCCTAAGGGTTGAAAGGTAAGGAGAAAATATCACTGCACTAGCACTGAAAATCTTCTGCAGGTTCATCACCTCTCAAAATGCTGCCTGCAAAGAATCCTGCTTTTCAGTGTCTGTCCTGATCCATCAATTCACTATCCTCAGAAGCACCACTGCTTATAAACAAGATTTTATTGTCCAATTGTCACTGGCAATACAACCTATATTCCCTTAAATATACAATACAGGTACAATTTTACATGTATTTAACTTATTCACATATTCTAACTATAAATAATGTCAGGAGTCAATTTCAGGAAGCATACATTTAGTGTGAGAGAAACAGATCCAAGAGTATGCAACCATCAAGAATGTGCTAAAAACGCTGCACTTCTGTATGAAGAAATTAGGGTGAAAAGAACACTTAATTTTTTACTTGAAGAAAAAACAAAATATGTATCATTAATTGCACAGCACATGAACTACAATTAATTGTATATTACCATATGATTAATTATAGATAATTTTTAGTATACAAGCAGTTCTCCTGTTTTATTTTAAAACCAAATCCAGCCACACCACCCAATTATACAGTCAAATCTTGACAAAAAGCTAGCTTTGCACAGTCTTGGAAAAGCTGTCACATGTAAACTAAAAATTAATAGCAACTTCTGATATAAAACAGACATGTAAAATCAAAATAATTTTTACTGACAGGAAATGTAATTTCTGAAAATACAATGGTCACAACAATTCAGCCTTTCTTATTTAATGCTGATTGTGGGCTAGCGTGCAGCCACACAGTAAGCCCTTTCTAGGTTTCCCTCAAAATATTTGTTTTGCTATACAGACTGATTTATTTTGCACTGTTTTCAGGTTGGAAACTGTTTACAGATTTAATCTGAAATTTCCTAGAGGTACCTTTCTCACAGAAATAGCAACAGAGGTTTGAATGTGCAAAAGCAAAGGTAATTGTCCATCAGATTGGACACTGGAATTGTCTCATTGGTGAACTAAGTCATTTATACACATGAAGATGCACCTGAACAAGTGTTCAGTAAAACACAGAGTAACATATTAAAAAGAGCAAGCCAGAAGCTTTGAAGCCCACTGTTGTGGCCATTGAAAGGCCCCCTGCCTGACCTGTCACCTCTCACCAGGGGAGGGATATCCTTCCCTCCAACCTGCACTGCCAACCCTACTGCCCTTGGTGAGACCTACATGGTATTTAGGTCACCACAGAGAGAAATGTTCTGTTGTCTTCTAATGTTTATGACCTAAATGGAGAATAAACAAGAGAGGGGGAAGTGCTCTGGTTTACTGTCTCATGACTGCTCTTTTTGATGGAAGTGTGGTGCCAGTTCAGTCTAGGAAACGTGTCACTGCTGTCATTCATCCCTTTCTCGATGTTACCATGCCTGTCTGCCATTTTCTGCAGAGAGCTCAGAGTAGCATCCCTTCACCCCTGCTTTGGGGCAAAGGCACATCTTTAAACCAGCTTCTATTACTGGGCAATGGTCCCAAACTCCTGTTTGTGGGCCAGATACTCCTCCCTGCGTCTCTCTGTATCCCCATCCATCACTTGTCCTTCCAAGAAAAAGCCACTGCATTTGGATCTCAGCTGCAACACCTCAGCTGAGAAGATAGGGAAATGAAGTGCTGAGATGAGAAATTTAACAGGTTTTCTTGGGCTATTAATCCAAACACCACTTCCCCTTCCTTCTGCTGCTGCCAAGTATAGCAAATAATGTCTACAGGGGGTGAAATACAGTATTTTAGCAGATATTAGGAGTAGGCAGCATGCACTGCTGTAGTGGGTGGGTTAAGCTAAATGATTCATCAAAAAATTAAAAGCTGTCTTTGCTTCATATTTTAATTCTGTTGCTGAAAACTGAGGCAAAGATGAGTTACTTTTTGCAAACATGCAATTCAGTTTTACTCGATACCACAAATAATTTGTACGCAGTACAGCATCAACAATGAGCTTTGCTTTGTTTAAGGAACTTACTCTTCCTGTTACATACAGGTAGAAGTATTATAAAAGAAAGGCCTTATGAAATCAGGCCTTGCTCTGCTGAATTGCCAGCTGGCCTGTTACTTCTTTCAAGTGCAGCTAGCTTAGTTCTCATGTGAAGAAACCTTAAGAATAAGAATCAATTTGCATTAAAACCTATACGTGTAGAAAAAAATAAATTTGCACCTGCAATAAACAAGAAATCTGTCCCATGAGAATCAGATAAGAAGATATGTGAACAATCCAAAATTAGGGAGATTTGATATGCAAAATGCCAATTACTAACCAATGAAATGAGTAGCAGGAAAACTATTAGCCAATAGGAGTAAAACACGAGGTCTGTGAAAACTGTATAAAAATGAGTTATGTGAACAAAGAACAGACTTTTCAGCATAAAGAAACTGAGTCCTATCTCCTTACTAATGCAACATTTCCCCCTCTAAAGACAAACTTTTGCCTTTAGCTTCAAGAAATTGGATACAATTAAAGAGGACAAGCCTTTGCAACAACCCAGGTTCATGAACAGTTGCTTTTAGACACTTGAGAGTTTTCAAACCATTCTACTCCAATAGTCAGATTCCTTTCATCCTGTGTCCTAAACTACAGGTGCCAATACCTCTGTTCTCCAAAACCTCAGACATGACAAATTACTTTTGAGATAATCAGGAAAATGTAAGTCAACTTTCTCCATTCCAAGCTCCTTGTACTTATTCCAGCACGTCAGGGCAAACCCAGTTGTTTCTAACCAGGCAAGCACCACCCCCTGAAGGACAGGGCTAGGGCAAAGCTTGTTGATTTGCATTTAAATTAAGTAGTTGAATCCTGAAAACTAACCGGTTACATTAAACATTGGCAAAGACTGTGTTATTTTTTCTTTGAAAAGCACAGACTTCAGCACCCTAGCAAATACAGTCTTTAAGTATGTGGACATTGATTTATACTGACTTTATGCAAAGTACTTCCATAAGCACTCATTTACCAAAATGCTGTAAGTAGAGCTCATTAGAATTTATGTGCAAACATTTTAGATATTTTTGATCATCACTTTTTACAGAGGCAAATATAAAATATGGTTCTGAATGTCAGTTTAAATTTTTCATTACCATTTATTTCTACTGCTACTTGAAGGAAACCAATTTCAAATCAAAGTGAAATTATAATGTCTTTATTTCAAAATCTCAACTCCATGGTTTTTTTTCCCTTACGGGACTTAAATCCTCAACAACATTTTCAATTGAGAAATTGGAAATAAAAGATGGACTTCAAACAGGGAGAATAATTAAAGCTACATTTACATATTTCTATTACTGTAAATATCAAGTTTATTTGATTTTTTTCCAGCATATGAATTTATTTACATGATCATGAGAACTAAGCTCATTTAATACTGGCAGTCAGCCCCAAACCTTAAATCAGAAATTAAATTTGAAGGAATCTAAGAAAAAAGGGACCAACAGGAGGAGTTAGGTTACTAATTCTGACCTGTCTTGGAAGTTGGTTTCCCATGTCTAGTTTACACCTCTGAGAAACTTATTTACCTAAATGCTACAGGAGAAAGGTACCATCATGCTGACTTATAAATACTGTGAGGTCTTGATAAATATAACCAGGGTAATGGAAAATACATTGCATTGAGGAGCCTTTCTGTGCTACCAGCCCTGCAAGTTTGAAGCTGATATAACCAAGTACACACAACTAAATCATACTGAGGGTCTGAATGAGGCCATTAGCACTGGTGTGTGTTTGCTGTCCATTCCAACTGTGTCACAATCACACAGCACCTAACACCTCTTAAATGAGGACCTCAAACAGTTGCTTAAGTATATGGGATCAGATCTTTTATTTTACCATTTATATCTCACTAAAGAACTGAGTAAGTATCTGATAAATGCAAGAGAGGTCAAAGGAATAAACCTCTCAAATATGTATCATGAGGTATATGCTCCCCTTCTTCAGGCACTAGTATATAGAACATCACAACTGGAGTAATTTTGTCTTCCATACCTTCAGGAATTGAGCTATAGTTTGGGGATATTAATATATATGCCCCTATATTAGTCTTTATTTTTTAAACTAGCTGAGAAAAATTAGGCAAGAGCAATAGCACTGTTTTTCTTTCAGTTATATTCTTTGTGTTCTAAAAAGGCACAACTGTTTTTACTCAATGAATCAATCAAAAGGGAATATTTGAAGATAATTTCACTGAAACAAAAACTTCCTCATTCTGAATATATGGTTAGAAGAGGCAACCAAATTTTAATTTGAGTATTCAAAGACAAGAGCTAATTTCAGAAGAGGCTTTTGGAATTAGGAGAAGACATCTGTGAAGCTGGCACATGCACTGGGACCAAAGTTGATGCACAAGCTACACAATTGCTAAAATGCTTTTTTACAGAGAGAAGTTAAAAAAGCAAAATTATGACTTCTCAATGCAATACTGAGGACAGCTCCTCCAAAGCTGTTAAATACCCTTAATTGTGATTTCCATCCTGTGTAATCAAGATGAAATTCTCTCTATAATGTTTGTTCTTAAGCTATTGCGAGGGCATATTCAGAATATTTAAAAAAAATTAATGGTATACTTGGCTAGAATACAAAGCCTTATAGTTCTGAAGCGGAACAAATATGTGAAAATATATTTTTTATTTCCTGTGCACAACAGAACTATATTTGGAACTAAAGTGTCATAAAGTTACCACTGATGGCCAGAAAGCAAACAAAAAACCCAGCTTGATTTTAAATCTAGGCTAATATAATTTCATGAATTTATGTGTTTTAGAAAAGGTAATCTTTCCACATAACTTCACAATTCTGCCAATATGGCATGACAGTGAGTATAAGGGTTAGTCTGGAAGTGCATTCCAGTCTTTTTACACAGCAAAATCTTCAGAAAAAAAAATTGCAATTAATTACTACTTCAATATAATAACATGACATCTTCTCTAGCGAAACAGATTCTTGGTAATTTTTTCTGGCAGGATACATTTCAAATGAAACTACTCTCCACCTTCCAATTTACATAAAATAACATTATTAGTGTTTTTAGCATTTCAGTACTTTTGCCCTTGACTCAAAAAGGCAGCACTGTATTCCATTTCCATCAACAAAATCACCAGATTACAAAAAAAAATCCTCCAATTACATCATATAATAAAGTATTATATTATGGGTGAATAGCTGTGCTTTAAATTAAAATGTCTAATTAAAAGCTATAAATGCAAATCCATTAAGCTAATTTTATCAGCTCTCATTCATAAATTACAGTAGATGATCATTCTGAATGAAGATCGCATAGCAAAAAGCCCCAGTGGATTTATATGAATGTGTACTATTTATATAGTAACCAATCATGTTTTCTTGATATGAAATGCAATCACACATCACCCCTCTCCACAGAAAGCATACTGCATGGCCTTGAAGGCAAGGAAGAAGAGCAGGGAACGACTACTATAGTACAAGGGTATTGTATCTTTCATTAGTAAATTTACAGATGACACCAAGCTGGGAGCGTGTGTTGATCTGTTGGAAGGTAGGATGGCTCTGCAGAGAGACCTGGAACAATTGGATGGATGGCCAGTCTAACAAGATGAAGTTTAGTAAGTCCAGGTGCTGAGTCCTGCATTTTGGCCACAATAACCCCCTGCAGCACTATAGGCTGGGGACAGAGTGGCTGGACAGTGCCCAGGCAGAAAGGGACCTGGGGGTACTGGCTGACATGGACATGAGCCAGCAGTGTGCCCTGGGGGCCAAGAAGGCCAATGGCTCCTGGCCTGTGTCAGGAACAGTGTGGCCAGCAGGAGCAGGGAGGTCATTCTTCCCCTGTACCTGGCACAGGTGAGGCCACACCTTGAGTGCTGTGTCCAGCTCTGGCCCCTCAGTTTGGGAAGGACCTGGAGACGCCGGAGCGCGTCCAGAGGAGGCAACGAGGCTGGAGAGGGGCTTGGGACACAAACCTGTGAGGAATGACTGAGGGAGCTGGGGGTGTTTAGCCTGGAGAAAAGGAGACTCAGGGGTGACCTTAGCAGTCTCTACAACTTCCTGAAAGGTGGCTGGAGCCAGGTGGGGGTTGGTCTCTTTCTCCAGGCAGCAACTGACAGAATGAGAGGTCACAGTCTCAAGCTGCATCAAGGGAAATATAGATTAGATGGTAGGAAAAAGCTTTTCATGCAAAAGGCGATGAAACACTGGAACAGCCTGCCTGGGGAGGTGGTGGAGTCACCATCCCTGGATATGTTTAAAAAAAACTGGATGAGGCACTCAGTGCCATGGTTTAGCTGAGGTGTTAGGAAATGAGTTGGACTCTATGATCTTGAAGGTCTCTTCCAACCTTGTGATTCTGTGATTGTGATGGGAAGTACTAAGCCAAAACTGCTTATTCTTTGTTGTATGCCAAGACTGATTTTTCTTGTCACCTCCTGTGTCCTTCTGCTGTCCTGTACAGAAGGACAGCAGAAACAAAATCCAAACAACTGCACATGATGGGGGAAGCAGTGCTCCTGCTTGCCTCCATCACATGCTGGAAAAATCACAAGGAGCCTGGATCCTTGGGAGCAGCTCTGCAACACCCATAACACCTTGGCAATGACTGCAGAAATTAAACCACTCCCTTACCTAAATCCTGGCCATCAGAGTCACTTCGCTTGCTCCATATAGAGACAAAAATCAAGAGCAGGGCTTCAAGAGCCAAATTTTCTTCAGGACAAACTCAATGCTAATATCTCCCCACGGTGAGAGATATGAAAAATGTGTATTTCACACTAATTTCACCATCTGAATCCCTGTAATCTCAGACCCACAATCATCTGGATTTAACATCTGAAGCCCAGCAAGAGCATATCCAAAACTTTAAACTGGGTCTGCTGCTATACACCATATGAATTCAGAATAATGATCATCTCTCACAAAAGGTAGGAAAGTGAATACTGGCAAACACTGCCCTATGGAAAGTTTATTCACATTTTTTAATAAACACATAGAAATGTGGTTGCAGCAGAATGAAAATACTATCTTCCTGCCAAAGAACTTTTTTCATTCTCTGGGAAAGATTAATTTCCTTTTCACTGAAAATAAGTTTGTAAGTGGCTCTATTATTACTATTTTGGTCACGAGTCATTATAATATGAACAAAAATAAAACTGCCTGAAAAATTGATTCTACAATAGCTCAAGTATCTTTAAAGTATTTACGCTTTTTAATTATTTATGGCTGATGGCAGCCATTCCACTGATTTGGCAGAGAAAGGGCTCAGTACCAGCCCACAATTAGATCCTAACTTATGGCTTTACAACAGTTGTCCATTTGAAAAGCAGCTCCTCTTAAACTGGATAAACCCACTCTCTCTGTTCTTTAATGCTAAAGACATAATATTACAGCTTCATAAAACTGGGTGTAAAGGGTTGTGAAGAGCATCTAGGATGCTTTATAACTAGTGCTTGGGCAAGGCAGCCTGGAACAGAGGCTGTCCACATGAATGAAGCTCTGACACTTCAGTCCTTCTAGAGAGGCTTTCAGAGTGTCTCCAAAGTAAAGACCACTTCTTCATACATATGTTCTCAACAAGGTCCCTCCATCTCTTCCATTTACAATGACACTTGCATCAGCAAGATGCTCACCACACAAGTTCCTATGCTGGATCTGCTGTCTGCACCAGGAGAACAGGGACCCTGTAGGAAGCTTTCTCTTGTGTGTAGGAAGGGAAGCAAAAGCAAGAATCAAGGCTATGTCATCTGGACACTTCTACTTGAATAAATAAGCAAGCACTTTGCGTAGTGCAGCTCTGTCAGATAGCACTTACTCTCCAGGACAGTCCCTACACCATGTGTGCCCCAGCAAGGCTGAAGGTCAGGAAGGCCAAAGGCTTGTGGCAGAACTGTGCTGAAAACTTGTATTGGTAACAGATTGTCCTCACCTCACTTTAACCAATGCATATTTTCCTCACAGTCACCCAAGGTGGGAAATAGTAGACTTGGGAAAAACAACATGCAATCATTTCATGATCAGCAAATATATACAATTCTAAAGGGCTTCTGAAAGGTCATTTCAATAATTTACCTCATCTTTTATGTGTTATGTTTTATATTCAGGTGATTGTATGCTACTTTCCTGAAAGCTATAAATCTTAACCTCTTTGAAATATCACCCTCAGTAAAGAAATATTTCTACCAAATTTGTCCTCATTTCTACTCATCCAAAATCCCAATAAAGTCAAGTGTACTTTTAATTTTTTTTCCCTTGCAATATTCATTTACCAGGGAAAACAGGGCATTTTATCCCCAGGGGGTAAAAGCTCACATATGGAAATACATTTAATTGGTTTAAAGATATTAACTCCTCCTACTCCCTCCTCACTGAAAGAGCTCTCCAAGAACTGAGCAAAACACTCAACAGTTATATAAAACAGAAACACACAAGACTGAGTTGCCAGCCTTAGAAAGAAACATTTGCAGGTGATTTTAGCAAAGCTTTAGTGCTCCATGTAGACTGAACAGAAAAATAAGCAAGTAACTCTGCTTTTCCCAAAGCATCCCCTGGGCATGCTCCTGTATCCTGGTGTAATAAACTACAGCCAGCACCCTCTCCTCTGACAAATACTGGCACCAAGGCTCAAGAGGAAGGGCCACTGCCACATGCAAAATGTGGGACTCCACTACCACTGGAGTCCCAAGAATACCCAGAGGCAGGGAAGCATGAGGAGACAGGCCAGATATTTTCTCCCTCATTTCACAACGGCCTCAATTTCTATCATTTTCCCTCTGCCTCCTACATGTCACAACTCCCTTCTTTTCAAAATACAGTCTTTAATCTCATTTCTGGCCACCATCTCCAGCATTTATTGGCAAAGATGTAAACATAGTAGAAGAACTGGGATTTGTTTTACTTAGATTTATACCACACTGACCTGTATTATTAAAATACAAAAATAAGGATAATTAATTCCAATATGCATTGTAGGAGAAATGAGACATTTAAAAAAACTATGTTGCTATGCTGACCATGAACTAGTGTAAAATTCAAATTGTAAAATGCAGTTCTGTTAAGAACTAAAAAATATAATGAAAATTAAATTTTACAAAAGAAGAGCTCTTTCTCACTCCATGTATTCTATTTTTTCCTATTTCTTTCTTCTCCACACATTAAAACTCATTAGTTTATGTTCATATTTCTGCATAGTTATTTTAAATTTGTCTAACTTTACTGAATTACTAAATCATGAAGAAACATAACAAACAAGTATCTAACAATCACACAAAATGACCCATTAACTGCTGGTAATATGAGGGACCCAACCAGCTCATGATATCTCCTGCTTGGAACTGATACTTCATATCCTTCTGTAACTCATGTGCAAGATAAATCATACACACTTTCCTGTCCTATTTGCTACATAGGACAGTTGAATTTTATTTAATGCTACTTTAAAATAAAATCAACCCTTCTGTTTCTGAACAAGAAATGTTGTGAACAACACACCCAACAAACACAATTCGAGGACAGACAGTCCCTGCAGCATCCGTGCACCGGAGGACTGGAGGTCAGAAAATCCAAAGGGCTGTGGCAGAACTAACCCCACAGAATACTTGTAATGGGAAAGGGAAAGGTGAGGAGATTAAACACGTAAATTACAGGAGCCAAAAAGCACAACAACACTGCAGCTTTGGGTATTTTGCTGTTTGGAACATTTTTTTGTTGTAAAGTGCAAATATGCAAAGCAGCAGGATTAGTGTTTCAGTCCCAAGCCTGATGAACCTACCTCTGACAACCTCTTCCACAGACTCTGTAGTTGTGGTGGTAGTGGTTGCAATACTGGTAGTTCTTTCAGTTGCCTCCTCATACTCTTCTCCTGTCTCTTCCATTTCATCGCCATCATCATCATCGTCATCAGCATCTTCATCTTCCACAACAGTTAGCTCCTCATCTTCCTCTGCCTGTTCTTCTACCGCCTTATCATCACTAAATGAAGAAAATCATCATGATGTGTCAGCAACAAAATTACTTCAAGGTCATATGAGAGAACATTTTCTTTGAAATCTCTATAAGGAAAACAGTTACCTGTTTCCTAATTTCCCTCCCTTTCCTTTAAACAGAAAAGAAAGAATCTGGGACTCTGGAATGTCCCAAAAAGTAAGAAATGCTTAAGAAATGTCTAAAGAAAGAAAAAACATTAGCATCCCATATTTTGACAGCTGAATAATACTGTAAACGTGCTCACTGCATGATACCATCAACCAAATTTTATTTTGAAAGAAGATCAACTTTGCACAAAATGCACTCAGTTGATGTGAAAGAACCAGAAAGTTCCTCAGGAACTTTTCTGCCTCTCTTAGGAGACAGCTTATCCAGAGGTTCCCTGCATGCCTTTCATAGACTACTACCAAGTGTTGAACTGACCTCAAATTACTGACTACAGAGTTTCTCCTGCTGTTACAAGTGCTATGTGAATGGAAAGGACACTTCCACTGGACAACAGGAGGAAATGCTGAAGTTGACTAGTCAATGCATTTGGTGAAATAAGATATGTAAAGAATCTTCTGGAATAATTCTTAGTTCTGTTCTGAGTGATATAGACAACAGGTCAAAAAATCTGTTTGTAGTTCAGCTACTGCTACTGTTGCCTTCAAAATATTTCTTAACCTTAATGCTCTGTTGTGGCAAGATTTCAGGTTTGTATCTGATCTTCTACTTGAAATTTACTACTAATGAATAAATGATCTTTAAATATGTAAACATGCAGTGACTTTCTGTCAAATTCAAGCACAAGTGGGTGTGAATCTTTCTCATGGCATCACATACGGTTGAACAGCCTTCTAGGTGAAGTTAACAACTTCTCCAACTCATTTCAGAGATCAAGCCTTTAATATTTCATTTTATATTATGTTGCCTACTACAACTTTGAAAGCGACCTTGGCAAAACAGAAGACAGTATGATTCCTTTTTAACAGGCCATTAAGAAGTTAAAACATGGTGATAAAATTTTCATATGCCACAAACCTGACTCTACTAGGAGTTAAGCCTCTATACAAACAAGAATGATTTCCCTCTTTCCTTCTCCCCAAAATACCTGGCCTCCAGAAACACAAGAGAGACTTCAAATAATACCGCAGCTTTCCCCTGGGGGAAACCCAGGTATATTTTATTAATAGATATGGTTAAAGCCACCTTGTAGAAGAGTCTGCACGAAAGATGACTTGTTCCCATTTACACAGGAGAAAAAGTTAAAAAGGGGCACAAACCCACTTGGTTCCTCTTTAAATTTTTCTTGATTTCTAAAATCTGGCTTACAAATTTCACCATCTCCACTGTACCATTCATCTGCCATGACATCATTGTGCGGAGGAACACAGCAATGGAAGGGTTTGAGAAAGGAGAGAAGATCATCCAGATTCTGCTGGAAGCTGGCTTCGCCATTGAGAAGAGCAAAGTCAGGGGACCTGCCCGAAAGATCCAATTCCTGGGAGTAAAGTGGCAAGATGGATGGCATCAGATTCCCACTGAAGTTATCAATAAGTTCACCACAATGTCTCCACCATCCAGCAAGAAGGAAACACAAGCTTTCCTAGGCATCCTAGGTTTTTTGAGTATATTCCCGAGTATTATATTCCCGAGTTTTTTGAGTATATTCCCGAGTATTTTGAGCATATTCCCGAGTACGGCCGAATCGTGACCCCTCTCAACCTGGTTACCCACAAGAAGAATGATTTCCACTGGGGCCCTGAGCAGCAACAGGCCTTTGCCAAGATCAAGCAAGAGATCGTTTATGTGGTAGCCCATGGCCCAGTCAGGACAGGACCAGAGGTGAGCAATGTGCTTTACACTCTGCAGCCAGGAACCATGGTTTGTTCTGGAGCCTTTGGCAGAAGGGAGCTTGGGAGCTTGGCAGAAGGGAGCACCCCTGTTGCTTCTTCAGCACTGCTATGAATTTTACACTGGTCTGCCGCCCCCCACCTCCTGCCTGATATCCTGCTGACCCAGCTTGCTGCTTCTGAGTGTCCGGCTGAGGCACTGGGACCAACTGCCCCAGGGAGTTTATGAAGCAAAAGCTTCTCTTCCATCCATCTCAGGCAAGCCAGCATTACCGTGTGCTCCCCGAGCTGGTGCCACAGCCCCCGCCTGCAGCCGGGGGGAATCACCGCCCACCGGGAGCCACCGGCACCCCTGCCAGCTCTGACCATCACTGCACCAAAGAGGAAAGTGACTGCAGCTGACAAAGCTGTTACTGGGTTTCTGGTTCTGTTTGTTGTTAATGCTGTAGTTGTTATTGTTGTTTATTTGCTTTATTATACATACTAATAAAAAATTGTTATTCATATTCTCATATCTTTTCCTGAGAGCCTCCTTAATTTTAGAAATTATAATAATTCAGAGAGAATGGGTTTACATTTTCCATTTCAAGGGAGGCTTAGCAGATACTTGTCTTTCAAATCAAGACAACAGAGAAAACCTGGAAGTTTCCAGCTTGGCCATCACTCCTGAAGATGTTCAGCTTTGGACATCAAGGACACTAAAGCTTCCAGCTAGTTCCCACACACAGGCAGGAGGGCCACCAGGCTGTGCTGAGTTGCAAGAGCAGCCAGAGCTTGCAGGTCACTTGACTGAGCTGGAACTATTCAGGGAAAGAGTCTGCAGTTATACTGGAAGTCAGCACCTACATCTGACTGTCCCTCAGGCAGACTTCAAGGTAAATTTTAATTAAAGGTGATGATAGCAACAAGGAAGTCCACTGCTTAAAAATGCTTGTGACCTCTTTGTCAGAGTTAAAAACTATTTCAGGGTGAGCAGGACAAGACAATTTCAAAAGCAGATGTGGACCCTGCCTCTTGGCTTCATGAATAAAACAGGCACATATCACACCAAAATACACCCTCACACTTTCCTCCAAGTACTGCCAACAAACCACAACAAGCAAGCCACATCCTTTTACATCCAAACCCAGTGGTGGTCAGATATCAGGTAGGAAGGACACCCAACTATGAGGCACTGCAGCCCAAGCTACCTCCACATCCCCTCTAATAGTCTGGCTCCAACACGCAGCTGAGCTTTTCTTTCCCCTGTGGAGAAGAAAACACCCTTGACAAAGCAAAAAATAAAATACTGACCTCAGGGACAACTGTTGGAGGTGAAAACACAACAGTCTAAAAAAGGGCATTTATTAACTGAATGGCTGAAATGTGCTTTCCTCTACACACTGAGAACTACAAATGCAAATATTTTAAAATTTAAATCTGACAGCTTAAGATATAAAGTTATCTCAAAATAGATCATCCACATTTGTTGGATTCTGCTTTGTCATAGTTTCAAGAAACAAGAATATAATCATCTGCCTTTCAGCTTGTCACCTCCACCTCAAACATGTCACCTTCACTTTTACTTAGGAACTATGTAAGGTGACAAATGAAGACTTGAGTAAGCGCTTTAAACAGATGTGCTTCAACAGCAGAGAAAATTGGCAATTTAGCATTAGCAAAGTGTTCTCCTACCTTACATTTCCTTTTTCCTTCACAATCAGTTTAAGACTAAGGCATATATGCATTGATAGCCACACAAACATATGCTCAGATATGAATAAATATACACACACAAGATATTTGAATTACCACATACTGCCATGTAAGATTTTTTTTTAATATATACATATAAATAACTAAAATTCAAGAGTATTTCTAGCTGCAATACACACAGCTTAAATGTACTTGGCCTAAGAGGCCGCAAGAAATGAGTGAGTCATTCTAAAAGAACTACCAATTACTTGGCTCTTCATCTGCAGATGAAGGACAAGTGTCCCATAGTAGGGCACTTTCATTTTCTTTTTGCAAGCACTTCTATGGGAGGGGAGGGTAAAAAAACCCCAAACCAGTATTTGCTTGGAATTTCAGAAATGGATTGAAATGCAATTACAGCTCCCATTCCTAGAGAAGACAAAATTTATGAAGTTATTCTTGAACTCATCTCTTCAGATATTAAACTGCCTTATGTAGAAGAAAATGGACTACAACAGTAAATTAAATATTCAGTGGAAACCACAAAAAGGACAGAAATACAGTGGATATTTGTCTTACGAACAAGTACTCTATACCCCTATAAGCCCTTGTATTTAAAATAATTTTGGCATCTTTGATCCTACATGTGTAAGACAGGTACTTTATATATAGGTGTGTAAATATATAATAAATATGTTACCTATATATTTAATAGGTATTTAAGATAGATTGATAGGAGAAATCTATCTTGTGTGAATATATATTTATATAATGAAAAAACCAAACATGTCCATTAGAAAAAGGTCTGCACTCATCTCTTAGAATGAGAGAACATTTAAACACCCAATCAAAATCTAAATTAAATATACAGAAATGACACAGCAAAAGCCCAAAAGCAGCTTTACAAATCCTACTGAAAGGGTTATAAATAGTGACACTGATAGTTATTAGAAGTACAAATCAGAAGAAAGTCCAAAGATATCAATATGGAATATGCAAAGTTCTTTGATGTAGGCTTTTGCATCAAACAGCCTGACCATTCACTCCTGTTTACAACAGAAAACTGGAAATTACCATTGGGAAGTATTTATTTTAAATATATTCCATTATTCACAAAGGACTCTACCTTTGGCAACACTTACCAATGCTTTGTCAGGAAAGATTTAATTACCCACCATTATATATGTTCTCATTATTCTGTCTTAATGCCACCTCATTGCATCAAATTACAGCAATTCAGTCTCTGTCCTTCATCTCTGCACTGTTCTTTGAATTGTTTCCATCTAGATTATTAGCAAGTCCAAACATAACACAATTCAGACCTATTAACTTCCTGCACTATTCACATAATTTAGTCCCCATTTATTTTCTGTGTACTCCTTGAAACCACTTGCAATCAGCCCCAAGTTTAAGATTTTGTGCATTATTTGTACAAAAAAAGAAGCAGAAACACTGCATTAGCACAGTACAAAGTGATGAAAGCCTGGGGAGCACAAAAAGAATTTGAACATTGATCTTATTTTGTGAAGAAAGCCATCTTTGCAAGTTGCTGACATCCAGTTGCAAGGACATGACTTGTGGTAATGTGCTCTTCCAATTGCTCTCTGACAGGCTCAGGAGAGTGATAGGAAAAGGCTTTAACAGCATCAGACCACTCAGTTACCTCTGAGTGTTGCAACACAGTTATAACCCATATCTGGCTCAAAATTACACCTATGTGCACAGGGGATGGGAAGGGTAAGGACAGGGATGGTATCTTCTCACCCATCACTGCCTTGCAAAGGAAACCTCCATGTTCCTTCTCAACAGCAGCAAATTAGGAAGCCTGTCAAAGGCTAGATACTAAAGCACATTTTCTTTTAGATCATGTTCAGAAACTAACTGTCAGCAGAAAAATATTCTTATGGCAATAACAATATTATATATTATATATATATATTATAATAATTAGCACACAGCTAATGCCTATTATGAACGAAGGCATTTCAAGAACTCCACTGGTTATGTTGGCTGATACCTGCTGCAGTACCCCAGACTGCACATGAAGCACCTTAGGAGCACACCATTTGTCATTTATTTTTAAAAAATATGAATTTAGGCATTTTTGTTATAAATATGGCAATAATTCTCACTGAAGAAATTATAATGGCACTAAAAAGTGTGCCTTAAAAGTGTATCTTTTAACAACAACCTTTACTGTAGAAAGCTAAAAATAAAAGGAGCAGAACACCGATGCTTTCAACCACTGTAAATGCAAGTTCGTGTATAAGGTACAAAGACTCTTCTATGCCAAGGTCTTTTAGACAGATTTTTGGCATTTTTAATAACATTTGGCATTTTAAGTTGAAGGGTACAAAGTCACTGTACCTTCCATCTGCATAGTCTGCATCTGCACCTCCCCACCAGACATCTGAATCATCATCTTCAGCATCAGCTGAATCAAGATTGTCACTTTCCTCTGCTAAGGGGCAGCAGACAAACTCCACACCACGAAACTTGTCAATTCCACAGGGCAGCAGCATGCCATAGTCGTGCAGATTCATGCTCTTCTCACTACAGGACTGCAGAAAAGAGGGGAAAAAAAAAGCAGCAACAATATTGGCATGGAGGAAGACTAAAAAAATCTCAGACCTTGAGAAAATATGAAGGGGCTACATACTGCCTTAGGAAGTTAAAGCTGGTGAACTGCATTATCTCTGAAATTTGAAACATGACTTAGAAAGATCACACTTGCATTCACAACATTACTGTAAGCAGCTCCCTACCCATGTCCAATGCAAGAAACAAGCTCTCCCTATCAGTCTTTCCCAGAAGAAAATCTTCCTGTCTAAAATCCTCACAGGCTCTGCCTCATAAACAGAAAATGTGATGACAGAATAATTATTTATGTGTTAATCTCAATCCTGATGCATTATGCTATTGAAAACTTTGTCTCAAGGTAAATCAACATTTGAAATACCTCTTACACTGGAAACACGCTGTGTCTGGTCTGACACTTCTGTCAGTACAGTACCTCCTAGCCTTGTTTGGAAAACAGTCAGTTGGGTATAATTGTACCTTAAAGATATTGTGATGTATGACAGATGAAAAAAGGAAAATGGTTCAGTGTTGCACAGTGAGGATGTCCTTCCAGGCTATTGCCATTTCAAGTTTGCAAGAAGTCAAAATTAACTAGAGCTCCTTTGTGTGAAGGTTGGTGCCTTACATGTTTTATTTAAGTATAATTCAAACAAGAACTGAAAATTTAAAAAGCTGCTGATGCCATTTCAAAATTCATCTCCAGAAGGTGGAATAATGTACAAGCTAAGAGGTTCCAAAAAAACCCAGCAATCAGAAATCCCCACCAGAAAATCATCTCAGATTTTATTCCTAAATCTCTCTGCATAGGAAAAAAAACTCCAAAACACATCAGCAATTGAAACACAAAGTTTATTTCTATTTTCAGTAAAGCACTGTTAAACTGTAAAAACTCTGTGCCTGCAAAATGCCTTTGGCTAGACCTTGTTTGATCAGCTCTCCTACCCTTTTCTGTGGAATGTCACATGGTGCACTCCTTGAGGCCTGTTTGATCTCTGTGGGCATCTGGCATACCAATATCCATGATAAATACTGGATAATATCCACCAGGGATAATGATTCAAGGTAAATCCTAGGCTTTTAGTTCCAGTGCTGCCACAGGAAATTGGATGAAGCAGAAAACACAGTGAGTTTGTGAGTGATTGTGAAGAAAAAAACTGTGCTATGAAAGAGGGTCAATGTTCAAAGGTTAATGGTAAGTATTCAGTTGTGGTGTCTCTTGTGCTCTGACTCCCATTTCCTACCTTACAAAAAATCCCAAAATGCTTCTCACTCAAACATTTGAAAGTATTGCTTTTTGTTTTCCATGTCGCTGCTATATTTTAAATCATCCTCAGAAGAGTGGGACAGCTTTAAAGAAGGAAGACAGGAAATTTTAAGACAGATGAATGTACCTCTTTAGCAACAGTATGCCAATGCAGGTGAGTTTCACACACATCCATTCTTTCCTGGTGAAGGAACTTGCACTTGTCTGGGACCAGGAGAGCATCACTCACAAACTCGCCCACTGGAAGGGAAAAGAAAAGAAATGAACACTGAAGAAATATTACTTTTACTTCCAACATCTCATCCTGTTAAACCTCTAGCTATTCCTAGCAGCTTTTGTGAATGAGTGGCAGGTTTGCAGAGAATTGTACAGTTTCTAGATGGTGCTTCAAATTATGACCATCTTTCAACTTGCCATTGGATAGGAGCTCTGGCCTTTGATCTCATATATATTTGTTTATGAAAACCTCAGCATAATAAAACTTGCAGGACCCATTGCAGATATGTGTGGTGCAACATGAAGTCAGGAGTTGTTAGGTCTAATTCCAGGAAGGAGACTACAGGGGCAGGGAGGGACAGCTACGTTTTGCATCTTAATAGCAGTAGGGAAATACTGCTGAAATACTTTGGTCTTCCACATAAAACAAGTTACACCATCACCTTGTTTCAAAGCATTTGAGAATATTTCCATTGATACAGTGCTAACAGCAACACAGTCAACTCAGTTATTTTTGCTGCTGCAGCCTCTTCATTGCATCCTCATTTCATCAGCCAGATGAATTCATGGTAGCCCAGAAGGCTGGTAAGCAAGTAGAGCTTATCAGCCAGGAAACAAGATGATTCATGATCACCAGAATATCTGGTCAGATCAAACTGGGTGAAGAGCCTTTTTTCCCAAGGACATAACTGACCAAAGAGATTCTTTCATCTTCAACAGCAGACAAAAATTTACATGCTTAAGAAATGAACACTGCTCACAACATAAGTACTCAGAAACTCAGGTGCCAGGTAACATGATTTATTAGACTAAAATCACTGTTATTCTGTACAATTCTGATGTTGCAATTAAATAACCCCAAACCCTCTCAAAGGTATTTTTAAAGGGAAAATTACATAGTATTTTAGAGAAGTGTAAATACTGAACATTTACTGGATAGTGAAAGCACATGACTCAGTTGGCATAAATCAGCTCCCTAAAGCCCACTTGTCTGTAGCCTACAAAAAACTACAGTCTGTGTTACATGAGAGAATCAGGATGGTCCAATGGCTATTAGGATGCAATAACAGGTTAATTGATCAAAATGAAATGACTGCAAGTTTACTGTTGAGTAGAGTAATTTCAGGAAGCTGATGAAGTGGCCCTTAAGGCTTACAATTAAAAAGTCAGTTTTAAAAATAACCAATACCCAATGTATAGGAAAAAGGCAGAATTCAACAAACAAACCTTTGCTATATACCACACCAAGATGTGTATTTCACAGTAAATCCCTTGCTGTATTTCAGTGCCTTTGATCTGAAGCCCTAAAGTCCATTAATCAACTAGGAAATAGTAACTAGTTTCTGTAACTTACTTAGTTAACTAGGGGGAAAAAAATGTTATTTTTATGCTTCCCTCCCACACCCTAATGACTGCAAATTAACAGAAGCATTTTCTAGAGGTGTCCAAAATTACCTTGCAAAAATGAGTAAGTACACTTTCTGGTAACCCTAAATACAAAATTTGCATTTTCATTTAATGAAGTCTCAGTTCCCAGTGGTGTCACACACAAATGCTGCAATGAAAGTCCCATAAATCTGCAGCTTTTTGGAGACTGGCTTGGCCCATACCTGAACTTTCTCAGGACAAAAGTAATTGGCAACTGTTAATGCTTTAATTTAGTGAAGTGCCTGAGCAGTGGATAAGCACACAGAGGCCTTGCTGAAGACTCCAAGAGTATGATGATTTCATGCAGAACTGCAGTGTTCTGCCCTGGGGAGGAATAACCCTGGGCACCATCACAGGCTGGGGGCCAAACTGCTGAAGAGCAGCTCTGAGGAGAGGGACCTGGGGGTCCTGGTGGGCAACAAGCTGTGCCTGAGCCAGCAGTGCTCTGGGGACCAAGGGGGCCAATGGGATCCTGGGATGCACTGGGAAGAGCTTTGACAGCTGGTAAAAGGAGGTGATCCTGCCCCTCTACTCAGCCCTGGTGAGGCACTTCTGGAGTGCTGTGTCCAGTTCTGAGCTCCTCAGGACAGGAGAGACAGGGAGCTCCTGGAGTGGGTCCAGCAGAGGTTACAGAGATGATGAAGGGATGGAGCTTCTCTCTTATGAGAAAAGGCTGAGGGAGCTGGGGCTGTTCATCCTCAAAAAGAGACAAGTGAGGGGGAATTTCATCAGTGTCAGTGCCTGCAGGGAGGGGTCAGAGCAGGGACCAGGCTCTGCTCAGTGGTGCCCAGCAATGGGACAAGGGGCAGTGGGTAGAAATGGATGCACAGGAAGTTCCACCTGAACACGAGAAAGAGCTTCCTTCCTGAGCAGTGACCAGGCACTGGAACAGATCACACAGAAAGAGTGTGGAATCTCCCTCACTAGAGATATTCCAGAACCACATGGATGCAATCCTGTGCCATGTACTCTGGGACGATCCTGCTTGAGCAGGGAGGTTGAACCAGACGGCCCACTGTGGTCCACTCTAAACTGACCAACTCTATGATTCTGTGAAAAGTAACACAATCAGATGTACCACTGAGTTACATCCACCAAATGGAAGATGGAAAGCTGTATGTCCAAAGTTCTGGGCAAGGCAGCTTGGGCTGCAGTGTCATTAAAAGTATGCATGAGTATGCAATAATTTAAAATAATTGCACAATAATTTTTGAGCATATAATTATATCAACCAACTCATAACAATACACTACAGAAATAGTAGCTGTTCAGATGTCAGCGAAGATACAGTGTTAGATTTGATTAGCACACAGAAAATGTGCATTGCTTTATAGAATCATATTACTTGAAAATAAGGCAACAGCATCCTCACAATAACCCAAACTCTCATTTCAGATGAGGCTCCATGTTGCAAACAATTGCTGAATTTAAAAATAAACAATTTAGAAATAAACAATCAATTGGAACAAGCCCTCCTCTGTCTTTCAGAAGGAACAGAGGACCTGGGGAGAAGGATGGCTGCTCATGGCAATACTCCTTTAATATACAGAATTATAGTAAAATAGGTGTGTGAAAATCTAGGCAATAGCAATCACTTGCAACTTTACATGTGATTTCTACTGCCTTCAATTCTTTTTTTATTACAAATAAAATTTAATTCTATCCATTATTTAGACACCCACACAGAGCTAATACTCTAGAAACCTTTTTCAATCCTTTCACAATAATTACTACTGAAGTCTAAATGCAAAGCTTTAAACTTCTGTTCTATTTTTTGGGGTTTTTAAAAAATAAATTATTGTTCAAGTAGCAGTTTGACAAACTCAACTGAAGTCATTTGGCAACTGCAATATTTAATTTGCTTGGAGTAATCTAATCGAAACATAAATCCATCAGAAAGAAGCACTTCTAGCACTTTATGCTTGCAGGCAAGCTTCTACCTGTATTGTTCCTGTACTCGTTTAACTTTGAGCTATGCTGAGTCATAAGATTTCTAGGATTCTTTGCTTTAAGTGAGTAACCCACAGATTACACCGGGAAAACAAGCACACATGAAGGGAGAGCAATCCTGGGCATCCAAAGAGAGGCTCCAAAAATAAGGAAAAACTGTAATACTACTTTTCTTTGCCAGAGCATACCACGACAGAGAGAGCTATGCATTACTACATTTCTTTGACTGATGGAGCAACCCAGACCCAGTGCGGGTTGTAATTTCTACTGTCAGGTGATGGGATTGCCAAATTCAACTCCAATTTTTATTTTTAATTCCAACACAGCAATATACGAACTTTGAATCATACTGGGCTGGTCCCCAACACCCCGCCTGTTTTGCTTAAGCAGGATAAGCACTTCCCTAGGTGGCAGCACTGCCTTAAAAGCCTCCCTGGCCCCTAGCTGTTCCCTTATCCTTACACCTTGCCCCGATCCCCCAGCAAGTCAGGGTAAACCCTGACAGGACCATGGATGGGGGGCTTTCAAAATTCCTACCAACCACAAAGCACTGGAATCATTACCACCAACAACACTACCTCTGTCTGCCTTATATTTACCACTATTTTACAGTGCTTTTCTGCCTTCTTCAGCATCTCTTGTATTTTGATTACAGCTGGAAATATGTCCTGTGCAGAGGTACTCTAATAATAAACCATGATGGCACCATTTTTCTGTTGATGAGTTTATAAATCCATACATCCTCTCAGGTTATCCAACACGTCAGTGTACCAGCTACTTGTGTTCCAGTAGCTGCTCACCCACTTTTGCAGGGAAGAGCTGGTTAAAACCAGACCCTGCTGGCTTATGGGTGTCTGGCCATCTGGAGAAAACAGCCCTAAAGGGGAATGCTGAGTAGAGGTTGTGTTACCACATTAAAACTCACCATCATGTGCCCCTCATTCATTTAGCTGAAGGCTGCCAACATCCTGCTCAACATCCTGCAAATTGCTTCTTGCTTAACTTTCCACTTTTAACTGCACATCACCACAACATGTACTGTGTCAACATAGGAAGTCACATTTTAATTTAATTTTAGAAATATCATCTTTGCCCCCATAATACCAGTAACCTCCCTCCTGATTTCCAATTGTCCATTGTGTTTGTAGCAGACTTCTTTGATTGCCCCATACTGGTGTATCACAACAGGTTACAGCTCACACTGTTCAAAAACAGTTTTGCTGGACGTTACAATGCCACATTTTAATATTTAGTAACTTTATTTCGGTCAAGGACATTCTATCATCTAAAAAATACTCTTGGAACAACAACAGATTTTTTGCTGTAAGATGAGAAGTTCTGGTCCAGAAATTTCATTTTTCAACACAGCAAATACTAAGAATATGATTAAGAATCAGCCTCTCACAAAAGAATTGGAATAGTGAAGGCTACAATTCACACAATCTTTGAAATCTGTCTTGGTTTAAAAGACAGGTGCCTGCCAAGGAATGTGGGAACCTTCCTGGGATGGAAAATATGAACCCCTTCCCTCCAAATTATTATAACTTTGAAATTACAGGGCTATCTGGCAAAGATAGGGGAAAAGGAATAACAGTTCGTTACTAGTGTATGTATGTATAACAAGACAAACAAATAGCAGCAATGGCAGCAACAAGAAACAAGCCCAGAAACCTAATAAACAATAAAACAATAAAGCCAGAAGAAGCAGTGAAGGACAAGAAGTCTACAGTGGCAGTGAATGCCCTGGGCAGCAGCAGTCTGTTACCAAAACCACAACTGTCTCCACTCTGATCCAGAGAGGCAAACAGGGAAAGAGGACTGAGCCCAACCCCTGACCCCCAGCCAAGATCTGGTGGTATCTCTGCACTTTACAAGGGAAAGTCCCCCAGCTACCAAGCTCACTCCTCAGCTAAGAGACTACAGCCAACTGCACCTTCTCCCCCGTGGCCACATCTTTTTTCTCTTAAGTACTCATTGTTGCCATCTCTTAAGCAATAAATGGGAGATAAATTCCCAGAGAAAAAAAGGAAAAAATCCTAATCTCCAACATCATCTCTAGGAAGAAAAAGGCTCAGCAAGTCCATATGTTCCTAACAAGATGATTGCCCTATCTGTGTAATGTAAGGTATGAAAGCAAAGTAGTGCAAAATAAAAGCACTGTGTGAGACATGGTCCTGATCAGCAGATTTTCCAGACACTCCATAAACTAGATGAAATGTGAAGATCCCACCAACACTGAACAGAAAAAAAAAAAAAGCAGAGGTAAGATTATAAAGGTAATAAAAGAAAATCTATTACAAAACCAAACACCTTCTAGCAGATGGCTGGGCTCCAAACCAAAAAGTAAGCATGTTCAAAGAAGTACTTTCAAACAAAACCTGTGTTAAATTTTGCATGAAGAGGCAGTGCACATGCTGAGGGTCTGGGGCTCAAGGCTTCATTTTCATGTCACCAATGGGAACAAAGGCCTGGCTAAAACAAATTCACAAGCTCAAGTGCCTGCACAGTACATATCTGAGAACATTCAGAGAAATGTGTCACTTCCCTGTGACTGCAGGTTATCCAGAGCCATCCCACACTTGGCATGATGGCAACCAAGGAACAGATCAACCCCTTTCCTGTGATGCTTTGTTCTGCCCTGCTCCCCAACACCTCTGCTGCCTCTTGTGCCACATTTCTTTATTACATATTATGTTATGCATACAGTATTACACCTATTTAAGCAGATATGTAACTTTGGGAATTTTTATTACCTAAATCTTTATGTTTTCTCATTTATAACACTGGTAATTAAAAGTAAGCTGAAATCTGCATGAGAGAGCAAGACAAATGCACTGGTCTGAAGTTCAAGGAAACAATGCTTTCCTGAAAATGTTTTTTCTTTTCTTCACAAGTCCAGAAATGCAGAGAAGATGCAAAGCACCTAGATACTTTCAAAATTTTTCAGAAAAATGGTTTAGTAAGCACAATTATCTAGCAATAAAATGAACCAGCCATAGTGCTCTTCACTGTATTAGACTAGGTACCTATAGATGAAGAGAAGAGGCTGTGCCAGTCAAAATGTGATTTGAAGGAGTTTGCTGCTGTGCCCAGCCTCTGGCATGGCTGTCCCCTGAACTTGGGCATGACACATGTTAAGCCATACGGTTAAAGATCTTCCTTCACTCTAGTTTGAAGGACTTAAACAGCCTATAGTATACAAGGGATTTGTAGAGCTCTTCAATTCAAATTTAATTTTAAATGGAAGTTACAGGTCTCTCCCTAAAACCTATCCATAAGCCAACATGAATGCAAGGTAGTGCTGATATAGTGTGTTTGTGCCCCAGCAGCCTGAAACATCTATATTTTCCTGATGAGAAGAGTCTTAACTCCTCCCCATAACACTGCCTCCAAAAACAGCTCTGTAGCAAAATTGTTCCCACTCTCTCATTTTATCTGTAGCCTGTAATATGAATTTCAGTTAGAGAGCCACAGCAGTGCAGACAGACAGCAATGCAGACCTGAATTGGAAGGGCAGAAGCAGAAGTAACAGAATGACCTGTGCATCCACCTTTGGTGCATGAAGTGGGAATAGCTACAACTCTTCTGTCTTCCAGAGGCTTGGCCAAAACTGTGCTGGTGAAACAGCAAGGCCAAAGGCCTACAAACAATCCTGACTCAAGCTGACAGAAGCCATGAGAAGGCTGACCGCTCTTTGTGAGAAGAGAGTTCTGCAGCAGTGAAAAACAACTTGTTTCCCTTGAGAAAAACTTTAAGACTGTGGAAAACAACCTCCTTTTCCTGAGAAAGAGCCCTAGAACTGTGATAAACACTAGCCACCTGTATAAACTGTTCCTACACTGTTAGATAGAAAAATGAAAACTATCTCCCACAAACAACTTTTTCTGCACATACACACCTGGGAGCTTGAGTGATCAATTAATAGAGGGTAACAACTTGTTACTGACCAACTGGGGATAGACAGGGGATGTTCTTTAAAAACCTTATTAATAGACATGCAAAATAAACTGGTATCAATCTTTTTCTTCTTTGCACCATAAAAGCATGTCCTGCATCTTTCATTACTGAGTGCCACAGCAATACAAAACCAACACTGATCTCAGTATTTGCCTTCATCCTTAAAGTACCAAGAAATTTTCTTTCCATAACAATAGTTGGGTGGGGATGGGGGGGAGTGCTATTGTTCTGTTCCTTAGCAGGCATAGTACCAACCCACATGGCAACAAATACACTCTGATGCAATGACTCTCAAGCAAAATACCTTCACTGTTCTAGGCTACAAAAGGCAATTATTTGGGATGAGCAAAGCCCTCTTATTAGATTAAGAACTGACTGATAATTCCAATTGTATTATACATTATCATCTTGATGCTCTTAGAACAGTGCTATGAAATCATGGCAATTAAGGTACTTTCCACAAACACTGAGGTGGCATACAACATGCAACATGCTTGGGACACAAGATCAAGGTAAAGGGAACCCTTCTGGAATGGACTCATATCTACATGTGCACCACAAGGAGCTACAGTGATGATATATCACATGATTTACTGTGATTTTTGGCAGGTCCAAATACCTCACACCGAACTCTAAGAGTCAAAGGGCTAAAATCCTTTAGGTACAATCCATCAAAGTACATTTGACTGGACAATTAACTACATATGTAGAAATATACATATAATTAATTTGTGGTGTGTACTATGTCTTCATTTTCATAGGGTACCATACATTAAAAAAGGTTATTTCTCAAACTTTCTTCTTCCTTCCTCTGTAGTTCTTCCATCAGAGACATAAATGGAATTTCAGCTCATTTTGCTATTTTGTTGCCTGACTACATTTTCTAATATAATTGTCTTGCTTCCCAGATAGAACACAAGATCAGATTTGATGCATTACACCACTAGCAGATATATGTGTTTACATGCAAGAACATTCAAATGCACATCACCACACACTGGCATCTTTATAAACAAAGCAAATAAGCATTCTTCAAAAGTCCACAGCACCTCAACAGTTTATTGCAACTTTAAGTTCATTTACTTCTCTCATGTTTTTTACTTGTTTCCCAAATCTTCAAAGACAAATTCTGCTGTGAGTTCAGTAAGATGCCTTTTCTATCCCTTTCTTGCTCAGTAATGCAAGCCCATTACCATAGCATCATGCCACATGGATTCCTGCTCCTGTGCCACCTTCCTTCAAGGCCTACAACGTAAAAAACACCATCCCAGAAGTTATCAGTGTGACCAGCAGCAAAGGTCACCTCAAAAAAGGCTTCCTGAGGGATTTTCCCTTCAGTTTTCTTCCTTTAGGTACCCACCACTCATGCTAGCAAACTTGCTTGCCTTGCACCACAAATCAAGAGTTTGCCTCTCAAACACCATTTACCAAGAAACAGGCCCAAAAGCAGGCTGCAAAATTCACCTTGGGAAGATGACAAATTTCTGGACAGAGCTGCTCTCCCTTCTAATTCCTTGGCACACGTTATATCTGCAATACTTGTCCCACAAATGAGAATTTGTTGCAGGCACAACCCCTTCCCTCCCAATTACATAATCCTGCCTAATTTATTGGAATTCTTGAGTTAGAAAACAGCAGGAATAATGAAGTCTGGATAGTCTGACTCCATCCTGTCTCAGTCACAGAGCTTTTACATGATTCTGCTCAAGTAAAATCCTTTTATTGTCCTCCCAAACTGCACTTAATTGCTTAATGCTTCTTCCTCTCTCTTTCTACAGCCCCAGCAGACTCTTTACATCCACTTTTTCCTTTCCACTCTATTATGGCAGTAATTCTGCCTGACAAATCTGTAAGAGAACATGCTCAGCTGCTTTGGAACGCTGCTGAACACACTGGTGACTGAAGCATTGCTGCTTACAGTGGTAAAAAAGATTATAAAGTGAAGGATGCCATGAGTGGATGCTTGCTGCAGAGTAACTGGTGGCAAGTTTTGGTGTTTTTTCAAGTAGGGAGGTTGGTTTTGTGACATTCCAGGTCCCACCCTAAACTGACAGCAGCATGTCTGGCTAACACAGGTCTACTGCAGTGCTATAAAAATAGCCAGCTGTAAGAGGTTGGAAGGTGCTGAAAGCCAAGGTAAGTTAGAAAAGACTGCTTGATCCAGAATAAGAGGGAATTACTGGGCTACTCAAATGGGAGGGCAGAATAACCACATAACTACTGGAAATTATTTGATCTTCAGAAAAGTCAGTAATTTACATAAAGGAATAAGGCTGAAAAAAGAACAGTACTGGAAAACTCTAAGGAACAGATCTGAAATATTAAAGGCTTAATGAGACTATTTTGTGAAGATTTACTATGATTTTGTCAAGAACCCTGGACAGAATTCTGGCCACAACCCAGCAGGAAAAAAAAAATACAGGAGAAATATAGGACAGTGGTTCCTTCAAAGATAACAGCACTTTTACTTGAAACAAACCACGTGCCCTCAGAGGCTGCTTACACAGTACTGCCTAGAGATGCAGTTATATCCCTGCCATTACATGCCACTGCCATTCTGTCTGCAAAACATCCTGTCTCTGTATAGCTTTGTACAGCAAGGTGCAGCAAAAGAAACAGAAATGTTCCTTAAAACACTGACCACCTCAGCCTGGAAAAGGAAGTGCAAGGGACAAGAGATAAGAATATCTTGACCTCCATGTCCCTGAAAACTGTCATGAAAAACAAAACCTGAAATGTTCATAAATATTTCTCCTCCTCCAAAACAGGCAGAATTCTTTTTCTTCCACAATGAAGTGCACACATCCCTGTCAAGTACTTAGGGCGACATGCAGGGTGCAAGACTGCAAGAAATAGGAAACAAAAGGGAAAAGAACCAAACAATTTCTGAACCACATGTCACATCTTGAGGACTTCCTAGATCCAAAATAGTGCAGAAGACTCCAGATATTTGGGTATGCTCCTTTCAGCAAGGTAAGATTTTTCTAGACTTCTCCTTTTTCTGACAATGCTTTAATACAGAGCAATTCTCTGTCATCCAGTATATAAATCTACCCAACACCTTTTGTTCTTGATATCTACTTCTTTTCATAGTGCTTAGCCAACAAAAGCCATCATCGAGCACATCGCAGGACCTAAACTCAGCCAGGTAGAACAAAGTATAAGAACATGGACACAAAAGGTATTTGGGGCACTGGCTGCAAGACAGGTTGTCTAGGTTTGGAAGACAGGTGTCTGCTAGGGAAGGAAGGAGCCTCCCTTGGAATGGAGAATGTAAACCCTCTCCCTCTGAATTATTATCAGTTTGAAATTAAGGAGCTCTCAGGCAAAGATATGAAGATAGGAATAACAGAATAACAGTTCTTTACTAGTATGTATAACAAGGCAAACAAACAACAATTATGTCATTAACAACAAACAGAACCAAGAATCCCATGACAGCCGTCTGGGCTGAGACAGGAAGGGATGGAGGAGAGGCTTTGCTTCACAAAACCCTGGGGCAGTCGAACCTGGTGCCCCTGCAGGACTTTAAGGAGCACCAAGCGGGAACAGCAGAAATGAACAAAAATCCCGGGCTGGTGGGCGAGATGTATCAGAAGCTCCGTGGCAGTAGCTGGAGCAGGGCAGGTCAGGGCAGGTCAGGGCAGTGAAGGGTTATAGAGTAGAGAAACCCAGAGCAGCGCCAAAGGAGCGGCGGGGGCAGGACAGCAGCGGCCTGGCTCCCAATGGGGCAGCAAGAGGTGAGTTCAGGATTCCTGGGCACACGAGCAGACGGTGATGGGTCCCTCTTTTAGTGAGGTAGGGTGTTAAAAAGGTCCCAACCCAATGGCTGCTCTTACGAGCAAGGGCTCACCCACAGAAAGGAAGAAGCAGTACAGGACTGGACTCCAGCAGTGACAGTGAATTCTCCCCGCAGTAAGCAATAGCTTGACCGTCCTCCTTCTGATGCCGAGAGCAAGAGAGCAGCTGCCCCCAGGACCTTGTCCTTTAACTGCCCCCAACACTCACGGTATCTTCTTCCTTGGAGAGAAACTCCCAGAGAAAAAGAAGTGTAGCCAGATGCTACACTCCTCTCCCCACCTTGGTCACCTCTTTTAAGTACCCATAGGCACCCAGTAGTTAGTCTCCTAGCAACTTAAAGGAAAAACTTCTGTAAATAAATAAAAAAGAAACCAAACCCCCAACACAGGTTTTCTTCTAAAGAAGCACATTTCCCAAGTACCACCACACCAGAGGTCAAAAGCACTATCTGGACTCACTAACCCAGGAAGGCTCAAGAGGAGAAAACAGGAATGTCATACTTACGGGTGCTTAGTAAAGTACCAGCTGTTACCTCAAGAAAGGACCTACTTCATCCTCAGGACAGAAAAATGACATCTATAATGTCACCATTAGGCCAGACGTGACATATACATGTGATCAGGGTCCAAGAAGAAAAAAGTTTTTATTCTGCATGTTCTCCAGCTTATATACTCTTAACAAAGCATGATCTTAAGTCATTAACTGCATCACAATAACTTATTATATTCATTGGTGCAAAGCAATCAGCGTCAATATAATTGGCAAAAGTTTTACAGAAGTTCAATAAGGCACGTATACACATCTACTTAGGTATATAGTCTAACTTACAAAAATTTTCATGTATCTCTTCTAATCTGTTTCCATGCTGATGGCCTTGTCTTCTTCCTTGCTATGGATACACTCAAAAATCATCAACTGTTATTTCTTCTATTAACTCAGCTTTGCCTGCAGGCCAGCTGTCAAGCCCCTCCATACTATACACCACTGAAAGTCTTTATGCTAGCATCATCAGTCTAGTGTTGAGATACTGTTAATCAAAAAAAAAAAACCACAGACACTAAGAAAAAGCCTCAAGTGGTGTATAAAATAAAAAAATTATTTTGCAGAAATGCATTCTCTTCATCATTTTCAGGCTCTTCTTTTATATTAAGTACACTTTGCCAGAGCATGGCATGACTCAAGTTAGGGGAAAACTGAAGAGCCTACTTGCACATGCTAACTCTATAGCAGGAAAGGAATTGGATTATTCAAGGCACACTTCTCTGTAGTCAGTGAGTTTTTAACGAAGTCGGTTTCCACAAACGTCAAGACTGAACAAAGACAGCAGCTTTTAAAAAACAAAAAAATTTCTCAGAACCTTTACAGAAATTACTAACAAAACTGTATACCGTGATTTAATAAAGAAGACTGATACTGCATGACCCATTTTAGTGCCTTTCCTTATATTTAAATATAAACACTAAATAAAATTTAGTGATATTTCTAAAGAGCAGATACATTCCAAACCTTCAGAAATCTTGTTTTTGTGAATGTTTCCCCCCCCACCAGCTGTCTTCAGGTTTTCAAAAGCTGAAATTGTGTCTGAATTTCAGAACACATTAGGCCTCACAAATGCTACCACATGCACTAATTTTAGTACTCCAGCTATTGACATCACTTTCTGTTACTGCTAAGCTGCACAATGAGTTGCACACCAGCTGTCAGTGTTCCTGCTCCCCCTCTCACAGCAGGCAGCATACATATTTTGCAGCAAGACCTGCAAATGCAAATCCCCAAGCAGTTTATAATTTTGTGCCATCTCTCTGGCTGAAGGGATACTTAATGCACTTCACTATGTAAGATGTACTTGGCAAATGGGCTCTGAAATGGCAACAACATCCAGTGAGAAGCAATTTGGATTAATGAATTCTTTAATACCTTATGTATTCCTAGGAGTGACTTGCTAAAGACACCAATCAAATGGAAAGATGGCATCAAGATTAAATGCTTGGGAATAATTCAGTACAACTGGGACCAGTAATCCTGCTGTGTTTGCATTATTATATGATGAGATGTTTCTTATGGAGAATTCTTGGTAATTAGAGTGGAGCATCTGGTATTAGGAGTACAGCTAGGGAAAGGCATGCTAGTCATTGATGTCTAGTGGGAGTAATGACCATAGATAGGTGGAAAGAATGAAAATACTTCAGATATTTAAGGTTTGATCATCAAAGGCCGTTTCAAATGCTAGCATTTCAATGAGGAATATAACACATTTTAAACATGGACCTGTTTACTTCAGCAAGATTTCAACTCTATTCCCCTGCTCTCCCTTCCCAAACACATTGATATGGCTCATTTTTAAATAAAAATTTGACTCCTTCTACTTCAGTAGTAAATTAATCCAGTTGTTCCTCTCCTTTCTCTTCTGACAAAGAACAGAAATTACTACAAAATCCAGTTCAGGCAGTAAATGTTGCTGCAATACTATCTTGTGCAAAGGCTATAATGAGTAAATAAGTAACCTTAGAAGGAGCATTTGAAATAAATAACTCCATAAGCAGCACCTGAAATCAACTTTGTAGAAATACTTTGTTGATTATTAACACCCTAAGCAATCACTTCCTGTAACACTGCTGAGTCCTGACCAAACTTTCACTGAAATTTTTACTACTCATGAGAGAAGGACTATGCCATATTACCAGTGACATGGGAAACCAAAAAACTGCTCTGAGGCTTTGCAAAGTTTACAAGCGATCAAATTAACAATTATCTGACAACACAATACTTTGTTCTATACAAAGCAAAACCTTTACCCATCTCTAAGGAAGAACGGCAGTGTGGTCTGGCAGCTCAGCCAGGATGGGACAGCTTGGGAGAAAGAGAAGAGCCTATTTTGCACATGTAACTCAAAGAAGATAAAAGCAGTAGCCCCGCAGACTGAATGCAATATCACAATCAGCATTCAGCCAGCAACACTTTTTAGAAATAAGACACTAATTACTAGCAACAGACAACTAATAAACATTGCCATTTCTTCATGTTAAGGACAGTTCTAAGGACAGTTAGTAAGCCAGGTTTTAAGTATCAGAGCAATAGAGGACTTGAAACTTGTCTATGGCTACCATATGGCTACCAGTTTTCCAAAAAGCACCTTCATGGTTAGCGGTTTTAAGTTCTCTGATTTATAAACCAGATTAAAATACAAGGTTTAAAGCAAAACCTGACTGATTTACATATTCTAAGATAGAGAATCTGAGGGAGTTTTTCCTGATGTCTGCAAAATGCAGAAGCTGCAAACACATTGCTAGAAAGATGCTTCAGGGAATTACAGGCTGCCTTACTTCAATTTCTGGGAAAATCATTAACCAAGTTCTACTGAAAGCCATTTCTGGGCACATGGAGATGATGATGATTAGCAATAGCCAAAACAGATCTAATAACAGTAAATTGTGTTTGATCAGACTAACTTGCCTTCTAGGATGAAACAGCAAAATGCTGAGTTAAGAACAGCTGAGTACTTGAGATGGGTGGGGAGGGGAAACTCATTTGGTTTTTGAGAGTTTCTGTCAGGGGGGACAGACACACCTCGAGAATGGGCGCAGGTTAAAAGAGATGGGGTTGGGGGCAACTGGAACTGCAACAAAGGGGAATGTGCTGCAGCCAAAAAAGGCCAGGACTGGGTTCCTGGTTCTGTTTGTTGTTAGTGCCATGGTTGTGGTTGCTTGTTTGCTTTGTTATACATACTGGTAAAGAACTGTTATTCCTCTTCCATATCTTTGCCTGAGAGCACCTTCATTTCAAAATTCTATAATTTGGAGGGACAGGATTTATATTCTCCATTCCAAGGGAGACTTTTATGCCTTCCCTAGCAGACACTACTAGACACTACTTCCCTGTAGTGTCTAGTAAACCAAGACAGTGAAAAACTGTGCTGTGGAGCTTTATGTGTAATGGCACCTGGCTGTACTGTTCTCACAGCCATATTCTGACTGGAAGGATGTAAAAATACCACACCTCAGGGCTTCTTTTTGGCACTGGTTTTGTTTAGCATATTCTATCAATGAGGAAAAGACAGGCTGCCTAATGAGGAAGACAGTACATTTGATTAGAGAAATGACCTGCCTCACTGGGTATGCAAATTTTTTGGACCCCCTCCAGGTATTAAAAAATAGTTTCTAAAAGAAGCACAATGTAAATATAATTTCTGGCTTCTATCGTTAAACACACCAAGAGAGGAAAGGAGACTGGATTCACCAGGACTCCAACTCTCCTATCTTCAAGTGTAGGATGTCAAAGTTATAACTGTTACTAATGATGGAGCTGAATTGCCCTGAATAACTAAGAAACAAAAGCTCTATTGTCACTATTAGTATTGCCACTAACCTTCTCATGAGCATACCCAATAATACAGAAGTCCCTGTAACATTCTTTCTGCATTCAATGAAAGTCAATAATTTCTGTGAATGTGCAATGCCACATAAATATTTTATATAAATATTACGACCTACAAAAAAACCTCACCCTCTTTATAATAAAACTGTTTCTCTCCAGTTCTCATTTTAAGAATTAACTCAGTGAACACAACAGTAGTTACCAAGAGAAGATGTTACCTGGTAAAAGATGTTAATATTTTACCAAGTTATTAATTCCAACCTGTTTCATTTTTTTCTCTTTTTTGCAAATGAGTCATTATGGACAAAAGCCAAGTCAGAATTAACAGGTAAGATCATGTTCTGTTGAGAACTGTATCCTGACCTTAAGGAATTATATAAACAACATGTTCCATGCAAATACTGAGTGGCATATAATAATATTTGCTACTTGCATGGACTTTATGCTCAGAAACATTGTATAGTGTCATAGTCTAATCCCCAGTATCAGAATGAAGATTTTTTTTTTAATTCAAGTATCTTGTATCACATAAACAGATAAAAAATAATTGAGAGAGTAAATGGATTTTAGAGTAAGGTGGGCAACAGTTAAGGAATTCATCAAACTCTACAAGAACACTAAATATATCACATTGTAGGCCTACAGATAGGATGACTAAATAAGAGAGAATAAACCAAGATAAACCACTGGAGTGGAACGTTTTGTAATATATCTAAAAAGCCTATTTTTAATTTTTTAATTAAATCCTTTGCAGATTTCTGCCCCTAGTCAAAAGGGTCCAGTTGAACCATCACTGAAAAAAATGTGATGCCAAAGCATCTATCCCAAATAGGTAATACAACATAAGAATGATATTAAAGAAGGTCAGTGCATTATATATATTTTATATATATGTTTGACAATGTGTATATGAGCTGAAATGTATCTTATCAGTTTCCACACAGAGAAAACATTAAGCTAACAAAAGTTAGCTGAAGTGGGCACTGCTCAGGAGAACCCAAATTCCATTTGGACAGAGTTACACACAACACAGGGAAGCAAAGAGATTTAAATAACAAGTTAGCAAATCAGGAGCAAAAACTTTCAAAAGAGCAAATGAAAATTGGCATTATGGTGTGCAGTTCCTCTGACATCAGCAGCAATGCAGCATTGCAGATAAGCCTCTAGCGGTGTTAATAACTAAAAGTGGAGAACAGATATCGCTGGCCAGGGGCTATGTACAAATCACGAACAGGACAGGACTGCTAGGAACGTGCCTTGAGCTGTTTTATTTTCCAGCATCAGTCTCATTACATGCTTATGACAATGGGAAGATGCCAGCAGCTCACATCCCAGGCAGCAGACCAAGAACTTAATGTTACAACTTACTATATAAGTTTTTTGACCAATCACACAAAACAAAAGCATATTGACAGTAGTTCCATCCAACCACTATAAGCACACGTACCTTTTTTAAAACAATGCTTGCTTATTTCAAATACAATGCCTGCTTGTAAGCCTTAAAACACAATGCACAGAGCTCCATTATTAAGCTTACAACTTGCTAATATCTTGCTAGATATACTTTTCTGCAGCTTAGGGAGTTATTCTAGACAAGCAGCAATACACAGACCATTGTTCTATTTGTCATCACTTTTCTACTTCTTACATAATTTTTCTGCTGACCTATCTCATGGCTACTGCTCAGCTCTAATCACAGTTCTGCTGTCTCTGAGGCCTGCCTTTTGCAGCTTTCCCAAAACCCTCTGATTTTATGAATTCCCACAATCAGACACAAAATGTGCTCCATTGCAACATCTATTGGTGGTGCTGCCTCTTCCCCCCATGTGCCTCTGCCCTAATTGCCCAGGAAGCTGAACTACTCTCTCAATGCTCCACTTAAAAGTCACACAGAGGAGACACCCTGCCAACAAACTCATACTCAGGCCAAGACTGGCCCAACAGGACAGCAAGAAGCCTTGATTGCATTTGAAGTCAAATTGCTACCATGAAAAACTTCACCTATTAAAGGTGATAATGATGAAGGGACTGGAGCACCTTCCTTATGAGATCCCTCAGAAAGACTGAGGGATCTGGGATTGCTCAGCCCCATAAGGAGACAAGTGAGAAGGGACCTCCTCAGTGTCTGTCAGTGCCTGCAGGGAGGGTCAGAGCAGGGACCAGGTTCTGCTCAGTGGTGCCCAGCAATGGGACAAGAGGCAAAAGGAAGAAACAGATGCACAGGATGTTCCACCTGAACATGAGGAAGAGCTTCTTTTCTGTGCAGTGACTGGGCACTGGAACAGATCACACAGAGAGGGTGTGGAGTCTCCCTCACTAGAGACATTCCAGAACCATCTGGATCCAATCCTGTACAATGTGCTCTGGCAAAATCATGCTTGAGCTGGGAGGTCAGATCAGAGGATCCACTATAGTCCCTTTTAACCTCAACCAGTCTGTGATTCTGTACATAGGATTAAATGATTCAAATAAGATGTCTGTTTGGACTGTCATGGTTGAAAATTCTTTTAAAAATATATTGCCTATCCAAAGCTTCAGATGACAGCTGCCAAAACAGATATTCAGGTACTTTATTGCAGCATAGCTCTTCCTGCTCAGAAAGAAATCTGAACTTGCCATGTCAGACAAGAGACTCAAACAAGTTGATATTCCAGTTCAGCAAAACAAACACTTTCCTTCTAGCAGTACTTAAAGAAAAGCCCTCTTTGCCAAATGAAAGGGCACATCAAGGAGTTCTTCACCAAGGGTGCTACTGTATCTCATTTCACCCTCAGCTACAGCTGTGATGTGGTAAACAGAAATCTTGAGAGAATAAGGAAATTCAATGGCAGAGAGACAGATGGAAAAAAAGGTTAGTTCGAGATATTAATACCACAATAAGGTACCATCTACAGAGACCCAAATTTTAAGAGGAATTTTTGAGCATTCCACATCTCCTGGTGTGGTACACAGGCCAAAACACAATTAAGACACTTCAGATTTTCTCTTGTTACAGGCAATTGACGACAAAAATGATTTTTGGCCAATGAGCAGTATCATAGACACCTTCCTTACAAGCCATATTGCTGGAAGAAGGGAGAGGGACAAATAGGAAGAGGTGGTACCTCAAAGCACTTGGGATGACCTGGAAGGCATCCTCCCAGTTCTCCAATGTGGACACAATACAGTGCAGGCTACGTTAGTGAACATTTCACTTCAGAGCTGTGGCTCTTATAACATGCAAAAACCTGCTGTAAACTGGTTCTGTTTTAACAGACCAGATAACAATAACTGTACGCAAGCAATTGCTCATACATAATCAAATGGCATAAAAGCCAAGCTTGTAATTACACCTTCCATTTTTATTAGAATATAAAAGTTAATCTTGAAACAGCTTGACATGAGACATATTGAGGGCAGTTACATTTGTGAAAAACTGACATAAAATACTATAGCTGCCTATCATTTCAGAGAATTTCACAAAAAAAGAAAGGTGCATGGGAATTCAGTTTTACTCCTTTATGACATGTCAAATTAACTTCGGGTATCATTGTTACTTAATAAAGGAGAACAAATGAAGTAGTAAAAAAGTTCTAGATAGGCTACAGAAAAACATTAGATTAAGATCAATTAGATATTCATTGTAAAATCCTTGTTTCCCAGACTCACTAAGAACAAAGTAACATACAAAATGTTATTTACAGAATGGAGCACAAGGACATGTGGAGGGGAAGTTCACACTGTAACTAGAATGAAGTTTGACTTTTTTTATTTTTGCCAAAATCTGAAACATGAAGGTTTAGAAGGAAAAGAAACATGAAAGGTTACTTCAGTTTTGTACACTAACAGCACAACATTCATAATGATTTACACATGCTATGTTTTCCATATTCAAAATCAACCCTGTATTTCAGAGATAAAATCCAAGATAACTAGAAAAAACCCACACTGGGTAGCCAAGTATTTCATGGGTCATTGATGAGCCTGGGAGCTTGCATTTTCAATTAACTGTGAAATAAATTTCAAAAGCTTTCTTTTCAGCCATAGAGAGCTGTGCTGAGGAAGGCTTAGGTTAGATACTGGGAAACAGTTTTTCACCCAGAGGGTTGGGCACTCAGATGGGCTCCCCAAGGCAGTTGTCACAGCACCAAGGTGACAGAGCTCAAGTGTTTAGACAATAGTCTTGGGCACATGGTGGGATTGTTTGGGCTGTTTTGTGCAGGGCTAGGAATTGGACTCAATGATCCTGATGGGCCCTTTCCAACTCAGGATATTTATGATTATAGGGCAACACATAACCACATAATATCTCTGTTGGGTGTATCCAGACAACTGTAGTTACAGGAGCTCATCATAAATAGTTAGTGATCTTCTAACAGATTAAGAGCATTCCCATGCCAAAGATAATGACTTCACAAAATAACATATTTAGAAATTGTGCCCTAGGTTAAACTGTAATAAAAAGAAATAAAAACATCACATGTAAGACTAACTCAATTAGGAGTAGCTAAAACTAAATAAAAACCAGTCTCCTTCAAAGCATGGAGCTCAAACTTCCTAAGACACTGTTTATGTATTCACCTGAGTACCTTCCAGAAAAAGAAGTAAAAGCCAGTATTACTACACAGCCAATATTATTTTACAGAAATTAACTTTGATATCAAGTAGTTAAGATTCAATTTTCTGTTGACCTAGTTGCAAATGACCTAATAGAAAAACAGGGTAATTTAAATATTTTATACATCAAGAACTCACTAACAAAGCCACTGGGAGTTAAAGATCAAATACCATAATGCATAAAGTAAATAATTTACAATAATCATGACCTTCATTCATTATTCCTAAAAAGGTTTTTTGCTGTTCTTCAGTATTTTAAACTGAACAATTAAAAAGCATTTTTAATGGCTGGGCTAAGTACATCAGCTTGGCTACAGAACTAAAAACTCAAAATACAACTCTTAGCTATCAGTTCTGTCATTTTTAGATACATTCAAATTCACTAGAAAACAACAACAGAAAGTCAGGAGGTTAAGAAGAAAAATTATGACTAAAGATTAAAGTTGTTTTTCTTTTTTGAAGCACACTCATATGTTCTACTAAAACTGAAGGACTTTGTAGAAGCTTAAGTTTCACATATTTAACTGGAACAAATTCCCCTTTAAGTTCCCTAAGTGATAATAAGAAAGTTTCCATGTGATTCTGAACATACTGAAACACCCTAATACTACTTCTCAACTTGAAGGTCAGGAAGAAACTTCAAAATGTCAGAATAAAGCTTAAATGAAAAAAAATGCAGAACTGCTTATACATGCATTAATATAGATGCAATCACTCATCAGTACAGCAATAAAACAGCAATCCTTCAAGCTAGCAGAGTATTAAAGCTATTTGCTTTATTTTGTTAACAAGGAGGCTGTGGGTATCACTAAGGTATGACCTCACATTGTCCATTCCCAGAACTAACAGTATTCCTATGAAATGATAAGCTGGGATTCCAGGGCTGGCATGATCTATGTATAAACAGATCAAATCTAGGAAGTTTAAAGCCAAGCTGGCTATGGACATGGCTCTGCAGAACCAGATTCTTCCTTTCCATCATTTTGTGACTCCCCCACACAGACATTTTTCCTCACTTTTAGCCCAATAAAGGCAGAAGTAGAGAAGAGCAGAGGAGAGCATAGTCCCTTTCAAATAAGCCAGTGCAAGTCTTCTCATGGAGAATAAATAAATAATGCAAGCATAGGATTTAACAAAAACACCCAAACATTCCCACCAAATGCTTGCTTTAGTAAGTGAATGCATTCCCACGCCTGGGTACCACCACTGTTCTTTCTATAGCTTCCTGTGACAGTAGGGATGAGAAACCTACAGAATCTCAGAACACAGCCTGTGCTAGCAGGCAAAGACTGGCAGGCAGATGATGGTGGTAGGAGGGAAACAAGAGCTCTGAAGAGGGCAGAACACCTACCCATCAGCAATTCCTTAGCTTCCTGGGGCCAAGCTGGTGGCTCCTTAGAACATCCACTTCCATCCCAGCCATTATCCCCTGCCTGACCCTCACACAGGTTTCCAAGCACAAAAATCTCACACACAGTCAAAATGGTTCCTTAAAAAACACACACTACCGTTCCACTTGTTTTGGCAGAAGACCTGGGCAGAGGGATGACAGCTGTAGTCTACTCAGCTCTCAGTTTTCAGTGCTATTGGCAAACATGGCCAACTTTAAAGACCTACAGGAGAAGTAAACTTAAAAAAACCCAAATAAAAAACCAACCAAACAAACAAAACCAACCCTGAAGAAGACACAGCCAAAAAAATGTTATCGAATGTATGAATTGATGGAATTTGGAATGGATGGAATTCTGTTAAAAAAAACCCAAAACACCAAATACACCTATTGTATTTGCTGGGAATGTCCCAACGAAGGCAAGAATGATGAATCTGACTCCATGTTCTCAGAAGGCTAATTTAGTACTTTATAATACTATATTATATTGAAGAATACTGTACTATACTAAAGAATACAGAAAGGATACTTACTAAATGCTAAAAAGATAATAATGAAAACTTGTGACTCTTTTCAAAGTCCCAACACAGCCTGACCCTGATTGGCCAAAGAGTCAAAACAACTCACACCAGAATCCAATCAAACAATCACCTGTGGGTAAACACCTTTGGATCTCCAAACACATTCCAAATGAGCAAAACACAGGAGAAGCAAATGAGATAAGAATTGTTTTCCTTTTCTCTGAGGCTTCTCAGCTTCCCAGGAGAAAAATCCCAGGCAAAAGGATTTTTTCAGAGAATGTGAATGCCACATACACCTGCCTGAGAAAGTTCATAAGTTACTGTTGCTACTCATCCCATGACAAGAACATTAAAAATAAAGACTGTGCATAACCATTCTCAACTTATATTTTCCATTGCAGAAGGTTTTCAGAAGAAACTAAGTGGCCACATTTCAAGATAAAATGCATTCTTGCTACACAGCCATTCTTAGCATCAACCACAAGTGTAAGCTTTCATGTAAAAGACAGAGGAACCTAAAGGGAATTTCTGATTCCACAACAAAGATGCCTGTGCTTGTGAGCAAGGGAGACTGGAAGTGTTGAAAGATGTTTGACCTTCAAACGCCAGTTCACCTTGCAAAGATTTTGGATGTTTACACAAGCATGAAGAATTCTTTCCCCAGGCACACACTGAGCACCACAATCTATCCAGCGGGAAGGTGGCTGATGTTGTCCCATCACAGCCCTGCAGCCCTTGAATCCCAGCTTGTCATTTCATGGTTACACTGCTGAGTCTGCATCTGGCCAAAGTGAGGACATTCCTCTTCTTCATCCTGACTATGTCAGTGATGAAGTCTGATGAATGAATGTGCTAGAATTAAGTGACTTCCAGTACTTAGAACACAAGCCCCATAATGCTGTCATTCTTCCCCTTGCCAGTAGGGACAATTTTGAGAGCAGATAAACATTGAGGCACTGCACTGTCACATCCCAAGTACGACCTTTATCTTTGCCTGAAGGGCAATGTGCCCTAAATGAGAAATCCTTGACTGAAAATTAACCAAGCTCTTTCCTACACCTACTGAAGGTCAAGGTTACAGGTGAGCTCTGACACAAGCCTTCCCCAAAACGCAGGCTATCCGCTAAAGACGAGAATGTAAGAACACATTTATAAACAATAATCAGTCTCCTCCAGCTCCTCAAGCATTTCCCCTTGGGTGCAGTTACCGGCACAGCCGGCAGGGGCGCTGGCAGGTCCCTGGGTGAGCACGGCAGGTGCAATGATCCCCTGCGGCTGCAGGGGGCGCTCCGGTGCGAGCCCGGCGAGCGCGCAGTTCATGGTGGGTTGGCCAAGACAGGAGGGGATGGGAGAAAGATTTGCTTTGCAAACCCCCGGGACCGCCGATCGCAGTACCCCAGCAGAACCCTCGGATCTAGCAAGCTGGAACGGCAGGAATGAGCAAAATCTGAGATGTATCAGAAAGTCCACAGCTGTAGCTGGAACAGCAGGGGCGTCCCTGCAGGCAGGGGCTGCGGGGGCTACGGTGCAGCAGAAAAACCCCAGCAGGAATGAAGGAACCGCGGGGGGCTGGGCAGGGCCAGCCCGGCTCCCAAACACAGCGGATTGAGGCTCCCTTGAGGAAGAGAGGTTGGGGGAGAAGGGGCTTGGGGTCCTGGGGTTTCCTCTGAGGCACCCCAGCAGATGGTGAAGGGTCCCCTGTTTGGTGAGGTAGGGTGTTGTGGGAATTCATAAAATCAGAGGGTTTTGGGAAAGCTGCAAAAGGCAGGCTTCAGAGACAGTAGAACTGTGATTAGAGCTGAGCAGTAGCCGTGAGATAGATCAGTAGAAAATTTATTTTAAAAGTAGAAAAGTAAGGACAAATAGAATAACGGTTTGTGTATTAACACTTGTCTAGCAAGTCTTGGTCTGCTGCCTGGGATGTGAGCTGCTGGCATCTTCCCATTGTCATAACCATGTAATGAGACTGATACTGGAAAATAAAACAGCCCAAGGCACATTCCACAGCACTCCCGCCCCGTTTGTGATTTGTACATAGCCCCCCGCCGGCGATAGGTGTTAATAAGGTCCCGATACAACAACTGCTCTTGTGAGCAGAGCTCCACTCACCATAGAAGAAATCATTCTGGAACAGACTGATCTTATCACTTCCAGGAAGGATCACAGAGCCCTTATCTGCTTGCTCAGGTAGCATCAAGTGAGGTGTGAAAAAAGATGACAATAGATGCATGGCAGAGCTGATGATGAGCTGGGAAGTAGACACAAACAAAACTGGCTTGGATAGCAGATGCTGACAGGAAGAAGAGAATGTGCTGAGAGGAAAAGGAAGATGTCAAGGTGAGGATTACTCAGAAGGAAAGGAGAGGTTAAGAAACATCATTGTCTGGGAGACTTGAGCAGAATGGTCATAGTCAAGACACTGGCATCTGGTAAGCCAAGGAATAGACCAAGGCTGGAAAATCTGGAGCAAGTGGCTCTGTAGGAAGAGCCAGACAGGGGCAGCACCCTCAGAGATAAAGAAAGGCAGGAGAAAAGCAGTTTAGAAGGGAAAGGAGTAACTAGTCTGATGACAAGCACTTTGATATGGCAGAGGAAGCCACATAAGCATGACAATATCTATCTCAGTCCACAAAACATTTTAGCTCAAGTGGTGAAAAGCAGGTCAACACTGCATCACAAAAGGGCATAAGGTGTATGCAGGGGTCCCTAACACCTTCTGAGTCACCTTGTAATGAACTGTTGGGTTTTGTAGAGAGCATTTTGGGCAGACACTGGATAGAAGCAAGCTGCACAACCCTGCATACGTGCCTGACAGCAGAGACATGCTGCCCTTGGGCAAACAATATAAAGAAGCTTTGCCAAGATGTACCCCAAGAAGAGGGATGTGAAGCAGGATGTTCTAAGGATGTGAAGAGAAGATATGGAGCAGAACGTTCTGCTAACAGTTCTGCCAGGCTATGCTATGTGACTAAAAGATATGTTAGCTCTTTGTCTTATACACAATACTTTGTAACCAGTTATATGCATTCTTACCTCCCAGAACCCTGCATTAACATATAAATGTACCCTCAGATGTGAAATAAATCGAGCATTGATCACTACCTCTATGAGGATTGATCTCTGACTCCTGAAGGCTCCTCTCTCTCTTTCCCCCTGTCTTTCTCTCTCCCTTTACCCTCCCTTCCTTTAGGTTTTGAAACTTTACAGGCTCTCAGCGTCCAAAAGAAACTGTGGCAAACGGATGAGGAGCTTACATACACATTGTGCAACAAAATTTATGACCTTCTAATTACTTGTTTGCTTAAAACCTGAAGCCTGCAAGTTTTAGTTGATAATCTGAGATTTTCTCATTAAATACAGGGTGAATGACCATTCCTCATCCATCCTCTCCAAGCTACTCATGACTCTGCAAAGTGCTATCAGATCTTCCAGTCATCTTCTTTTCTATACAGGAAAAATCTTAACTACTGTGTCACTTCTTTTATGGCAGCCATGTCAGACTTCAAACACTCCCCATCACTCTTAAGAAAATACTTGAAATGACACAGTTATAAACCATGAGGCAGCAGACCTTCTTAGAACTATGATAAACCAATAAATTTGTTTCTGTTTATGTGAGAAATGACTGCTCACTTTTAAAAATTTTAAAAGTTTATGAAACCTTTACAAAAAAAATTTAGCACTGGGAGCCCCCCCCATGACTATGAGGCTCCTGCTCCCCTACAAAATGGATGCTCTGCCTTTTAACTCTTTAGCCCTTCCCAAAGTTTTATCAGTCAACTCTTTCTCTACTGTCTGTTGGTGGAGATTTTCTCTAAATGCCCTGACTACTGAAGCTATTACAAGGGGGAGGGCAAAGAGGACTATGGGGGACATACTACAATAACAACACTATACATCTCAAAATACACAAAAATATCTCTCTCTTCATTTTAAGAGCCAACCATTACATTACTCATCTATAATAGTTTATCTGAATGATCAGTGACTCCTCTGCCTCCTGTCAGCTAGAGTTGTCAGAAAAACCAGACATGTTGTAGTTGTGTAGGCTGAAACTAAGGGAATTTTTTTTATTTTAGGAACAGTGTGGTGTGAGGCTTGTCTGCATCACTCACATGGCTGACTGAAGACTGAGGCAAGCTGGAGGTGAAAAGCTAAACTAAGAGGGACAGAAAAATTCTGGGACAATTATTTAATGTCATTCTGTTAATCAGGCACTGCATGGAAAAGCCAGTGGAAAGTGTTCCCAACTACCCAGAGGAGAATTTGTATGGTCAGTACAATACAAATAGATGCAATATGAGATCAGAGGAGGTAAAACCAGCAAGTTTTGCCATGTATACAAATATACAGGCACTTAACATTATTGTGTGAAAAAATTCCACTATTGAAATGGCAAGTAATTTCAGAAGAACTACTACTAGAAGAACTGCCAATTACACATCACGTTGAAGGTTAGGAGTTTTCTTTTTTTTTTTTTTTGCCTTTCTCTCAGGCAATTTTGTCCCATTTGTTGCCTAAGAGACTACAAAGACCAGTACTTAAGAGGCAAAAGATGTGGTTGGGAAGGGGAGGAGGGGGAAGAGTGCAGCTGGCCTCTTGTAGCCATGATATTTTCTGAAAAATCCTTTCCTTAGGATTTTTCCTCCTGAGAAGCTGAGAGGCCTCAGGAATAAAATGTAAACAATAATTATCTGCTGCTGTGGAATGCAACAGGTGGATCTGTGATTGGTCTCATCTAGTTGTTTCTAATTAATGGCCAATCACAGTTGACCTGTCCAGACTGTCTCAGTCAGTCTGAGCCTTTGTTATTCATTGCTTTTCTATTCTTACCTAGCCTTCTGATGAAATCCTTTCTTCTATTCTTTTAGTATAGTTTTAATATAATATATATCATAAAATAATAAATCAAGCCTTCTGAACATGGAGTCAAGATTCTCATCTCTTCCCTCGTCCTGGGACCCCTGCGAACATCCTCACAAATGGTGACCCTGAGTGACAAAGAAACCACCACAGCCTCTCTTAGCTGGAGGAGGTTTCCTCTTTGGAAGGGAAGATGTTAGCGATGGATAATGAGGTGATTGTCTCTCACAATTAAGGGATGAACTATTGTATGAATATTGAGAAAAGCTTTAGTGATGTATGGTTATGTTACTGTAGTTGAGATGTCCTCTGCTCTCCCCACAGTTCCCTTTCCCCCCTGTATTGTTGCCATCAGACAGCCGGGGCTGTCCAGGACAGGTACAAAGAAGGCTGCACGTGTGTCCCTTGCATGGGGCAGTGGGGAATGGAAAAGCTCAGGGGGTGCTCAGGGGGTGCAGCATGGCAACACCTGACCTCCAATCCAGCTACAAGAGAGCAGTCTCCACTGATAAATGGCAAAGAAGAGCTGACTGACAGACTTTGGGAGGGCTGGGCTGGCTGATGCAACCCCCAGGGGTATAAAAGACTGAGCATCCATCTTGAAGATGAACTGGCCATGTGGTATCCATGAGGGCAGTTCCCAGCACTGCAGCTTTTTCCTTATATACTCCTTTTGTTGTATTTTTGTTAAGGTTTAATAAACCTTTCTAAATTTTCAAAGAGAGCAGTTGTTTCTCACATAGAGATAACATAAGTTTTGGCTGGGGGTCAGGTACTGGGCTCAAGCTCCTTGCTCTCTCTCGCTCTTAGGATCAGAAGGGAACACCCGAGTTGTTGCTACCATGGGGAGAATTCGCTGCCACCGACCTTTACTCATGAGAGCGACTGTTGAACTGGGACATTATTAACACTCCTTTTCTCACGGGAAGGGCCCCTCATCATCTACTCAGGTACCTCAGGGGAAAAACCAGGACCCGAACCGCTTCCCCTTCCCAGAAGGCGCATCTCCCGGCTGCTTGCGCCAGCTGCTTGCAGAAGCCCAGCTGCAGCTGCCCAGCTCCACTGTTTTCTGCCACTGCCTCAGGCTTTTTTGCAACACCTTAACATCAGGTGCCCAACAGGACACCCCAGGGCTCCTGACAGGGCTGTGAGTTTCTGCTACATTTTGTTTGTCACCCAGTGGGTGCCCACCTCTGCCATTCCAGCCACTGCTCCAAGATTCTTGCTACAGCCCATTTTGCCATCAGAGGGGCTCAGGGATCAGTTTCCTGAGGTGAGTTTGTAAAGGAATCCCCTTTTCTCTCTCTCCTGCCAGCCCGCCCGCCATTACCACAGGTAGGAATGGCCAAGCCCGCGCCACAGCGCCCCCTGCAGGCGCGGGGGAATCTTGGCACCGGCCCTGCCCGGCCAGGAGCCACCAGTGCCCCTGCTGGCCGTGACTGGAACTGCACCGAAGGGGAAGGCGCTCAACGGCCGAGAGACGGCTGGTGCTCGTTTTCTGGTTTGTGTTTCTTGTTGCTGCTGCTGTTTCTGTGCTTTAGTATACATATAGATCTATATATAAGTAAAGAACTGCTATTCCTTTTCCAATATTTTTGCCTGAAAGCCCTGTAACTTCAAAGTTATAATAATTTGGAGGGAAGAGGTTCCTATTCCAAGGGAGGTTCCCGCCTTCCTTGGCAGACACCTATCTTTCAAACCAAGACACTTCAACACAATAATAACTTCACAAACTGCTAGAGTAATAAAGCATGAAAAGTTTAAGAATATTTTCAAATACTCTTTGAAAGTATTCTTGAAAATACTCTTTATGTTTGTTTTTTTTTAAAAACAGGTGCAGAAGCCAGTTTTTCATTACATAACCAAGCAGCAAAATATACTTTTCATATAACCTAATGTGCTGGTGTGACTTTAAGATGCTCGTATGCCCATTCACCAGTTTAGCCCAGAAATAAGTTTTAAGACTGGTTCTGAGAGTGGAGAGGGAGAAGAAGAGCGCACAGCTTGTTTTCAGAAATTGCACTCTCTCCTACACATTCCTGCTCCTGGACTGTGTTGTTTGCAGATGGACAGACAGCAGGACAGAGCTCTCCTTCACTTTTAATTAGTTTTTAGCTAGCTGAGGCCCAGAAGTTCTCTGGAATGTGGTTTTTATTTTTATTTAGACCTGTTTAAACCTGCTCTGGACTGAAAGCCCAGCAGAGCAACAGCAGCTCACACCTGTGGCTCACTAAGCCAGGCCTGGGCTGTGGCATTTCCAGCACCAGAGGGACTGATAAGAGACTGAGTGAGCTGAGCTACAGCCCACAGAGGGACTTTCTGAGTCTGTCATCTCTTTTGGAGTGGCAAGAGGTTTTATTGTTCAACATTGTTCATTTTTTTGTGTTGGTGAATGCTTTGCCTGTTAAATAAACAGTTTTATTCCACTTTTCTCCAAGGAAATATTTTCTTGAACTGGGAAGGGGAAGGGGCCGCTTGAATCTGCTTTCTAGAGGAAACCCTTTAGAGATTCTCTCCCAAATTTGCCCCAAACTAGGACACCTAATCTACTTCTTATGAACAAATGACTGCAAGTAATCACATTCTGATTGACAGAGGCTGTATATATAGTGATATTCCAACACATCTGGATCTTTCCAACACTGTGAATGCAGTGTTTAGCAGCATACATTAATGGGATAATGAGGCAGAGCCACTCCCAACCATGCACTTCACACAGCACAGGTAATGTGTAATTTCCCCTTTGCCACACCTCGCTATATCCTGTCCATGCCCACATAATGATTCACAAACACCCACATAACTGAGCTTCTCATCTCCATCCAGGGTTCAGGATGTATTCCACCAACACAAAACGAAAGGTCATCTATTCAGAAATGCATAGCCACAATGAAGGTATTCTTTTCCAAGGTATTCTTTTAATACCTTGGATAAAAGGTATTCTTTTAATACCTTTTATCCAAGGTATTAAAAGAATCACATCACTGGGACAAGAATGCCTGTTCCCACAACCAGCAAGGAACATGGAGTGAACTACTTCATTTCACGGGCCACACTGCACAAATTCACCAGCTGCTTTTCCTTGGGCAGGCGTGAAGAGAGGAGAAAGTGCAAACCAGAAATGCTTACTGCCCACACTGCCCCAGCGGTGGCAGAAATCCTGCCCTCGTGCTGTGACCACCAGCAGAGCTCCCACCAACACTTACATGGCCAGGTTGGTGGCCATGGTATTTTCCCAAAAACAGTTTCTGTAAAGCAAAGATGAAATCACTGGTTGCTTGACACTGTCTGCAGCAACCCTGCAAGCTGTGCCACACAGCAGGTGGGGCAGGCACTAGGGTGGCACACACACCTGCTACCAGGAGAAGGGAGTTCTGCAGATCTTCACTCTTCCACCAGCACATCTCACAGCTCCTCATCTTTGCTGTGTACCCAAACACATTTGTGGCTCCATGTCAAGCACCACAGTCCTCACTCAAACAATTTAACTCTTTAAAATTAGATCCAACTAGAACATTTTTAGGGAATATTTCTGTGGTCAATGCAAAGACACATGGGTGACTCAAATAAGGGGCTTTCATTTTGTCTTGTTTAAACCACTGTTTTTATGCTTTAGTTGCATTCTCTTCAGAACATATGAAGCTGTGTAATCTAGTAAATCTGATGGATGTTACTGAAATATACAGCTACAAAGAACTGCTGTAACTACTACCCTGCACAAGTCTCAAAGAGAAAAAACTCCTGGAGCAGGCAAGGGCTGTAGTGAAATGGGCTCTACACATTAGAAAGCCTTGGCTGAAGATCATGATGCAAGCAGACTGTTCATCAAAGATGCTCTGGGCTGAAAGCAGACAGAGTTCTGTCACTTGCTGTTTCTCAGCTGTGAAAAATACTGTCAAGATAGAAGAAATTACTGGGCTAGTAAGTATCCTCAGAGCAAAGCAAAATTAAAACTCAACCCTGCAATCAGCTGCCCACTGACAAACTTTCTGTTGGTATCTTGATTCTTACCAGATGGATGTAACAGTGGTCTAGGGCAAGGGTCTATTTGCATGAAAATTACAGAGGAATGGATACAAGCAATGCCCAACTTCTGACAATGTCCACTAACAGCTACCACACTATGAATAGCTGAGGCACACACAGAGCTGACAGGCAAGATGCAACTTTTAAGAAAATTATCTTTTAATACTGAAGAAATATTAGGAGGAAAGAAAAAAAAATTAAAGCTCTCTGAACTCCTTAGTTCTGTACAAAAACATGATTTAAGAGAAAGTATTCCAAGACAGATATGGTACAGAACAGAGGGCTGGCTGATGGAGAAATTGCAGATTATGGCTACTGCCACCATGTTTCCTCCAGAGGAAGTAATTATGTGGCCCCAGTAGACCCTTGCGAACATCAGTATTCTATTCAGGGTCAAAAGATAAATGTCAGCATATGAAAATGATAAATAGTGTGTCAGACAACTACATAATCCTCAATTACATGGAAACTAGAAAAAAAAATAGCATATATGGGGATTTTAAAATAAAAATAGACGGCTACGGGCTAATGGGAATGAAGTGCTTAAACATCTTTTAAATCTTTGCATCCAAACCTTGCTACCTAAGATAGCAACCATACACCTTGCAATGGTTTTTCTTTCAAAAGTGGAACTCAGGGAAGGCATTTTAAAAGTCCAGCTCCTTACTCCTGCAAGGAACTGCATATGGTCCTGTCCACAAATTTATGAACTTCCTTCCACGTGATAGACTTCCTACTCTTTAACCAAATGACTGCTGGAGCTCCTTATGCTTCCAGATACTTCCTTATAATTGCAGACTAAATGTATTCATAGCCAATTTATATTCATTTGCTCTCATGATGACATTGTCTTTTTGCTTGAATTAGGTTGTAAGACCTCCAGGACACTGACCAAATCTACATAAGGATAGAGAGTCCTGAGGCTAAGTCCTAAGCCTTAATTCAGAGCTTTGCTTGTGGTGACAATAAAATCAATAATAAAATTTAGTTTTTATAGTTCCACTAGTCTGATGTTCTTCTGCTGTACCTTTAATTAGTGCAAGTGCACTCTCATGGAGTCTGATGAAACATGTTGTGATGTGTTCTAGGTGAGACTGCAGCTCTGCCTCATCTCTGACAAGTTACTTATGTGGCTTTAGACATACATTAAGACTACAAGCTGATGCTTCTATCCTGACTATAAAAAACTAAAGAAAACACAGCAACAAATGGGTAAAAGAGCATGTCCCTTTTAGCAGTAAAGCTTGTGGTGGAACCAACCAACCAAACTCATGTCTGGAAAAAGACAAAAGCCAGCAGGTCCCTCCCCACAGGCAGAATCTGTAATTCCTAGAGTTAGGTTCTTCTCACCAAAAGTCTTGAATTTGTGTTCTCCCGGAGGATTTTTCCTCAGAATAAACTAGTCTTTCAGAGCCTCAGCAGCATCAACAATGATATACTGCAGGTTTAGAAACACTGATTTTATATCTGTACAAACATACATCAGATCTAGAAACTTAGCCAAGCAAAAAAATTTCCCTGATACTTAGCACAGATTTTATACACCTTCTCTTTTGGCACTTTTGACCACACAGGTAGCATTTCTGCTAGCTCCTCTTCAGTCCCAGCTTTGCTACAGACAGATTGTGCCCTGTGTTTTATCTACTCTACACAAATGAACAAAATTTCTAGAAACAGTGCATATTTTTAAAAATTTCCTTTATTATTTGTTTAATGGAATAACTGGTCTGAGTTGGCTTCTATGCTTTTTAGCTGTCCTGGCTTACTAGAAAAGCAAGTTCCAACTCTGAACTCCAGCATTTATCACAGTTCAAATGGCAGTGATAAAGCAACATACTTAAATATGGAATAATATCAAGAAAATGTCGTGCCTAGAATGTTAATGAAAACGGCAAATCCACAATTCTATTTTCTAATGCAGACAAAAGTAAAGGTTAGCAAAAAAACAAGGGCTCAAACATCCCTTTTAATTGATTTAAAGCACCAAGGGCACAGGAGAGAACAGCAAGCAACTGCTACCAAAATAACATTGAAGGATAAAATGGGGGAATGCATAAAGTATCTTTTGTTTTGTTTCAACAAATACAGATTCCCATAGTCTTTCATGGTAAGAGTCCAAGTACTAGATATTCAAAAATTAATGTGAAAAAAGAAGGGTTTAATTAGGGAAGAGCAGGAGTACTTTCTTTTTAGATAATGCAGTTCCAAAGGACTGAACAACTGGGCAAAATTCCCTTCAGAAAAGACAATAATACTGAGGTATAGAAGACATTTATGCAGATTCTGTCTTTCTTATGAAGACATTGAAAAAAACAGAGCAGGAAAAAAAAAGACTGAGTCACTCACCCAGACATCTGTAGGGAACCACAATATGTGGGTGACCATTGCACTGCTTCCATCCCCTCTTGCACCAGTTCTGTATTGTAACTGGCTGGTTGGCTTCAACAACATTGGTGATTTGCAATTCAGGGTAAACCTAGCATTAAAAGTAGAGAAAAAGACAAACGTTATCACAAGTATGTATTCTGGGTCACTGTAACACATTTGTAACAACACAATATTCATCTCCCCTCTCTTGTCCCTCTTCTGCTGTGTAAAATATTTATGTCATGGTATGACTGTGTGCATCTATCTGGAAAGCTGGTGTGTTTGTTCATCAGTAAAAACATGCAGCTGCCAGTTCAGAAAAATTATGGTGGTAACAGCTGATTGTCAAAACTATAACTTGCCCAGTTATATCTGACTAAGTTAAAGATCAGCTATTCATAAGTTAAATACCTTTTCCTCCATGTCTAGGCAAAACTCCATATACACAGCATATTCTCTATACAACTAAACTGAATAGCATGCCTTTATGTTCATCTCAACCATTTTAACAAACATCATAATCCTTGCCTGCTGCAGTCTGCCTAGTACTAAAAGTCTGTTGAAAAAGTTATTCATATTTAGGTCTGCATTACCAATTACTAAATTGCTGAGATCAAAATTCCATCTGCTTTAATACCACAATACACTTCTACACCCACAACCATCACACCAGCAAACGTGCTATGAATTTATTGGCAAACCACAACTTTGGCTTTTTATCCCACTCAATCCCTTTATCCCACCCCCCTCTTCTACGCCAACACAGCCTATAGCCCTCACTTTACATTTTTCAAATTGGCAATCTACCAGCCCTAAAAGGATAATTTTCCTTTGCCTCTCCTCAACAATCCTTACCAATTTCCAGATGTGTGAGACCTGAGGATTTAAGTGCTCTGAAAACTACTGTCTATTCATATCTACCAATGGAAAAGTAAAATAGAAATAAGAACAAGTCTGAAGTAACTGGAGATGGTCCAAAAACTTCCTGCAGAGAAGTAACATAATCCCAAAAAAAGAAAACTGGGTTAAGATGGGGTGAATTCTGAGAGTCCTAAACTGGTGCTTGGAAAAGTACTCTAAGAATCTTGACAACCCCGCCTCAAGTAAAAAAGATTTGTCTCAATCATGGATCTCCACTGAGGTCATGGCATTTGAGAGGCAGTGCCTCCTGGCACTCCCCTGATTGAAGGTTTAGAATATAACCATGGCAAAAATGAGGAAAGCAGCTTGAGCTAAAGTCTTGAATTTTAAAAGATGCTAACAAATTACAGTACAGCCTTCTCAGATTTGAGATCAGTGGTCTTTAAATGAATGTGGCCTGGTCCATACACATGGGTACAACCAGAAAGCATTTAAAGCATAACTGGAAATAATTATAAATATGTTTTTACTTTAATTAAGAGATACAAAGGGGCTATTACAGTTTTAAAGTTGAACTGTATTAACAGCTTAATGCACAAAACAAGGGCAGATACAATTACAATGCCACGGAAAAGACTACAGAAAGAAACACTGCCTACTAAACAACACACTTTATGCTAAAGAGCTTCAATATCAATCCTGCTTTCTATTCAAAAATAAAATTAATCAGATACTTCTTTCCTTGTGCAAATCCTTCATAGAATACTGTCACCTTTAGGTCAGACGTGACATACACACATGTGATCAGGGTCCAAGAAGAAAAAAGTTTTTATTCTGCATGTTCTCCAGCTTATATACTCTTAACAAAGCGTGACCTTAAGTCATTAACTGCATCACAATAACTTATTATATTCATTGGTGCAAAGCAATCAGCGTCAATATAATTGGCAAAAGTTTTACAGAAGTTCAATAAGGCACGTATACACATCTACTTATGCATGTAAGTCTAGCTTACAAAAATGTTCATGTATCTCTTCTAATCTGTTTCCATGCTGATGGCCTTGTCTTCTTCCTTGGTATGGATACACTCAAAAATCATCAACTGTTATCTCTTCTATTAACTCAGCTTGGCTGGCAGGCCAGCTGTCAAGCTCCTCCCTAGAATACATCTGTCAGATCTTTGCCAGTTTCAACAGCACCCTCACCACCACTGATGGCTGAAGGTGCAGCCTGGGATGTTAAACCAGCATACAAGACCCAGCACACAGGGACCTCAAGAAAACCCACAGGCAGAACTGTAAAATGTGAAAGTTTCCTACACTCAGAAGACTGAAGCTTTACTTTCTTCCTTTTGTCAGCAGGTGGCCAAGGCTGATGGTCACCATCCACATCACCCACAGATGCCCATTTTCACACTGCTTGTAGAAAGTGGCTCCAGACGAACTTGCTGCTCCCCCTGCTCCATCAGTGCTTCAAATACTGAACTCTGCACTGAAACAGCAGGTTCAGGGACCTCTGCACATGCTCATGATCCCTGTAACAGCACTGCTGTGTAAATTATTACCCTGCAAGACTTCATAGCTGCCTCAAGAGCTAACATGCATGATGCAAGAGGAGGATTTGTTCTTCTTTGGGTACTTCCTTTAGCATTGCCATGCTGAACTCTTCCAGTTCATGCCTCTACAAATGTCACACTCATGTAATTAGAACCCATGGTTAGATAATACTGGGTGCTGTCAGAAGCCATGTGCTGGATACATCAGTGTCCACTGACATGCTCTTATCAGGGACCCAGGGTTAAGTGCCACTTGTAATCAGCAGGGGAAATAAATGCCTTAAATAAAGACAACTGAGGATATTTCAAAATGGATAGACTGGAATGCTTAAAAAAGGAAATTAAGACCCAAAAGACCATTTATTTACCCACATGAATGTGTACACAGCTTTAAAGTGACAAAAAACAGGATTATGAGCCACAGGGATGAAGATACACTTGGGTGCTTTCCTGAGATGAATTTTTGAAGAGTGAATTAATACTGTAGGGCCTCAATGAAACAATAGTATTAGTTGGAAAAATAAGTTCATATCTTATTTTTATTTTTACTATTACCCAAAACCACCATTTTAACTGCTGGTTAGTAAAGGGGACCTAATGCTAAGCAGTATTTGTCAAAAGTACACCAGGACAAAGAAATACAAAGAAACCTCTTCTTTTTTTACTACATCAATTACTAAACTCTTAATTTCCACTGACAGCTCACACAAAGCTGAGTCCACCCTTCTGGAGAGAAAACAGGCTTTGAATTTCATTAACAATAGGTTAATGCCAGTGTATGTGCCAAGGAGAGCTCCCCTCACTAGACTTATATAATGTATTTGCTCTGAATTGAAGTGGGACCTACTTAGTGGCACAGAAAAATGAGCCTCATATTTATTTATAGTGTCCCTAATGAGCTCCTTCTACAGTGTCAGTGTAAAGCAGAGCCAGAAAATTGCAAGATAACCAAACTTTCAACATTATTGTAACTTGATGTAGAGAAGTTCCATTAATTCATCTTAAAAGAAACAGTGAAGAAAACAGAGATCAATGTAATTTAGAAAATTCAACTGGCCATCAAGAGTTACAGCTACACCTTCATTTACTTCCATTTTCATTACCAAGTCTCCTTATATACTGACCAGAGGAAGAAAAAAATCTAAAGAGCCACTCAGACTATTCAGAATTTAATATAATCTTGCTAAAACTCATGTTTACCACTACCAGCTTTAATGCCACGTAGATTTAGGACTAAAATGTATTCATCCTTAATAAAAGGAGAGAAAATGGGATGAGAAAGATTTTGGGTTGAGACAGAGAGAAAGTATTTACCAATTACTGTAACAGGCAAGAGAGATTCAACTTGGGGAAAATATTTTTAATTCCCAATTAAAACAATTAAAAAGGGGACATAGTGGGGACAAGCACTGAATCTCTTCTCTCTGACCAGGAGGAACAGCATGAAGCTGAGTCAAGGAAGGTTTAGGTTGGGTATTGGGAAAAGATAGCTGGGCACTGAAACAGGCTATTTCTATTCCTTTCTAAAGTGTATATAGACTCTATAAAGTTTCTGCTTCCCAGAATTTTGCATTGATGAGCTGAAGAGCAGCAACAAGCAGACACCCTACATTAATTTCCAACTGTTTGCATATCCATGAAGAGGAAACATAGGATAATTATTCCTGTATGTCCATGCATAGTGTCTCTGCAAGCTTTCCAACCTACAACCTGGGAAGCAGCAACAATGCAGAGTCCCAAATTAGCAGCAGCAGGAGTGGTGTCACATGAGCAGCCATGACACAAGCACCATCAACCTTAAAAGAAAAGCCCTGTTATCAGTCTTGCAGTCTGTGTCCAGAAAACAGACAGCTATATGCAGAATAAAGTTACTAAATGTATCATGTGAAATACCCTCATTTATTCCTGGTTTTTAAAACTATTCTACAATACATTAAATAGCTCCATGGCTTTCCCTGTGGCAGTCCCCTGCCCCATCACCCCTCTGATCCAGAGTGCTCCCATCACCAACAGAGCACCTTTCCTTCTCTTCCACGTCTCCATGGCTTCAGCTGTGTCCTGTCATGTCTGACCAGACTCAGCCACTTGCTCCTGGCTTTCTCAGCCATCAGGCCCTTCTACACACAAAATGAGGGCTAGAAAGTGGGCACCCAAATTTCTCCTGTCACTCTCTGTAACCCAAGCAAAGCCTTCAAAGAGAATTATGAGAGACAAACCCAGCATTAGCAGCATTGGAGCCGTTTTGAAATTCTCTGCCATGAGCCAACATGAGAAATAGCAAGGAAACCAAGAAGGAACAGCTCTGCCCCTGCACCACAAGTTCCAGGCATCTACTGCTGCAAGTTAATCAGTACAACATCTAGGGTATTTGCACTAATTTCCAGCAGCCCCCCGGGAAGAGTGTATGCATACACCTTTTTAACCCCACAGTTTTAAAGAAAAAGTTAACAGTAATCAATTCCTAATCTAAAACCCACACCCAATTACTTAGGATAAATAAATAATCCCAGGTTGAATGTCTTCCAAACCAGCCAGGGAATTTTTTCTACTAATTAAATCCTGAGGACAAATTTCCAGAGACACACTGCTTCTTATCTTCAGCCACATCCTCTTGCATCCATCCATAACATCATTTCAAGTTTAATAGCTCCAGACTCATTAGCTATCAGAGTCAATCCTCAGCCTCACCTAGGAGTTCCACATACTGCTCTTATAAATACTTCATTAGACCCATCTAATAAATCACCCTTCTTTCCAACATCTTAGCTGCTTCACTGTTACACACAGAGTCGCTCTTTAAGAGTTTCCTGCCACAAAACTCACCCACTATTTCAATTCCTTTCACCCCAACTCTTGACTCATCCCAGCATTTTTTAATTCTCATTTCCAATCTCTCTGCCCACTCAGAGACTCTTAAGTTCCATGCTAAGACACAAATGAAAAAAAAAAAAAAAAAAAAAAGAAAAATGAAAAAGAAAAGACACAAAGACACTCTTTTCATTAATCCTCTTCCTTTTTTTCTCTAGGCTTGGAAAGTTGGCAAACATTTCAACACTCCAACTGGTTTCCTTCTTTACTGATCTTATCCTACGGAAAGGAAAGCAAAGCAAAACTAAACATGCAGGTGTGAGTGTATGTGTGAGAGCAAGATGGCAGATGATGAACCTTCTAAGCATTAACCACAGACCATGGGGAGATGGGGTCAGAGATCAAAATGTTGCTGCAATTTTTACTCCTGGTCATGACCATAAGCACTTAGTGCTTTTCTCTGTGAGCAGGGCACGTACAACATCCCGATACATCATTCCAACTGCCTTGGGTATTGAGAGTGCTAGAAACATGAGCTGGTTTTAGTGCAGTGACCAATTGGGTTGGTTCACCCAATGAAGCTTCATACATACATGATCTCTTCTCTTAAAAATTCCCTAATGTGCTTTTATCTGGAATTTCATGCAAGACTGCCACTTCCTCTGTAACGAAAGTGTTCAGAAAGGCTGCCAGCCATGAGGCAGCTGGCTCAACCCTAATCCATGCACCAGACTCCATATTTTACACAGACCTAAACTGAACACTTGTACTGGCTTTCTCTCAACTTAATGAAAGTGGGCTGCAATATGCAAAATTTAAATCATTAAATTATCTACCTGAATTACTTTCACAAACCATACTAAAAGAAACTTCCCACCTTTCTATAGAACAGAAACATGGTGGCTGAGTTGTTGGTTATGTTTGTTGAGGAAATCACAGTACAAAATTAATCTAAGCTGTAGCAGAAAATCTGTGAAAACATACAAGGAAAAACCTAATTGCTCTCTATGGAAGTATTTCCAAGTTCCACTGCTTATAAAATTACCTACTTTATGTCAAAGTTGTCCTCGAGGTCATGCAGAAACTGTCACAAAATAAGAGGCCCATTATGATTTTTCATATTCTAATTTATGCATTCTTGAGTTAACTGCAACTATATCCAAAGGGTAATTTATTAATCTAAGAGCCTAGATTAACTTGTATGCATGCCCCAAGAGACAAACAAGGCTGTGATTTCCTTTTTCATGAAATTGACTTAAGGGACTAGTACCAAAAATGCGAAGTGGTATTACCAAGTCATTTTCTAAAACAGTGGTTGTACCCCATCACCTAGGACACAAGAAAACCATGCATGGTTTAGTCCAGTAGTGAAAGCTATACAGAAAAAGTTGGGGAAGTCTGCCAATTAAAATGGACTACCTGATATTCTAAAATAAAACTTGACCTCAAAAGAAAGAAAGAAAGAAAGAAAAAAAAAAAAAAAAAGAGGGAAAAGTTGAAACAGAATGCAAGAATTAAGAACAGAGCTATAGGGAGGGCATCTGCAGAAAACATTCAGAGCAGTAACTTTTCCTGTTTGTGAACTATATTCAGTGTCTTGTGTTTCCATGTCTGTCAATCAAGATACCTACAAGTAAAATTACCTGAGCAGCTGTAAGATGACACTGCATTTTTCTTTCTTTATAAATCAAATAGCAATGTTTTTTCATGATTATTGTTCTTGTGAATGAGATACACATTATACAGACTATAGTTTTTACACTGAGAATATTTAGTGTCAGGAAAAAGATATGATAAAAAATTTCCTTTCTAAAGAAATAAAATCAATCCTTCCTTGACAAATATTTAGAAACAGGGCAGTTATGCTGTTTAACACTCACTATGCACTCTTTTTTTGTAAAATACACTTTTTTTTTTCTGAATGGAAACATGCAGCAAAAAGTTCCTCTCTGTTGCTGCACTGCTGCATCAGACCCACCCCCCTTGGTTTATTTTCCAGCAGTGAGAACAGGCCCACAGTTCACCTCTGCACTTCCTCAGCAAACCCCACTACTCACAGGCTCCAAGCTGTGCACAGAGCACAGCAGAAGTTAGGGGCCAAAGTTTTTGGTCATTTTTTTCCACTTACAGGTAAGAAACACTGCTGGTAGAGCTGGCTGCTGAATTTTGTACACATAAGGAAGGAGAAAGGTTCTGACAGAAGCTCCCAACAACAAACTCACATAAGCATCAAGTCTCCATGTGCATGAAGTTGCCAGTCACCGGGCTGCCCATGGGCATCTTTGCACTTATCAGAAGCAGCTCAGAAGCCTGCAAATCTAAGAACATCCTCTCTTAGCACTCCATTCCCCACCAAAAAAGAAGCTGAACATTTTCTTGCCAGCTCTCTTCCTCCAGCAGAATGTTCCCACACAGATGGCAAAACATTTTTTGAGACTTGGTGCTGCATGCTCCAATGAAGTCAGTAGAAACCCTGTGATGCCTTAGGATTTAGCTTTAATATTTTTCAGATCCTGTACTGCTTTAGTGTGTAACTCTAAGACTCCACAACCTACCAGCTGCTGTTCTCCCATTATCTTCAGACAAAACAATTTCTCTCTAGGCTTGGAACTCAAGGATACCTTATTGTCTCAGGCCCTTAAAAATATAAACAACAGGGAATTTGGGGGTGGGGGGGGCACAAACTTAGAGTAAATTACTTCATTACCTGAAGCTGTCATTGGAGGATTAACCCCTGATATATAACCATTGATTTAAAAACGGACCAAACTGTCACCTGTATGAAAAACTCGTGACCATCTTCCATCTTGGGTGTAGCTTCTCAGAGGCTTCTGACTGCCCAAGGTGTATCTATTGAAGACCTTTAATAAACACCCCCTTTTATTCTCTTTATCTTGTCTAGCCTCTGTTCTAGGTAGCCACTCTAAGGCATCACCTGGCACCAATTTCTCTAACAGAAAGATTCAATCCAACTCCAAGAAAACCTGAAATATGAAAAATGTAATTTGTTTCCTCCTTTCTCCTGGACAGAAGGCCAGTCCCAAAAGGATTAGGATGGCTGCCAAATGGAGAAACCACTTCAAATTGCTCCCAGTGACTCAGCTGACCACAGTGATATCAATCCCTACAGAACAACACTCTTGGGGTGCAACAAAGTCCAATCATATCCCACAAAACTTCAACACCAGTATTTAAGATCTTATTCTTGTTCTCAGAAATGGGATATTAATTTCCAACTGCTCAAAGGCACACCGAGCAAAAGGAACATCAGAATAAACTGAAATCCAAGTAAATTATGAATCTTCTGAGATGTGTTGGGACAGAGTAAGGACTGTAACACTGCATCTGCTTTCCAATATGCAAAAAGGCAACATGCCCATGAACATGTCCCTCTGCACCCTGCATCTTGCCAGCAGATATCCCAGCCTACTCACAGAATCATCAAGATAGCCAGTTCCTCAAAATTCAGAAAGAACTTTAATATTAAAAGTAATTATGATAATTTATTGCATGTGTCTTTTTTTTTCTTTTGTTTCACAATAAGGCTGGCAAACAATACCTTTAAATTAATATGATCTTTGGCACACCTTCTCCAACAAGAATTAAGTTCACTGAATTGGACTGAAGTAAACATAAATAAATCAAATATGACCATTCAAATCAAGGACTTCTGGACTGAAAGGATTTAGAAATTGCTGAATAAACCAAACAAGAAATCCTTAACATTCCATACTGCTTTGGCTGATCCTGGGAGAGAAATTGCCTCTCAGAACTGCACCTAAACGTCTCTTGAAAATTTCAGAAACAAACAAAGAAAAAGCAGATAAATTTTAAATGCTCTTATCTTTATGTTTTGATTATGTTTTGATATAATCTTTTACTGTGCTCAGTGGCTTAGCAGCTCCTGTTGTTTAGTGGAGTAACTGAGATAAGCTTTACTTTAGCACTCATGAAAGTTAAACACTAAAGTGGAATGAAGTTCCTTCTTCAAAGATTAACCTAAGCAGCAAAATAAGGATTGCAGAGATTTCTGTTTTTAATTTCCAGCACAGTGCAAGCACTTTGGCACCACTCTGTTGCTGAAAACTGTGAAAAACACCAGGCTGACCCTCTGACAATCTGACAGCCCATAAACCAGAAATTCTATGACACAGCTACACAACATGATAAATTATTTTGCAAATATCAAATCCATTTGTGCTATGAAAAAGGTAATATTTTAGTTTGCCAAGCAGCAACAAAGAATCCTTATCTTAGAAACCAGCACGCAATACTGATGCTCCTCCTGTAACTCCAGCTGCAAAACCCTGGCAGAAACCAAAGCTACAGCAAAATCAGCAGCAATTGGGATTCTGCATTTGATATGGAGGGTCCATATGCTTTTTCTCCACAGCTTTATGGCAGGTCTGTGGAATCTGTGGAACTGTTCAGCAACTGACCCAAAAAACCTAAATTTCAGATCAGATAATCGCTACAAGGATACTGAATCACGTAAAATTTCTCAGACTTTCATTCACCTTTCAGTTCTCCTCTGTCCTTCCTGCTGTCATCACTCTGCCTAAAAATACCAACCTTTTCCAAGTTCCTTTATTTTCACCTGCCTTTCCTCTCATTTTCTGCACAGATTCTGGTATTTTTGAATACATTTGCTCTCCACGTAATATTTTCTGCTGCTAAAATGAAATTGTAGATCCACATTTTCATCTCAGATTAACATGTGGCCTACTCTTCAGTAGACTTGATTTGACATCTGTCTTTTTGACCTAATAATATTGGGACTTTTTCTCCTTTCAAATTGTTCATGTTGTCATTTTCTATTACCCAAGAAAGCTTGCTGGCAAAATTTAGAGATTAACAGCATGTGTTCTTCTGAAAATACATAGAGCCAAGAGGCAGGAAGATGTAGTGCTTTTAGAAATATCTAAAAAGCTTCTCTTCACAGGCTGTTCAAAGACCATAGCAAAGCCATCCTCTGGTCAGCTGTCATGAGAAGAAGTCCTGCCCTCACACCTCCTCCAACATTCCAATCCAGCTCATCTGAGGAGAGGGTCAAAGAGGGTCTGTTTGCTGGGGTTTGCTTTGTGCCATTTCAGCTCCCTAAACTTCCTTGCTGCAAGATCAGACATCTGCTAAAATTTAGCAGAGAAGAAATGAGGAGGAAGGAGAGAAGAAAATTGACTGTTTCTTCAACAGCATGTACTGCTTAGCTCAGTGCTTGTGCCAAACTACTGTGTGGCATCTCTCCTGCTAAGAAACTCTTAAAAAATCAGCTTGCAAAATCTGACCATCTCAGATCTGGCTGCAGATCCCAAGCTACAACAGCTCAAAACATATAAGCTGAAAGTCTGCAAAAGCATGATTATTCAGGAATTTCAAGCCTGGCTGAATATGGGAGACTCCTCAGTCCTCTATGTTGCTCCAAACTAGAGCAATGTCTTTATGGAACAAAACTGCTAGGAACACATCATACTCAAGAGTGGCTCCAATCCAAGTGGCTCCAAAATATTCGAAGTCATCTTGCAGACTTAAGCAAGTAATTGTCTGTTAGCATATCCACAGATGTGCTGTCAGCAATAGCTTAAAATTAGTTTCTATGACAATCACCTCTAAAATACTAAAAAACATACACATTTTAACTTACATGGTATTACAAGTTTAGCTTTAATAAGACTAGTCTAATCAAGTCCTCTTAGATTCCTTATTTAGAATCATAAATGCAATTGCTGCTTCTTAGATGAAACTTTTTTTTTTCTTTTTCTTTTTTTTTCTTTTTCCTGTCCAATGGAGTGTACAGTCTGGTCAAATTGTGTGGGAACTTGGAAAAGCAACATTACCTGCAAAACTTTACAGATGTTTGAGGAAACACTCATCAAAATCAATTTTTTTAAAGTTTGTAATTGGCTCAAACTAGGAAAGAAAAAAAATACCAAAGGATCTTTAGAGTGTGTTAAAACCTCAGAACTTGAATTTACAAGGAAGCCATTTACTGACCACAGCTCTGGCAGAGATGTCTTCCCAGGCCAAGTGGAAACGAGTAATGAAGGGACAAATAGGATGTTTTATAAACACCTAATTATTACTGTTCTTCAAGAAAACCTGTGACTCAGGATAAGAATTAAAAAAATAAATTGCATTGGCTCGGAAACATTGTGTGATTTCTTCACACAGCTGAAATGGGACATCTTGAATAACATTACATTCCCATGGGATTAGCACTTTTCTAATCTACAATGATACTTTTAGAAACTATGCTGGTAAACAAACATTACATTGGATAATATTTCCTCACATCCAGCATTCATGTTTCAATATTCATCTCTGGGCAGAAGAAAAAAAAATTAAACACAATATTTTCATTACTGTACAAATAAGTGTTCTTATTTTCTGTCCATATATGCAACAGCTATTGGCACTCACAAAATACAAAGCTGATGTTTAGGAGATACTGTGATGCATCTTCTTAACACTACAGTGTTTTTCTAGTAGAAGCTCCTGTCTCAGCTCAAGAGAAGGAACAGTTTCCCTTTCCATACAAGGATTCATAACAATTTGGAACAGTCTTAGGGACTTATATCCAATGTTGGTTTTGGTTTCAGCACTAAGCCAGATGCCTGTTGTGGGTTGATGCTAGCCAGATGCCAGGTACCCACAAAAGCCACTCACTCACTCCCCTTGGCTGCTGGACAGAGGGGAGAAAATTTAACAAAGGGTTTGTGGGTTGAGATAAGGCCTGGGAGAGAGATCACCCATTAAATACCAGCACAGGCAAAACAGGCTCAGCATTGAGATAAAAGGTGAATTTATTACTAATGAAATCAGAGCAGGGTAATGAGAAGTAAAATAAGCCCTTAAAAACACCTTTCCCCCTACCACACAGAAGGCAGGGAATGGGCACTGTGGTCAATTCATCACCCATGGCTTTTCACACTGCTCTGGGAGAGGAGCTGTTCCCATGCTCCATGGGGTCCCTCCCATGGGAGAGTTCTCCACTGACTTCTCTGATGTGAGTCCACCTCACAAACAACAGCTCTCTGTGAACTGCTGCAGCATGAGTCCATCCCATGGAAACAGTCCTCCCAAAACTGCTGGGAGGGTCACTCTTCCACGGGGTACAGTCCTTCAAGGACAGGCTGCTCCAGCATGGGAACAGGACCCCTCTCTCCAAGGGTCTCCCACAGGTTCACAGCATCCTCCCACGCATCCACCTGCTCCAGTGGGGGCTTCTCCACGGGCTGCATCAGATCTCTACATCCCCATGGATCTCCAAGGGGAGACAGCTGTTTCACCATGGTCCTCACCCCAGCCTGCAGAATCTCAGCTCCAGCCCCTGGAGCACCTCCTCCCCATCCCTCTCCATTGACCTTGGTGTCTGCAGAGTTGCTTGTCTCACATTTTCTCACTCTGCTCTTCTCTGACTAGAATTAAAACTGTGCCACAATCTTTGTTTTCCTTTCTTCTTAAATGAGTTATAGCAGAAGCATTATCACCACTGGTAACTGGCCCAGCAGCATGTCCATCTTTGGAGTCATCAGGGCTTGGCTCTGCCAGACATGGGTGGAAGCTTCTCGCAGCTTCTCACAGAAGCCACCTCTGTACCCTCACCCGCTACCAAAAACCAGACCATGCAAAACCAATACAATGCCTTAAGAAGTCTGAAAAAATAATCTAAAAATCAAAAATCCTCACCTTTCAAACTTTTCTGTTAGTAATTTGAAGTAACATCCCTCCAGGGAAAATCTTGTCCCACTCAAGTCAAAATTAAAAAAAAAAAAATTAGCAGCTAAAATTCTGCTTAAACCATTAAAAACATCCTGTATACTTATAAGGGAAAAAGATGGATAAATCCATTAATAATTGGACAACTATTCTGAAACCTTTCCATGATTCTAATTAATCCACAACTATCTAGAACAAGTTTTTATAAGGAACACACATCTATAAAAAAAGATTATCAGTGGGATTTTTTATTAGCCAGAAGCATACAGTATTTGGAAGATTATAGCAGGCACTCAGTATAGTGCTACATAATCATTTTAATTGGATAAAGGTTAACTGGATGATAATGCTGATGTATGAATTAGAAATCAGAAAGCAGCAGTTTTAAACTGCTTGGGGAAAAAATGAATGTCCCAGAAATCCAGAAATACTACCCCCATCCAACCTGGGGCCATTGCCCTGCTATGAACTCAAGCAAACATACTTCCTGACAGCTTCAAAGCTATGGAAGGAGAGAAACTGTCTTTCCTTTTTTAATGTTTTCCTGTAGAACCAGCAACAAACTCTGTGAGTAATGACCTTTTCCTTGCCAAGAGACCTCTGAACATGAACCCATTTCATGATCCAATCATTGCTCCCACTACAAGCTTCATACACTGGTATTGGGAAGCAATCACCACTGTAGCCAATATTCTTTGATTTCCACATCTTCCAAAGTAGATGAACAACAGTGAAATGGGAAAGGGAAAAAAAAAAAGAAAAAAAGAAACTTGGCTCCACACAAAACCCCCAAAACCAAATCAGAAGCCAGTAACACTTCCACCACAAGAAAAAGCAAGGTAAGAAGATAATAACAAGGTAAGATTAAAACAATACTGTAGCACAGGAAAACTATAAAGCCATCCAAAAGTGATGGGGACAATTAAAAAAAAAATGGAACATAACACAAAGCTTGTCACCTGTTCATACACATACAATCATGGACAGAGACTTGTGGAAGACCAGAAGGAGATGAAGCCCCTAAACACTCAAAACCACTCAACCACCCAAACCCTGCAGGCAGTCTTTCAGATCTCAGGAGCACCTGGGAATCCAGGAGGCATCATTCATCCATGTGCAGAGGTACACTTGCAGATGCTGGGGCTGTGGTTTCAGTGCCTTGAACTGGAGACAAGTCTGACATGGCCAGGGCACAATTCCTGTATTATTCCATCTCTTGGCCATTTACTGCTAAAATCTCTCCAAGAGCCACTTCTAGCACAGAAGCCGGATCAAGGAACTGACCTATCTCTGAAAACATTCCCCTAAGAACAAAAACTGCATCACAGTGGAAAGTGCCAGGAGTTCAAGAGGACTTAGATTGATCTTGAACAAAAGTGGGATAGATCTGTGCCAGACCATGTAAACATGGTCTCAAAAAGTGGATTAAAAAATCACAGAATTGCATGGGTTGGAAGATACCTTAAAGATCATCTTGTTCCAACCTCATTGGCCTTGGACACATCCAGGGATGGGACAGTCACAGTTTCTCTGGGCAACCTGTGCCAGTGCCTCACCACCCTCACATGTCTAATATAAATGTATTCTGTCGGTTTGGAGCCACTCCCTCTTATCCTGTTACTACATGCTCTTGCAAATAGTTTCTCTATCCTCTTCAAAATGGCTGAAACATAACAGCTGTATATTTATAATAGATTCTTCTTTTCTTAGGGTAACCATCACACTTTTTGCCTATTATGTCTTCAGCTTCTTATTTATTAAAGGAACAGCTGCTACCAGTCAATCTCAAAGTTACACAGTGAAAGACTGGGAGATGTGTGTGTAAAGAAAATTGCAGACCATATAAGATGAGAACTCTGTATGCAAGACAGAAAAGAGAATGTGAAATGCAGAAGTGAATGTCAGCTGTGTTGTCCCCCCCAGGATACCATGGATATGGGAAAGGCAATGTCTCTACCAACAACATCCAACACTACACAGCCCTCTCAGAAGTATCTTGGGCCAGGAGTTGGGTCAGTTGAGCTTTGCTCCCTTGGCTGGGCATGCTGAGCATCTAGTGCAAGTGTGCCTGGTCTTTTTGTAACCTGAAGGAGCAAACCAAAGCACAGAACACAGATTGGTGACAATAATGAAGAGCTTTTTCTCAAGCATGTGCTACATGGTCGTCTGCTAGCTCAGCTATGAACCCAACAAGGTAAGACAAGAAGGCTTCCCTGCATACAGCCATTGCATTCGTGTCTTTTAGAAGACAGAATAAACTACTGTACTCTTGGCACAAACATTATGCTGATGGAACCCACTGATTCATCTTGTCCATCATATCTGTGAAATTAAAAATTAATCTACAGGAAAATGCAGCATGGCTGTTTCATTAAATGCTGCAGTACATGTTCACCTAAATATTTATTTACACAAACAATCCTCATCCCTTTTCATCCTTTTTCCTCCCTCAGCCTCAAAGCAGAAGCACTCTGAAAAAGTCCTTATTTTTTCATTTAATTTCTTTTTGAGACAAGTAAAAGAAAATCAGTGCAGAGAAAACCAATAGGGAAGATTTTTTTATTATCAGCAAAAGATAGACAGGAATCATCTTGCAACATAAGCTCCAAGTTTTATTAGTCTCTTGATTTGAAATTTATTTCCATGGTAGACTACAGTTAGGGCTAAAAATCCCAGCCTTCTTTCTCAAGTAGGTGAGTATACTAAGGTTTACCTGCAGGATAAATATACAATCAGTAGTAATCCTCTATTTCCAAGCCAGTCAAATTTAAGCACTGTCAGAGTAAACTAGTTCAACCTTTGCTGCAGATGAAAAGCTAAATAAAACCTAAGACCTTAATAATCAATGCAAAGAATGCTAAGATACAATTCAGTCAAACTTTTAAGCATGACTGTACACGTCTCAGAATATACCAACACCCATTTCTGTTGAAAATGTCATTTGTTTTTAAGGACATTCTGTGCTGCCAAAAATCTGTGTTTCCCCTTTCATTAAATGGGTAATTTTCTTCAGAGCTAAATTTATGGCTTTTTAGACTGCTGAATTTCAAGTAGAGCAGGTTTGAAATTAATTTTCGCCTTCAATACTGTGGCTATTTGCTTTGAGAAATTAGAAAGGGCACATTATGCAGCCTAGATAAAAACAACAATTTCTATTACAGTGAAAATGATAAGGTGGAGAGAAACCATTATCAAAGCAGTAAGACCATTGTCATTGTGTGTCAAATTTTCAGAAAAAAACTGGCCAAGCAATTTTTCTCTTTTCAAAAACCTTGTCATTCCTGGCAGTTTAACAAACTCTTTAGCAGGAAGACAAAGACCAGAGGGAAGGAACTGCTGCCATCACTGCTGCCTGAAGTAGACCCCAGGACAAGAAGCACAGTAGGATTATCAGATATGGTGACAAGAGGAAGCTAAGCAAGTAAATAAAAAAGAGATGGGCCAGTCATCTGGTGGCCCTTCTGGCTCATGTACAAAACAGGGGACATCTGGGGATTATGGGCTAAGATAAAGTCAAAGCTTTAGTATGGTCATACACCAGCTTGTACTGGGCCTGGCTAAAAGTGGTTTTTGGGTTTCACAAGTAACATACCTAAATATATGGCACAATACCAGGGGATTTGAGAAAATCCCAAGATAACAATTTCTGGAAGCATTATGGTTAAGGATCAGAAATGTCAACAGTGTTCTGTCAACAGTTATAATGAATTACCTATTACAGGAATTTACCCTACTATTTTCTGCTCCATCTAACACAAATATAACAATAAAGAATGTAGTAAAATGCATTTATAATTTTGTTATTTCTGGGGAGGATTCTTCTAATAAATACACACTGGCCACAAAATGGTCACGCATCCCAGTGATGTTTAAAAAGAAAGTCGACATGTGTAATGACTTTACAAAAGAAACCAAGCAGTCATGAGATGCCAAGTGTAACACCTTCCAAAGCCAACATTCACTTTACATCTGAAAGCTACTGTGGGCATCTAGCTAAAGACTGCAAAGCAAGCCAGCTGCTGATTACCAAGTGCACTAGATTTCCAAACTCCCAGGTTTAATTCATCCTCACAACATCCAGACCCAAACTTACTTTATTATAGTTGTGGTTCGGTCTTCCAGGAAAGGAAAAAAACCAATAGTTACATGCATACTTAAAATGGAATTAGGTATCTCCAAAAGAAACTAAGTGGGGGGGGAAAAAACATGCATTAGACAAAATAATTTTTTGCCAGCTGTGACTGTTTTACAATTCATTTTGGACAGGGAGTTCAACGCAGATGGTAAAATAATTTCAGTCCTTCAAGGAACTCATGTATGCTAACTACTAGACATAAAATTCTGCACATAGTAGCTGCTCAAAATTGCTAATATAATAAATTTACACCAATATCTTCCATCTGAACACTCTCTCCCTTCAAACAGGGAATGAAGCACACCCAAATTAACTTCCTAATCTGCATATTCAGTAATTCTGAAAGCACACTTTGACAAAGGGCATGCTCCAGATGCTTCAGAAGACAGGAGCTGTCTGACCTGCAAAAGCACCTTCCTATGACAATAAGGTAGGTGTAGGTGGGGGCAACCCAACTCCTCCCATAAAACAACAAAAGGCAATTCCAGGAACAGTGGTATGGGACACCAGCAACCATCCATAAGAGGCTATTAGGAAGAAGCTTTTGCCAGGGGTAGCTATTGAGTAATTGTGTAGTATGACAGGGTTTTCCCAAAATTCCTCTGAAACAGCTGGTGCTGCAGTGTCAGCAGCAGGACCCACTGACCAGTGGCTTGATCTGAAGTGTCATCTAGATCACTCAACATCTTAGGGAATTCTGGCACACAGAGCTGTAAACCGTCCAAATTTACATCAGTTCTAGCACCTGCAGCACTGGCACTTGACTGCTGTTTGCAGATCAGGCCCATGCAGTTTTACTTCCAGTAACAGGTACAATCCATACAGCAGTATGCTAGCTAGTTTGACATTAAAAGAAACCACTACTAAATTGTACTTATCTATACAGGATTTCATTCCACCCAAGAAAGTTTCATTTTGTGATATTTAAAAAACAAACCAACAAGAAGTCACCAGCTTACACTGAACACAAGAAAAATGTGGAGATACGCTTCCAGCACTACTTCCCATGAGTTCAGTGTTAAACTGAAGTCAAGGAAGCTGAAAGGCAGCATTCAACTATCTTCCATGTCCTTTCAAAAAAAGCAATCTACTGCCTGAGCTTTGCCATATTTAAACTGTGTGATGTGTTGTCCAAATACAAACTCTGATAGATGCACTGAGCTCCCACTCAAAAAAAGTAAAGCAAAACCAAGCAATATTAATCTTTAAAACATGTAGGTGGTTCTACTTATTCCCTGTTCCTCCCTTCCTCCTCTGCAATGCTCCTCTACTGCTAGTTCCTGCATCAAGACTTTAAAATCCACCTAAGCTGGCAGTGGACCACAAGGGGAAACAATGAGAATCTCAGGGTTCACAGTATGTCTCTGCAGGAGAAATACAAGTCCTTCTATAGCCTATGCACCTCCTAGCCCTGTGCTCTGCCCACTACTCAGGCATCTAGCCTTGCTCTTTTAAAAGAGTTAAGCTCTTTTAAAAGAAGAGTTAACAAGGAGGCAGAGAAACACATCTACTTGTAAATTTTGATGAAAGGAGAGATGGTATTTTTTATTTTTTGAAAAATACCTTCAAGAAAGAAAACAGAGCCAGAGTATATGTGAAGTATCTTTTTTTTTTTTAATAAACAGTGAACAGAGTTTTCTTATATACTAATTTTGTATTATTTTAGAGCCAAGGAGCCACATAGCAAGATCACTGCACTTGCACATTGTGTTTCCACCCAAACAGCTCCTTTTGGTATGTCCCTCCTGGTCTTTCCCAAGCTGGAGGAAGAACTGGGTGCATGGGCTAACTCTACAGGTTTTATCACAGGAGTGCATCTCCCCTTACAATGCAGTCACTATCACACTGCCTGGAACAGTGCTCACAAGGGATCTGCAACAAAAACCAGATGGACAGATTTCTCAATAGATGTACAGGGTGGAAAATCCAACCCTTCCCTTGCTTGCTGTCACTTCAAGGTTCTGTGTAAATCTGGGTAAAAAAACCCAGTTCCTCAGCAGATGGTACAAAGAGCTGCTGCTACAGCAAGAGTGAAGAAGCAAGAAAGCTGCCACAGAACCAGGGAACATGAAGGCAGACACAGGAAGAGTACCTGCCTGCTGGATTAGCAGAGCATTTACACTCAGCCTCTGCCTAGAGCAAGAAGTGAAGCACACAGGAAGAAACAATCCTTCTTTTGGGGGAAATAAACAGCATTAAAGGAGAGAAAAGAAAGGAAGGAAAAGATCATGTTTGGCAAAAGCAATCAAAAAGGAGACTATTACTTGTGTACTATTCCAACACAAGAGGTACCACATCTCAGCCTTGCTACTTATTGCTTCCTGGTAATGGGAAAATGCAAATTTGTCCCATTCCCTGATAGCAAGTACTGTCTTGCAGCCAAACTAAACAGCAGAAAGCAAGGAAAATACCAGGCATATCTGGAATATCAACCACAATAACAAAGAACTCCCCAAAGCTAAGAAGCCAGTTTGAGTTGCATTTGCTAGCAATCTTCTACAAATTAATTTCTTTGGTAGAAGCGGGTGCTGTTATCCAGCTCTTCCATTTCTCTTGTTGGGGTCATAGGCAAGTTAATAGCAAATATTAAATAATATTTGCTATAAAATATTATTTAATATTGAATAGAAAATATTAAATAATAGCAAAGCATCAGTGCCATTCCCTATCCAAAGCCAAAGCCCAGCATGCCACAGACCTGGTCAAACGGGTGTGAAGAAGGAGGGAGGACCATGAGCAAGAGTTGTACAGAACAGGGAACTTTTTTCCATGCTGCTGAGTTGCATCAGCTTCCATGTGGCTTTTTGTTTTAAATTGCTGTCAGCAGATCTGAACTTCCTAATGTTTGCTATCCATTCCTGAATTTATTACCAGCATTCAAAAACCTGGGGCTCACATGATTCCACCCCACCCCAAAACACCTGCTGGCAGTGACCCCATTGCTGCCACATGCTCCTGCACCCCAGACCACCTTGTCCCTTCTCCATCAGCAGCCTATAGCAGCTGCACCATGCATCTCAAGGGGGTGTGGGGAGAGGACACAGGAGGACAGCAGGACATCAGCAGTTTCCAGAAAACAAACCAAAAGCCTACTGGTGAGCATAGCAAGAAAAGATGGGGGGGTGTTGCCAGATTCCCATGTTCAACACACCACAGCAGAACTGCTCACTTCAAGTTGGTAAAAGCATACTGCTTCACACAATAAACAGATATTAACTAAAATCCAGAAAAAGCCCACCCCATTTTTAGGGAGTAGACCTGCCCACTCTGCCCCACAACAGGACAGAACCCTGTAAGCCATACTTTTACCTGGAACTGGGGACACTCTAAAATTGTGACAATCATCTAACACTAAGTTACTAAACTGTCAAGCACACAAAATAGGGCTTAATAAACTGGAATTTAGGTATTTGCCTTTAAAATCCAAGTAACATAAGGTTTCTCCTCTGTTTCACTTATGAGAAAATTTCAGATTTGCAAAAAAAATCAGGTGCTGGAAATATGCAATAACCCTCACTTAAAAAAAAAAAAAAAAGAGGTGGCATGGTAAATTATTAAATGTAAGAACTAAGGTAACTTAAAGCATGCCCTTTTGTTCCACTAAATGAAATAACACATTTTCTTTTCAAATTGCCACATGCTGCTACAAGGTTATTGTACTATCACATCACAGAGACAAAACAAAATTAGATCCACATGTTCTTAGGATATAAGCAAGTGGGTAAGATGTTTCTGCTCTCAAATATGAAATCAGTGATTATGAATTCATCCGTAGGGGAAGCTTTTCTATTAAGAAACTCTGAATGGTTCTGTGTCCAGCAGAGGCCATTAACTCTGCACTGCAAAAGTGCATTTCAGTTTCATGGCAGAACAACAGAAGTCATGCTCCAGCTGACCTTTCCAAATCAGCCTAAAAAGCCCAAGGGCATTTTAAATAATAAATTGCCACCTCAGCTTTATTCAGAACACTTTATAAGAAAGAAGTCCATTGCACATATACTATACAAAAACTATCCCCCCCAAGGGTAGAAGAGAGAGAAAATTTTTCAACAGTCCAGTGACTCCCTCAGCAACCAATTCCATAAGCTGTTTTAACAGGAGAAAACCTCTTCAGAAAGGACAAGAAGGCAATGGACCAAAAGAGGGAAGATTCCCTACAGACTGAGCTCTCCAGCACATGCCTGCACTTACACTTTTGAAAGAGCAACCACCACACTTATTCCTGAGACAGCACTTACTTCCTGGCAGTACTGAAGAATTCCTTCTTTTGTCCCAATGCAGGTCTTGGAGCCAGAGGGGTCTGATTCCCACTTTCCATTCTGCACATTCATATGCATGTTGAGTTTGCCACAGAACATGGCAATCTGAGGTTCTGCCAGCAGCCCTGCATTTCCATCAGCAGGCACCTGGAAGGAGAAGGAAAGTTTTAGCCTCACATTTGACATTTCAGTCCAGCCAAAGCAGCAACAGGTCAAGCAAGTCTGAGACAAACTCCAGACTCATCCACCTATCGCAGCAAAACCCAAAATTTTTTATTCAGGGAGATGTGAGAAATGTAAATGGGATGTGCATAGAAATCCAGATTACAATAGTATAGTTTTAAAGCTGAACTGTCACAGTTGGCCCCTGGTAATAATTAGCACTGACTCCATTATTCACAGCAGGCTGATCAACCTCTTTATTATATTATTATTATTAAACCCATTGCTTTTATAGACAGTTACGATACACGAGGACCTAATTGGTCTACCAATCCAAACACCATCACCATTGGCTAATTAAGAAACCACCCTTTGGTAAACAAATCTCCATAACACATTCCTCATGCTCACAGTACCAGGTGCAACAAGTGAAGATAAGAACTGTTTCTCATTCTTCTCTCTGATCTTCTCACAGCCTTTTCCCAGAAAGGCCTGGGAAAGTTATGTGCTGCTCTCTGTGACCAGAGAGCTGCTGCCACACTTAACCAAATGTTTGGTGGCCCAAAGCTGTCTTCTTACCAACTTGGGCTAAACAACGAGCACAATCAGAGCACAGTTATGGAAGTTTAATTTCCCAAATATAGCTGTTATAATGTGGGGGAGGGGTTTACTAACAACTAAATGAAAAAGTAACAAGTTTTTAGCAAAAGTTTCCTAAGAAACCTCACAGTGTATCCTTTTCCAGGCCCCTCAGTAGTTCATCTCCTTGTTGAGCACACTGGCTCTATTTTATCATTCCTTATGAAGGTGGGTAGGTTAAAAGCAGCTTCCACCAAAGCTTCTCTTGGATTGAACCTCAAAATGCAGAGGGGGTGGGGAGGTATCAAAATGGCCCTGCTGAAGTTTTAGCTGACAACCAAGAATTACAGAATATCATCTCCCCAACAAGCATTAAAATACCAGGCTCAAGACAGGTGCTCCTCCTCTTGAGCCACAGACACTGCCCAAGACACCAAAACCAAGCACTGCTGGGCACAGAGCCAGACATCAGAGGCACCCTCAGCACAGATTTAAATCTCTCCCATGGTACCACAGCACTGAAGACAAATCACCTTATACCTCTGAAGGTATAAGGTGAAAGGACTAGCTTTTTGTTTTACATCTGAGGAACATGACACAAAGAGAAACCTCCTCTCTGGGTTAGGTACCTCAAGAGACAAGTCTACAGCTCTCCAAAGGCCAGTTGGTCATATTCAACGTGCAGCAGAGTATTCATTTCAGTTTAAATATCTATTTTTAACTTTCAATCTCTTAGCTAGAAGGCTTCTCAAATTAAACGCATTTTAAAAATTCACAAAAAAGAGAAAAAACAGAATTATGGCATGATATGCAAACCCAGGATATTAGTTTGACTTTCTGTTTAAACACAAAGAAGATGTAATGAATTTTATATGCCTACAGTACTATAAAAAACCCCAAGGTCCATACTAAGAAACACTGAGAGAATGAACATCAAACTATCCATTGGATTCACATTGAAAGTGAAAATGCCAAAATTAAACTGAGGTTTTGTTTGAGACTTTTTTTTTTTTAAGAAAAAAGAGAGAACATTTCTTGTCCAGTTTTCATAAGAAGTTGACTTTTTACTTCAATTCAGCTCAAAAACAAAAAAAAAACCAAAAACAAAACAAAAAACCACCAACAAACAAACAAAAAACCAAACAACAACAAAAACAAAACAAAACCAGGAACACCTCAGCTGGCTGAGATTTCCCTTTACTATCTCAATTTCTCTTCTTCTGTGCAACAAGTACATTCTGTACAATTTAAGAGCCAACTATCACTGTTGTTCCACTGGGTAATTAGAGAATTTCCCAATAACTGGGATGACACCTTGGCTTGGCTTGCCTTGATCAGGAAAACTATCACATGCTTACTCCTTCTAATACCTTCAGCAAGTTTGGAGAGCAACTCAATTGTAACACATCTATAACAATCTGCAAAATATCCTCCAAGTTAATTATTTTATTTTTCTTTATACATGCAACATAACCCTAGAAAAATTTCAATAAAAATAGAAGTGAGTCATTCCACAGGTGATGTATGGATGAGAACTGACTATTCCCAGTCCACTCCTTCAACTGAGATCTTTATTACATTAATAAAGCACACCATAGTCCCACTGTGGCAGATTTTCAATTTTTTTTTTTTTTTTTTTTACTCACAATCATAAATCAAAACAAAAGTATTTAGATCATAGAATCAAAGATTCATTTAGGTTGAATGTGACTTTAAGATTGAGTCCAACTGTAAACCTAATACTGCAAAGTTTATACCAAACTAAAAGCCAAAAATAAAAGCTAAAATTTAGCTAACTAATATCAAGGGATCTCTATATGGTGCAAGTTCCTGATAATATAAAATCTCATGAAATTTTACTCATTTTAAGAAACATCGAATAGCGGTTTGATCACGAAGGGAACTGGACTGCAGTATTTTTGGGGAAAGGTGGGGAAATGCAGCACTTTCTGTAAAACGCATACACTTACATTATATCATCACAAGAAAAAAATATCAGCATTATAATGCATTTCAATACTCTAGAGCAGCAATCTACACTGATAAGCAGCTTCTACAGAAGGAATGCTCAGTAACATAAAGCTACAGTCCAGTTTGTTACAACAACACCTGTAGTGGCAAATCCCTCCTTGACTAATCCTAAAGCTCTTAGGCAGACTAGTCTCCCAAAGGATAACCCATGGGACACAAATTACATTAACAGCAAGTATTTACTTTATTAGTATTCTGCAAAAGCAAAAACTCGAAGCATATTAATGGAATTGTAATCACATCATATTTTTTCTTGTTTGCATATGACTGCGAGCTAGCAGCATGGCTTTTTTTCCTGCTTCTTAGCAAATCATTAAATAACAGATCAATTAGCTCAGCATCTCCAGGTAACTTCAAATGTGCTCAGGTTTTGTCAGTACATCCAGTTTTCAAAGACCAAGTAAGAACACTACTCATCACTTCCACAAGACATCTGTAATATGATTTCTGTCATGTGAGCCACATAAATTTGAAAAATGGCATGTACAGGACTCTGAAAAAATTATCTCAATTGATGGTACACTATTTAGATCTCTACATTAGTGTACTATGTCACAAGACATTCAAGCATCAGCCTGATATATTTTCATATAGAAAATAAAATTATTGATTTTTATAAGTGTAAGGGTACAAGTTCTGAAAGAAGGGTTCCCTGGCTGTGGTAAATGCTCACAACAGGTTCTCCCTTAAAGAATTCCAGCATATCAGAGGTCTGTCTTCAAGTTTCAAGACTCATTTTACCTCCAGCTGAATGCATGTCCTGGTTTAGGGCAAATTTGGGAGAAAACCTCCGAAAGGGGCTGCCCCAGAAAGCAAATCCACATGGTCCCTCCCCCAACCAGTTCAGGAAGGATTTCCTCAGAGAGAAGTGGAACCAACCTGTTTATTTAACAGGCAAAGCACTCCCCAGCACAAAAAATGAACACTACCAGATGACAAAACTCATTCACAGCTCCGAAGAGATGACAAATTCAGAAAGTCTCTCCGGTGGGTGCTTGCTCTGTTATCAGTCCCTCCGGCACTGCGAATGGCCACTGCCCAGATGGTTCCAAGAAAAGGGAAAGAAAAAAAACAGTCCAGGGAAAAACTTCTCTGCCTCTGCTAGCTAAACTAACTAAAAAACCACAGAGCATGCTGTTCTGCCCCGTCCATGCCCAGTGGAGGAGCGAGAGCAGGCTGATAACAAACTCTGTGCTTCTTCTTCTCCCCATCTTCGCTCTCAGAGCCAGTCTTGAAAGCACAGAATATAATATCCAGCACAAACAAAACACCCAACTGGGGATACAAGCATCATAAAGTCACCCTAGGACAGTGCATCTTCCTGCACCATGTTCTCATACATTTCTTTCTTACAAGCAGATAAATGATGAAGTGTTTAAAACATTGTTTTAGAGAAAACAAATTCAAAATACCTTTCAAGGATAGGCTTTCAGTATTTTGCATACTCTTACAGGTGGGGATATCAGAGGAAAAAAAAAACTAACCAACACTAAAGACTGAAATCAGAAGACAACTGTACAATGAAGCCCACTGGGTATGTAACTGCTCTGGATCTGCAAAGAAGAGGGACATAATTCAAGTGTTTTCTCCTCAGATTGGTCAGTTTAGGACAAAACAAGGTCAGTCTTAGCAAGGCCATCTGAATGGCATCATTTAATTACTGGAGCCTGTCTTTATAAAGTAGGTATTTCACAGTATTTTTCTGTTTGTTTTTAGAGAAAATAATCATTACAAATATTTATTTCATGTCAAAATATTGAATTACAGACAATACAGGAAAAAAAAAAAAGAAATCATGTAAGCATTAGGAGACTAAGATGTAGGGAAGCTGTTTCCTTTCCATGGTAAGAGGTAGTAGAGATGCCTTTGCTTTCCTGTCTTTCAGGTCTGGCAATTTAACACATTTATTTGAGGAGAGATGCACATCCACATGGCATGCTGGATGCCATTTATACCATGTCTGAGACACTCAAAAAGGATTTTGAAGGCAGAGTACAGAGGACTGAAACCAATTGCAAAACTGTAAGGAATACCTTACATTAATAGAAGTGTGTGGAGGTTTTTAGCTCATTGCAATTCCATCATAACATCAAAAGGCCTCTTCCTGTCAAGCACTATCATTGCTTAAGACAGAAAGCATAGCACTCTCCCTGCCTCCACTCTATCTGTCATTGTTTTCTGCAGTTACAAATTAGTATATTTTCAAATTGTAATTCATAATCCCTATTTAACCAACAAGTGTTGGCTTTTTTCACAATTCAGGTTATAGTCAGAAAACACAGGCTGCAAGGTTTTACCCTCAAGAGGTTTTCCATCAATGAACCAAAGTCACTTCAGATAGCTCTACTATTAACTTATGATTAAGAACTACAACATAATATGGAAATAAGCATCACACCTTCTATGTGCTGTTATTAACCATTGAAACATTTAAAGCCATTCCCCAGAAGTCCCTCAGACAGCTTCTGTGATTTATATTGCTTTATTCTACAAATACTAACTTGAAGCCACTTTTATAAAGATCCAAAGTGTACTTAATTTGCAATAAATACTTAATTTGCAATTACTTTCAAGGAGAGGACGTTCAGTAGCAACCTTCATAACTACAACTCACTCAAGAACAACTGTCCTCCTTAGTTTAGGAGATGACAAAAATAATCCCTCCCTGATTTTAATTTTTAATGCTAACACCAATTGAAACCTCCAACCATGAAGTCGGTGACTAGTTTTGAGGTTTAACAACAGTAAAACTGGTTCAAATAATGTGAACAATTAAGCATATCCAATCATAACATATCACCCTTCCAACCCCTGGCTGTGCTTTCTCCAATCTTTTTTACCATATTTGGGTTGAAATCTCAGGTTTCTCATTAACTGAAGCAGCACCAATTTGCATACATAGCAGTTTACTTCCTCTATGACAATTAACAAAAGAAAATAAATTCTGTCTTTAAAGTGCGGCCACTCATAACTTTTTCCTATAAAGAATAGACGTAAAAATAGAATGAAAGGATAAAATAGAATAAAAGGATTCTCTGCTTGCCTTACACATTCAGTGTGCAAAACATAATACAGAGACTTGTTATTCCCAGTGGAAAGACCAGGGTTTTTTTAACTGAACTGTCTTGTCTGCTGTACCCTACAGGTGAAGATTGTTGCTCAGTTCTAGAAGTCTATGTTTCAAACTGGGCAAATGCCATGCAAATACAGGCTTATGTCACCAGACACAAATCCATGGTTTCTTGCCCATCAGTTAGCCATCAACTTTGGCAGACTGTAATCTGTTACACTCTGCTCTAGACATCTTATTTAAGCCATAAAGTATTTCTCCTGCTAGCTCTGTTAAGGATCTTCTCAGAACACAAATACTTTAAAGACTATTTGTATTTAAAAACCTGCACATGTAGATTCACAACGAAAAAATCTCCTTTCTTAAATATGCAATCAGAACAAAAACATTAAAAAATAAGACACCTAAATTAGAAAAGGAGGAAAGATCAAATTATTGTCTCATCACAATTTTAGGATGTCTGTTTGTCAAATCCAAGGAAAATTTTCCATCTCCTCACTTTTGTTTAGAGATGAAAAAGACTGAGAGGTTGTCAAAATCAACATGAATAACTTAGAAACATGTTTTATTGTATAATGTTCACATAGAAACAGCAGCAGCAATTACTGTTGTCAACAGCATACACAAATAGGTCAGAAAAACATTCTACTAATTACACAGTTAAATTGCTCAGTACAGTTGCTCCTCCTGGAAGACAAACATTTATCACAACAGTCACAGAAAGAACCACCTTCCTAAGCTGCAAAAACCCTGTGAACATCCGTATTTCATTTACAAAAAGCCACCATCTAAAATTTGATTGAGAAAGAAAAAGCAGCTGGAAAACTAGAGAAGTTTATTTGGCCTGACTATAACCTCTGTCCCCCAACTGCAAATATCTGTGCACTGTCTTCCTGGCCTGCTTCATAAACAATGATGCCAAAATGCATCACAACAGTGCAATGCCCACATCTCCACAGCAGCTCAACTGCTCCACAAATCAATTTAAATGCAAGGTTTCCCTCAAGCCTGCTGAGGAAAATATAATGTTCTCAAAACTATCTTCTGGCAGCCAACCATTCTCCTCACCTGCATCCTTCACAAGGTCCTGAGAAATAGGCTGTATTTACTCCATACATTCCATTCATCTCAGTTTTAGTGCTTCCCTCAGGTCACGGTCCAAGTACTTGCAGAACAACACCCCAACCCAGCCCCAGACATTTGTTTACTCTGAAATCAAGTCTTATAATCAAACCAAAAAATATGCCAGCACTAAGCACTGAGTTCACAAGGCTATCTTGTGGAGCAACAGGGAAGTGAGTGCTCCCCTCCCCAAAGACCTGAGTGAACCAGCAACCAAGTGGATACAAGAGATATTCATAGGGCTTGAGCAGAAGTGTCTGTATAAACAGCTGACCTGCATGTGCATCTGTGAACACACACAAGAGCAAAGGGATTTCCCTCCCTGGAGTCCCTGGAATCACTAGGAAGCAAAGAGGCAAACTCAAAGAGCAGCAGAAGCCTAGCACCTGTGTGGAACCTGTCTAACATCATTCTGCATACATTTCCATGCTCCTGTGAGAGTGAATAAAAATTAAAATTTAGCTACAAAAATCAACATCTCTGAATGTAATTGTAAATGTGAGGAATTATCACAGGGGAGTATCCCATCAAGTCAGAGAAGGCAGATCTTTGCATCAGCTACATGAACATAAAAACACATTCCTCTGTAAATGCAGTGTCAAGAGCTTCTTACCTACCACCACCATTCCCAGCAACAAATCTGCTTCCAAAAAAAAAACCCTAAAAGCCACACTCCCACAACCTCCAATTTGAGTGTCTTAATTTATGAAGATGTGAAGGTGCTTGAATGCATCCATAGGAGAGCAACAAAGCTGATGAAAAGGCTTAAAGGAATGACATCCCACAAGAAAAACCTGAGGACTCTGGGCTTACCTAGCTGGATGGAAGGAGGCTGAGGGGTAACCTCACTGCTCCCCATAGGTGCCTGAGGAGGGAAGTGCTGAGCTCTTCTCTGTGGGATCCAGTGATGGCATGCATGAAAATGGTTCAACCCTGTGCCAGGCTCAGACTGTACATTAGGAAGCATTTTTTAACCAATAAGATAGTCAAACACTGAACAGGCTTCATGGAGAGGCTGGCAGTGCCACAAGACTGTCAGTAGCAACTGGGCAATGCCCTTAGTAACAGGCTGTAACTTGGTCAGGCAGCTGGACTAGATGACCACTGTAGCTCCCTCCATCTGAAATACAGTATTCCATTCCAGCCTCTATATCACCATGGTCACAACCAGACCAGGAACGCCAGCAGTTTGCTGTGGGTGATGATGTGCACTGCCATGAGCAGGAGGATAAGGGGAGGAGCAGGGACAACCTTGACCCAAGCAGTTCTTCTCTGGAGTTACCTTAAGAGTCCATCCCAAAATTTACAGACCTTGAAGTCAGCCATTGATATAACAGGAACTGAAAACCCTCACAGCTAACAGATATCCCCACCCTGCAGGTACCTCCACACAGTTTAGTCACAATCCTTTATAAAAACTGCCATTTTAGCAGGAAGAAGAAGATGTAGGCACACAGTTTGTGGAAATGGGGAGTGGGGCTGCAGCTGAGCCTCATCCCTAATGGGCTACAACTGTGTAGGACAGGTGACCAGTATAGAAGGTATTGTGACATGGAGTGCCAAGGTGCACTGACCAGTCACACAAGGGTACAGAGGGCACACAGGTGTAATGCATGTCAGATGAAGGGTATGAAAGGTTGTACTGAAGAACAATAAAGTGCTGATGACTGAAGCCTTCTTTGGTGTCAGTTGTACCTCCACCTTCAACAAGCAGAATGACTAAAATTACCCAAGACTGGGAAGAATTTCATGAGAGCATTAAATCTACTGCAGCACCAACTAAACATTAACATAGGGGATGAGAAGGTAGAGGGAGTGGAATAACATCAAGATTTTACAAGCTGAATAAAAATTGCATTAAGAAGAAAGTAAAAAAAAAAAACAAACCAAACAACCTAATCTTGCTCCCAAGCTATTCATTTAGATTTTGAAAGAGTCTTTGGTCATTTACATGGCTATATGTGCTGACTAATAGCAGTATGGTAAACAAGAAAAAGACAAACCCCGTCAGAATGAATGATCTTTTATTCATGTAGAAAAATAGGAGATAAAAAAAGATTAAATTCAGCAAGTGTGCAAGTTTTACAAAAGAAGTGTTTAATGATACCAATAAATATGACAACTGTTATGGTTTCTTTTGGTAGATCTACACATACAGGAAGGCTAATGATAGTGCATTTAAATTTCATCATCTGCAGGGCTGTCGCTACTCCAAAACAAACATAAGACTGATTTACAGAGCAAATCAAAGTTTTGCACTGAAATAAATCACTATAAACTATCTAATTCCAATATTGTCTTTTCTATTTCAATGCTCAAAGCCACTATCACTTAAATAAATATGGGAAGTAGAAGAAAAATAAGAGTGCATTTCACAGCCATGCAATAGACCACAGAAGTACTCCAAATTCAGTAATAACTTCTAGGGTCCTATCATATCCATGAAACTCACTGCTGTAAAACTAAAACTACAAGGTGAGAGCAAATACTTTAAAAAGACCTAAATTCTAGTTTGCATTTACATTAAAGCACTTTTTTTTTTGTGATGTAAATTATATTTTAAGCCTATTTCATAGCATGTGTACCTGGGAAGGATGTGAAAAGGAAAATTACTATATGCAGTGTAGCAATGAGGAATAAAGACACACAGGCCCCCTTTCAGCAGTCGTAAAGAGAAATTGTTTCTTGCAAAAACCCAGGCTTTTTAATGCTCTAAACTCCAGCAAGGCAAGCAAGCATTGGCTGCCAGCCACTGCAGGTGCTGTTCACAGGACCTTTTACCCAAGCACCTTTTTGACCACCCAGTGTCCATGCATGTCCCCAACCAATCACTGCCTCATGCACGAGGTGACCACACACTACTTATACAATTCGTTCTCTGGTAATATAACCTAGTTTTTAACTCACTGTTAGCTGGACCTTCCCAGAGTGCTTTCTGCTGAGCAAGAGTGAACAGAAGTGAACAGGATTTAACAATGGTGAAAAGGGCCCATATTCTGTTAGGCTTTTCTTATCTCCCACAATGCAGGACCAAACTCAATAATATGGAACAAATTTAAATTCTGTTTGTCCAGTAAAAAATTAAAGAACAATCCTAGTTCAATTAACCTGATAAAGAGTTTAACATTTGAGCAATGTCAGCTTCTCAAAAGAACTTTATCCCTCAAATGTCAACGCTCAGTAATTTATTGACTTGTTTTTCATTTGAAGTAGCTGATAACTATAAGATAGCTTCACATCTTGTTCATCACATTTCCACTACTGTGCTGGTTTTGCATTGGAGCCATTCACAGAAGTGATGTTCTAGAAGTTGCTGGCAGTTTCCTCCATGTCTGACAAAAAGACCAAACCGTAATTAGCTGTGAGAATTGACAATCCGTTAAATCACTGAGAAAGCTGAAAGTATGCATATACATGTTAAAGACAAGAAAACCCCAGGAGGGTATCTTTTCCTTCTGGCCTGGAAGCAGGTAACACAGCCAGCCCAGGCTGGGCAGGCTCTGCCATGGAGCTGAGCCCCATCAGCTGCTGGGCAGGGGGAGGAGAGCTCATCAGCCCCCAGCGTGCTGCAGCTGAGCCCCACCTGGCTGCTGAGATCCAAGCTGTCCCCCAGCATAGCCACAGAAGAAACCTCCACTGTAAAACAGTTCTGGCCTCAAGCTACCAAGCCCAGCTGGGGTAACAGGACCATCTGCAGGCCCCGGGCGAGATATTAATTCTTTCAGTGCACAGATGAGACTTGCAGACCTTCAATCCTCCCTCAGGTGAGAGAAAAGGACAGAGTGAGGACATGCAGAGGAACAACATGAAGACACCAAAGTCAGAGAAGAAAGAGTCAAGTCCTAGATGGGAGGAATGAGGAGATGGTTTTTGTTTTGGGCTGAAATCCTCTTGTAAAGCTATGGAGAAGAATCATTTTTCTACCGTAGAATGACAACAGTAGATGACTGAACTAATTAAATCTACAGAATTATTACTGCAGTGCAGCAACTGTACAATGCATTTGTAAGCTTCTCCAAGAAAGAATGGAAGCTGAAACCAACCTGCTTAGAGGATTTTTTCCTGTGTTCCAATCTGGAAAAAAAGCTTTCTCTACCTGAGCAAAATTCATCATAGCAAAAGAGCTGTAATTTTCCTTGTAAAACAGAACCTCCACCCTGCATCAACTGGATTTCAAAGGAAGCTCTTAGATGGCTATTTTATTCTCAGTATCACTTGCATGCAGTTCTTTATCTCCCCTTGATACAGAGGCACCATCTACACTGCTAAAGCAACTCTTCCACAGACTGCATCACTTTTGTTATTCTCCAAATGGTGCAGGCTAAAATCATTCTCTGCTGCCATTGGTCTGAGCCACAAACATCGGAACAAAGCCATGTGAGAAGTCTGATGTAATTCAACAGTTTTAACATGAGGTGTTTCAGCAATTTTGCACTATGACTGCATTCCACGTGTATGCCAAAGGTCCCTCTCATCTTCCTTTTGATGTAGAACTATTCTTTGCTCAAGTGGCAAGTCTGTGACTCAAGTCTGCTCTGCAAGCCATCTGACTAGTTGGGTTACTAGAATTAATATTATATTTAGAAAAAAAATAATTTCCCAATTTCATTCCACAAACAATGTGAAGATGAATTAAGAAAATATTTCTGGCATTTGCTGACTTTAACCACCAAGTGTTTGGCATGATGAGGACTTGATGACTGCTACAAGGAAGAATGTGCCCAGAAGATCCTTCCTGAAATATTTACACTAGTCAAGATGCCAAGACATCTCTAATTAGACAACCCTTTTTTTGGCACACAAAAGCACCACTATAAGCAAGCCAGAAGGAACTAATCTGTCAACAGCAGGATTAAATAACATAACACATTACCTGGTTTACTTTCAAGGCATATAAAAAAGCTGGACAGAGTCAAATAGACGTTTGACAGACTTCATTCATTTTGAGTTGAAGGTACAGTTCTTCAGTCCTTCCTCTATAAAAATCTATTAATTTTTTCTCTCCATAACAGAACAGTGATGTGGGAATTAATACAGCATTACCAGACACCCCATGCTGAAACAGATCCTGCCCTGTATCTGTTTCCAGGGTACTTAAATTACCTGTTACTAAAACAAAACCAAACAAACAAAAAAAAACCACCCCACCCAAACTTCACTGTCCCACTAGATACAAGCTATTTTCATATCACTGTACACCCAGTTGCTGGTTTTTGAGCAGCTACTCCATGTCCATGAGGTTTTTCATAATAATAATGTAGCACATTCAAAAGAAAGTCTGGCCTTCAACCTCTGATGCTGGACTCCACTCCCATGGTTTCCAATGTAAAGCCATTTCTCCATCTTTCTGCTTTCTTAGACAGCTTATTTAATTCATCCACCAAAACAAAGACAAGACCATCATTATTGCATACATAAAATATCAACAAGAATTTAATTAATAAAGAAAAATACCTTCAGAAGTGCTTAGCAGAAAAAGGCAGAAGATTCCTCAGTTTGGGGAAGAATAAAAATATTCCTTCTGTGTTACAATTGGGCATGTTTCAGATTTCAACTCTACAGTTTGAATTCTGCATGTTCTTTGACTGATTAAATGCTACTGTACACGACCTTCATACAACTATACTAATGCTCAAAACCAAGAACCTTTTCCTTTTCAAGATCTATGAACAAGAAACAAGAATAAGGAAAAAAAAAAAAACCCAAGAAAATGAAGACACAGTGAAGCCCTCAGAAACAACCCAGCAGCTTCATTCAGCAGACTGGGCAACAGTAACACATGGTGAGCCCCAGCACCAATTCTCCCTTTGCATACCAGTACATTACATACAAAGCCCTCTGCACAATCATGATCAACAAACAAAAATATTTTATAAGCCAGGAGTCTCAACTTTACTGAAAATAATGAGCCAAAGAGGTACAGGTTTGACCACACAAACCAGTTATTCTATAGAACACAACTCTTCAGCTTAAAAAGCTAAGCAAAAGCACTCAAAACTGGACGTGAAGGAATTCAGTCAGCCTCAAATAAAATAAACCTCTAATGACACAACAATCAGAAAGTCATGTTAAGCCTATGACTTTCCAAAATCCATTATTTAAGAGATTCAAGAAAACAACAGGGGGGAAAAAGCAACTAATATGCAGGAAGCAGTATGGGACAAGACAAAAAAAATGTTCAAACCCCTCTTGCCAATACATGAAAGCCACCCTACAGAAGTACATGAATTTTTCCAAGACATATAATTGAACTTTCAAACCCTACCTCTGGAAACCTACAGCAACTGCTCTCTTTAAAGACACAGCCTACGTCTGAATTCTTCTGCAAATGGTCTTTTAGCAAAAGCTCTACTGATTTCAATATTTTGAATGTTAACCAAATAGACAGTAGAGTACCCTGTACATGTGCTCACTCTTTCCTATTTAGAAGGTGTACTCCCACCATGAGTTCTGGATTTCTGATCTTATTGAATTCTATGGAATACTCCAACTGTTGGTTAGGTCTGGAAGCCAGGGAAACTAGAATCTGTCAATCCAAGAACTCTCTTCCACTGTGGTAGTCCTACAGTAATTTTCTAATAATACAGAAAAGGGTACCACATGCAAGTTTAGTTATGCAAAACACTGAAACACAAGAAAAACTGTGCTTGAAAACGCTTGCTCACCTGTGGGAAGACATGTTGTTATTATAGTTGCCAGAACCTTACACAAACACCTCTCATTCAGACAAGGATAGAGAAAACAACTGATTGAAGAGGTGAACCAGAAGCCAGAAATTCAGAGTATGACTTTCTGGCTTTTTCAACTATACCAAGGCCTCAGAGTCCTCTTCCAGGTTCACCCACTAACAGCAGCTGCTCTCTGTCTTGACAAGAGTGACAGCAGAATAGACATCTTCACACACATATGATTTAAAGGTTCATGAGAAGTACTGCATTCAAATGCAGCTCCCTTAAAGACTATATTTCAAATTCATATTAACTGAATTTAACAGATTTCCATGAAAGAGACTAAGATGAGCTTGGAGGCAACTTTCAGATCTTAAAATGATGAAGATAAATTAGATTATCCATTGTTAACTATTACAGCCAGATCCAAATAAGATGACATAATAGAGATGAAGTGCTGTTTCCTCACCAGTAAGACACACAGATCATTAAGCATAAAAAAACTCCAAAGCATTATCTCTCTTCTAAGGAGGGTAAAAAAAAACTCCCAAGTTTTTTAATCATGTTGGAACCACATACTTGAAAAGTGAGCACTTTTTGTCTTAAATAGCTCCATTGTATTTAGAACATGTAAATCCTTCAAACAGTGAGCTACTTTTGGGGATTTTTTTTCATTTGTCTTTTAAATGAATAATTTGGAAGATTAAAACATCATCTTTCTTTTGAAAGTTGTCAGCTAGAGCATCCTGATAAACCATCACCACGAATGAGAAAACAGTACTATGCTTTTCCACCTCCCACTTGTTGCTTTATTGAGCTGTAATAAGAATGAATTCTACCATGAAAGATGTCACACACACTGCAACAATGGAAGGAAAACATTTTTATTTGGCTACTGAGCCTGGTGCTCTACTACAGAAAATCCCACTGAACACTAATGATGCCTTGTGCAGGGAGTACAAGGAAGCCCTATTTCCATATACTAATAGAGAAACAATGGCTGTCAACTTTTATTTAAGGCTAGCTAGGTAACAGTGGGCAGTGAAAGCAGAAATAGCACGAGTTTTAGTTCACTTGATGTGACATCCATCACTTATAGTCCATCCATCAAGGACTATAAGCAGGGATGCTGACCCCTGACAGGGGATTTGATCAGAGTACTAAATGTAGACCACAAACTTTACACAAGCTGCCCACAATCCAAACACCACAAAGCAGCAACACAACAATTTATTTCTCCTCCAATTCTCCACACAGATATATCTGAAGATATTAGGAAGTACTTACAAACCACATTGGCAAAAGTTGCCCCAAGCTACAACAAAGCCTCTTCTATGGATGTTTCTTCCTTTTCTGAAAGAATATGCCCTGTGAAAGTTGCACACATTCATTTTCACAATCACGGCAAGAAACCTTTAAACCCAAGATGTCCTAAACAGCTAGGCTTCATTTCACCTGTTGTGCTGAGAGATTGAAAGAAACAGTACCACTGCAAATATAGTACCAAATACAGGTGACATGAGTAATTGCCTCAATATCTGCTCTTATTCCATGTACTTGCTAAGGTAATCCAAGGCAACCAACACCTGCCTTCTATTCCCACCTTCAGATGACTCCCTTCATGTTCTCCTTCCATTTACAACCCAGTTCTGCTGAAAGCAGCAGCAGCCATGCTCAGTGGCCACAATAACTTTGACATTCCCTGAAGCACAGCAAAAGTAAAAAAATAGTAAAAAGACGGCCTGAAAATATACCACAGAGCTGAAAAGTCCAAGTAGGGATGACTCCATATGAGCCTTGAGACCATCCCAAGCACTACCTTCAAAACAGAAAGACACCAGAAATTACTTAGGGCTTTTAACCCAAGACAGGTGAAAAGGTCAGAGATCTGCACTGGAGCTTACAGTCCTTGTCCTTCGAGCTGGCAACAACCACCTTCCAGCAAGAGACAGACTTCTCAGTGAGCCATAAGCAGGCAGCTCCTCCCTTCCTGTCCACAAGCTCATGAAAGTGGTCACAGTTCCCAGCATTTGCCAAGATGTCAAGAGGGTTCAGCTTAAAACAGCACAGCAGCAGCACAGTGTTGGGCTCCAGAGGCTCTGGAAACCCTCAAGAGAAGACATGGCAATTCCCTAACCTGTGCCCAGCCTAGGCTTAGCCAAGATAAGTGTTCTTCATCACACCCAGTCTGCAGTGGTGAGGCTCTTGCACACAGTGCAGACCCCAAACTGAGATTTATTCAAAATAAAGCAATTCTTAGTATTACATTCACAGTATGTACACACATACCAAGGGAACTTCACTAATGGTATGCTTCCATATCAGCAAATCACCCACAACCACAATATTTTGAAAACTGAGTATTATTAAAAGTTCCTCAACTCATTCCAACTGATAACAGAGTTCTTCCTTTTGATGACAGGGCCACATGGTCTTTCATCCTCATCCTCTGCAGTTGGCCAGTGTACATTTTGTGGTTCTTCCTTTTGTTAACATAATAGGGAACATCATCCATTAACACCAGCACTGTTTTTGCCAGCATTGTAGAACCACGAGGACAGCTGAAGTTGTTTCAAGGTAACAGAGAGGATCATCCAAAGCACACATACTTAGTTTCAGATAACACTTAATTTTCTGTTGCTACATAAAGGTAGAAAATAAGTATCAAATATATACTAACAATGAGCTCATCCCAAGCTCCCAAAGAGTAATTTTTGTCACAAAGACATTTTTCTTCCTCTAACTATCCCTTACCTTGGCAAACATCTATTCACCTTAACAAATGCAAACTACTGAGAGAATTTTAGTACTTCTGCAAGAACTCCTCAGCTTTTAAGAGGGAAAACAGTTTTTGTTTTTCTTCCACATTCACAATGCATTAGATCCATAGCCATGTTTTTCACCATGCCAGTAAATCTTCAGAATTGTTTGCCTGACAAGTTTAGAGTCTACAACATACATCTCTGACAACATTATAGAGAAGAATAAATTAAATGCAGATTTGTTTTAAATGTCAAGCCATCAGTCAGTAGGCTTTTCAAACAAGTATTTTTTCTAGTGCCTGCGAGGTTTCAAGGTTGTCCTGTCATCAGACATTCCAGCCTGTTCTCACAGGACTTGCAAAACTCTCTTCCTCACACATATACTACATTCTGTCTCCAGCTCAGAGAACCTTCTGAGATATTAGTTACCTACCCACTGTGATTCAAAACATTTTATTAGAATCCATAAAATGCAATTAGCCTGATGATGGGGTTTCTTTTTTTTTTCCCCTTTTTTCTTTTGACTTTTAGAATTTTTTCCCCATAAGTTGCCAGGAATCTGACCACTGGGTACTTATGGATACTTATGGGTACTTAAGAAAGAGAAAACAAAGTGACTGAAGTCACTTGAGAGGAAAGTAAGCTTGTTAAAAATAATCAGAGCTTTTACCCAACATTGGCTTCACTTCACTCCAAACACACCACTGAGGAAGCTAGCAACTTTAAGGACTAAAAAATCTGAAAAAAACCCAAACTTCTGTAAATCTGTATTTGGGGGTATGGAAGTATTATTATTGTGCTATCTGTATACTAAGCTGCTTACAAAGTTTATCAGGAAAAAAAAATCAAAGTTATGATGCAATTTACTATTGCTAAAATTTGATGAGAAACTCACTTGAGAGTTAACAGCAAATGATCAGAAAAGCAAACACTCCAAATCAACTCTGTTTACCAAATACCTTCTTCAGACCACCATTTGAGCACTCTTCCTCTCATTCTTTATTCTACTGAAAACAGCACATGGCTACAAAACCTGCACTGTCCCAGCTGCCATTCAGTCTTCCATGAATCACTGATCTCCAGCAAAAAACAAAAAACACTCAAGCATTTATTCTTGGAAGGGATCAGTGTTACATGCACAATGTTTTCATTCTGTGCCTGCACAGGCAATTTGTTTACTACATTATAATGTAAAAAAATGCACAGGTGTAAAGGCAAGGTAACAGATTCTTCCTCTTCCTTTGCCCAGAACAGCTCACAAGGGACAGAAAGCCTTCTAACACAACAGAACATCTTTCCTTGACATTAGTAAAATGAGACAAGCTGTAACTGAAATACACCCTACAACAATAGGTCCCTTCAGAAGAAACTAATTCTGGCTCTTCTCAGAGAACAAATGCAGTAAAGAAGAGGGCGACAAGAATAAGGGGATGCCAAAGGAGGGGAAGGACTCCCACTTCTTTCACCTACATTAGCCCACACTACCTGCAAACCTCACCCAGACAGTTCTGCTAACACTTGAAAGGTGGAAATATAAGATTAAAGCATCACAGAAAACATTTGCTTCTTGTCAATGCAAAATATTACATTCAGTTTTAGAAACCATTTGCAAAGATAGTTCCAAAGTAAATGCCTACCAGGTTTCAAGGAACACAAAAACAAATGAAAGAATGAAAAGCATTACTACTCCAATAAAAATCAGTACAGAGGCTGTCTACAAAACCTATCTCTGAATTGTGAGCAAATGAGAAGAAGTAAACAAAAGGAACCTTTTATTTTTCCTGCACAAAAAAGACTGTAATACTGTGTATCTGGTAAACACTGGTACAACAATGACAACTCCATCTCATGTACCAATTAAATCCTCTGGGGAATACAAACCTCTAAGCCAGTTTACCAAGGACACAATTTATATAGTAAAACAGATATTTATTTACTCACAAACAAAACACACAGTAAATTCAGGATAGTGTCCCACAAAGACCCACAGGTGAAACGTGAAATGCTCCTCACCCAAACAGATCAATGCACTGGTGAGGAACATCCCTCACTTCCCCCAGGTAGAATGATGCTTCCCTGTGAAACCCATTACCACTGAAGCTACAGACACTACTTATAAACCAAAATACCCATAAGACAGACCAACGCCAAGAGGATGTTCTGTTGATTTTTTGTTTTGAAAAACAATGTCGATTATTAGAGAATCCCAGGGAATGTCAGTTTCTGAAAGTCAATACAGTGAAGAACTGGGCCACCAACCCAGGCTGAGAGCCTGACCTTCCTTCCACCAGCAGAGTGAAGGGCCAAGATAACCAATTCTGAACTACCACATAAACCAAAATGAAACATAACTGAAGTGCACATGCATATGGATCACATAGGGTTTAATTTTTAAACAGAAATGCTAACTCTTTCTCTAATTCGCTACTCAGTTTATCACAAACAAATTACAAAAATCAGATAATAAACTTGTGTATGGTCAGGCAAGCATCAAAACACTCAAGGTAAGCTACAGGGTGTGACTGTAACAAGATCACAGAGTGCAACATTTGATCTGGGTCACATTGAGGCCAAATGGATTCAGAGGAATTCACAAGCACCCAAGGTGGCAGCACATGAGGCTGAACAGCCCCAGCACAGCAACACACTACAGGAGTCTGTGCAAAACCTGTTTGTCAGCAACAATGACATACAGCCATGGTCTAGTTATCACCAACTGGCAATGAGGACAATACACAGAAGAAAAAAGTGTGCACTGATTAATATGCACACTCTAAGCTTATTTTGCTACAGAAAAGGGGATGTGTGGAAAATCAATTAAATCCACCCAATTAATCTAAGGACAGGCTTCCAGACAGTAACAGAACTGGCTGCAGCATCATCCCTTAACACGCTGGTGTAAGATGGAAGTGCTTACAGAATCTCAAAATCATTTAAGTTGGAAAAGTCTCTCAATAGCATGAAGTCCAGTCATGCCCCCAGAACTGCCAAGTCTACCACTGAATGATGCCCCTAAGTGCTGCATCTACCTACATATGTTCTAGTTTCAGTCAGGACAGGGTTTATTTTTCACAGTAGCCAGGAAGAGGGGATGGCCAGACTACTGTTATTTGATATCATCTCACATCCTGGAATAGTCCAGTACTGTTTTACTTTCCATGTAAATAATTTATCTGATACCTTTTGTAATTACTATTGTTGCTGTTACAGTTTTTCTTATCTTATTGTTCTTTCCACTAAATTGTTCTTATCTCAACCAGTGATTTTTCACTTTTTTGTGCCTCCAACTCTCAACTCCACCCCAGAACAAGAAGGCAGGGGAGGGGGGGAGGAAGGGGCAGGGGAAAGGTGGAAATGGAGAGCCAGTGAGCTGTGTCTGGTTTGGGAGAGTCTTGATGGGAGCACTAAACTGGGGAATATCACTCCTAAAGCACAACAAAAGATCTTTTAAATCCCTCCAGGGATGGTGCCTCCACCACTGCCCTGGACAGTCTGTTCCAGTGCTTGGCAGCCCTTTCAGTGAAGAAATGTTTCCTACATCGAATCTAAACATCCCCTGGTGCAACTTGAGCCCATTTCCTCTTGTCCTATGCTTGTTACCTATGAGATGATCTCAACCCCCACCTGGCTACAACCTCTTGTCAGGCAGAGTCTCCCTTAAGCCTCCCCTGGATCCCATCTGGTGCCACAGTTGTGTATGTCTCAGGAGTGCAGCAAACACTAACCATTTCCCCTTGGATTAGAGAGCTTCATTCTGCTCCCTATCCTGGTCTTAGAGCTCCAGGAGTACTTAAGGAATTATTAGTCTTACTATTAAAGACTGAGGTAAAGAAGGCATCAGTCTTTTCTCATCCTTTGACACCATGTTTCCCTGTGCAACCATTAAAGGATGGAGATTCTCTGTAGCTCCCCTTTTCTTGCAAGTGTATTTATAAAAACATTCTTTATTGTCTTTATGGTAGTAACCAGATTAAGTGATAGTTGGACTGTGTCCCTTCTAATTTTCTCCCCACATAACATCATGACATCCTTGCAGCCCTCCTGAGTTGCTTTTTCCTTCTTCCAAAGGTCATAAACTCTTTTTCCTGAGTTACAGCTTTTCTGTTCAACCTGATCTTCCCCACCTGCTCATCTTCCAGCACATTAGGACAGCCTGCTCCTCTACTTCGAGAATTGTACCATCTCTTTGCCTTTATGAAACCAATTTTGACACAGAGCATGTGTCAAAATAGCATCCCCACAGATGGCACAGGCCAACTCCACCTTGGCAACACCTCCAAACTAGATGAACTATGATCCTTGTTATTTCACTGCCCTCACAGAGCCTCATCCCTGTCATGTGAGGGCACTTTGGAAGTGAGGCATTTCTGTGGGAGCTGTTAGCCAGCACACATGAAAATGCACAATAATAAACAAGAAACCTCTTTCCCTTCTTGTCCAGATGCAACACTGACTAAAAATAACCGAAAGCGAGCACATTGTAGGCTTTTAATGGATACAGCACTGAAAGTGAAGTCAATGACAAAAAAAAGCCTGATTTTGGCTGCTCCCTTTATTATACTCCTGGCTATAAACATTACTCCAGCACTTTACCCTAACTCAACAGAAATTGTAAGGATATAGTAGCAATAATAGATGCTCTTTCTGAGAAGGGTAATCCATAAAGTTCAAGCAGCCATATAAAACACCACCCACCTCTAAAAAAATTATTTTGAGTGCCTGCTAGGCAAAAAATTCAAATGGCTCCTAGAA